>NC_047056.1:73157188-73772396 GCF_000738735.6 Corvus cornix cornix
TTGATAGTACACCACTGTTTTGGCTGTTTCTGGCCTGCACAGCATCAAAGCTTTCTTCCACCCTTCCAGCCCAGCAAGTCGGCCAGAGGGTGGGCAAGAGGTTGTGTGGGGACACAGCTTGGACAGTAGACCTAAATTGGCCAGTGGGTTGTGCTGTACTCTGTATTGTCATGCTCAGAAATAAAAACAGAGGTAGAGGAAGAAGAAGGGGCTTTTTTTGCTTCCAAGATGGTTTTTTTTTGGAGATCAGTAAACTGGAGCTTGGAGCACTGGTGACCATATGGGATGTGGTTAAAATTTCTTTCCTTCACTTGGGGGGTATTTTTCCTTTTCTTCCTCTATTAAACTGTATCTCAACCCTTAAGCTTTTTTTCTTTTCTTCTTCCTTTTTTCTCCCCTGTCCCACTGTGGGGGGTGAGTAAGCAGCAGTGTGGCTGCTGGCCAGGGTCAAGCCACGCCAACACTGCACAAACACCTATAAAGGTGATTGAACAAAGCAATAGCAGCATGCTGTGGTTCTGTGGTAATGGTGCTCACTAAATTAACCAGTGGTGTGAAAGATCCCTATTCTGGGTGTATTTCTTGAGCTTATTCTGGATATAGATATTTCTTTTGAAGTTGAACACAACTGTGTCTAGTTCAGTGAAAATCCTTTAGACTAGAGTGAAGCCAAGAAAGAGTTAGGCTTCAGTAGCAATGTGGACTGTATCATAGAAAGGGCAGTTGGTGTTTTCTGTCTTCTATTCAGTACATAGACATGGGGACTAGAGTTTGGTGGCCAGCTTGTTGCTGAGTGCAGTCTGAGATGCAAATTAAAACTCTTGCTCTTTTTCTGTCTTGTTAAATCTAGTGTGTGCTAGAGAAAAATAATGTTAAAAGGAAGGTGGAGAATGTTTTACCTGGTTGATATTTAGGGATAGAAGAGTTGATAGCTCTCCCCTTTCATTGCATGTGGAACTTACAGGTATAAATTATAGTTCCCGTAGACTTTACCATCATTTGTTCTAAAGCATGTGTTTACTCTGAGCCATCTGTTACTCTTGCTTGCCCAAAGGCACGTTGGATGTTTGGCCTAAAAAATAGATGGAATCTGATATTACAAGCCTGAATCTTAAACATAAATAGGTCTTACAGTAAGAAGAGATGATTATGGAATGATAGGTTGGTGATTGAAGCATTTGTCAGGTGAACTATGGAGCAAATTTCAGTTTTCCAGTTGTAAACTGCCTTCTGAGAAAGTTGGGAGAATAAGTAGATGACTTTGTGCAGTTGTGACCACCTTGCCTGCATTCAAATATTTTGTAAACCAGCCAGCCATTTAAACAACTGCTTCTTTCTTTGAAACTGGTGAGGACTGCTGAACTGTGTCACTTAATGAGTTTCTATTTGGAAACTGGATTCTGATGAATTTGTTCAAGGAATAGGAAGACAATAGTCTTAGCTGCTGCTCTAAGGGGGAACAAATGTTCAAAAAATGTACAGACATGGTACTTCATGATACGGTTTAGTGAGCATGGTGGTATTTGGCCAAAGGTTGAACTTGATGATCCTGGAGGTATTTCCAACCTTAATGATTCCATTATTCTAATATGTCCTCTCCTTGAAAGATTAGGGAAGAGTAAAGAGGATCTCTGAAAGTCCTCTCTTCCACTTCTTTTAAGAAATTTATTATTTGTCGTGAGTTGACCCCAGCTAGTAGCCAAATGCCCCCCCCTCCCCCCCCCCAGCCTCTCACTCACTCCCTTTGGCTGTGAATCTGGGTGAAAATCCAAGACATTTAACAGTTGCTTGGGAAGACAAACCCCATAAGTATGGATGTGTGTCCTTTTTCCCCACACCCCTCGCTTCTCATTTCCCAGAGTTTTTACTGCTGAGCATGACATCATATGGTACAGATCTATGTTGCTTCCAAAGCATGAGTATAAATAAAATGCTTGGTTATATAATTTTCTTGTTAGTGTAGCATTTTTGTTTCTGTGGTGTCTTTAAAAGTTGATTCTATAAATCTGAACAGTTGGCCTATAACAGTTGTGCCATGCTAAATACTCATAATAATTGTTCAAGGGCTTTTAACTGTTCAATAGGAGAACCTTGTGTAATATGTATGTATGTATTAGCTTAAAACATATTTTAGAAAATATGTTTTAAGAAATTTTACATACATTCTAGGAGAATATGACTATGATTTGAGAAATGCAACCATTTAAAAAAAAACATACAGCTTGAAAAATCCTGTTTTAACCTCCTCAGATCACTAGAGACATAATGAGGCTATTTTCCTTTTTATTATATCATCCAAGAATTATATTACGCCTCAATTTATGTTCCCCCCTTTCCTTATGTAATGAGGAGACGTATTTGTAAGCTCTGAAAAGATGGTTTGGGATTTCCTCACTGTAGGAAATTGTACAGGCATCTTTCTCAAAATATCTTCTTGCATGTATGGCCAGCATTATAGACAGACAGCCCAGGATGGGTAGGCAGCAGTTGTTAGTTTTGATTCTAATTTGCACTTGTAACATTGCAGCACTACCCTTTTTTTTAAAGTTCTAATTCTAAACTGCAGTAATGATAAATTATCAATTAGAAAGCTGTTACTTGCTGGTCATCAAATAGCTGACGTGCTGTTTGAAGTGCCTGTGTGGCATGTGAGCTCTGAAGAGAAGACAAGGGAATCTGTCTTTAATAATATTACTTTATGGGGCCATGTGTCTATTCAATAGTTGAGTGTTGCTTAAATGTATTTTTAATTAACTTATTTTTCCTTCGTAGAAGAGCCTCTGCCTTGAAGTAGGCATGTTTTCAGGTTGTAGGCGTATACTTATAATGCAAGGTACACCTTGAATTAATTTTCTTTCATACATTTTTAGGCTGAAATTTTGACTTCTTTCATCCCTATATCCTAGCATTGCTAAGTAGTATTTAAGCTAAATCAAAAGTGGACTGGCTTGGGACAGCTTATTGTGTGTCTCATATAACCTTGGGTTTCTTTACAACTCTCTTTGTAGGGGAGGGGGTAGTATTGCCTCCAGGCAGTAGGAGGAAGTTCTGAAGGGCAAGGCATCCCCAAAAGGCTGGTGTGATTTGGACTGAAAAGCTTGTCTTTATAGGTTGATTTTTGGGACTCTAAGCATCTTCACTACACTTGAATATTTGACCACGTTAGGTCAGTGAGCTCTCTTACGAATGTGCCTCTGTTTGCTTTTCTGATAGGAAGTAGAAACTTGAAACTTTTTAACCACTGGGCTGGACTGAACCTTCAGTGTGCTGAGACAAGGATCCAATAAGGATGGAAGGACTGCTAGACTCTGAGTAGTTCATTTATATGGACATATCTTTGGAATAGTTTTTATATATGCTGACAGAGACTTCTGGGAGGACTGTTAGAAACACTGAGCAGTAGTATAGTGTATTCATAATTAAAACACTTTTTAGAAGAATTTTGGATAAAATACTCAGCTTTCAGGTCCCAGTTGCTGTGTATTATTGGAAAGATACTAACTAGAGAGTTTTCTGCAAACTCTGTAATGACTTTTTTACTCCTTCCCTCTTCAGAAATTATGACAGGTATCAAACAATATAGTGAATGGTAGAAAAAGTATAAAGGACATCTTTTAGAAAATACTACAAATATTATATAAAAATTAAATGAATGCAATAAATTCAAATATTGCTAAATATAGCAAACACTTAAAATTGCACAATACACTTGCATTATTTTAATTAAATTGATGCATTTGTGTGGACAATAACGTCTGGTTCTTATTTTATGTAATGAGTCATTTTCTACATATTTCTGTATTGTCTACTGCAACCATTGGTAAAATTCTGACTCAAAAGCTGCTGGAAATAGGATGAGCTTATTTATAGCTGATAGTTTGGGGAACTTTTCATTTAGTGATGGCCAAAGTTGGCCAGAATCTGTGTTTCTTTTAATGGCCATACTTTTAGTACATGACAATTGAATTAATGTTCTTGTCTATTACTAGGAGGGCTATAGAATCTACAGCCTCTTTCTTAACTGATGTAAAACTCTGCATATGTCTGAAATATGTTCTGAAAAATAATTCTGTAATTTAGGTACTTGCAGTTTTTCTGTTTCAGATTGCCAGCATTACCACTATTATTACCAGTTTTATTGATAAAATTGCTTAACACAAAAAAAATTTAGTATTTTCTCTAGATGAGAAATTGTGCTTCAGTGCTTTCATAGAATAATTGTTCTGTAAGATGAAATGTGGATCTTGGCATAAGTTGCACTGTGCTTACACAGCTACTGTGCATTGTCTACAAGATGCAATGATTTTATTAGCCATAATTAATTACTAAAGAAATCCCCAAGAAGGAATCTCAGTGTTTGGTAAGACAGTTACTTCAGAACTGACATCCTGTCTTTTGCAGGTTCATAGCAATATGAACATTGCTAATGACTTTGCTGCAAAGAAAGTTAATCACTTAGTGGTTAAGAAGAAGACAGCAGTCCTACTCATACCACCTCTCCTTTTTGACTTGAGTAATAATGTACAGGCAGGGCCTTAAGGATTAGTGTACCTGGCTTAGTCTTTTATTTTATTGCATTTGAGATCCTTTGTGAATGCTAAAATAGGTTATGTTTTTCTCAAAAGGAAAAATGTTTCCTTCAAAAACATTTGGGAGAATGCTCCAGATACAAAACGATCCAGTTCCCACCTTGAGACTTATTGAAACCCTACTTTGAAGGAAATCAACATTAATTATGAAGGATAATTGTGGTGTTGAGTGGCTATTAAGCATCTAAGTCATTTATAACTGGGGGATAATACAGTATTTGAGGCATTTGTTTAGTTATCTATAAATATGGTAAGTGATTTGAGTGTTTAATCACATCACTGTAAGGTTTAAAGACCTCACAGAATTACACCTTGTAGTGGCCAGTAATTCACTCTGGGGACTTTGTCCTTGTATGTGCTTGCTGTTCACTACCAGGAGTGTGTTACAGAGACTTTTTTACTACCATCTGAACAAGTTCTCCAGCATGCTCTTAGCCCAGCAGTTATGCAGTTGTGTATTATACATGTACTATTACAGCACTTATATTTGTTGAAGTGCATCCCACGTCCTCTCAGCCATCCTCAGTGAGATGCAATATGTGTTACTTAGCTGTCATTAACTCAGAGCTTTTTCTTTCTCTCACTTATCTATTGTTTTTCATCCTCCTTTTACTTCCTTTAAACACATGTATCCCTATTTACCTTCCATACATGTGTTCCTTTAGTGACAAGCCTTTCTGGAATGGAGTAAGATGAACCGCCTGAGGTTGTTTTCAACCTCTGTTGATGGCACGGGGTGTAACAGAGACACAGAGTCCCCCCTATTAAACTTAAAGCAAGATGAAACAAATGATACCTCCACCATCCCCATCTTGTATTTGTGGCTTGTGCCTAGTGTTTAAATGAACATATATGTTATATATGTTGAAGTTGGAAATTTGCTTATAGTACATCTCCTCATGTAAGGCAAGTCTTGAAGTTTCTGTTGCTTGGGATACAGCTTGTCTCTCGCTGCAGGGAACTTAAGGCAATGAGGTGTAAAACTACAGACATTTTTCAGTTTAACAACTGAATTACATTTTATGTGCTTGGAAAAGGAAGAGGAGTTATTCTGAAAAATGTGGTGTTTTAATTTTTTTTTCTTTTTAACAATAGCAATCCTTAGTAACTATCTCAAAGTATACCTAAAATGAACACATTATTGAGCCAAGCCACATCTTTGGCATCATCCCAGAACAGTATCGGGCATTATCACAGGAAATGCCTTTCCAGCTGATGCAAGCAGTGTTAGACAGCTGTTGTTTAATCCCATATGCATGGCTAAGATTATGAAAAAATGTGGAAAGGGTTAATACTCTACTGAATGAATAACTTCTAATTCCATTATTTGATTTTCTAGGGTTTTTTGTTTATTTAGTGACTTATGTAATTAAGATGCTGAAATTGTCTCTAATGTGAATGATGGCACACAGGCACTGTTACGCCTCTTTGTTATGCTGAAGCACTTGTTTGAATTTTGGTATTCGCTCAGTTGAATACTGTATGTCAAGAAGCCACTATTTCTTCCTGAGTACATATTCCTTGCTGTCACCCTTTCAAAGACTGACCCAGTCTTGACTGGAGATCAGAAATATATGACCCAGCAATATTTGACCCAGACAACTTGAGAGAATTCCGGGGAGATGTCTGGGCCTTTTGTAGAAAGTGAGATATCTGAAAGCGTACAGTTGTTAATATATCGCACAGCACTGTTTGTAAAGGTGCAAAATACAAAGTTGGAAAATACTGTTGTTTTAGTGTCATGATTCTGCCTGCTATTTCTAATTAATGTCCTAGACATTATTAAACCACTATTATCCCCGCTTAACAACTTTGATGTTAGGTGTGTATTTGTACTGCATCAAGCATGCTTGGATAAGAAATTTAATTGAATCTAATAAAAGTGTTCTCATTGGTGCAAAATAGCTTTTTAATCTAATGGTTTCATTTTTTTCTTTAAAGTGTTTTCTTTAAAATATTTTTCCTTTGATGTGTACAATGTAGAAAGTGTATACACCAAGTAGAATGTGATGTTTGGTTTTTTAAAAATAATTGAGCCTTATTTGTAAATAAAATGTGAAGTTTACCTTTCCGTTAATGAAGCTGCTGCAGTTAATTGTAGCCATTCCAACATGTATTCATATCAGTAAAATTTAATGTTCGGTATTTTTAATCTTCTTATGCAGTCGTGTAAAGTAAAATATTCTGTGCATTGATAAATTTCAATGTCTTAATGTGCCCTTATGGTCACACCATTTGATTTATATATATTTAAAATGTAAAAAAAGTTACTGCACTGTCCCTTTAGTTTTTGTATAGTCTTGTGGGTGGGATATCTTTTGCCCTTTTAGTTTCTTCTTTGTTTGAAATGTTTCCACTTTCTCAAGTGACAGAGAAAATGCCGTTTGATTCAAATACATTGTGGTCAATAGCAACCTGCTATTCACTGCCAGTGCCTAAAGTCTCTTTTTCTTTATAATGTTCTTTGATTAGATTAGTTACTAGTAATAACTTCTTTAGGTTTTATAAATTGCAAGTTTACATAGACAGCAAGAAACTTGTTAATAGTTGGAAGAATTATAGGTAATACAGTCAAAATCTGGGAACATGGCTTAATATTCCTTAAATAGTTTAAACAAAATCACTGCTGTGAGGTTTTAAGGGACAAGTAAAAAGTAAATATTATAGACTACAGAAGCTGGTGCTTTAGGATAGTGTAACTGTGGATTTTACCTGTGATTTTTAGCTGTGTTAATGCTATGTAATTCCATCATTTGTAAGGAAAGAAAGACTTCTGTTCAACTTGAACATTAACGTACCAGATCTGAGCATTCACCTTCTCTAAGCCCTACTGGGCAGCTGGCTTGATCTGTTAGAGAGCATGGGAATTAAGTAAATTTAAAAAGGATCTGTGTTTTACACTAATCTCTGTAATATTTCAGTGAAGAAGAGAAAGAAATGGTTCTGTTATTTTCTTGTATTAGAACCATAGGAAGGCCAGGAGTTGGAGAAAAACATAAGTAGCTGGTGAATAGATGAAGTGGAAAACTTCACTAGTAATTTTTGTTACCTTTGTGGTATTGCTAGAAATTTTTTTTAATGTTTCACTTCAATGAATAAAAACCTGCTGAGATTATGATTCATGTTGACTTTCAAACAATAAACTTTGAATTGTTTCTTACCTGAGTATACTCTTGAGTATAATGTCTTTATGTTTTACTTTCTCCTATAAAAAGTTTCAATGTTAAAATTGCACTTGCTTTTAAAAGAAGAAAAACAGACTTTAAAAGTTGCTTTCTCTCATCTTCACAAAGCTTTAGAAGGGTGGATATTGCTCTTTCTGATTTACAAACAGGCTTGGTGGAAAGTTACATGTTTTTTTAAAAAGGCAGGAAATCTGAGACAGTTCTAGGAATCATTAGCAGAATGTGCCCAAAATGTCCTCAATTGGTTGGTAGTGGGGGAGGAGAAGAATTATTTTTACCATGTAAAGTTGCACTGATCTGAAGGTTAAATTCCCATTCCATTTGTCCTATCAAAATGATTTAAGATAGTACCTTTCTCATACTTTTCTTTAGGAGGAATGGGTAGAAGGATGGCAAAAGTTCACCTTCTATATGTGGGCCCTGGTGAAGAGGATTTAATTGCCACTGCCTTTTAGGTCCTTGTTCCAAAACCAGCAGATCTTAGCTGGATCATTTGGTAGTACAGATGTTTCAGATCCACCTGTGGGCAAACAGATACATTTCTCTCAAACCAGAAGGAGTTAGTTTACCTTATGATGGCTGTGGGAAGACAAGGAGTAGCTGATCCACTCTGAAGGCAGTGTGATGCAGGCAGGTATCTACGTAAGGAGGCTTTGTGTGAAGGCAGGTAACGTATTTTGTTAAAAACAAATATAAATTTACACTGCATCTTATAGGGCCACATGATTTTTGATTTAGTGTTCAGAGCTGGCTCTAATATGTTGCAGAATAATAGCCAAAGTTCATAAATTTTACCTTGTTTTTTTATGTTAACAGTGGAATAATTGCGCCCACCTGTCCCCTGCATTCTGTTTACTAGCTGTTTTTGTTTTCCTGTGATGCCCTGCTGAGAGTGGTGGTTGTGTACAAGAGGTGAAGGGGGTGTGTGAAGTTTGAGTGCAACTGCTCTGCCCAACCAGCCCCCTCAGACACTCGCCAGTTCTGAAAACACACAGGCAAGCATGGAGCAGCATTTACTAGTTCAAGACCAAATGTAGAGTTGCAGGACTGGATTTTGCTCTTTGGCCATGCCTGTGGTTAGGACAGTGTGCTCTTGTCTTCTGGTGTTTCAGGTTTTCCATTTCAGGAGCTGCTAATAACTCACTGAATAAAGGAGAAACAAACATCCATTTAAAATTCAGTTTCCTAATAAATGAGCCTGCTGGAGACACTTTAAAATTTATAAGTGTGTGTGAAAAGTGAACTTTCTATAGGTGTGTTCAAACTTTCATAAATTACTGTGCATGTTATTTCAGAAAGGACAATTAATATTAGAATTATGTTATTCCATTTTTTTATAAAAGGGATATAATGCTACAGAAACAGGTATTTGAGTGTAGGTATAAAATAAATAGGCAAAATGGAGTGAGGTCTATAGAACAGTGTGAGAGTGCTGTACTCTCAAAGTCTGGACACATTATTTCCCTTCTAATAATGGTGGCTGTAATGTTCACAGACTATTTTCACTAGGAGCTATGCTGGTATGAATTACATGTCATATACCCACTGAACATCTCAAAAGCTGCAGTGATGTTTGGCTCTGTCTGCTTCTAGGCTTGAACACATGCTCTCTGTGCCCTTCACAGTTAAAGATTGTGTATTTCCAAATTTTGTAGCTTCATCCTTACAACATTTGTCTCCAAATTATCAGCTGTTGTAATATCATTCTCAAAAAGCATCTTAATGCAAGGTGGGAGAACAAGCAGACCTGACCAGTCAGTGACATTTCTCTGTGACTGGAATGCTGCATCTGGATTTCTTTTGTGCTGTATTGCAAGCTAAAATACAAATGCAGTCATGAAATAAGGAAAAACGTTAAGGATAATTAGATGAAAGCAGAGAGTTCTGTACTATATGACTGGAGGGGAAGTAATTTTATTTACTCTATTGCAAGTTCTTTAAATTCTGGATGGACGTTGATCTTTAGGCATGCTAAGAATGATGCAGATCATTAGGTTTGTAATGGTATCATTAATTATTTCAAAAATAATCTAAGTCTGTATCTTATCTGCTGCTGTCAGAAACTGTAGTCGTGCTTTAGGGTTCATTAAACAATTCAGCTGTGGGCACCTTTTGAAATTAAATAACTTTGAGAATAATTTCAGTAAAAGGCTTGGAAGAAGTACAATTTCAGATGGGGAACAGCTGTGTTTTGGTGCACAGATATGAGCCCGTTCCACAGAGGAAATAAGACTGCACGGAAATAAGCTGTAGTTCCAAAGAGAGTCCTGCTCTAAGTGTGTGTGTGTGTGTGCACTCCCAGTTGTGAGACGAAAACATCCCGAGGCATGGTGTTTTCAGTTTTCTGGTGGCCTTTTTTATTCCCTTTTCCTCTTATAACAGTTCATTGCTATGCCTTTGACAATCTTTATTTCCTGTCATAATTTTCTTTCCCTGTTTTGCTGGTTGAAAATGGCTAAGCACTTGTCAAGAAAGATGCCTCTCTCTGCATGAGCACCAGAGGCTGTTAATGACCTGAAAGGTCCCAGCATGGGCTGACTCAGAGGAAATCTCCCTGTAGGTTGTAATCACTTACTGCTATAGGTTGTAATCACTTACTGCTATTGGGAGCTAAAGTTCAGTTACAAAGATTTCACTATAATACTCAGTGTTAGGGGTGCTAAAGAAGTAATTGCCTCTTTGCCTCATTGCTGGTAACTTTTATTTAGGGAGGAGAGCAAAGAACCACCTGCTGAGTCACCTCTGCATGTTACCATTTCTTGCCTCTGCTCTGTGCCTTTTACCTCCCTTTTATTGAATTTTGATTATCATCATTTTAAGAGATTTTTCTTTTTAACTGACTTAATTGAAGTTCCAGCCAAGTTCTGCTAGCTCGAAAAGGTCTTTCAAGTTCATGATGTGAGTTTGTATTTATAACATTAATAAAGCCACGTTATTTGTTTTGTTCTCATCTAGGTACTTGAACTGGGATTTGATTTCTCCTCCTATGGATCACTGAATGAGTAACAGATGGCCTTGCCTCGTCTTACAGGCGCTTTACGCTCCTTTTCAAATGTCACTAAACATGAGGATTACAGTGAAGAATTAGCTGACTTAACGGTAAAGCTTTGTTTTTTTTACGAAGCATAGTTGTAATAAGAATCATTTGTTTTCTTCATTTGCATTGCTATTTTATGAGAGTAGGCGAGCAGGAAGGGCAGAGTGTTTATAGTTTCCTGTACATTCCTTCATAGTGTCCTCACTCAGAGTCAAATTTGCTGTAGCTTTGTGATTTATACTTGGCCCTTACAATCATGATATGCTATATGGAAAAATTTGCTTGATTGTGTTAATTCATCTTTCAAGAAGTTGGGCAAGGCTGGTGTGCTTTTAGCTCTGAGCTTACATAGAACTGGGAAGCCAAACTTTTCCCTTCTAATATTAGGTTCACTGACTTTAGGTACTTTTGCTTCCTGAGAAACAATGCATTAAAGCAACAGATGCCTTGTGGGAACGTGTAATGTGTAATGAATTTGGAATCTTGGGAACTGTAAATCTCTTGAAGTTGCAAGAGTTTGGCTTTATAGCAAATTTTGCTCTGGAAAGAGTAAAGTAGTGAGAGAGTGTATGCTTTTGTGTATCCTTCTTTCATACACTCAGGAAAGAGTCTAAAGAACAAGTAAAAGTACTTGCAATCATTACTATGTACTAACGGAATGTAATTGGAAGGAATTTTTTTATCTGGTGTTTAATTTTAAAGGAACCCACATATATTAATTTGAAAATAATAAAAAACCTCAAATATTTTTGCATTTTCAGACTAAAAGATCAAAACTATATGCCGAGTTGCTGAAGTCTGATCTTACTTGGAAGAAGATAATAAAGTTTGTTGATGACAATTTGGACAAAAAAGAATACCAAACTGTAAATGGTGATTTAAAAACTATCTTACAAGCTGCAAAACAAATAGGTATGTTTTCATTCTCTAGTAGTCTAATAATACATTGTTATATTTGGGGGTGGGCGCAGGTTCAAGCTGCTTTCTGCCTGCATAATTTACATACTGGTACAATTTTGGTTCTACCAACTACCAGCATTTGGTATGGTTAAACTACCTTGAAGCCAGTTTTGCCCTGAAATATCTTTGAAACTCCATTTAATCTAATACACATATACACAATTTGGTCTTCTGTTTTATTTTAAGATTCCGTTGTTATATGGACAGTCTTGCTTTTTTGATGGTATTGTTTTGTAGAGTGTGGTATGGTTTGTGATTGACAGTTAATGAGCAAAACCAACAGTTTCTTTCAGAATAGCAGTACTCTAAGGAAAGAACAATCCTGGTGTTGTCTGCTTTAGTTCCACATAATTGGTATAATGAAAAATTAGACTGCTGTACAGGCAGATAAAAATGTAAGAAATGTTTTCTGCGTGAAGTGTTTGGTGTTGAGGAGAGAAATAAAAATATATTTCACTCATCTGGAATTAGACTTTTAAAACTGAAGTACATAAGGCAAAGAACGTGTGAAAACTTAGTTTTGGTTGGAAACTTAGTTTTTGATTGACAGACTAAACCTAATTCAGCTTTTGCTTTTAGAAAAATTTAACTTCATCATCATAAATTGAGTGCCTGGCTCAAGCTCTTACTGTCACATATTTAAGGACTTTTCCTTTCAATCTCATAGGTATATTTTCTCCTTTTCTGATTGTTTTTCAAATATCTTGAATAGAACCCTAAGTAAAAAGACAGAGAAAATTAATAAAAATAAATATATTTGCCTGGTTTTGGTATTATAGACCAGAGATTTTTACCACAATACAGATGTTAACTTGCCACACTTACATTTCTATTTCTCAACCATTCTTTTGGAAATACCTAGTAAATTGAGAAAGAAACAAATGTCTTAACACAGACTTTCAAAAAAAGGCTAGACAAGTTATTCATGTCCAACATGTGGTAGTCAATTGTGCTGTACAGTTGCAGAAGATGCCTGTTATAGCTATTAATGGTTGTAATGGCTATTGCTTTCTTGAGTCATCAGAAGTATAATTTTGAGTTTTTCTCAAATCACTGACAAAAAGTTTTAAACTCTGGTTAGTGCTGTTAGTAGACTTTTAACACCTCTTTGGGCTGGAATTTAAGCATCTGGCTGCTGTCTTTTTGAGACAGGCCTCTGGGAAGGGCCACCTCTCTGCCCTAACCCAGGTACCTCTTCTTCAGCGCACAGATTTCAGCTGGCACTTGCAGCACACAAGGCTCGAGGGAAAGTCATGCAGGATGGGGACTGAGCTTGCACCATCAGTCCACAGAGTTAGTAGGAGAAAGTGCAATCTGTATTGATAATAGATACTGATCGAGAAAGCTGTTTTAAATATCCACTGTATATAGTTTAATCACAAGAGGTACTGGACTAAATGTTGGCAGGCAAACAAAACAAAAAACCAAAAAGACTAGCTTCTAGTCGTGCATCTCTTACCATCTTGTCTGGCTTATTTTGTTGAGATGTAAGGAGTAGTATTTTCTCAAGAGATGCTTTACAGAAAGGAGATGTCGATAATAAAGGAGAAATACCACTTAGTAAACCTAAGAGATTTTTCTCAAATCCTTCAATTGCTCTTTTAGTTTAGTAATCTGTACTTCTGTTCCGAGACAAGTGACTTTAAATAATAATATGTGTTTGTATGTTAGGAATATAAGAGTGAGCTTCATGCAGACAAACTACAACTTTTTGGATGTAGGGGTTTTTTTTGTGATTCCTGTATAGCTAATGCTAAAAGGGATAAATGCAGAACCACCTTTTTCCTCTGAGACATATTTACATGTCTATTGTATATGTGGGTATCTTTATGTAATGTATCTTCCATATGTACGTATCTATTATCTTGTAAATATCACCTCCAGTCCTGGCCTTGAACTTTTCAGCTTTTCAAAGCCAAGGAAGAGTCAAGCTAAATACTGAATTTGTAGCCACCTCCATTTATGTTACATTTCTAGCTACTCAGCTTTGTTCCATCTGCTTATGCTAGAATTTTTTTGTTTTTTCCTGTTCAATTGTGGGGAAGAAAACCCTTGCTTTTTCTGGTGTCAAACCTAACCTAAGCTGAATCAAGTCACAAGTAAAAAAATTTTGCATGTTGTCCTCATTTAAAATGAACAAAACCCCCAGTATGTTGGCTGGTTTTGTTTAGGTTATGCTTGGTGACTTTTAAAATTTTGTTTAGTAGTGATATATTGGTTCTTCATATAGTGTTTTCCTTATGTTTTCCTTGAGTACCTTTGTGAATATTTGTGTAAGAAATATATTCATGTTTTTATGTAATAATATATTGTTTATTTGCATAACATGATATTTTGTAGCTAGAAATCTAAATTAATACATTTATTTGCTTTAAATTTTTTGAGCAATTTTTCTAACTTAGCACACACTCTGAAGTAATTCTACTGGGAATTACTACAAGAATTCAGTAATTTCCAGCTGAGTTCTGTACATTTATTCTGTTATGAATATTCAGATTAGGCAGTGAATAAATAGTGAGACAAAGTGGGAATTTGTTAACATTAAAAAGCTTATAAATATACAATTGTGAGTTTAAGACCTCTAGCAAGTTTTTTTCTCTAGCTCAGAAAGATAAGAAAGCATTGGTAATTCTTAATATGAATTTTTAGTATGTAGAAGGATAGTGAAGACAGATGCTTTATTATCATATACCTTTTATAATTCAGTACCTTGAAACAATTCTTACTTGTTATGGTCTTCTTTTGATATCTATGCTGATGAGACTTGCAGCAAGAATTTGAATACAGTTATGTTATAGGTAATGAAACACTCTTAGTGTTAAGTGTATTAAGTTACATATGGTTTTGTTAACAGTTGGAGCTGAAAATGGACAAGAAGCAATTGAAAGTGGAGCTGTTTTCCTCTTTAAGACATTTCGTGGGAAGGAATGTGTTGGCCATGATGAGACAAAGGTGATCAAGCAGATGTTTGGGCCATTTCCGTCATCATCTGCTACTGCAGCTTGTAATGCCATGTCTCGGATTGCTTCTCACTTCTCTGAAGAACAGCTTACAGCCCTCATACAGATGGCTGAAGAGCAAAATGGTGATAACAGAGTGTTGTTTGGTAAAAATATAGTGTTTTCATTTGACATGCATGATTTGGATCACTCTGAAGAGCTGCCTGTGAATGGTGAGACTGATGCACAGAAAAATATAAGCTTAGATTATAACAAATTTTTGAATAACCAGCTGAATCACTTACAGAACTACTGTGATGAGAAATCTAATCTCAAGTCTTTGGAAAAAGTAGATGATTCTTTTTTATGGTGTGAAGTTGGAAAGTACCTGAAGGAATCTCAAGGAGGTAACCCTGGAGGGCCAACAACAGAGGACCTCTGCTGCACTTTGTATGAGATCCTTGCTTCTACCAAAAGTGCCGATGAACTTCAAAATGAGGTACACTAGCACATTAACCATACTGCATATTTGAATGCTACAAAAACATACAATTATTTCATATTAATTTATGCCAATATACTTTATCCAATTGTTGTCTCTGCTTTTTTTTTTTTTTTTATTTTAATCTGACTTGAGAAAAATCTTGTGGCAGCATCATCATTTACCAGGGAGAAGAAGGATACAGCATCAGGTTTATATGAATAATCTCCTTTTCCCCCACAATGGACAGGATATTTTTTTTTTGTGGCCATTTACTCAGCTTTTCCATACTTTCTTCTTAAGCAAAAGCCAGTTTAAATAGCCTATAAAAGTGTGAGGAACTTGCAAAGACAAACTGAAGTTAGCTTTCTTGGACAGGTTTCATCTCCAATTTCAGAGGCTCCCTGTTGCTCGAAGGCTGAGCAGGTGCTGCTGCTTTAAAACTTTGTCATATCAAGTCTGTTTCTTTCGATGAGGAAAGGGATGGCTGGTATTTGTTACAAGAATGGCAGAGAAAATGTGGGGGAGAGGGAACAGTTGCTGGAGTTGAAAGATAAGTATAGTAGTAGAAAGGGGAAAAATGTATGATTAAAGGCTGGAGAAGATGTTTTCCACGTGTGTTCACAAGAGATGATTGGATCAATCTAGACAAGGGGGAACTATTTTGAATGGGGTAAGGAAAGAATTAAAGCAATTAGGTAATTTTTTGTCCTCTGCACTCTTCTGCTACATTTACTTTATTTTTCTTATGTTGCCCTACTTTCCTTTCGTGAAAACATCCAGTACTTAAATTCTCAAGCTGACTTTTCAGAAAGACTCTAGATTTGGAAATTTGCTACCAAAATACAACGGGTAGTAGGAATAGACAATCCTGTGAAAGACAATATAGTGAAAGTTTATAGTGAAAAAGGAATTTTGCCATTGCAGTTGCAGATTTTATTCTTCTTAATAAAAACATTATGTGATAGAGAAGAGGACCTGTGTACTTTATTTTAAGTTTAGATAACTATGTGGATATCTAATGTGTAATGGTATAGTTGCTAAAGCCATATTATTGTTTTGTTTGGTAATCAGTGGGCCACATTTTGGCTGTCCTTTGAGCTGCTTTCTGGATATGTATATTTTCTTACGGATCCTAAATATAAATGGAAGTTGATCTACTTTCTTCTGCCTTGAAATATATTTGAGAAACAATACCTTAATATGTGTCTGCAAACAGCTTCATACTTTGGGTGGTCATATTGAGGGAAGACACATGAAAGTGGAAGACTGAACAGGTCTTGGGTAAGAAAATTGGATAAAGAAACTTGCATGTGAAATGAAACACAAAAAAGAGTTTATTTTTGAAAGGGACCTGAAGTATATTAATTGTACAGAGATAAAGATTTCAATTTTTTTTCTAGATCAGTGACTGATTTCTGACATCATTATAGGGTATGCAGAAATAATTCCATACTTCTGCATAATGCCTACTTAGTGCCTGAGTTTAATTTGTAAAATGTCAAAGGAAAAGCTCTAAACCTTTCACTTGATGCAAGAAGAAATAACATTATTTTTATTTTGCAAATTTATGATCATAAAGGATTGCTAAATCAATTGGCAGAAAGTTCAAGCTATCAGTTTTTATGTAGGTCACCAATAAAGACATACTTTCCATCAGTTCCTGGAACAAAGAATTCTGGGCAAAATTTCTGATTTGATGGCTTTACAGAAGTTTTAGTTTGATAATATGAAAAAATTGTTTGCCAGTGAACTGAAAATTAATGTAAGAGTTAGTTTCTTTTGTTTGCGTCACTAGAGAGGAAAAGGATTTCTTCCCTCAAGTGTCTGAAAACTGCATCTTATTTTGAATTTTTAAAACCTCCTAGTAATAAAAAAAAAGATCTCCCCATTCTCATTATTTTGTTGCTTTTCCTTGCAAGAGTCTTATTTCATTGTTCATTGCACAATGTGGGGGTCACGGGGGTGTATGACAAATTTGAACCTGATCACCTTTTGTTAAAAGCTAGCTGGCATTTGTATTGTGCTCTCTGTAGGCATAGTCATGACTTGAAAATTTCTTCTGGACTTTGGATTTTACTATCACTTAGGGATTTTTTTTTTTATTGCAATAATTTTGTTGGTGCCATCATTAAGAGCAGATGGTGCTTTTAAACCTGAAAATAACCCATTTCTAGAACTAGGTCAGAGGCTTGCTGTGTGAGGTGGTATAACAAGTTGATTGATCATGCAAACTGAACATCCTACATTTCTTAGTGGAATGAATATAGGCTAAAGTGTCTGTAAGCTACAAAATATATTTTTTCTTCATAAACAAAAAAGCCCCCCAAAAGCCCCAAAAAAGAAGTATTGATATGAAAGGATAATTCTTTGTAAATAAAAATCCAGATCTATAAAACACGTTTTTATGTTTTAAAAGAGGAAGATACCACTGTGTGTTTATTATTAAACAAGAAAAGGATGTGACTGTGGTGAGGATATTGGCGAGTGGACTTCTGTAAGACAATTTCATTTGATCCTTAAGCAAATTTTATTGAGGTGCCGGATCACATTAAGAATATGAGCAGTTAAGATAATTTATGGGGTGGCATGTTTTAGGGTTTTTTTGTAGTGTATGTATAGGCACACTTATATGCGATTTAGGTTTTTATCTACTTAATGAGCTCTACAAGGAATTGAAATTAGTTGCTTTCCCCAGCAGTGTATAGTTTATGTTTAAAGTGGTTGGCGAGGTAGAAGAAATACTTTGTTCTTTGTTTTCACTATTTAAGAACATTCCACTCTTCCTTTGGGACAGTTTGTTTATCTGGCATATCACTGGTGACTCTTAATTAGAAGAAAATTGATTCTTATGATTGGAGTGATATGGGAGTTATAACTTACTTTCTAAGTGTTTGGGACATATGCTTTTCATTGGGGACACGAAGTCTAGTAAAGCGAAATGACAGCTACACACTTTTCAGTGTGTCAGGTTTTGTTGATGAGCATATGTATTTTGTTGATGGTAATGATGCGGTAACAACACCATTATTCAAAAACAAGAAGAAAAAAACAATAGCCAACTATAGTTTGGCCAATAACTGTTGTGGGTTTTTATTTTCATATTTGTTTAAAACTTAGTATGCAGTGCATTTGTCAATTTGAGCCCTCAGTTTCTAGTATATGATAAATGAAGACTGGAGCCATCTGAGAGCATTTTAGCAACTTTTCCACCTAGCACCTCCCAGAGTAACTAGGAAAAAGTTGGAAGAGTTTAGTCCCTCTGATTAGATCATGCTATTCTTAGAGGACATCTCTTTCTTCTGTGAACCCATGTCTAGTTTATCTGCAAAATTTTTCTGAATTTTGTTTTAACTGTATCTATTTTTACACTAAGGGAGAGGGTACATTATCCCTTTATCATAACAAAACAAGAAGATATTTCCTGTAGAGATAAAATAACTAGGGGAAAAAAAGGGAAATGCAATCAGAATTGTGTTAAGATTTTATTAATTCAGCATACATTATGAGAAATTGTGCATTTTATTCCTCTTGGGACAAGGCAAGAACTTCGCCCAAATAAAATTAAGAATACTAGTATCATTTAGCAAATCAGATTCAGTGGTGTTTCCCAGACAAAATCATTTTAAATGCTGTATAAATTACTAGAAGAACACGAGGCTAAGATATGAAACAGCAGAACTGTTTCAAGAAAACTACATTGTAAGCAGTAGTTTGACTATTATGTAACAGTACATATATTTACTTACCTCTATATATGATGCACTGAATTGCCCACTTAAAAGCCCAGGCACAAGGCTTCTTTTGTCTGCTTTATGGTTGTGACTGTTTCCAGCTCTCTGCATTAAAAAGTTAGCAGATACACATGCTATGGCATCCAGGGCTTCTATCAGTAAATACAACCCAGATGCATTGCAAACTGTCATGGTGTGGAACAAACATTGCTTTTTGTTTCATTCCTAAAAATAATTCAGTATTCATCACTCCTACCAAAAATGTGAAATATGTTTTCTTCCTTGTTGTCATAAGCACCTGAGAATAGTCAGGTAGTAAAAACTACAGTAAGAGGCCAGAGGGTAGTAATGCGGAGTTTGAAGGATCTCAGTCCTTCCTTCAAGGCTGAAAAACATTAATTCCAAATCAAAGTAGACCTGAAACCAGAAAAGTACAAGTTGTGGAATATAGATATGATATGATAAAAAAAAGAGGTCATGAGTTGGGCAGCACCTCTTCCTGTATGTATTCTTTATTAGTTCAATCCAGTAATACACTCTTCATTAGAGCCAAAAGGTTATTGCATTATTACTGAAATTGAGGTTTTTTTACACTTATTTCGGAATGGAAGTTAAGAGATTATTTTGTTGTTTCATTAAGTAGGAATTTTTTTTTCAGTGTGGTGTTTGTGTGCCTCTGAATGCTTGATGTAGCAACAGACTTTTAGACAGTTTTCCCCAGTCTCTTCTAAGTGGAGCCCTATTGTCTCTCAGGCTTCTGCATGTAAGTTTTCTTTAGCTGCCTTTGTCGCTGGTAGCAAGATAATGATTGTTTTTTTCTCCACATGAATTCATCTACATTGCTTCTGTTGCCTTACCTTAATCCCACCACAAATGTCTGCCAATATGCTTTGTTGGTTGAACCTGTAGATGCTCATGGGATCAGGGACAAGGGGAGCTTAACTAATCTGTCAATTCAATGAACTGGCAGGAAGCTCCTCTGTGTCTGCCACCAGCCTTTTTGCCAAAGTACAGGAGAGTAAAGGAAAGCAAAATCTATTTAAACTTTCACAGAATCTAGAAGGCATCTTTTCTGTCAGTGATTCAGTATCTTGAACTGAGGAAGACTCATTAACAAAAGAATGTGGGAAAATTTGTCCCAACTTCTCCCCTGAAGACTGCTCCAGAGTCTTGTTGCCTGGGTGTTTAAAAAGAACCCTTGTTTTCTGCTTTTTGACTTTATTCAGGGCTGGTTTTATGATCACTTTTCCTATGTACTACAGTTGTCCTTTATTTTTTTTTTTTAAAGCAGTTTTAAAAATGATCATCAAAGAACTGTGCTTATAACTTCTTTTCCAGGTGATGCTATGCCTTTTAAACATTCCCTTTCCTTTCATTTACCCTTCAGGCAGTTCCTTGCCAACTTTTAATTCTTCTATTAACGCTTATCTTCACAAATTTAACAAGTCTTCATGTGGAAAATTGCAATGTTTTAAATGAAGTCCAGATGTGAGACAGCTGCTATTTATTAATTTTCTAGATTAATGAAGTGTTAGACCAAATGATGTATCATGAGTATGCCCATGCTATGTTTATGCCGTTTGCCAGTTACCTGAATGTTTTTTTGATTCTTTCCAAAATAGATCCTTTTAATTTATCTCCAATCATATTTATATTTTTCTTATCCACAGTGTTATTGCCCTTGTAGATGCGTGATCCCTGGCCTACAATTTCATGTCAGTTTCTGAAGATTTATGAAAGATTACATTTCACTCAAGCTGTTTTAACAGTGAGCTTTGAATTTGGTTCCTAGCTTCGGTACGGTCATTTTTATATCTGTGCTCTTTTCTCTTTAACCACTTTATCCTTATATCCAAAATAATATTTTAATTGTAGAAAAAATTTGATTTTAATTTTAAAATTGAACTGAATTAAAATATTGTTAGTAACTTTGAAGAGTCAAGATTTTCCTTTCAAAGAGGAAATTTATACTATAGTAAGGGACCTAGATAGTGAAGTCAGCTGGTCCATGGAAGTCAAAATGGAAAATGTGCCTGTACACCTGCAAAGGAAAATGCACTAAAGTTATTTCCTGATGTAGGGATATGAGCCAATAAATAGAATCATAGAACACTACATTGGAAGGGACCTCAAGGATCATTTGGTCC
Source organism: Corvus cornix cornix (assembly GCF_000738735.6). Classification (NCBI taxonomy): domain Eukaryota; kingdom Metazoa; phylum Chordata; class Aves; order Passeriformes; family Corvidae; genus Corvus; species Corvus cornix. The sequence continues at coordinate 73,178,261 of NC_047056.1, forward strand.
AACCGTTCATGGCAAAGGCATGATCTAGACAAGATGGATCAGCACCCTGCCCACCTGAATCTTAAAAGTGTCCAGTGCGGGGGAATCCACCACGTCTCTGGAAAGATTATTACAATGACTGATTTTTCTCATTGTGAAAAATCTTCCTCTTGTGTCCAATAAAAATGTTTCCAGCATTAACTTGTACCTATTGCCCTGTCCTTTCCATGTGAATCCTTCTAAATGGGATTCTTGCATCTTTAGTGCAAGGCACCGTTTAAGTCCTAGAGCACAGTGATGAGGTCTCCCGTAAGCCTTCATTTCTCAAGGCTGTACAACCCAGCTCTCTCAGCCTTTCCTCATATGGCAGGCTTCCCAGTGGCCTTTCTCCTGACCCTCCCCAGCCCGGCCACATCTTTTTAATATAGAAGGGACCAAATCTGAACACAGTATTCCAGGCATGGCCTGGCAAGCACTGAGTAGAGTGGGAAATGGACTTCATTTTCTGTGCTGGTAATGCCCTAGTGATGCCACCCATCATCCTGTTGGCTTCTTTGCCACAGCAGCACAATGTTCACTCATCAAGCTTGTTGTTCACCAGGACCCCCAGCTCCACTTCTACAGGTCTGCTCCCCAGATGGATAGATCCCAGCCTGTGCTGCATTCCTGGACTGTACTTGTCCTTGTTGAACTTAATAAGATTCTTGGATTTCAATGTGTTTTCTTGATACTTGAAAACTAAGTTGCATTTCTTAAACTGTGTATCCTTCAGCCTGCAGCAATGGTATTTTGTTTTTAGAAATTCTTCCTGTCTAAACCAAAACATAATATAGGATAGATTTGGCAATAGAAGTAGCAGCCTTCCACTGCAGCTTGCAAGTCACAGGGCATGTCATTCCCAGTAAACTGGGATTGGTCAGTGTTGTTAATTCTGATCAGAATGAAAAGTAAAGAGCTCGACAGACAATGGATAATAATGTTATGGCCCTTCAGGTACCGTTTGCCTTTTTTTTTTTCTAGAAATCTTGTTATCACATATCTCATAGATGCATATTTTCTTAAAACACAGTCTCTGTTTTGTTGGATTTTTTTTTCTTTTTTTAGAATATTGACTGCTGAAAATAATTTCTGATATACATATAAACATTGGGTAGTATGTTACTCTAAAAACTGATGGATTGATAAAGGAGATGAGACCCCTTAAATTTTCCTGCATAATGTTCACTGTTATATTTGCTGGATGTTTTGTGGGGAAATCTCTACTTGGTGTCTCACAGTGCTTGCAAGGAAAATTGTGTGTTGTAAGGTTGGGTAAATACCACCTTCTCCTATCATGATTGTCTTTCAAAAAGCCCCAAAGTTCTTAGATTACCATCACTTACTCTATCTGATGCTGTCCCCTCTTATGTGAACAACGCACATAAGCACCCTGAATATGAAAAAGTTTTAATTAAAAAAGTGTCGATGTTGCATTTCACGTGGTAGTCTGATCATGACAAAATGTGTGTCTAGGCTGACTTTGATCAGTACTTGCCTCTTAACCTGGAGAATATATGGATTCCCATATCTTTTCACTTTATTATTAATAGTATTTTATTGAGAGGTGTGCTTGGTTCAGTTTGCTTATAAAATGGAGAGAAGACACAGAGAAAAGCTATGAAAACTATCTGTAGTTACTACTTAAATATTGAACTTTCTTAATTAACATCACACTCTTGTGCATTTTTTTGGCTCTGCTTTGAGCAGTAGGATGAACAAGTAAAATCTGAAAGGTGTAGAGCGGTGTCCAGTATGGGCATACTGGACTGAGGCCAGAAAAGGGCCACCAGGATGATGAAGGGACTGGAGCATCTGACATACAGGAAGAGACTGAGGATGCTGGGGTTGTTCAGCCTGGAGAAGGGAAGTCTTGAGAGTCTGATGAGACCTGGTGGTGAGGGCATGGTGAAAATGGAGCCAGACTTCTCTTGGTGATACCCAATGGCAGGACTAGAGACAGTGGACATAAATTGGATTACAGGATATTACATATAAACATAAAATTTTGTCACTGCAAGGATGGTCAGATACAGGAGCAGTTTGTTCAAGAGGTTGGGGAATCTCCAGCCTGGGAGACTAGATCATTTCCAAAGGTTTCTTCTAGCTTCAGTCATTTCTGTGATTCTGTAATTTCAAACGAAAAAATTGAGGTAATTGGAGAAAATGTGTATATTTACTCCAAATTCCATATTAATTTAAGTCTTAATTTTCTATGATGAATTTCTTACCAAAAAATCATTTCCTTACCCTCATATGTTTGGGTTTGTTTAAATTAAAAGGCTTCTTGTTTTGTTGCAAGTTTGTTATTAGTAGAATCTCATGATAAGTAAATGGAGTGTGTCTCTTTAAGTACTTACATTTTAACCTTGTGTGTAACTTAATTAATGAATTATGGTATACAGGAAATAAATAGTCCTTGTGTTGCAAGTGATGCCAATTAGGTTTTAAAGTGACCTCAATTTCAGATGTGTTAAATTGGTCTCCTAAATTAAGTATCTATCTAAATAACAGACATTTGTTGTCCAGAAAAATCATTCATTTTGTTTCCTGCATTAAACAGGAATCTGTAAAGGTTATTATTGTTATAAGAGAAAATTACTTAAAGTCCTAATTCATGTGACCAAATTTCTAATATCCTTTAAAAGCCTGACATTATTTATATGAACATTTAAATGTTTTTTTCAATGTGTAAGCTAAGACAAATATAAGACTGTGAGCTGACATTGAAATACAGCTCAATAAGAAAGAGTGTATTTTAGAGCACAAAATGAAAACCAGCTACAAAATAATTTTTTAATTCCTACAGACTGCACACACTTATTCACTCCTTCAGGTAAATGAATGGAAGAGCTTATACAACATTGCACAACAGCACAAGCATTTTGTTTTAGAATAAAGCTAGGAAAGCGTGTGTAGATTTTGTTTCCTGGTAGTGGCTTAGGGGGCTTGTCAGTAGCAAACACTGCAGACACTGTTCTCTCTTTACATCGTGCCCATTGCTTTCCAGAGTAGTCAGAACTGTAGTGTAACATTTACACATAAAAACTGTATTTTCTAACTCTTAGTATCCAAAAATCTGATGACCTGAGAAATACGTAGCTTACATTTCTAAACCTGACTTCAGTTCAATAATTCTCAATAAGGTCTGTATTGAGAGCAATGCCCTGAGTAGTCTGAATATGTAATTTATGTTAAGAGCTCTGAAGTCTTCACAGTTCACATTATAGCATGAACTGTGAAAAGTACTTCAGCATTTCATTTTTTTTCAGACAAGTTTTTCTTGCAGGTGCTAGTTTTGAGATCATTCATCTGACATACTGTGCATACTCCAACAGAAGTGCTTTCAAGAAACAGGCTTCACTGTCTGTGCACAATGCAATTGGCTCAGCCTCAATATTTGCCTAATACTATTGCTTGTCTTAGAGGGCAAGTGGAGCTTGTTTGCATGTTCTGTGTAGCCATTTCCCTAGTTACAAGCTGACCTTCACCATCGGATAACTGCAGCATGCAGGTGTGAAAGTAGATGTTTACTTTGCTTTTCTTAAGCAAAATAGGACCTACCTAGAGTGTCAGCTTCTTGCTGCTTTTGTAGAATGCCAAGTTTTGGACTTTGCAAAGGTTTGGCTCCTCCAAATGCTCTGATATTGGAAACTCAGTTTTACCTGTCACTAGCTCGGCACATCAGTGTAATTGTGTATGCTTCATTGCTCCCAGAGGATTGTCTCTTCCCCGTCAAAGCCAAAGCTTGGCTTTTCTGCTGCTCTTCTCTTCAGGCATAGGACTTCCAGCTGCAGCTTTTCTAACTCATCTGAAGCAGAACCAAAGCTGCTCCGAGACCCCAGCACAAGGCTGCTATTTTCCCTGCACAGTTTTCATTAAACCACTATTAGGGGAAGAAAGTCAACTTTGATGTCAAAATGCAATTTGGCAGAATTTGAGGCCAATGTAAGTAGACTTAATACATAATTTTTAGAAAATTTAGTGGGAAGCACATTTTGAAATGTAATAAATAGGATTATGTACTGATGCATAAGTAAACACTACAGTTTTTTAGGGAATGAGAAAATTAAATTGGCCAGAAACTGAAGTTGGTGGTGAAATGGCTGATGTGGTTGTCCAAAGTGTAAGAAATAGGAAAATTTAATATATTTTTAAATAATAATTATTTGTGTGTAAGCACAAAGGCAGAACCTCTGGGATAAAATAGGAGCATCATTAAAATCAGTTGAAGATCTTTTCCTTGATTTCAAAAGGTTGGTTTTTTTACTACCTGTCCTAGTCTGTGCTTATATTTTAACATATTTTACAGAGGGGATTTCTGAACCATATATAGCTGTTATTTTACACCCACAGCCAACAAAATAGCCCTGTTACAAAATAGGATTGCACTAACATGTATTTCTACGGTGCTTGGGAAAATTTTGCCACTTAGAAGATGTTATGGTGCTGTGGCATTTTTATGAGACTTTCCCACAGAGGAACTGGGTATCTGGTTACACAATGACTGGTTAAACTAGTTAAAATGATAAAGAGTAGTTAATCTGCCGAATTTTACACTGTTAATAAAATAGTCTTGAAAACCTGATCTAAGCAGATGTAGAAATAACTACATAAACCAGTGAACAAACATTGAATACTCGTGTGAACACAGAAGAGTCATACAGCAAGTTTTTATTTAAAAAGCAAAATAGATTTGGGAGGTCTGTAAAAAAACTTTGCCTAAACAGCTTGGTTTGGAGCATAAACAATTTTTTTAATGAGTATTGTATTTATTATGGAAATAGAAAAGATTGTGTGAAATAGCTTTCAAATATACATTAATACAGGGAAAATCTTGGATATTTGATGTCAAAACTGAATGTCTCACATGTATATTTTTGTCATGTTGCAGAAGTTCTCTAGGCCTCTAAATTAGCATGTTAATGCTGTGCTGGATCTAGGCATGAACTCTTCAGAAATGCAACAAAATCATCCATGCTTCAGCATCTTATATTACTTGTACTATTACTTTTATTAAATATAGTATGAATGCCACATATTGTATAGATAATTATATATTACTGTCTTGTATTACTCAGCAATGTTTTTTGAAGACCTCTGTTTGTGAAGATTAGATTTCTGGACGCTACCTGTAAGAATGGCAAAAAATTGTGGTACTTGATTTTATCACGTAGAAGTCATGACTAAACCTTTCTGTACTCATGTTAAGTTCATTAGAGGAAAAAAAACTGTGGAAATGAGCTGAGTGGAATTTGCAAGTGAAATTCTAGAATGAAGTGTCTACTGACTCTCCTTGCTCTAAGTAATCAAATTAAATGTTAAATAACTTGACATGCTACTTAAATTATCATTCTTTAAAAAAATGCAGATGCTGAAAACTAAAAATATTCATCCAGCTCTGTAGATATTTACATTAAAGCCCCCAAAAGCCAGAACCACAATTTTATTGTGACTGAACATAATTTAAAGACATCAACATTTGTATGTTTATATCTTATTGTAAAGACTTTAAACGTCTTCATTGTAAGCACTGCCAGATACTTTCAGTATTACAACTACATTTTTTCATTGATCTTAAGTGGAGAATGTGTTAATATAGAATGCTTACTGATAGAGAAAGCAGTTTCAGGAGATGACTTCATCATTACTATATGTAGAAGGTGCTGAAATAATTGGAAAAGGGTTCACAGGAGGTCCATCGTATAGAAGGTAGCATGTGAAATAAAGCATTGAAAACTGAGGAAATGAAATATGAAACAAATAATTGCCGATCTGGTTTGATGCAAAGAAGTGGCAGTAATACAAACAATACTTAGTGTGGGAGGAGTGCATCAGTGGACTGTGGTTTGCAGGAAAAGGCACTCAGAAGGAGGGAGGGAGGGAGGGAGGGGGCAACAGACTGTCAGCATAAAACAAACATTCCATGAATATTGTCTGTTCATCTTAGCAAGGAACAATCTCACCACGAGTTTCCGTTAACTTTCATATTCCAGGGAAGTTGGTTTCCAGTTCTAGCACAACTTTTGCAGTAACCAAAAAAATGTGCATGAGAATAAACTCTCAGAACTGTTAAACACAGAGCAATTGTTTACTGCTTGTGAGTTGTTCTTCAGGATGCTGTAAGATACCTAATTGCTCCATTTGGAAATGACTATTCAGTTGCCTGTAAGGGCTTTAAGCAGCCGCTGAAAATCAGAAGCTGATTAGTATTTTTTCAATAAATATTCAATAGCCTATTTTATGTAGGCCATGTCTAGACTACTAGTGCTCTTTAGTCATGTAAGTTTTCACAGGTTGTGTTGATATGTCCCTGTATCTGTTACCTGCTTTCTGCTGCTGATACTATTTTTTCATAATTATTGAACCACAGTTCACTGGATACCTTGGTTTTGCAGTATTGAACAAAGTCTGAAGTGATAGTTAAAATGTTATCTGAAAATCATATAAGGCACTTCAAAAGTTATAAATGGCTTATTTTTGGAAAGAAATGGATGTACTTATCTGACTTCCAGAAATGTTCATCATTTGCTCCTGGAAAACTCTTCAGCCAGCCCTTATAGTGGTTGTTACTAATCTACCCACGATTGTAAAGTTAGCTATAAGTTATAACTTATCCAGGATCCTTGTCTGAATGTTTACAAATGGTTATGAATCTCTAGCTTACGTATGAGAGATAAGAGGCTTATGACAAAACAGGGAAGAGCAACATGTGGTAGTTTTTTCAAGTATCTGAAACATAATGAAGAAGAGGAAGTGCTCATAGCCAAGGCAATTTTTTAATAGTAATTTTTAATACTTTCTATTCTGTCATTATTTGTCTATGTTCTTCCTGAACTCATCCAGAATTTCATCTTTAAACCTCTCTGAAAGCACAGTGGCTTCTCTTTCGTCTTAGGACAATTTAGACTTTAGCCAAGGAACATTCCTGAGGTCAGACTAAATTTCTATTGCAATTGTATTACTTTCATGTACCTGTTCACTAATTTGTTAGTTTTGTCTCTTAGTAACTATTCACACACAAGTTTACTATAGATATGGATACATAGCAGAAAATTCAAACTGTTCTTATAATTATTTTGCAGTTAAAATCAATAGGGAAGTGGAATAGCTCTTGTTGTGAGGCTCCTTTGAGAGAACATTTCCAAAAGCTACACTTCAACATTCATTTTGACTTAAAACCAGATAATTTAAATGTTCATTGCTATGTATATGCTACAGCACATGAAAACTTTGCATATAGTAATATATCGATGTACCTTAATCTTCGTTTTTCTTAAGGTACCATGAAATTATGACATTAGCTTTTAGTTTTGTGTGTGTGTACCCTTGCATGGCATATGATATTTCGATGTCAAAGCAACTTGTCTCATAAAACATGTTTGGTTTTAAGTGTCAAAGTGGCACTTCCCTTTGTTCAGTATAATGACTTTCTAGCCCTAAAAAATTAGCATATCACAAAGCTTATTCCCCATTGCCTAGTTCATGAAAGCAGTATCCATTTAGGGAAAGTACAGGCATATGAGGATCACCCCTGTTGTGTTTTATCTTTATCTTATCATCAAAGCTTCTAACTTGGCATGAGACTGGCTTTTCAAGCTCATATTTTCTTTGTAATTTTATTAAAATTACCAAGAGGTTTATATTCAGACAATACAAAGCTTGGGTCTCATTATTCTTGACCACAGAGCTTATGTGCTCCTCTTTCATGTAGAGAAAATAATCCTTATTTTTGAAACATTTTTCCCGTTTTTTTAGCTGTGGACTTCTTTTTTTTAAATCCAGAAGTATACAGCTTTGTTGTTTTCCAAGGACTGTTGAAACCCCACAGACGATAGGAAACTGTCTTTTTGTGAAAACAGAACCATGCTGTCTCCCTTCATAAAAAACCCCAATTGAATGGCATTTGAGTGCTGGTTTTCAGGGATGTAACTTAAGAAATGATGAAAGAGCCACAGAGAGAGCCAAGAAATGGTAGGCTTAATCCCAGTGCTGAGAGCTGTTCACTGTCCTTCCTGTCAGTAGCTGTTCCTCTTTCCTGTCAATTCTTTACTTCAGTTTTGTACTGAGAGAAAGCATGTTGCATCTTTGAGCTGGTATGAGGCTTGATCTATTAATGATACCTTTTGAATCAGTTTCAATATTATTAAACTTAATGAGATCTTTTTTTAGAGAAAGCCAGTCTGTAGCTGATGAAAATTTTCCCTTTTTTATTTTCTTTGATGCTGAGTTCTTCTCACATCCTCATGGAGACATAAGGAAATACAAGTTCTGCAAGAAATACAGTCAGATGGCACCCGAAACATTAAGGTTCCCTTATTAACTAGGCACAAAATCACTTTCCTCCAAATCATTTTATGGAAGGCGGGAAGGGAAAAAAAACCACAAAGAAATCCCAAGCCCACAGCTGCTTGAGCTGTGGAAGTGGCAGGGCCGGGTTTCCTGCAGGGCTCGGTGTTGCCTGGTTTCTGTTACGCCGTGCCTGCCGCAGCACGAGTGCTGCAGCTTTGCTGGCTGAGTGAGGGTTTTTGCGGGTGCTGTGCTGGTGCTCACTGGTGCATGCCAGTGCTACTGTGCTCCTGCTGCAGCCTCCCTGGGAATAAGGGCAGGAGGCACAAAGACCAGTCATTCAAATCTGTCTTCACTACTGGCCCTGAGCACTTCTGTCTCTGTCAAAACTGGAAGTTACTGAAGAGCCTTAACACTTGTTAGTTCACACACTGCTAAATGCACAGTGATGTGTTAGGCCTGGTTTTCTTGGAAAGCTAGGCTTTAAAATAATCTTCCGTCTGCTGAAACTCTTTTTAATTTTTTTTTCTGTACACTCATAAAACAATATAAAAGGCTGTTTCAGGCCAAAGCTTGCCTTGTTTTCTTCTCGCCCACTCATGTGTATGTCTGCCCAGAGTGCTGGATTTCACAGCCTGGGGTTGGTGGTCATAGTCCATTTCCCTGGGTCCAGCACAGGATATTAAAATTCTGACTTGACTATCCTAACTGGGATAAAACTAGCTTCCAGTATTGGGGTCCCTTGCTACTCTTCGTCATTCATCTCTGTTAAGCAACATAAACCAACTCCTTGTTGACTTGCTCGTATTTTGTTTTACTCTGTCAGTACACATTGGGATAGCAGATCCATACTCAGTCAAGTCCTCCTTCTAAAATGGGCAGGTTTGGGAATTGCTGTCCTTTGAGAAAACCTGCAGGTTTTTGTCTTTTGCAGAATAGAATTCTATGCCAACCACTGCCATTTTAGAAGCTTCTTAAATCCTCATCCCTGAAAAAAAAATCAAATTGATTGTGATACAGAAAACACTTCTATAAATGTATGTTTTGTGCTGGGTAAAGTCAGAATTCCTTGCCCTTGTATCTACAGGTAAGAAAAGTTGCAAGTGCAGCGATTATCTAGTTTCAGGACTTTTTTTTAATGTCAAAAATCATTTACAGCTTATCCCAGAATACTTCTGAAGATAAATACTAGTTTAAGGAATCATATAACAGTGAGGATTTCTATATTTAAATTTGTCTTCAGGGTTTCCTTTTCATAAGGCAAGTCAGTAATCTGCTGTTTGTAGCTGCTGTTTGACATTATTTCTAATTGCTGAAGTTTTCAGGCTAAATAAGCTGGTGGAAGTTGCCTTGTAGCAATGTATTTGAAATTTTGAAATAAGTGCATCTGTCTAAGTTTCTAATTAGTCGCTGTTAAAACACGGATGATGGTGGCGATGATCTCTCCAGTCTACTTATTTTCACATAAAAATACTGGGAAAATTTGCTAAGATTTGTGATTTTGTGCTTATCTCTTTTTCAGATATGGTAGGTAGTTTTAGTATGGATTTGCACAAGGAGCTGGAGGAAGATTTTCATCAAATTCGAGTTATGCTGTGACAGACTGTGCTTTTTTTTATTATAAGACAAATAGTAAAGAATTATCTGTAATCAAAACTGATAATCAAATAAATTGGTTTAGGCCTAGTAAACAATATTTACATATGCTTTCAATCTGATACTCTGTTTTTTTAAATCTTGTTATAAGAAAAATATTTTTTGCTTCCTGTAACTGATAAATGTCAGTGTTTTAACTATAGAGTTCAATTTGATTTAAAAGAAGCCTTGTACCTGTAGGCTGAGTCTTCTAGGACATTTATTTTCATGTTTTAATACTATTGTTGGAGTTTTCCTTGCTGTGATTCATGTATTTTTACTAGTGTAAATACTAGTTGGAGTAAAATTATATAGTCATCTGTGCATACAGAAATACATAAAAATAGAGGACAATCCCAATATGCTGAGGAGAGATGGTATTAAAAAGAGTAATTGGCCATGTCTTTATTATACTTGTGCTCCTGGACCAAAAATGTGTCCCATACTGAAGACCAGATTTCCAGCAGTTTCTGTTGTACTGCAAATGCAGTAATGAGAAAAATAAACAAAAGTTGAATATTGAGTAAGAATTTGTTATAACTTCATTATCTTTGTGGAAATGTCTTTCCCAAAGACGATGTTATATGAAAACTTTTCCATCAGCTTCCTTACTCAGCCTTCTTCTACTGTGTAAGTAAAATTCAAAGTTTTTGTTGAGGGAATTCCTGAAATTTTGGTGCTTTTTTTAATCTGCCTATTCCTAAATTTTTATTTAGTTAATTATTTTCTTCTAATTGCCAACTGATATTAAAATCCAAAAATTCAAAGCTAACTAATTCACCGAGGTATCTTTAAGATCTCTCTAATAAGAAGGAGTAACTTCTCATTCATCATCTTGAAGGTGGTGTTTGATTCCACTGGACGCTGCCTGAGAGCCAGGTGCTCCTTGTTCCCTTAGAATGTTTGCTTGTTCTGCCTTATCTGATCCCTGTGATCAGTGGGATTGCAATATGAGAGTCCTCCAGCCCTTGTATCAAGGAATAGCCATCAGAAAAGGATTGTGCATACACATAGGTTATCAACAACTTGTCTTAAGAGGGCTTGAAGTGTCTGGTCACTGTTCTGTTTGTTGTGAGACCAGTGCAGTTAAGCTGAGCTTGCTTAGACCCTGCTGAGTCTCCTAGGTGGTTTGTAGAGTTGGAAGATGAACTTAATGTAATGGGTGTTTTATTCAAAAAAGCCAGGTTTTAAAAAAAGAAAAGCAGATCCAAGAGCTGAATTTCTTTCTCACACACCTGATGCCTGTTATTAATAACAGTGGTAAGAAATCATGCTTAATGTGGCTTGTCTCATTTTAATCAACCTGTAAGAAACATGAAAAGACAACACATCTGAGATTTGGTTTTAAACCAAGTGTTCTTCTATAGTCTGTGGTTGTTAGAGGTGGTGATAGTCTCTTATGTTTCAGCACAGTAGTAATTAGCAGTCAGTGTATATACTATATCCATGAAGTTTGTGATGAATTTTTCATATTAAAAAAAACTCCCTCTATCTTCAATGTCCTTGTTTTTGTTACTGAATCTTTTAAAGCAGTATTCTAGGTACTATATTCAGACAAGGAAAATATTCTATTAACACTATAATTTTTTAAATGAAGCAATCATTTCAGTTGCTTCAGAGCTACTAGACAGAAGAAACTTGAGATCATGCTATGGTGATGATTCTTCCACAGCTGTTTGAAAACTGTGCCTTGTAAAGCAATATCATCTGCAGACAAGCTACAAAGTGCAGGGATAGCAATTAATTGTGTAGGTGGGACTCTGTAACCAAGACCAGCTGTTAGGCTATGAAAGTAAATAGATACAGAGAACAACCACTGGTTGGCTGAATTTGGGTTTCTGTTTCATTTATTGCTGTAGAACAGTACTAAGACTCAAGCAAGGTACAAGGACTGTTCATAGTCTATTTTTGTGTGCACTTGTAAAACAAAGTATTTTCTGAGATTTATAGGGGTCTTTCCTACCTCAAGGAAGGTGTAGAAATCAAGAAAATGCCCTTGTGATGGCCAATAGTTTATGATGTCAAGGTATTACTCACACTTCTACGCCTTGTATCTGAGAACCTCCAAAGGTCCTCGTAAATTACACTTTATAGAATTGAAAAGAGAGTAGTAGCTATTTGACATTCAGAGTAAAATCTTGTTCCAGTCTTGAACATAAAGATGTACTTTTTTACAGCTGAGCCTTACTTGAAAAAATTCGCTATGTCATGTGTCTCATTGGGGTTCAGCTTCTTTCTGGTAACTGCTCTAGCAGATAGACTGCTGTCTATATTTAAGACTTTTGTCTGCCTCCTTTCCTTTTCCATAGAGCTAGCATATATTCAGGAGAAATCATTTACATGGGGACCTTGCCTCACCCTTTCTAATGCAATATGACACATCTTGTCCTTTTGTTCTTACCCTGATTACTCAGTACACTTTCTTCCAGATATTAAGCACATAAAATGAAATGTAAAAATCACTCAAACAAGTATGAGTGACCATATATCTCACTCATCTATGTTTTTATGGTTACGGAGTAGTAGCTGAAGTCATGTGGGACCTTTTTATCGGAGGCAGTCAGGGTTGCCTTTTGGGCACAATCTGTTACTGACTTCAAGGAGCATGATAATTTGGCTGGGATTCAAGAAACTGCTGATTGACACACAGCCTCTCCATCTGTTGACCACTGTCTAATTTATCTCATTATAACTTAATAGAAAGTCAACTGTGAACATTCACCAGATTCCTTTGCCTGCTCTCAGGGTCTTGGGTGTTGATTTTTCAGGCCAGAATATATAGTAACATACCAAATCTGAAATGCTAGCACCCACCCTGACGGATTGGGTTTGCATGGCCAAGTCTTCGTAGCGGGGGGTGCTACAAGGGTGGCTTCTGTGAGAAAGTCCTAGAAGCTTCTCCCATGTCCGGCAGAGCCAATCCCTGGCAGCTCCAAAGATGGATGTGCTGCTGATCAAGGCCTGGCCAGTTAGAAATGGTGGTAAAGCTTCTGTGATGACATATTTAAGAAGATGAAAAGTTATCATGCAGTTAAACTCCTGGCAGGGACCTGCAGACCCGTGGAGAGAGAAGCCCATGCTGGAGCAGGTTTCCTGGTGGGACTTGTGACCCTGTGGGGAACCCAGGCCAGAGCAGCCTCTCCTTGAAGGACTGCACCCCACGGAAGAGTGACCCATGCTGCAGCAGTTTGAGGGGGACTGTTACCTGTAGGATGGACCCACTTTGGAGAAGTTCATGGAGAACTGTCTCCCCTTGGAGAGACCCTATAGTGCAGCAGGGGAAGGACTCCTCTCCCTGAGCAGTGGAAGAAGCCACAGGTGATGAACTGACCATAATCCCCATTCCCTGTCTCCCTGCACCACTGGGGAAGAAGGGAGAGCTGGGAAGGAGGGAGGGGTAGGAGGAAGGTGTTTTTAGGGCTTATTTTACTTCTCATTATCCCACTCTGATTTTGTTACTAATAAGCCTCCTGCATGGATGTGTTTTCATAAGTCTCAAGAAACGATGAGGTAAAGAATTGTACTTTGAAATAGCAGCATTCTGTGATATTTATTAATACCTTAATAGGGAAGCATTGGATTACTCCTACAGTATGAAGAAATATTATAATATTTTGGTGTTGCAAGGCCTCAAGTTTAGTTATTTCTGGTCTTTGCAAATTTTTCTAGCAATGTCACTATTCCTACCATCAATGGTAGGTGGTGACAGATCTTGCTCTTTAACTTACTCTCTATCTCTCTTCTACTTGTCTTGGTTTAGCTCTCAGTGGTTGTTTTCCACCCATGAGCTATGGCAGGCTTCTGGTGAGCATGGCAGACATCTTGTCAATAAGAACAGGTCCTTGCTTCTGGTCTTCTATAGTCTTTTGCTTTTCCCTCTCATTCTTGAGCAATGAGCTTAGTCTGTCCTAGCTATTTAAAATGTCCTGAAAGCCTCCTTCCTATTCAGACAGCAGCAAGATTAATTAGGTGACCTAGACAGTTCTCAAACTGCTGGTAGCAAATGAATATCTGTCCACTCATCAAAAAGGCAAAATGGAGTGACTTTCACCACACAGGTGTTGCAGAGTCTGGTGTGTAGAATTTTATGGGTTTGGCTCTCTCTGACTGGTAGGATGTCTGGAGAGCAGGATGTGCAATTTCACCTGGGTGCTCTTCCATTGAGCCCCCAGCTCCCTGGGGATGGAGTTTTTGCTTCATGGTCTCTGACCATGAAGTAGAATGCATTGTGTAACATTGCTGCTTCTTTGTGAGGTTCTGCTGTTCTAACTGGGTGAAGTAGCTTTAAAACAGATGGGTTTTGTTTCAGAATATATTGGGAAAACAGGAGGGGAAAAATATTATCCCGTTCAAAAAAAAAAACCTATGTTATCTATTTCCCCAGCAAACCCCATCTTTTCTGACTGATGCTTTTCTAGATTGTTCTTAACAACTTCCAGTGAGAGAGATGTTTTGGAGTCCTGTACAGAGATAGATATCTACACTGGATATTTTAGGGCTAGTGTGTTATTTGTCTTCTGATGGTGATGGAGCGGTGGTGTGAGTTTGAGTTTGGGGGTTTGGGGGGAGCAGCATGCTAAGTCTGAATGTGCTTACATTGTATCTGCTGCCTTGATGAGAAATTAGTGTTTGAGCCCAGATCTGGTTGAATTGAAAGAATTTAATTTCCCTGTGTTGCTGGTATGCCCCAGTCAACAAATCATTAGCAAAGTCAAGACAAGTTTGTGTTCAGTTCTTTATACATTTAAGCTATTTCAAAAACATGTCTTTTCTTTTTGTTTTTGTGATTATTTTTCCCTCCCTGCCTTAAGCATTTGCCCCTGGAAAATACCTACTCAAATTTACCAGTACTAAATGGCCACTTTCTTTTGAAATGTAAAAACAAGGTCATCTTATGGCTTTCGATAATATTAGTTAAAATGTGGCTGTAAAGTGACAGTAAATAGCTATGCAAAATAGGAGAACTAATGATCAGTGCTAACAAAGGCTGGATAAAGGGAAATCCATCATAGCTTGAGATCCCTGACAGCAGAATTGATGTCTAACCAGCAGTTTCCCTGCTCTATATTTTTGTAGTTTGTTCATTTTGAGAATCTTTTATTTGTCCACATTTACTGTATTCTCTTATTTTACTTTTTCTGGAGAATGCTTCTCCAGTTTGCCATCATGGTTACTCTAATGAAAGAAATACAAGACTTTATACATTTCGGCTGCTAGTTCATGGTCTTTTCAAACTGCACCATCACTGTACTAATTTACACAAACCTTATGCTTTCCTAGAAACCCCTGAGGTCCAGGAGTAACACCTTTTTTTTTTTTCCCCTCCCTTATTTTTAAATGACAGCTTGTATTATGAAGTACAAATTGGCCTGAAAAAATGGGATCATTGATTTGACGCCATTGGCACGGTTCAGAATTTTTCAAATGTATGAAGAGGCAACATAAAGTTATTTCAAGGTATTCCCAGAGGGCAGTAGTCATAGAGAGCCACAGAAAGATTCTTTGTTAAGGAGTGGGCAAATTATGTACAGGAAAGTGAGAGACCTCTCTCTCCTTTTATAGTTAGAACAGAAATACTTGAATCCTACAGTGCCAAAGCCTTACTCTTTCACAGAATAGCACATCAAAGTACATTACATCTTGTATTCCTACCTGATTTCTGAAGTTATGTGGCTAATATTAGCAGCAAATTCAAAAAGCACTAAGGAGAAACTGCCCTGTTTTCCTTTTTGGAAATTGAAAAAAATTGAGAAAAATTGTTTTGAGAAGTATTAAAAATCAAGAATGGGTTTTTAGTAACTTGCTGCTTACTGTAATGCTTTGATTTTTGACAAAATAATTATAGATAAGACAGGCGTGAAAGTGCTTGTCTTGGTTTGAAAGACAGATGTCTACTAAGGAAGGCAGGAGCCTCCCTTGGAATGGCAAATGCGACCCCCCTTCCCTCTGAGTTATTATAATTTTGAAATCAAGGGGCTTTTAGGCAAAGATATGGGAAATAGGAATAACAGTTCTTTACTATTATATATCTGTATGTGTATGACCAGTCTGGCAGAAGGAAAAAAAGCAGTGGAAGAAAGCAGCCTCCCTCTCCATCCAAACGCCGGGGACTGACTGTCCCCACACCTAGCTGAAACAAAAGGGTAGCCAGATGCATCCCACCGCAGTGGCTAGGTCTTTTGTTTTTCTGAAGTACCCAGCAATTTGTCCCCCTAGCGCCACATACTGGGAAAATTCCTTTAACAGAAAAAAAGCCCCAGGAGAACTCCTAAAAACCCCAACAGTGCTTTTAATGTTTTGGGTGGGTTTTTTCCATTAAAACCTAGCATTATGTGGAAAATGGAACTTTAAATAGGGAACTGTGTTTATCTGACCTGCTACAAGAGAATCATTTGAGTAAGAAAATCATTGGGCCAAAGTATCACTTACTGGTACAGAATTCTCTTCTGGTGTACATCACTTACATTATGTGTTGGAATTACATGCAGGATTATATGTACAAGTACTATAGTCTAAAGTCAATACCAGTGTCATCTTAACTGTTTCTTCATATGCCGGCTGCACTGCACATCTATGCTATTTAATTTTTTTTGTAGGATGAGACTGTGAAAATGCAGTAGGCTACATCTCGTTTTGACTGTAAAGGGAATAACTTCCTACATATCTGACTTTCATGAGAAAGCATTGGTTCTCTTGATTCATCTGCATAGATTATGGAGAAATAAATTTAGAGCATATATAAATAACCATGAAAACATGTAAAGTTTAGTCTTGAGAAGAGTTAAATTTTATACAAGAATCTCCAAGAGAAAGTGAGTTACTTAATAGACAAAATTCACAGATTTTTTGTAGTAGAGAGCCTGGTATTAGAAATTATACCCTTTGGGTTGAATTAGTAGGAGTTGAAATTCATTAATTTGTTAAATATTTGTCATTGTCAACAGAAATGATGTTACCAAGGATGGAAATATTGCAGTCCTATTTATAAATTTATGTACCTTTGGATAATGTCTTATGATTTTATTTTCTTTGTAGTTATTTGAACTGCTAGGCCCTGAAGGTTTTGAACTCATAGAGAAACTCCTACAGAACAGATCTCTGATTCTGGGAAGATCTTCGACTTGTCCAAATGATAGCAGGTTCCAGGCTCTGCAAGGTAAGTGACTACAAAATTTTTTTTCCAAATCAGACAAAAAGTAGTTTCCTAACAGCTCTATTTCCAGCTGTAGTATTGTCCGTGTATATTTAAAAAGCAAGCAAAAAAAATCCCAGGAGACAATGGGGGAATGTATTTCTGGATTTAAAGAAAGAAATGGTAGTCTGATTATACAGAAGAAACAAATACAGATTGTATATATTTATTTAGTTTTCAACTGCCTATGGGCATATGCAGATTTTGAATGTATTAATAGTTGCACTTTTCCTGTTTTAATGGATTACTCTGGCAATAATCTGATCTTCTATGACTCCTCATTTGCTTTCCTGCTTCCTCTCTACTTCATCTAATACTCTACTCTCTAATATCTAATACTCTCTACTATCATCTAATGTAGGCCTTGGGGAAGAATAGCACAGTAATAAGCACTCCTGAAAATAATAAAGTCAAGCTTAAGCATGAAAAAGTGAGAGGGGAAAAAAGAGATTCAGGTTTTGTACTGTGATTTTTGCTTTTATAAGTTAATTTGTCTGCACTGAGTAATTATTTTAAAATATGTTTTACATATTTCTGTTGTAAAACAAGCCTTATTACTTTCTTCTCTGACAAAAATAAATCTGATTGCATATACGGTGTGACTTAGGATAAATCCTGCATGGACATAGCAGCATGCAGCCCATTGCACATTCACTGCAAATGGAGTTAGAAAAATGTGAATAGAGCTAGAAATGGTGGACTTATGTATCTTCTCAATAATTTTAGAATGTAAATGATCCCTCTTTAATGTTTGTCTTCAATGAAATGTTATATAAGCAAGTGTTTAGAAATTCATCTCTTGCTGTGCTAATGGTTAGTCTAAATTCATCAGAGCAACTGTTAGTTTTACCTGTTTGTGATTTCAAAGAGGAATGTCTTGCTAGACAAGGCTTTGTGTCCTGATAGTTTTCTCTTCTTAGGTAATCAAATAATAAAAAATTAAAAATACATTCAATAGAAATGGAATTATTATATTTTTCTCCTATGTACAGATTTTAGTTACAGGAGTATTTTCGGTTCACTTAGCAGAAATAGTATTTTGGAAGCTTTTTCATTATGCCATGAGTAAAACCTATCACAGTAATATTTTCAATGTTATGTTTTTCAGACAATAGAAAAGCATAACTGATTTTATGCTTTTTTTCACTGATGAGAGAACCCTTTCTCTGTGGTAAAAAAGTCAGTGATATTCAGGGTATCTTCTCTGAGATTGAAGGTGCTCTGTCCTGAGTTCAGTCTATTAATTTTAATAAGGTTTTTTTTTTTTTTTTTTAATTGATCAAAATGGTATTTTTTATGGGGATTGAAGTCTTATCTTACCAAAATTTCATTTGGGGAAGGGAAAGATTTCTGTCAGAAATGTAGTCAACTGTGAGTAATTTGTGCCTTTAAAAAATAAGCACAAGTCAAGTAACTGTACATGTACTGCATTTTTATACCATGCTGTATTATTTGACTATTTCTTATGTAATTTCCTTCTGTGGCAGTAAAGGTGATTGTTGTGCTTATCGGACAAATCAAGTAACATTTCTTTGCCCTGGTGTGTTCAGTCTGAATTAAATTTAGTCAGGAAATTGCATCCATTATTGTCCTCTTTTAATGCGAGAGAGAGAGAGTTAAAGCTGCAGACATGATGGTATTAATGTGGACATTTTGACAGTTTATTAGAATTTTTTCAATGCTATTTAACAGGTTATTGTTGCCTTATCCAGTATGCATGCTGTGAGATGTAGGAGTTTCACTGTTGCTGCAGGTGAAAACTAAGCAGCACAAATTGTTCAAAATGTCAGTCAAGTGGGTTTATTTGATGAAAAAAGGTTTTCAAGTCTTTCGCTTCAAGAGTTTGGCTGCAGAAGTACATATGAAACATAACTGAGTTAAGTATTTAATATTCAGTCAAGCCTATATAAACTAATAATCTGTTTGCAGAATTTTGAAAAATGACATTTAAAACCACCAATATTGTTAAAATGAAAACAAAATAAATCTCTCCCAGCCTGTATGTGTTAACCAAAAGACTTGGTTGCATCTTTGGTTCTGGCCAGTACTGATCTCAGAAAGGTGAATGTAACTGGGCTTTTTTGGGTTCCCTGCTCCCCTAGATTTATTGTTTACTGTAATTGTTCTGTGGTTCTGATTCTTCTTGGTAATCCTGCTGCTTATCGACATAAAAGGAAGGAGACCTTGTGACTGTATAGAGTAGGATAGATTTTCTCACTTGTTCAGGGAAATTGCATTGTGAGTATGCTTTCAATACAATCATGTTATCTAGCATATACACACTAATTGTTCTGTGAAGAGGCTGTTTAAAAAAAAATCACCCTGTTTAATCTGTTTTCATGCCATCCTGCTTATCGGTGCATGTGTCTAAGAGCAGCGATAAGAGGCTAAGTAGCATTTCCACTGTAGATGAAGTTATCATAAATACAGAAAAGAAAAAATGCTCTTCCTTTTGCTGCTGGTCCATCCCCTTGCTTTGGAATGAAGTTGTTTTTATTTGAAATGGCTTACCTTTGGGACATGACCTGGTGGTACTTTTAGAGGTCTTGAGGCCTAATGCTGCACAGTCTACATAAAGCTCAACTATTTTTAAACACACAATACACTCACACACACACACACAAAACCCCCAAAACGAGCATGAAACCCCAACTAAACATCAAAACCCCAACTAAACATCAAAACCCCAAAGAATGAAACTGGGGAAAAAAGATGGAGTACAGTACTTACGGAGATGCATGCCTGTTATCATATTGCAGAACAGTGCAAGAAGTTTATAGGAGAAAATGCTAAGCCAAATTATGGTTGTCAAGTCACAATTCAGTCTGAACAAGAAAAGTTGTTAATGAAACAATATCGTCGGGAGGAAAAACGAAATGCCAGAAAAGAAAAACAAGCTGGGGAAGATGGAGAAGTTTCTGGAGAAGGACAAATGTGCTTTGATCCCAAAGAGCTGCGGATGCAAAGGTAATAAATCCCAAAAGTTGAGAAATGCTTCTGTTGTAATTGCTACTTCAATATATCATAACAGTTTATTTTCTTTTAGTTTGCTTTGGTGATTAGGTGATTCTGACTTCAAGTCACGTTTTATTACAAGCGTAGAATTTTTTTAAATATGAAAACCTGATTTTCAGGAAAGAAAGCAGTGATTTGCTTAATGAGAATCTTCTTGATCTCATCTACGTGGGCTGGAATTGCAGATTAGTGGGGTAGGCTATCTTTCTTAGTTCCTTTACGCTCACTACTTGCTTAGGATTTATGAAGTCTGTACTAAATCCATCAGAAGTATCTTTCTTTTTTTCTCTCAAGATTAATGGGTACTATTTTCCAAGTTGTCAGCTAGAAGGTAGTGGGAGGAGTAGAGGAGGGAGAGGATAAGGAGCAAATAAGCTGTTGTATTTTGTATTGAGAAAAATATAGTGAGACTGGTACCTAACTGTGAAATCATGTTTCTGTATTACTTAAAAAGAGTCAAAACTGCTTTTAGGAAAGCCTTGCACTTACTGGATTGTGCCTCTGAATTTTATCTGAACAGTGTATTTTAAGGATTTGGCCTAACTGGTGCCAGAGAATAACACTAAAATTTTTTCTCTGACTTCTACAACTCTTGCTGTGACTTTAATATACCATGCTCAGTGTTTGTGATGGAAGCCTGAAATGGGCAGAATTACTGCATTTTTTCTGCTCACAGAGAACTAGCACTTCTGAATGCTCGAAGTATGCCAGTCCTAGGTAGACAAAGAGAGATGAGCTTCGAAAAAATTCATTATCCACATGTCTATGATTCCCGAGCTGAAGCTATGAAAACATCGGCATTCATTGGGGGTGCAAAGGTATGTTGGTGCATGACCCTTCTTGAACAGTACATCTTTCCCAATGAGTAATGTGCAGCAGGGTTCCCTTTGTTTCCTTTGTCTCCTCCTTCTCAGAATCCAACGTATGAAGCAGGGTGTTTCAAACTCTTTGATATATTCTATTTTTATTTTGACTCTGGAAGAAATAATCTTATTCTCAACTAATGTATTTGCTTTTATTTCTAGGGTCACTTAAATTCTTAAAATACTACTTTTCTGTCTTTTGGATACTTTTGAATTGACTTTTAACAAAATGAAATCTTTATGAAATTCTAGACCTAATGGATTCTGAAATGTAATAAAACAGAGTTATGTTTTTTGGGGTTTTGGGACTATTTTCTGAGTAGTAAAACTGATTGTTTTCTGTTTGGGGGGTTACTGATTATTTTCTGTTTGGGGGGTTCAGTACTATCTGTAAAATGAATGAGTGAGATTTGCTTTTGGTTGGGACTCATTTTTTGAAGGAAAGTGATAAAGCATTGTTTAAAGTAAGTTATACATAATGACACTTTCTGTTTTCATACTTTCAATTAATTTTCCTGTAATACTTTTTTAGGTGTTCTTACCAGAGTCAGTTCAGAGAGAAAACAATAAAATGTATGAAGAGGTGAAGATCCCCCATAGTGAACCAATGCCTATTGGTATTGAAGAGAAAATTGTTTATATTGAAGACTTAGATGAGGTGAGTATACCATTTCGAAGTTATTAAATTAGTTTTTACTTTTTATTACCAAAATTTAACTGTAAATACTGCCAGTTTTTCCAGTGATATGTGATAGGTAAATGCAGCCAGTTAATTTCTTCACTACTAATTTGGAGAATATTTATTGGGGAACATAGTTCAGTAATACAATCCCTTTCATGTTGACTTGGATTCAAGGAATTCCTAATCTGAACTACTTGTTCATGAGTTGCAGTTCTCAATTCCTTTGGCATTACGTTTTCAGTTATTTATGGTTTTGAGCTGTGATCTGAATCACTAGAATGAAATGAAAGTATTACAGCCATTCTGTTCTCTTCTGAAGATCACAGGAAAAAGTGAGCCTGAGCTTCTGTACCTTGACCTGTACAGGTTGGCTTCTGACTGCACAGCATTGTTCTGCACTAGGCTTACATCTGATGCAGTTCAGTGGTGTTGAATATGGTGTTGTAGACTCTATGGGGTGCAAAGTCATCTCAAAATGTGCTTTGGTGATAGGAAGTAAAGAGCAAAGAGGAAAAATGCAGGTAAAACAAATGTTAACATTTCAATTTTTACTGACTTAAAAGGGTGGAAAAGCTAAGGTAAGGAAACTAAATTTCTTGTTAGTTATTTACAGTGTAGAACTTGCAGTACTCCATCACAGGTACCTTTTTACTCCTCACTGTATATCTCAAATCTATTGAAAAATGGAAGATTTGATATAGATTTGAACAGAGACATAAAAAGCAAGCTCTGTGTATGTATGAAGAAGGTTTTATGTGTCTTAGCTCTGCAGCATATAATATGGATAAATGTTTTCCACCTTTTTATCTCTGGGAAAGCAGGAAATGAGAATACATGCAGAGCAGTTTATTGGGATTCTGAGTAAAGATTGTCTTACGTAAAGATTTAACTCTTTCGAAACAGAAGACAGTTTAATTTTAGAATCGGAATCTATTCTTTTCTGCTTAGGTGACAGTATCTAATGTTGTGTTTATGAATTGACTGACAGCTTAACCAGATAGAAAAATACAGCTACTGCAGTTATTGTCATTTTATATGACAATATTCAGCATGACAGCTTTTTTTGCAATAAAATATCTTTTTCCTAAGCTAAATACTACCTATTAATCTGTAAATTTTTTGCAAGAAGTACCAATATTTCAATAGGCAGTAAGCAGTTTCAGAAAAAATATGGTTCAGACAGAAAAAGACCTATCTAAAATGAATAGTTTGCAGATTTTTGCACATATACTGTTAAAATAAATGTTAACAAATGCATCAGCTATACAATTTTAATAAGTAATTCTCCTTTGTAGACTGTGTATAAAGAGGTCTGCTTTTCAGTTTTACAGTGAAATTTTGAAATAGAAACAATTTTCTTCAGAACTTAACTCTTTGATATGATTCTTCTTACATGGGATCAAATAGAAGTGTCAACAACAAATACAATTTTGATTGTTTGAACACGTATGTAATTCCTGCCCCCAAGTGTAGTATCGATTTGCAACAAAAGACGACAAATTTATGAAGTTTGTCCAGCTTCAGGACTTGGCAGCTTCCTGGTTCCACTAATGAGACTCATAGATTCAAAATCTGTTGAATAGAACTTTTTTATCAATGAGCTAAAAGAGGCTGGAATTGCCAAGCGTAAGTTCAGACATACCTAGTCAAGATGTAAATATCTTGGTTAGGGCAAATTTTCTTTTTTTTTTTTTTGTTTCCTCTGCATGGCTGTTTTAAATCTCTAAGCTCAGAAACACCTTGGTTGGTGTTTCAAATTTTTGCCAATTAACTGGAGTCAGTTTAGAGAGCATGAAGATTTTCTGTCAATATATTTTATTTTTGGTTAACTAGTGTAAGCAAAAGCAGAAATATAATGATTTTCGGGTGTTTCCCTAGCAGGTATAGGTGCTCACAGAATGGCTCTATTGTATCTCTATATGGGTATGTTTGCAGGATTATCTAAAATTTGAGTAGGTGGGCAAGGACTAGAGATGGCAGTAAATATAACTGTAGATATTTCATAACTAGGAACTTCTAAAGGCATCATGAGGAAGCTTACAGTTCTGCTACTGTTGACTGCTATGAAGTGCCATTAGTGGTAGGGTTTTGATGTAAGACATTGAGTTAGTCTAGACATAAAGGTACTCAGCCTGTTTAACAAGTCAATATACATGCAACCCATAATCCACAGGGAAAACAAGCACAAAGCAACCAAGCCATTTATTGTTGCTGGGTTTTTAAGTATTATATATTGAGCTTTCTAAGCACTTGCTGTTCTCTGGGGAAGTCCTGGTGGTATTAAAAATTATAAATATTCTTCTTTCTTTTCTTTTTAATCTGTATGGTTTCATTTGCACAAAAATAATTTTAAGAACTCTGTTTCTTATGAGCTATGTGATTTTGATCCCACTGTCAGCAGTTTGGGGAGAGTATTTGACCGTGTAACGTGTATTGCTGAGTACACCGTTGCATTTCATCTTCAAAACTCCTAAGGTCAGAACTGAGTTCATAAGGTGTTCATTTATATTTTGAACTGTTGGCCAGAAGTTAAAGCTTTGCATCATATAAGTTGGAAGTAATCTTGCATTTAAATGTTTTAAAGTATTAGTTAAGATTTAGATTTTCTTATTTCCTGTAAACACAGGTTGAGAAGAGATGAGAGAAATGTATTCCTCTAGACGCTAGTTCTAACAAACCACATACTAACCACATTTTAAACATGTATATGATTCCCTTTTTTAGTAGTTTCTTATGCAGAAGTATAAGGCAAAATGACAAAACCTCTACAAATCAACACCAAAGGCAGCAGCAATGCCTTAAACCAGTACAGATATTAACACAGGGTTCTTTTTTATTGGATTGGCAATGTAGCCAGGATGCATCTGCCGCTACACTCCGGAATTAAGAAATAACACATTTAAGATAGTTTTAGTACTATATTATCTGAAATCTTGTGGCTGGTATTTTCAAAGTAAGTATTTAGTTTAGTTAGGGCCTCCTTGCATAACCTTTCCTAAAAAGTTTATGACTTCATGATTAGTGAAATCACTGCCTGAAAGAACACAGATGCTAAGATGAAACTCATATGAACTGACAAAGGTCCAAATTTTCCTAGCTACCATTCCTACCTAATCCCAGGATTCACTGCAAGTAGGAGATCAGGAGTGACCAACCTTGCACAATTTAGCAGCCATAAAAACACACCATAACATGTCATAAACTGCTGGCTTCAGCACTTCCCTGTTGTGTTGTTCCTTTTTCTTTGTCTCCTACCTTTCTCCATTATGATCTGAACTCCTGCTTCACCTCCTCCAACAGTCTCACTCCACCTGTGTTGTCTCATATTGTTATTTCCTACCCGTGTTGAGTTGGGAGCAGGAGCTGGTGGCACGGAGGGAGCTGTGCTGCTGTTCAGGAATGTCACTGGTGTTCAGAGGTAGAAGCGTCCAGTGTGTCCCATGGAAGGAGTTGCAAAGGGCTCTTATCTTATTGAAAGGCAAAAAATCCCACCCACAACCCCCTTTGCAGAGATCTATTTTTCTTGACATTTATTATTTTTCAGAGAACTGTGTTTTTACTGCAGTTCAAGCACAGGTGGTTCATAAGTAGCTGATTGGTCACACCAGTTTAATCTGAAGTATTACGGTTCTACTATTTGTACAAGTGACATGCCAGCTGAGTTGTTTCAATAATGAGAACTTAAAAAATGGGGTAAGCACAAGCTTAGATTTATTATCTTTGCTCAGTTGAAATGGAGCTTGACCATTAATGAAATATATTTTTTGTATTTATTATAAAGGTGGTTTTGTGCCAGACTTTTTGCCAAATAAATGTACCTTTAAAGTCATAAACTCAGGCCAGGGAAAGTTACTCTTCAAGATTGTGAAAACAGGTTTTATCTAAGAAATTGCTAATGCTGAAAAATTACTTTAGCTTTTTACCGAAAGTGGGTGTTCAGGGTAGGATTTATTTCTTTTTTTCGTGTTATTTCCATTTCCTTTTACTACCACAGCTTAATTATCTAAATAAGAAAGGTATTTTTTTTTCACTCTGCATTATGTGAAGGAATTATTACAAAATCAATATTCTCTCTTTTCCTGTAATGTTTTCTTGTTTTTAGAATTGTACAAGGTAAGTCTACTGAATATAAGTATGCATGTTTTTAGATAAATTACATTTTTCACATTCAGAATATTGGATCGTTAATTCCAAAGTTGATCTTAGTGCATATTTCAGTTGCGTATTTTCCAAACAGCAATTGATGGTTGAAGCACATGGAATAATTTAAAAAAACATTTTGCATTTTATTGAAATCCTTTCATTTATCCAATGAATTATACTCAGAAATTGCTCTGAGGAGAGTTTACAAGTTCTGTAATCATTAGTCCCAACTTAAGACAAGGAAAATCATGTAGGTCAAGGTACATGATTTAATGGCTGGTAGTGTATATTAGGGATTACAGTCTGTCTTCATATTTCAGGGAGGGGGGTCCAAAGAAGGTTGAATATGTGCAATAACAGGTGAACAAAAATACTGAAGTTAAGATTCAACACTGATGACAATCTTAAAGCCTACAAGCTCTGGCTTAATTTTCTTCAATATGTGAGTTAATGGTATTTTATCATTATTTTAGAGTCCCAGATGCTATATGTAAAATTTCTGCATCAAATTGTTTGATTATTTCACTTACCCTTAAATGAAGCTTTTAGGCATTGTTTCATTAAAATTCTAGGAATAAATAATATTGCTTTGGCTAAAAGCAAGCAAAAACACGTGCTTCATGCCAAACCAGCAGTTTATTGTCCGTCTTGTATAAAATTATCATATTTTCCATTAAGAAAATCCTGTTTCTTAGTAGAGATAGTTTATTAAAACTTCATCAAAAGGTCTACTGATATGATGTGCAAGCTGTAAAGTGGTATTCTGATTTTAAAATTCACCTGTAATCCTGTAATCTCACATTGTAGAAATTCAAACATGCTCTGTGGCTGGCTACTAATTCACCTCTGAAAGACACTTGCTGTGCTTGAATATAATTCATTGAATGTAATATTTTTAAACATGTGCCTCACTTGACTTCAGCTTTCACTGCAGATAGATGTGACTATATGATTTCCTGAATGCTAAGAAGTTCTTTTTTCTTTCAGCAATGGAGAACATCTTCCTGTTATGATAAATCAAAAAGTATTTTGAAAAAAAACTTACTTTATTGATATCGCCTTTAATACTAGAAATGGTACCATAACATTTTTCTGGTTTCATAAAACCTTTCTATTATTCTAATATTCCTTTGCCAGTAAGATGGGGTTTTTTGTTCAATAGGATCACTGATTATAATTAATGCCTGATTACTAACCTTATTTATTTTGGGGAACACCTTTAAAACAAAAAAAATATTTAAATAATTTAGAGGAAAAGAAACCTGATATGGTAATGTCAAATAGATTTGATATGGTATTTAAAATATAGGTACACTGCAGGGATAGCAAGGCTTTATGAATATTGTAGTACAACTTTGAATTATTTCCATAATGAAATGTGAAAGTCTGAATTTCTTGATTTAACATGGCAAGTGGATGTCCCAGCTCCAGTGAGGCAGAGTTCTTAGGAGCACATCTTGGGAGGATCAGCAATTATGACCACTCTCCAATAACCAGGAGTTTGACAAGTTGAAAACTTTGCATCACTGTAGAAAATTAGTAATGAAGTAGGTAGATATAAAGGAATAAATATGTGATTAAGAAATACTTTACAGATAGATAATTTTGCCCAATAATCTGAGATTATTGTTCCAAACATAGTTCCACCTATATCGACTTTCTCCAAATAGGAGAGTATTTTTGCATCTCTGAACTCTGTATCAAAATAAATAAAGCAGGTTTCCCAGAATATCAGAATAAGAGCTTAAGCTAGTGCTGAAACAAGAGAGAAAAGAATGTACTATCTCAGAAGAGGTATACTGAGCATAAAGATTTCCTCTTTTAAAGTAGTGATAGTAAAAGACAAAAAGAAATTGAATAGTCTTATATTTTTTATAATTACTTTTTTAAAATAATATTTTGAAATGCAGTGGTACTTGCCAGTAAGGATTGTGGTTTACCCTTAGAATTTGAAAACTGTGATTTTTGACTCACCAAAAAGGTGTTTGGTACTATTACAGTCTTTGAAAGGACCTATCTCTTACCACAGCATGAGAAATTGAAACTATTTTCTCTGAAGCATCTCTGTGTTAGGTGGGTGTGACTTCTCTGTAGTCTGTCATCCATTCTCGATCCAACATTATCATAGACTTAAAAAAGACAGTAATATATACATTTTTGATAGTTAAACATATAAACTACATCTATATTTAAAACATATATATATACACACATGTATAAAAACATATATACAACATGTATATGGCGTATAGATATATACATTTCCCATTAATGCAGAGTTGATTATTAAAGTAAGAGAGGCTTTTTAATAGACCACTGTTTTATATATCCTTCTCCTTGCCTCCCTCAGCTTGTCAGATTTCTACTATTTTATTTTTATGAAAGATCTGTATGCAAAGAAGATAGTCAAGCCAATCTCTGTCTCTATAAGAGATGTATGTAGGATGCAAAAAAAGAGGGGATGATGAATAATTGGAGGTAGATGAGAACTGAAGCATGATCTTATGTCAGATTCTATGAAGAGCAAAAGGCGGCTTTCACTGAGCAGCAGCCTGCACTTACTGGAACAATATGTGTCTATCCACCATTGTGGAGGTAATGACACAGTTCACCTCTTTTGGGATGGGGAGGAAGGAAGGTAAAGGAAGCACGTACATCACATCTCACATGAGTTTTGGAGCTAGGCATTATATAATTGATCAGATGTAAGCCTGTATTTTCTCAAACTACATCCTCCTTCGCCTATTTATATGATGTGGCTTTTATTTTTAGTATGATGATGTGGATCAAATTACTGTAATGTGACCATTTAAAAACAGACTGGATTTATACAAATTGGAAGGATTTTCACCAGAAAAGTATAATGAAAACAGGCTTTTTTTATTGTCCCATAAGAATGGGGAAGTATTGTAAATCCTGTCTTAAAATGTTGGTTTACCAGGATTACTGACTTGCACCCACAGGTCTTTCCAGATTGTACAGTATGTCCCTGATTTAAAAAAGCAACCAGCACAGCAGTTTGCAATGTAACTTCTTTCTTATTCCAAAATAGTGGTCTCTCTCTACCTCTGCTGTAAACCTGTCTTTTGGTAGGCTGACAGCAGGTTTATTTGCTTTGGTTTGACACTGGACAAGTTGGATCCTTTTAGAATGAGACTGAAGGTTTCCTTTGCAGCATGTGCTGTGTTAGCTCATCTACACAAATTTTTCAGAGGACTTTTCAATGAAAGACTATCTTTGCTTTTTGGCCAATAGCCTTCTCCTTGCTTTTCAGCTGTAGTATAATACCCTTACCTCCCTTGTAGTGTCTTAAAATTGAGTGCTTAAAATATGATCCAGTAATTTCTTCTTTCAGTTGTGTTTGTCCTAGTCGCATATGCAGTTTAGTTCAAGACCTTTCATGGTCTTGTGCTTTTAATATTTTTACAATTATCAAGGCATTTATCTTTTTTCTTTAAAAATCAGTTTCTAAGTGCTGTTAGAATATAGTATATTGTATAATACTGTGTGAATTGTCACATACAGTTGACCACCAAACGACAGCTGCCATGAAAATAGTAAATTTATTTCATTATTTCGCCAGCAAGGCCAGGTGGCAGAGACACAGGGAGACACATCCCTTAGCTCATCCTAGTGGGCAGGGGGGAAAGGAGAATGTAGCATCTCCACCACCAGCCCTGATGTATCAAAGGGCACATTAGCAGTTTACCATGAGGCTGTGCCTTTATGATCTCTCTCCCAGCCGGAGGCTCAAGTATGCCTATGAGAGTGTGTTATCTCAAAACAGGAATTCTTCTCAGAATACTCCTCAAAACAGGCAGAGGATGAACAGCACTAGGCATAATAAATGGAGTTTTCCACACCAGCATTCTTAGCAGTCCCAGCTGCAAGGTCACTTCTAGCAAAACTGTTACGTCCTTGCTAAATCTTCCGGTTTGAACCCTTTTGTCCCAACAAATACTTTATAGATTTACTTATTTTGGTGTTAGCTTATATATTTACATAGTCATAATAAGACCCTTTTAACATCTGATAAGTTTGATGGTTTTGTTACATGAACAAACCACGTTTAAGACACTGGAGATGTTGAGAGGGGCAAGGATGCTATGAAAATGTGGTAAATATGCTCTTTGTTGTGTCACTCTGGGCTGTGTTTTTATGTACATTTTTATTTTCAAGGGCTTGATATTAATGACCACAGGGAAAACCCACTAATAAATGTAGATAAAACCAGAAAAAATCCTTGTGAATATAAAATAATGTTTTCAAATGTCCTTTCACTGGTGAGTTTGTAATTGAAGCTTTAACAAACCTTCTCATTCAGAGAGACTTTGTTTATTCTAAGTACTAGTAAAGTTATTAATGTACAACCTTTTTATTTTTTTTTAAAGAGCTCTGTAAAATCTTGAGTTCTCTCTTCTTGGGTAGAGAAGTTCAAAGAGAAGAGCAATTAATTAATATGGCTCAAAGTATGATAGGGACATCTGTACCGATAAATATAGAGAACTTCATTTCTTTTAGTCTGTTCTTTAAACTAGCATGGCTGTGCATAATATACTAAGCAAAAATTGCTTTAAAATATTTAGTAGATACTGTCTTACAAGAGTTATATATTCTTATAGTTGTTTAGGTTGCTCCTTTTCATGCAAGTAGTAAATATGAATAGGGAAATGGACTTTTTAGTATTAACATGAGATAAAATTGACTGCATCTGATTTGGATAAAATGATAAGCCTGTTTCATTTTCTGCACAGCTGCCAAGTGTGTGTATATTGTGTAGTGCTGCCTCTGAAATAGTTGAAAATCTGATGGGAACACTTACAAAGGCAAGCCAGTAAAGGGCACCAGCTGCTGAAAAACACCTGCTGAGCCACTGTGGGAATAGATGCATCTGCCTGTACCTAGGAGTAATCTAACAAAGTACCTGCTTTTACCTGCCAGGATTTTAATTTGTGTAAAGATTCATCCAATAAAACTGGTTCTGAATACTTAAAGAAAGAAAGAAAAAAAGGGCTGGGTTGGTTTGGTTTTTTTTTTTGGGCAGAAGAGCACCAGTTCTGAGCAACCTCCTCATTCTTACAACTAGTTTAAGCTCTTCTTTTAATAAAATACAAATCCAGATTTGGTAGCCAGAACTCTCAGCTACACTGTGTGTAGTGTCTTACTAAAGGATGCAGCCAGTCTGGAGGAGATTATGCTACCAAAGAGCAGGTTTTCGGGTTTTCTTTGGTTTAGTTTGAGAGATGTATCTCAGGGGCTTTTGTGAGAGTATATGTTCCCTTTTCCACTGTAGCATATTTGATTCACTGTTGATGGTAGTGCACAAACAAAAATAAATTTTACCATCAGAAGTAATTAGACAAATTTTCCAAACAGCTTTTAAAACTGTTGTACTTTTTGTCATCTGGTACTTAAACTTTTATTGTTCCCACACATTGGTGACCCTGTCAAACAAGTTCATCATCCCTCACCTACCTTTTATTTTCCTGTGGTAGGAAAACTTCTGTGAATGCTGCTAGTTTAGCTGTGATTCATGAGAACAAAATAGCTGTGTTCTTGTAGGAAAAAATACTGACTATGCTTGTAGCCTTTTATTGTAAAATTTAGGGAAAAGTCATCTAATATCCATGCTGTAAAACAGGTCTGCCATCTTGGGTAGCAGAAGTGTGAAATTAAGTGAAATAGAGAAGAAAATTGAGGTGTAGAGAGATTATGACAGCAGTAGTTAATCCTCTGGGAATATTCTTCTGTTTGCCATTCTTTCATTTTTACTTGATGTGTTAAAATTATTACTAATTTCAGCTATAAATACCTTGCTGAGCATTCTGATAGTTTTTCTGGTTTTTGTTAGGTTTAGTAGGAAAAAGTAGTTTGTCGTGTTAAGGTAAGCTAAAGTAAATAGTTTGAAAACATTATCCTGAAGTGCCTTCTACATTAACAGATTAAATATTTGCTTCTACATGAGCAGTTAGAACTAATGCCTTTGCATGCATAAAATAGTACTGAATTAATTAGGGGTCATTTAAAAATAAAATACTGAAAGAGATCTGTGCTTCAAAACTATGCAGTAATATGAAATGTTGTTGCCCTACTCTTACAGGGTTCCTTGCTTTCAAGGAAGATAATATTTAGGCTCCACATTGTGAAGTTCAGATGACTGTAACTTGGGTGACTTCTATGTATTAAATTTTGTAGAGTAAACCCAATGACCAGTAAAAATCCAGGAAGCATTTCAGGTAGACATGTTCTTCCACAGTGCAGCCACATGTAGCTCAAAAGAAATCCAGCTTCTGGTTCACAGCATTCTTTTCCCCTTGCATTTAATCACAATAATATTTGAAATCCAATTATGTCTACCTGGTGACTTTGCAGCTGTTACATGTTTTTTGGCCTCATTAAATGATCATAACAAGTGAAATATTTAAATTGAGAAAGCAACTGTTAAGTGTTAATTTTTCATTCTTTAGGGGATCACATGTATGTCATTGACATGAATATGGACTTTTGTATTAAGCACATGCAGAAATCTGTAAAGTTTTTAATTAAAACAACTCAAAGTAGTTTTAGTTGTTTTGGTAATTAGGACTGGAGAATGAATAACATGCTTCTGCTGCATCCTGTTTAGGGAATAGCCACTTCTCAGTGGAATTTCATAGTAAAAGTGTGAAAGAATGCAGTAGTCTGCTATACTTTGATAGCATCCCTGAAGGCAGACTTTCATTCTTAGGAGTATTCAGTCTTCATTTAAGGTGAAATACAGGATAGTATTTTAAATTCTAATTCAAATTATACCAAAGACCAAAATTGTTTTTAATTTTTAAGAAATGTAATTTCAAAGTGAGAATTTTCAAAGTTGAGGGAGGTATATGCTAGTTCTGAAATGCTGCAACATTTAAAATATTAACTCTTACTCAAAATATTTTAGAGACGTTATAGTTCATCTGATTTTAATGTT
Organism: Corvus cornix cornix; assembly: GCF_000738735.6. NCBI lineage: Eukaryota > Metazoa > Chordata > Aves > Passeriformes > Corvidae > Corvus > Corvus cornix. The sequence continues at coordinate 73,211,050 of NC_047056.1, forward strand.
TGTCTTTAAATAGGACAAGTTTTGATATGCTCCTTAAGACATGAATCTTTTATCTTAGATAAGAATGGGCTGTGTCTTTCAGTGGTAGAAATGGGACTGAGATGGTTCATCAAGGGATTCACTTAGAAATCACCAAATAATTTTAAATGTTTTAAAAAGATTTTAGGACAGAGGAGCTCTATGACTAAAAGATTGACTTTATAACTGATAGGCTATTCAGCTCAGACTTACAGTTTCCATTGACCTCAAAATCACACAATAAATGCTAATACAGTGAAACTTGTAAACTTTCTGAAGACCAGTTGTTTGAGTCAGCAGAACAACAAGGAGCAAAAACTAATGTAAAGTCTCTTTAAGCGGGAAATAGATTTTGTGTGTGGTTTGTATCTTTTTACAACAGAACAATTTTTCTGAATTTTAATTGGAAAATTGAAATTATCCTACTACTTAATCTTTCAGTTAGAATATTGGAACCAGACGCATCAAATAAGAGTGGAGTTATTTTTAGTTTTTATACTAATAAATAAGTATGCTTTGTATAATAATAGCTTCTTGGGAATTTATGAGGAGAACTAAGAAATTTTCATTTGCAGTGAACAAAATATAGAGGAAGATGATTTTATTTAGTCATTCATAGGAATTACTTATCATAAAACATAATATAATGAAGGAAACTTACTTGCAAATATTCCTTCTTCTCTCCTATGTTCCCTGAATCTGAAAAGAGTGGACATATTTTCTCTGAGTCATCTGAGACTATGTCAGAGATAATTTTCTGTGTTCTTGATTATACTTCTGCTTGCTTTGGATGCGTGTGGACCTTTGTCCTTCTGGACCTCTAAATTTGAGACTGTCTTCCTGCTGTGCATATCCCTTACATGGAGACATTTTGGCATGTTGGCACATGTATCATCTAGGCTAAATAAGAATATGTCTCTCAAATTTCACATCAATAATTTGACTACTTGAGAATAAAAAAAGATGTTTGCATATTAATAACTACTGTAGCAGCAAAACTGTTGAGACAACTGAGAGGAGACCTCATCAATGTCTATAAGTATCTGAAGGGAGGGTGTCAAGAGGATGGAGCCAGGCTCATCTTGGTGGTGCCAGTCAATAGGACAAGAGGCAACAGGTAGAAATTGATGCACAAGTTCCACCTGAATATCAGGAAGAACTACTTTACTCTCCAGGTGGCTGAGCACTGGAACAGATTATCCTGAGAGGCTGGGGATTGCTCCTTGCTGGAAATATTTGAGAACCATCTGGACACAATCCAGTGCCATGTGCTCTAGGATGGCCCTGCCTGAGCAGGGAGGTTGGCCCAGATGACCCACTGTGGTCCCTTCCAACCTGACCCATTCTGTGATTCTTTAAAAACAAAATATCTGGTCCAGGTGTAACCTACAGCAGTACGTGGGAAAGCTTTGTTAAATCTGTACTGTTGTTTGCAAGGTAGGAGCTACCTTCTTCATCAGCTTTTCAGGCTTTGTGAATCTGTAGTTTTCAGTGTATTAATTTTCCATTAGTCCTGAAATTATTAATTCCTGAGAATTGCTGAATGCAAATGCCTGGATGCAGTCCTTCAGAAAGTTTTGTGTCTTTATCCTGACCCATACCTCAGTCATTCACATAAGTCTGTGTGGAATGGGAGGGTTAGGACTTTGATCCCTTTTATCTGATACCTTGTCTCTTCCTCATTGTCACTACTTTTGCGGTTTGGCCAAAAACTATCTGCTATTTTCTGTCAGTATTCTCCATTTCCACTGAATTTTCCAGTTATCTGCATAGACTAGTTGCAGTAGCCACATCGTTTTTGAGGTGAATTTATGCCCTCATCAACACAACTTTTTGCTTAGAATTTTTTTTTTTTTATGTTAGTAGTGACATTCTCTCAAAACTGCAACAAGAATATGGAAGAAAAAGAATACGTTTCTCTTGATATGATGCAGTTGTTTCAAAATTCTTCCAATTAGTTCATAAATGGTGATTCATACAAGAATTCAACTTCCAAAAAGTAATTTTTACGTAGTTTCATATCCATATCTCTTTACTTGGGAAAAGTTAGCTGAAGCCATTTTATATTGGTTAGAAAAAAGGACTCCAGTTTTTATGCTGCATGTTGGTAGCCTAACCTTTTTTTTACACCAATGGCCAGAACGTATGCAGTTGTTTTCTCAATGCCTCATTGTCTTTCCTTATAATTTGTTGGGTTTCTTCCTTTGCTTTTCAGTGTCTATATTCTTGAACAACTGGGAAAGGTTTTTCTATATTAACTCTTTGATTGCAGTTGCTTTTGAGTCAGTGTGCACCTAACAGTGATGTTTTTTTCCTCTTAGAGATGCACTGTGTTTTCCCAGGGGAGTAAATTATGAGAGCAGTATGCCATAAACAGAGCTAGGAGTCTCTTTCAGTTGTATTAAAGTATAAGAAATTATGAGAGTGTTCTCTGAATTGGAAAAACTCCAACAAAACCTGAAGAATAGACTGTAGCATATAATCATCATCAGTTTCCTCATTGCTCCATCTAGAAAAGTCGGGGAGATAGTGATAGTGGAGATGTAAATAGATAGCAGTCCAGGACATCTAAAATATTTTTTAAAAAATCTGTAGATATTTTGAATGTAGATTTTAAATATTTTTTTTTTAAATTTGTACAATTTTTTGTTTATCACTCTCCCATAGCTTTAGCTTTGCACAGCATTAAGATATTTTGTAATTTTATGAGAAAGAAAACTTTTTTTTTGTTATATTTAATATGGATGAAATGTGATCAAATTAAACCCAAATCCTTCTATCCTCATAAGATTTTAACTCCCGAGGTTATTAGGAAATGCCACAACTGTTGCCAATTTTCCTTCAGCTGCATTAGTTCAAGGTAATTTCTGTGTGTAATTTACAAATGGCATCAGACAGCTCCAAGAGGAGGCTGTGTTCTGATCTCCATTTCATTGCTATAATCTGGAATAATTCTCTTGACATTGGATACTTTTGAGTTTGCAGCAGTGACACTGAAATCAGAATCTCTCCTGTGTGTCTGTTTGGATGCCAAAACTTATGTACGTTTGCTGTAGAAATAGTTGCTTTTATGGAAAAATCTTTCTGAAACACTTTGTTATCCATTTCCTCAAGTGAAATCACCAGAGGGTATAATCACTCTGTCTATAATCTTTTGTCATATTGTAACTAGGTTGATGAACACAGCACAGTTCTCCCAGTGAGGGGAGGAGATCCCCCAAGCTTTCAGTTTTTTAACTCAGAGCAGTGAAAGCCTTATAGCGCCACAGTGCTGTCCTGTCATTTCCTTCAAACTGATTTGGCATACGTACATGCAGACATCTTTGGATTTAATCTATACATTGAACCCAAGAATATTTCTCAATGTTGTCTTTTTAGTAGAAGAATAAGTGGTTGAATAATTCAGAATTCTGTAGAAAAGGTATGACTGCTGCAGTTTTTTGTATAGTGTCGTTCATCAAGAGAATAGTTTATATATACAGTTGGTGACAATGTAACTATAGATTTACAAGGATTTTTGTTGAAATTGCTTCAGGCATGTAAACTCTTAGCTGCCATATATGAAGGTAAATATTTTCCCTAAAACCTCTTGATTTTGAATAGATCTTTCTTCAAGAGAGCAGAAGGCAGGACTGATTACAAACAAACAAACAAACCAAAAAAAACTAAACAAAACCGTGAGCACACAAAACCACAGATGAAGGCTTTTTATTCTTTGACTTATTTTTGGTTTTCACTGGCTCTTTTTTTCAAGGAGGGCCTAGGTTTCCACAGTTGGTAGGAGATTGTTATACTCCTAGATTTTGCTGCAATTTGTTTTTAAATGGAACTGTTCTGGACTTCTCTGGATGGACTCTGGATCTTCTTAAGTGAAAGTTTGATTCTTGAACAGCACTCACTGTTATGTCCAGAATTTTGACATTTCTGAGAAATGAGTAATTCAATAAAACTCTCAGTGTTTGGCAAACATGAAGTCTGAAAGGTCTGGAATGTTTAATCACGATTTAGAAGCAGTATTCCAAAAAAACCCAAAACCATAATAATTTTCATCGTTTTTGTGCTATGGTAACTTTGAGCAGAGCTGATCCTTTAATATAGAATGAATATATTAATTTTTTTTTTTCTCTCAGGATACTTTTTTAAATCTAGTGAACTCTGTCAGAATCTAGGAGAATTTTGCAGTATTTGTTTTGAGTTTAATGTCACTAATATAACTTGAAAGTATGCACATTTCCCTGGTTTCTGATGGCTACTGCTACTTAAATACCTACTGCATTAACCAGTGAATGTGGTGATAATTTTAAAATAAAAGGCTCTGTGGTTTTCTAAAAGATGATGTTTAATTCCAATTAAGAATATATTCAAAGAAATCTTATATGGGCTGTGATTCTCTGTTCTATAAGACGTCAGAGTATAATTTTACCCTTATGGTTCATTATTTGTCATTTCTAGGAATTCTTCTGACTTTTAAATCTAATTAAAGGACTGGAACATCTTTTGTGTGTGTGGACAGTGTGACAGAGGTGGAAAAGAGGAGGCTTGGGGAGTCTGACAAATGTGTATAAATACGTGATGTGAGAATGATTAACAAAGAGGGAGCCAGACTCTCAACAGTGGTGCCCAGTGGCAGCACCAGAGGAGATGGGCACAAATTAAGGCACATGAAATTTCATCTGAACACAGGAGAGTAATTTTTTACTCTGAAGTGGTTAAATACTGGTACACGTTGCTGAGAAAGGTTGTGGAGTCCCCATCCTTGTTGATAGTTGAAACACAACTGCGTAGGTGTAAGTGGCCCTGCTTTGAGCAGAGGGGCTGAACTGGATATTTCTAAGTGAAATGATTCTGTGATCTGTGGTTGCTGCTAATAGTGACCTGAATAGCCCATACCATGCAAGAATTGCTTTCAGTTTAGTCCAGTCACTTGTAGCAGGTACAGTGTTGAAATAAGCTGCTGGTTCTCTGGTGCCCTTTGTTATTTGCATGTCTAATGTGTTTTACTCCAAGCTTCCTTTATAGCACATAAATCTTCAGGTACTACACTCTGAATGAAATATAATTTGTACTTACTTGAAGAAATTGTAATGCTGATTATGGCCCAAAGCCAATCATAAGCTCTATTTGGTTCGCTTGTATAATTTTCGTATCTTTGTGTATGCTACTTGTTCCTGCAAAAATTGTTCCCCTAAGTCCAGTGAATCTCACTGATATGATTTGGTGCTAAATGGAGCAGATCCAAACATCATGCAGTTTTTCTTTTGCGTGTTATGAGCCTTTGCTTAAAATGTATACGCGCACTTTGAAAGAAAACGTTTCAGTCTTTGGGGCAGGTAGGAAATTATATTTTCAAATAGTACTCCTAAGATAACATAAAAATAATTTTACCTTTATGCTATTTATGTAGTTATATTTTTATTTATATCTGTTCCTAAATCTCACAAGCTACCACTTTTTCATGGAAGTAGCAGAATATGAAAAGTATCATCAGGAGAGGGAAGCTGTGGAAGTCCCCAGGTATAACATACATATTTATTTCTGAGTGTACCTTCAGTAACAAAATAGGATTTACGCTGGCACAGAAGTGCTTTAAGTATATAGATGCATAATTAGAAAGCAAGGGGGGACTACTAAATATTCATAATTTAGAAGGATAACGGGAATGTATTTATTAAAATGTGTATGTGTATATATATACATATAAAAACATATGTTTGTGTGCGTATATGACTGTATATGCATTGATATGTGTTTTAACCAGCAACATTCCAGAGGACAGCAAAGGGGAAAGATGACCTAGAGATTATTTACGTATCAGAACAAGGGACATCAGAGTTTTCGCATCCTGAATTTCATGGTTTTTATGTAAAAAAGCATGGATTAGTCATACTATTAGCAGTAAGATCAATCATCTCTTTAACTGAAAGTGTAGAACAGCTGACTGCAGAATGGGATTTGTTGCACCTGAGATGTATAAGATACTTTGAATAAAATAGTACTACATTAAAATTAAGCTAATGAGTGGGGAAAATGCTGAAAGCTCAGCTTTGGCTTAGGGGTGCAATGGATTATCGCTAAGATAAATGGGTAGTAATCTTATTACTTCGTTATAATATGACAGAAGAAGTCATCATTATGGAACATTTCTACAAGGTCTTGGTAATGAATTGCATGACTAAAACTCTGTCTAAAGTGCTGAAGGTCTGTGCTATTTAGAGCAGACACTGCCACTACTGTGTTGCTAAAGCAGTTGTGTTTCTGAGCTGTAGCTTGCCTGCAGACTGAACCGTATGGACTCGTTTATGAATATTACTTTTATGACTTAAACAAATTTGTCCTATTTTTAAATTGCTGTTAGAGCACCAACACACAAATATCTTTCTGATGAAATTTCTGATTTAGAATATCCTGATTAGGTGTAATCTCATTTATTCATAAATGCATTAGTTGTAACAATAAATTCCATAGGAAAGAATTGGAAAGCTTACTGAAGTAAAATCAGGGGGTTTATTCATTCACGTCACAGCTGCTTTGAGTATCATCTGGTTTGTGGAAAGAGTTGCTTCTCAGTGGCTTTTCACATTGATTCATGCTTGTGTAAAAATGGCATCATCTTAGGCTTGAAATCCTGTTAGTTGAGAGTAACACTCAGATTGTATTCTGTTCAAACTTCCTATGGTTTGTGTTGAATTGTAGGGATAAATCAGCTGTAGAATAGAAGGCTAAAAAATGTTTCATCTCATTCATTTTCAGTAAAAAACACTTTCTGCCATCCTGTGGCTGCCAGACCTTTAAGCAAGAAGGGATTTCACTGGTTTATCTGAAAGAGTTGGTCTGTAGAAGCCTTGGCTGATGTTTATGTGCCAGAGGGGAAAAAAATTGTTTTCCATTTTTAAAATATGTAGTTTTTGCAAATCAATTTAGGAAAACACCTTTTTCAAGCTGTGGACTTCTGTGCATACTATTGCATTTCTGTATGCTGCCTTACTGTTTTTAAGAGCAAAACTACTGGGTTTGGATTATGCACTGTTTGGAATAAAATGGAATGTAGAGGAAAGATAATATTTTTTCAATTAATGGGCAGTTGGTTGGAAGATATCATAGGGTATTTTTTTTCCTCTGGAGTTACTTTCTCTTGTAGCTTTTTAAATCCTTAATATATTCCTGCAGAGTCAACTTTCAAAGAATATTATTCATTGACTGTTTTGTGATTCTGAATGTTGTATATTGATTTGTGAATGCCAGCTTGAAAATTAATTAGTGTGTTGAATGAAAAACTAGGTTCTGGTTCAGAATACCATTATTTTAAAAAAGTGCTGCTAGTTCTTAACCAGGCTTTTATGGTTTTTCTGTTTTGTGGGGTTTTTTTGTTAATCTTTATTCTGCTCTTAATATTCCTGTTTCAATAGGCTTAGCATCTTTCCAGAAAACAAGCCAAAGTTAATTTTTCTAACTTGCTGTACTGGTTCCTCTGTTTTTTCTAGAACATTTGTTTGTTTATCGCTACTTACCAAGTCAGTGTTAATCCATGGTGTTACTATTTTCCAATAGGAAAGGAGACAGGAAATTATTTTTGTTTTTCTAAATACGTATTTAATTTTGCTTACAATTGCGTTTCCTTTGGCTGTAGTATATATAATTTCTACCAAATGTAAAGGAAAAAGATGTTTTATACTCCACACTTAGAGTTGGAGCTGGAACAGCATATTCTTACAAGCAGTAGTTTAAGATAACTTAAGGACATATTTAAGGGTGTTAATAATCACACAGCTGTATGGTGACCTCTATGTGTAAAGCCAAACATATCCAACTGTGTGACTGTGGAAAATTCCTGTCATCCGTTTCTGAAGATACTTAGGCTGGACTTCATTTAGACAGCAATGTTCCTGCTTTTGTTTAAAAACTGCTTCTTTAAATAATACACATATTGTGTAATGTAGTGTTTTATTAGTAATCACCAGTTGTACTTCGGAGTTTCTCTCTGTAGATCCTTTGTTATAAACACTGTGAATGGTGTTTATCAGTGTGAACTTTATGCAGTGTTTATAGCACCTTCTAAAAGCATCTTGATGGAATGGGAGGGAAAAGAAAAATATACCAATTACAAAGATCTGTCAAGAAATTTCAAAATGAAGTAACAGGCAAATTAGAAACCTAAAATGACTAAGGAGGTCATACAAATAGCTGATTGAACCCTGATAGCAGCAGGTTCAGTCAACAGGTCTCCAGGAAAACCATTAATACTTGATATGAGTCTCATTCATGAAGATGAAATGAATTTTGAAGACAACACACGAAGTACACATTATGTGTACAAAACACGGTACAAAACAAATAAGCTTTCCTCCTGCAGTGTTGCAAGCAGAATAAACTGTGCAAGAACAGTAACAGTGAAAACGCTTGTAATACTGAAATTCAGCCACTAAAAAATTGAAGGAACTTGGTGAAAGGTGCATTTGTTACTTGCATTAGATACTTTCTTTTCCTTCACCAAAGACAACAGTTTTAAATAGAAATTTGGATATATCAGAGATTTGTAAATGCTATAAATACAAATGCAATTCAAGTACTTGCTTTTTTGGTGTGGCACAGGAAGTTTTCAACCTGAAAGCTTTCCTAAGACAAAGGTACTGTTAAACTGAAAAGGGCGTTTTTCAAAAAGAAATAGTGTGTTGATTGCATGGCATTTCATTGACTTCTATATCAATGAATGTTGTTTTTTCATGTTCAAAGTCATCTAAAATAAAACTGCAGTTGGTTAGTCATTAAGTACATCATTCCTATAGATTTAAGAGTAGAGAATTTTCATTTATTGTGAAAATGGTCTATTAATCTGAATTTGTAATTTGTGTCTGTAGCCCCTCATGAGGCTACTACAAGAAAGCTGCAGCACAATGATAGACTTAGTGTTGTTTGTTGCAAAATTAAGTGAATTATTTGATGTAAATAGCTGATGAAGCCCTCATTCCTAAGCTTGAATTACTTGAGTTAGTAATAAATTGAGTCCTGCTCAAATAATTTGCTTAGTATTGGAAAGAATTGGAAAGACTATGTGGCGTTGGAGAGAGTTTTTACCATAGAAAATAACTGTAAATTAATTAAAGTACCCAGAATAATGGAAAAGGAGATCTTCAGAAGATGCTTTGAGGCCTGTTCTTTACTATACTTTTGTTGTTTCCTACAAGTAAAGTAAAAATTATAATCTTCAAATATATCAGTAAGATGCTTTTCATTCTTTGTAGTAGAAACATTGCAGATAATTAAATATGTAGAAAGAAAGTAATTACGTATTCTGCAGTCTATTTTAAACATCTGTAAAAAATAACTAAGAAAAAGTAAGTTTATTAAAAATTAATTTTATATTTTAAGGGCTGTTCTTCAGTTGCAAAGGTTTTACAATCTTCAAATGCAGCAATTGCCACTGTCTGTGTACCGTGGTTCTTTCCTGGTAAAAATACAATTTTTCAGAGAGACAAGAGGAGCAAAGTATTACTGTAATTGATGATTTGTACTTTATAAGATTTAAACATGCATTAAACTATAATAAGCATAATTTCCTGTATTAACGATAAAATTTATTTTTTTAAAACATTCTCTAAGTTTGTTTTGGACTACACATGCAAGTGTTATGTTCCTTGTGGTGGCTGCAGCTTGTTGTAAATATTGTTGGAGAAAGGTCTGAACATGAACAATTGCAAGATGGAGATTTTCTCAGAAGCAAGAGAAGGTTTTTTACTGAATTTGTGTCTGTGTTTGCTAAATCAACTTTACTGAGTTTCGTTGTATTGCTGCCTCATCTGCCAACAGAGTAATCATAATTTGTCATCTTAGAGATGTGTATTGTTCTTTTCTTATTAATGCTGTTTTACAGATGTTTAATTACTAATTGGTTAATATTTTACTGCATATTAGTTTTGATCACGCTCTTGAGTAAAAAAAATTTAGTGGTGAGATAGTATGAGGCTAAAGATTTTGATTTATTTTAGCAGATGTTATCCTGCTATAATTTGTTTTCTTTATTGATTCACTGTCTGAGGGTTGGGTAGAAGTGGTAGCCTCAGAATAAAAAAACTTGGAATAATAAAAATATTATGACAAGTATCCAAAGGTTTGTTTCCATGAGTTGTTTTTCTTATGATTAATATATGTATAGATGCACAGACACATATACAAACATCTGTGAAAAATCCAAGATATGTGTGTTGTTTGTTTTAACAGATTGGACAACTTGCTTTTAAAGGCATGAAAAGACTAAACCGAATCCAGTCTATAGTTTTCGAGACAGCCTACAACACAAATGAGAACATGCTGATCTGTGCCCCCACTGGAGCTGGGAAGACTAACATTGCCATGCTGACAATCCTTCATGAAATTCGCCAGCATGTCCAGCATGGTGTTATCAAAAAGGATGAGTTCAAGGTAGGAGTTTAATGAACCAAATAACAGCTTTTTAACTTGTAAGGTAAAATCCATTATATGTTATACATGGAATATGAAATCAGGAAGTTCTCAAGGATGTTAGACTTTTCCAAGTTAAAGATAAGGCTAGTTTTGATTTACTTCATTATTGTTAAAGCTATTCTTACTTGTGTTCTAAAAATCTTATTATGTGAATAAAAAGCTATGAAATGCATTTAGCTTTCATGCAGAACCAATTTTCAAAGCGATGAGGCTGTATAAACAAAATCCATTGTCCTTTAAACAGCTGCACACTTATCCACCAAAGATAACTACTTTTCATATATCACTATTAAGATTTTTCACTGTAAGTGCCTGGTATCATATTTCACAATAAATTGTGATTTGTAATGGTTGCCATGAAACAAACAACGTTGTGGGGTTTGCTCATTTATCAAGTGAGTGTTGTTTTGGTGCAGATTGTGTATGTTGCTCCTATGAAAGCTTTGGCAGCCGAAATGACAAATTACTTCAGCAAGCGTCTGGAACCACTCGGCATTACTGTGAAAGAGTTGACTGGTGATATGCAACTGTCAAAAGGCGAAATTCTGCGAACACAGGTATGCTCAATCTTTTAAAATACTGTTCTGTGTGTGTATTTGTACCTTTTCATAGGTACACTGCTCTTCAAGCTCCTTGTAACAGTATTGGTGAAGCAGTTGAAACGTTATGACATCTGTAATTACAGTGGTTATGTACACTGATATAAATTCAGAATTCTTCAATAAAAACCATCTTTGAAAAGTTGAAAGTTTGGTCTACAAATGGTAAGTTCCAAATAAATCTGAAATGCTGTAACAACATTGTTGCAAATACGTCAAAATAATATTTGCCTTCTTTTTCATTTAAAAAAACCAAACAAAAACTATGTTCCTGTTAATGGCTGATCTTACTTTTCCTCATTTGTCCTTAAAAAATATAAGACATCACTAGGCTAAACATTTGACCATTCATAGAAATGAATAAAATTTGTGGGTTTAGCATCTTTAATAGGATTGCATAAATGGGGATTATTTTGTTTTAGCAGACACTTTTTGTCATATTAATTTCAGGCAAATGCTGTTTGTGTCAGTGAAATACCATTTTTCCAAACTCTGAAGATGCTTTTCTACCTGTTCTTGCGTACAGTTCCATATGATTACCCTTTCCCCTTCTGCCTGGTCCTAGAAACAAAAAAAAACCTGGTTGTGTTATCAATACGAAGATTTATAATTGTAACTTGTAGTAATTTTTGGTTCAGATGAGTGATATTTTGGCAATCTTAGCTTTGAGATATTTAACATTTTTATGGTGAGTGGAGAGAAAATGCGTCACATGACAAGAAAATATGTCAGTATGTAATTAATAATTAGGAGGACCACTGCAGTAGTAATCCAGTATGAAGTTGTGAATAGCAATTAGAAGATGTATATACATACATGTTTATGCATACAGTCACAATACTGTGGTAACCAATATCAATGAGTGACAGTAAAATCACTGGTACTTTATCAGAGTGACTTTGCAACACCATCTACCTAAAATCTGAGTTTACAAAATAAAAAAACTTTTTGGTAGGAACTTTTAGTAATTGAAATTATTTACATACACCAAATTACCATTTTAAATTGCTTCCTGTTTTCACAGTACTTTTCAGCTAGGGCGCATAATCAAGTAGATCATGGTTTTCATAGAGAGAGATAATGTGTAATCACTGCTGAAACTGATAGTGACAGTAGGAAAACTGCTCTGAATGTAAGGACAAAGCTGGATGAACATAATGAATGTAGAATGGAAAAGTGCTATTTACTCTTGCTCTTCTAGTTAGCAGTATAATTCCTAAAATCTCAGCTCATTGTTAGCACTCTGCTTACATCCAGTAAAAAAGTAAGGAAACAAAAGAAACAAAAATATTTCAGGCTTTATTTAAAAAGTTGTATGTGAAATAGTTTACAAAGCTGAAGTCTAATTACCTACTAATGGGAAATTATTAGTATATGCAGAGTATTAACTTAGAGGAACATAGTAACTTGAGTGTAAGAAGACTCTCTGCTTCACCATGCTCTTTTATTTTAGTCCAAAATGCCACTACTAGCATAATTCTTCATTTTTTTGTGGGGAAGAGGCTAAAGTAGATTTATGTATAAAAATCAAGAAGAAATAAAAAAGGGAGGATGTGGGTAAAATCTTTTTGTTCTTCCTGCCACGGACTCGTCTCATTGCTTTGAAATTAGCTTTTTTTTGTCAGAAATTTACCTTCAAGGGATTTCTACAGTTTCCTATGTATATCATAGCATAGAAACACTAATCTGAGGTGTATTTGTAGTTTCTAAACCTTTGGGGAGAGTGGAGGTGGAATAAAAGTGGTGTCCAGAAGAGGAAAAATTTGTATTTGTGACCCAAAATTCAGTTCCTATATTTTCAAAGAAAGTACACTTAAAGTGTTGATTAATTCTAAGTTTTGCTTCTGCTCAGTTTTGTGTCTTTGCTCTTCAAAACATTGGGAAGGTTAAAAGGAAAAAAATATAGAGGCCAAAAATTCTGGGACAGTGGAATAATTTTTTGTTTTCTCTTTTTTGTCATAGCTAGTCAGTCTTATGATTAATCAGGATTGTAGAAAGTGAGGATGAGAGATGATGCCAATCCAAGAGTTACCAGTGTAATTGCTGCTACTCTTCTTGCAGATTCTGGAGCCCAGCAGTGTGTAATGTTTTATTGCTGCATAACAAAGTACACAGCAAATATGTAGCCTTATTATAAACTGAGGAAAGAGCACTTGCTTGTGCTGGATCTTGCCTATTGCTCTGTATATATATTGTTTTCTATGAAAACTCAAGAGCTTTCTTTGCTCAACTAGGGACTTAAAACCACTTCATCCAAGCAGGTTTCTTTTACCATTTTTTACCCTATGTTAAATTGATTCTTGCTTCAAAGCTTCATTTTACTTGTCAGCCTCTCTAATGCATACATTTCTCAGACAGGAATACTCTGATAGGTGTTGCCTCTTTATTTATAATTTCAGATTTGCTTTGCCAGTCGTTGCTCTGTTTTCTAGCCTTTAGTAGTAGTAGTAGTAACAAAGTACCTTTGTTTAGCAGAAAACCAGTTTTTCCTGTAAGAATTAATGCTACAGCTGGTAGATGCATGCACACAATTTATACACATAGGGACAATATATATCATATGGGGAATAAAAGGCAGAGTAGGATCATCAGCTGAAGGAGATGCTGGTATTTCACGTTGGATCACTGTTTCAAAAGATCTCAGCTGGTACTTCTGGGCAACTGAAGGCCTGATATCTCCTGTGACAGTTGTCTTCTGCCTGTTTTCTGAGCAATTGTATGTTCACCATCTTTATTTTTGTCCTCAGGTGAATCAAATCAGTCACAATGAAAGATGTAAAAATAAGGTGATTGTCAGGTATTAGTTAAAAGTAGCACTTCAGTGACATTCCTGATAATTTTCTGCTTCCTTTCCATCCTGTTTGCTTCATCCTTCATACTTTGCCTGTGTATATTTAAAGATGTGTATTTTGTAAGTTATTACATGTAGCTGTTGTGCTTATCCTGATGAGGAAAAATTGCTTTATCTGACAAATTGGTAACTGTCTCCCTGCTCAGGAATGCACCTTAATATACAGTGGGAGCTACCTCTATTACTTTTTCTGCAAATATTTTTAAAGGATATAAATGCTAGCCACAAAAAGGTAACAAAGAATTTAAATTTTCATTCCCTTAATGGTGGAATAAAATATTTTAAATATTTTTGAAAGATATTCCAACTAAAAAGGTCTATAGCACATTTTTTTCAGCAATAACTCTCTCTGTGCTTTCCATGCTGTCATTTATACTCATCCAGAAGGTAGCCATGTTTCCATGTTTCTTGCTGCTCCACACCTTTATCGTATTATACATGATATGATTTTACTTCCATGTTATTATTGAATATTCATTAACATTACTGTGGTTCCAACACACTTCATAAGCTTCTAAAATAAGTTATTTCTGATTTTAGCAATAATGAAATTGCCTTAAAAAGAAAAATGAGAATTTTTTTTATTGACCCTTCTTGACCAGTCTTCCAACTGCTCCCCACATCTTATGCAGGGAAAGCCACAGTGACAAGTTTAACATGTGGGATGTGTGTTAAAACTCTGAGACAATTCCCCTTCATAGAATCATAGGAACATAGAATGGTTTGGGTTGAAATGGTCTTTATAGATGATCTAGTTCCAATGCCTCTGCCATGGACAGGGTGCCACTAGTTAGATCAGGTGGCTCAGGGCCCTATCCAGCCTGGCTTTGCACACTTCCAGGGATGGGGCATCTAACCTAAACCTGCCCTTCTTCAGTTTAAAACCATTGGCCTTGTTCTGACACTATCTGCCCATGTAAAAAGTCCCTCTTCTGCCTTTATATTAGTCCCATTAAGGTACTCACAATGAGGTCTCCCCAACGCCTTCTCTTCAGGCTGAACAAATTCAGCCCTCTCAGCCTGTCGTCACAGGAGAGGTGCTACAGCTCTCTGATCATCTTCCTGGCTCTCCTCTGAACTTTCTCTAACAGGTCCACATCTTTCTTGTGCTCATGTTTTTGTGAAAAGGAGTATGTTTAAGTGTTTGTAACATGTTGCTTTAATGTTTCAGAGAGAGTAGATCCAGGATCTATTACCAAATAATTTGTGTGTAAATAAGTGCTTCACTGTACTTGGGAGCAGGAGAAAATAAACTTAATAAATAAACTTAGCTATTGTACTGGTTCTCTATAAAAGAGTTTATCTTAACTTTGTTAATGCTTTTTTCATAGTCTAAATAAAGATAGATTAGTTTTTCACTTCCTTTTCCTCATTAAAAACAAATCAAGGAAGTTTATTTTCCTACAGCTGATATTTCTCCTATCGACTCCAGTCTAAGCATGTTTGTATACTGACCTACTATGATCTAATCATGTTCATACAGTATTACCTTATACTGCTACCTTATACTTGGACATCACTTAATCCACAATGATATTAAGCATACTTCAGCCAAAACCTATTGTTTGGTAGGTTGATTTTTGGTATGTTCATGTTTAAATGGAAAATATTCGTAAGTAATAACTTGTGGTTATTGCTGGGTAGCATTCAGGATAACATGAAGTGTTTTGTTGGAAGGCAATGGATTTTTCAGATGATTCGTGGACTTTCTCGAGTGTGCATATATATAGCACTACTCAGTCTTTGCTTTAAACAGTCTAGAAAATGATATAACAAAACTTCCAAATCAACTTGTGGGCTTTCAGTTGTCTTTGACCTTGCATTTGCAACAAATATAATATAGTTATAGTTATCTTTTGAAAGTTTGGAGAACACAGCTGGAATTGGAGCAGTATAGATTTATAAGGTAATCACCAAGTCTGAAAGCAGTGCCTTGCCCTGGGCACAGTGTATTGTAAGCTGATGGATAAGTGCCATCATGCCTTAACTTGTGCAAAACAGTGGTAGCCTCTACAGAGTGCAGAAATGCCTTCTGGCCTTAACGCAAAGTTAGTGGGCATCAAAAAACATGTAGAAGATAATTTCTTTTTAATGGTTTATGCATACATAGCAGGATACAAAATTCAGATCTTTGGCATAACGCAGTAAAAGCTTATCAAAGTTTCTTCCATCTTTATAAACTTTAAAAATGGGTTTTGAAAATTACCCTGTTAAATATATTTTATTTTCTTTTTAAGGAAAGTTATTTTGCTGTTTTACTGCCTCTTCAGTTAGTGTGAATATTTCTCACCCTTAAATTAGTACCTCAGCAGTTTGGTATTAGATGCATTTTGGTATAATAGTCAACAACCTGCATTCTAATTCAAGTAAGTACATATAAGCAAGACTGACATTTTGAAGTTGAAATAAGTTTTCTATAATGTCTTTATTTTGTGCCTCAGACCTGCAGTTATAGGCAAAATTACTTTTTTTGGTCTTAGGTCTCTTCTTGTGCTTTGAGGACTGCCAGACTGTCATGAGCCTTGCTTGCTACAGATATGTATTGGTGTTAAGCCCAGATTACAAGTGCTTTCTGTGTTGCTAGAATTATGTAGTAGTTGGAAACAAATCTGGTCAAATTTTGAAAGCAGGCTAATTTCCCCAGCCTATAAACCTCTACATGTCTCTGTTCCTTCATTCTCATATTGTTGGAGTTAAAGGGATTCAGACAGCAGGAAAAGGAATTTTACTGTCTTTTAAATAAATGTTATGAGAAAATGAATCAAACTGTAATTGTATGAGTAGTCCTGATTCTGCCACTTCTGAACTATTGAATTTTTTTTAACTCTTTAGGAATAAAGATTTTTTTTTTAAAGAAAAGCATTTCTATTTTTGTTATGGTTCTTCTTGATCAAAACATTAATTATACAGAAAGCAAAATTTAAAACATATTATTGGATTTTCTGTAATGTTTACATAGTACTCAACTACTTCAAGGCCTACAGAAAGAGTTGTATACTTTTACTGAACTGCAAGGCTGTGTCTGTAAACACAGGCCTGAAAGATGTCGCAGAAACCGACATTTACAAAACTCTTAGGTTTCTGAAGGTCTCTCTGCCTTTTTTTCTGCCATGGATTTGATAAAAATTAATCTCATGTCTGCTTAGAGAAAGGGGTATCAGAAGCAAATCAGAAGCTGTATCTGACCTTAGTCTGCTTTCAACCTAATGTGCTTCTAAAGCATTCCTCCTAAATGAAGGCAGGAAGTGGGAAACCTATAGTAGCATTCACCCATAAAAAAAAAATTGCTAAACCAAACCCAAACAAAAAAAAAGTGCAAACAAACAAAAAAAACTTCTTTATTCTTTATGAACTCTAAAAAATTTCATGATGTTCAAGTAAATCTAATTCGAAGTTTACATCTTTTGCTATCATGTCTGGGTAGTGAAGAAAGTCCTGCTAAACCTGACTTGCACTGTCATTTAGAAAATGGGCAGCTGGCTGTCATATTTGTTCTCTGCCCATTAAGCTGCGTAAACTAAAATCGCGTTGCTTTCAGAGTTGATTCTTAATATTGCTCACAGTTTATATGAAAACTATCTTAACATTTTGCTAAGAAACCATTCTTCAAAGGTTTAGAAGTGATACCACTTTAATTTGCCAAGTGCCAAACATGCTGAGCAGTTAAAATGTGAATGATTTCCAGGTACCCAGGTCAGAGCAGAAGGAGGGAAGGAGGTGCTACAGGCACTGGAGCAGAGATTCCCTCACAGCCCGTTGAAGAGGCCATGGTGGAGCTGATGTCCACACTGTAGCTCTTGGAGGACCCCACATAGCAGCAGGTTGATGGTGCAGTAAAGGAAAAGGCGGCCCATGGAGAGTTCATGCAAGAACAGGCTCCTGGCAGGAATTGTGGCCATGGAAAGGACCCACGTTGGAGCAGTTTGTGAAGGTGTATGCTGTGGTAGGATCCACAGCAGAGTGGGGAAAAAGTGTAAGGAAGGAATGTCTGAGATGAAGTTATGGACCGACTATAAACCCCATCCCTGAGATGTAGAGAACTTGGGAACACAGCAGCGAAGTTGAGCCTGCGGAGAAGGGGGACTAGCAGGAAGAAGTTCTGTCTTTGTTTTTGTCTAGGTTTTGTCTTTGTGTCCTCACTATTGTACTCTTATTTTTAATTTGCAATAGTTTTCTCCAAGTCAAGTCTGTTTTGCCCATGACAGTAATTGGTACATGACCTCCCAGTCTTTTATCTTGACCCGTATGCTTTTCCATCTTACCTTCTGCTCCCGTCCAGGAAAGGAGGAGAAATGAGAGAGTGGTTGGGTGGGCATCTGCCAGCCACAGCTGTTGACCTACCACAGTTAGTTTTAGCTAAGTTAGTTTTAGTTTGGGATTTTTTAAAAAAACTTACTGCTTTCATTGACAGTTTGCTTTAGGTATTTAAAATCCAAGTGAATTTTGTTTAGTTTATTGGAAATTTTATTAGCTGGTTATTTTTCTATTTAATTTTACCCAGCTGTTTATACTTTAAATAAGAATAGTTTAGAACAAAAGGGCAATTCTTATTGAGGAGCATGAGTAATACAACAGTATTGATGGTGTCTTTGTAAACAGTAGTGTTGTAAATGAAAAGAGAATTTGTGTAAGCTGCATTTGCATTGGCAAATACATTTGTCTGATTACTGAAAATAATGCTTTTCTTGACGAGAGGAAATAGCCTGAAGGACAGAATGTATTTTGACATCTCAAAGATTAGTTGATTAATTGTACTTGTGATGGCAAGACATAAGTGAGAAGTGAAGCAGAGACCACAAAAACATCAGAGCTGAATAGGGCAAGTAGTTCTGAGAACGATAAATGGCATCAGGACCTCTGAGTAATATGGATGATCACTCTGATAGATTGTGTCAGCCAATAGACTGTGATATTAAGTCATGAAGGCTTTATTCCCTATTGGAATCTGATACTAATAAAATGGAATAATGCTTTTTTCTCAAGTTCTTAACTGCAATATAAAACTAATCAAGTCCAAAACTATTTGAAGCAAAAGAGGGCTATAAAGTTGAGGTGCCTGCTTTTTCATCTACAGCTTTATTTTTCTCATACAGTTTCTCATTTCCTGCACTTTAATAGGGTATAGAGATGTTCTAAGTAAAAGCAAATAGTGAGGTTGATTCCTGCTACTTTTCCTGTGTACATTTTATTAAATATTACAGCATTATATTCTATGATATTCTGCTATGTATGTGCTTCTCACTTCATGGATATACAAAGCCCACTGTTAGAAGCTGAGTATGCATATATAGTGACTTTTCTTATTCATATAGTAAGTACATGAGATAGTAATTCTTTACAGTAATAAAGATGATGTCACCTTGACATGCATATCACCACACTCATACAAAAATGTTTCAATTTGTGACCAAGAATTATGAATGTTTTTAATTCAGGATATCGACAGCTCTTCTCCCTTAATAGTAATTCAAAGGCTATTGTATTGTACTGCATTTTAACAGAAATCAACTGTAGAACACTTTTTTTTTAAAGGGTAGTATTGTCAATTGCTATCCCATTTGTATTACCACAGCATTTTGTGAAAATTACATAAAGAACCTTCACTGAAAAATTGCATAGAATGTACAATCTAAAGTGCCATTGAACCAAGAAAGTACTATTTTATTTTTATGTCTCTTGGTGCTTTATCCCTGTCTAATCTCCTTTTTTCTTATTCAGTATATTTTGTCTATCCCTGTAAGCACTTACTCTGATGTTAGTCTTCTCTAAGTGGCCTTCATCTCCTATTGCATGCCATTGGTTTTTTACTTGCAGTCGTTGCAAACATCTGTATCACTGTTGACTTTAGATACCAGTCTCTTTCCTTCCAGGAACAAAATGGTGCTTTGGATGTGTTAGATGCAATAAAATCCACAAATCTCTTTTTGCATGAGGAGTTAAACTTTCATGAAGTGGCCTTCAGAAGTGATACAGAGATTATAAAGCTCACAGATACTGAAAAACCCTCTGCTTTTCATTTCAAAACCAGAGTTGAACCTGGTTAATATTCCTTCCTCCAGTATGCCTAGAATGTAAGGTAGTGCTGGATTCTATGCATGCCCAAGGTTTCAATAGCGGAATATCCTCTTTTGATCAACATTTGGACTGGGACAGGAAGATATCAAAATCTAATTAAAAAAAAAAAAAGAAAGAAAGAAGAAGGGACTCCTTTGAGAGAACTTCTTGAATATTCCGTAGTACAACCTTGCTGAAAAAAAACTTTCTTCTGAATTTTCAAAGTTATGCACAATGTAAAAAAAGTCTTTCTTTCTCTAAATGAGGTTAAGCCTTACCTTTCAAATGAGAGAAATTTACTGAAATATTTAGAACAGAAATCCTTGCTAAAGTGGAGGTCTAAATCAAGAAGGATCAAAATATTTTTTATACAGTAGGATTTCTGTGTCCCAAAGTCATCTCCGCTTCACACTCTTGTTTCCGTATGTATTTCCTTTTTTCAGAAGTTCTCATAGTGTGCAAAATAAAATTTTGCAACCTGCTTCACTGATAATGCTATCTTCAGGTAAAACTGTGTTTAAAAAATCCACTATCCAGGATCTCTTTGAGGCAAGGAGTCTTGATGGCACACCACAGACTGCTACTTTTTTTTTTTTCTGTCTTACTTTTAAATTTTTTTTTCAGTAAATGTTAATTGTATTTCTTAATTGGTGTTTAGTTCTGAAAGCAAGATCATTTAAATATAATCAGAAGGGATGTGTCTTTGTACATCTGCAAGACTTGAAATGCTGTGGGGTGTTTTAAAGTTCTGTTCTTGGCAGTCTTTTCACTAGTAAGCAGTGTACACTCCCAGTTGACAGCAGTCACATTGAAGTTTGCTCCCAGTAACACTCACATCCTCAGCTGGGCTAAATTCATTCTCTTCAGCTTTTGGAGAGAGAAAGAGAAATCCTGAAAGTGTTTCAATGGATAAGCAGAAGGAAGAAAAGCTAAGGTTACTCTCTTCAGAGATCCAAAATGGGAATACAAAAGGGAAATGAAGACATAACCTGGATTAGGTGAATCTGCACTGACTGCAGTCTGAAGCTGGAGAAAATACTTATACTTGAAGCCCGCTTCCTTGCAGGTTGTGCTCATTTCTGTAATGCTGATATGCCCATCTAGCTCACCTCAGGGACAAGTTTTCAATTTTTTATCACTTTAATGCTATTTCCTGACCCTTTAAAGACAAGGAAGGAATTTTTCTGTGGGTGCCATTTTTATGAAGCCTATGGTTTTCCCGGTTTTCTTACTTCCTTATACCAACTTAGGGAAATAGTAAGGCAGGTGAAAAAAAATTGCATTAAATGGCAGAGAGGTAACTTTGGGCCTGTGATGTTAATGCTTTGACTGAACTCTTTAACCCTCAGAAATAAAGGCAGTAAACTCTGCAACATCGCATGTAGGATTCTTGTCTCTGATGATGAAAACTATTAAGAAATAAATGAAGTCGACTTGTATAACAGATTGCTGGATATTTTTCCAGTGGGGTCAGTTAATAAGCTTGTTGCTTAGTTGAAATGTTGTCTGGATTGTTTCTGTTGGTTTTGTTGCTAGAATGGAGCAACTACATTGCTTTCTCAGGCTGATGTTACTGTTCTATGCTTTCAGCATGGTACTTCCTTTCTTTTGGCATCAGTCTTCCAATACTCTAGTGGAATTGTTGGAAGCCCTTCTGATTTATGACTCTTCCATTAATATATGTGCCTATGACAGCTAAGATTTTGCCAGTGGGGCAAAGTACTTACACACCATCAAACAGTAGCAGTTTGAATAAAAAATAGTAGTCCTTTATAAGGAACTGAAGGTGCTGTCTGTGACCTAAATTAGTTTCTACACTTATAACAGGTTTTACTAAAATCAGTCTTCCGTGCTTCAGAAATTAAAATCAGTACTCTTTAGACGTTCATTTACATTTTATTTGAAATAAATTACTTTTGAAATAGACATACAGTTGTTTGTTTTGCTAACATGCCTACTTGCTTGCTGTAATTGCATAATCTGTAGAATTTTAGTGCAGTCTTTGACTAACCTACTTTGTGATTAATAATCAAATGTCACATACTATCATAAAATGTGCAATAGATTCTCTGCTATTGGCATTCTTTGCTATGATTCACTTGGTTAAAATCCCTATTTAGATTGGGTGGAAAAGTGGGAGTTAATTTTTGTTTTAGCAGCAAAAACCCAGTTGAAATGATGCCAGATAAAATTACAGACATTATGAACAATATGAAAAAATTTTGTTTATGTATTCTGTTGTTAAAGGATATAAGGTGGGGTTGTTTTGTAATTGCATTCTTGGTGTGTTCCCTTTTATTGGAAGTAATTATATTCATGCATTACTTGGCTACTAGAAGTTTCTTAAAACTGGTTTAAAACCAGAAGTTTTGAGTGTTTTTCTTTTTTTTTCCCAATAAATGATGAACTATTTGGCATTGTACTTCAGCACTAAAATGAACAAATACAAGTACTCAATTTGGATGAAGAGCCCTTGCTATAAGTATATACTCTTTTTTTCCTTTTCCTCTCCAGTGGGCTATTTTTTTTTATTTACTTTAGGCTTTATCAGAATATATTCAGTTTTAAAATATGTGTACTTTGTGCACTTACATAAATCACTGTCTCTGCAGAGGTTTGATATTAAAATTTGTGCTGGTTTTGGCTGGGATAAAGTAAATTTTCTTCATAGCAGCAATGGGCTGTGGTTTGGATTTGTGCTGGAAACAGTGTTAATGACACTGGGTGTTTTTGTTATTGCTGAGCAGTGCTTTCAGAGAGTCAAGGCCTTTTCTGCCTCTCACCCCACCCCACCAGCGAGGGGACTGGGTTGGCACAAGGAGCTGGGAGAGGGACACACCTTGGACAGTTGACCCCAACTGGATCCCACAGGGATATCCCATACCATAGGGTTCAACATATAGAGCTGGAGGAAGAGGGAAGGGGTGGGGGGGTGTTCAGAGGGACGATTTATATTCCCAAATCACTGTTACACGTGATGGATCCCTTCTTTCCAGAGGATGGCCGAACACCTGCTGCCAAGGGGAAGTGGTGAATGAATGCCTTGTTCTGCTTTGAATTCCTTGTGTGCACAGGCTTTCACTTAACCTGTTAAACCCTTTATCTCAACCCATGAGTTTCCTCACTTTTACCCCATCCCACCAGAGGGGACTGCACAAGTGGCTGTGTGGGGCTTAGTTGCTGGCTGGGATTAAACCATGACACAATGGAACTTAAAAGTACTAGCGTACAAATATAAAAACAAAAAAAAAAAGATTCGAAAAGATTGGAAACACCATTGTTCCAGACTGCGGGAACGCTGTTGCTCTTTGGTTGTATGGCTAAGACCAACAGTGTCACCTACAGGTGAATCAAGTAGATTTCTTAATTTTTCAAGTGTAGATATCAGACACACAAGATAAGTTAGTTACTGAAAATGGGAAGATCCAATTTACTAACTTTGCAGTTAATATCTTAAATCAATTTTGCTGCTTATTATCGTTATGAAATTAAGTGCAAATACGTAATTCAAAATATTTTTGTGAGCAGTGCTATCTAAAAAAAATTTGAAATAATTTTTTAATATGTATAAAATGATTATTGGTAATATTCTGCCTATTTGCTGTTTAAAATCAAATTGCACTGAAAATGCATGTGATTTATGATATTAAAGTACATTTACTGTCTGTTTTTATTGAGATCGCAATTCATTGTCAATGATTCATCTCAATTCATTGTGGCAGAATGTTGCAGAAGTGAATATGAAATAAATTGTTAAAAATATTGCATTGAAAGTATTAAATTAGTAAACATTTTTTTAAATTTGTGTCTGTAAAAGATTACTCGTAGATTATTGCATCTGTTTCTTCAATACAACAGGTATTAACGATGCTGAAGTTTTTCTGAAAGTAGAACAACATACAAAATTAATGTATGGTTAAGAGAGAGGACTGTTGTTCTTTAGCCTTTTTTTGAGGGTTCAGCATCTTCCTTTCTCTGTTGCCAGGTTTGTAATTAAGTTATTACTTTTTAAAAGGCCCTTCTTCACTTTTGTATGACTGGGACTAGTTGAATCAAATTCTGTCTTACCATGGTGGATTTTTAGGTGTATTGCTGCAGTGATGTGACCATCCAGTGACAACTGAATCACATGAGCTGCATGTGATTTGTAATGTTTTAAGCTAGATTGTGAGTGACGTATTTTAAACTAGTGGCATCATCAGAGAGGCTTCTGTGTAATAAAGATGTGTGATTGTGGGAGGAAGAAAGCCTGGTTGGAGCTGCTAAGTTGCTTCCATTTCTGCAACAGAATGGTGAAGCTCCTAAGGGGAAGCTGCCTTTGAGCTTTCTATTCTTTCTATTCCTTTTATGTCACTCAAATAAGGGATATATATATATATCACAGTCGTATGGACTCTGAGCTTAAAGAGATTTGAATGGCTTTGTGTAGACTCTCATGTGTTGACTAGTCAGCTGTTTATTTAGAGACCCCAGTGTTAAGGGGTTACCTTACATAAGATTCAGTAATAGACTTGAGCCTGTTTCTTGTGCCTTCATAGGCACCAGTTTTGGTTTGTGCTGGTTTTAATGTGGCTTTTTGTCATTTAAGAAAATATTTAAGACAGGGACATTGAAAACCAAATGTTACTTCTTCACATCAAAGGCACAGTGATAAGCACAAGACCTCTTTGCTGCTCCTTCCACTTATTTGGTCTTGCTTTACTGTGTTTCAGAAGGTCCATCTTGTTTAGTTGTGTACTTGCCAAGTTGTATTTACTGCTACATCTCTCAAAACAGATAAATGTAATACTGATTGGGTAACACTGACATTGCGGTGGGGGAGGGAGGAGTTCCTAGTGTAGTAGAAAGTTTCAAAGACTTTTAATTCAGTTGTGTGCTAATATACAAAAATTATAGATCCAGTTTTATAGCTGTAATATGTTCAGTTAGCTCAATGCGTTTGTGTCATGCAGTATGACTCTTGAGTTAGAGTGTTCACTTAATGTCCTTCAGAAACTGCATTGTGTGTAAGGGTATTATATTTAGGATTATTTAGCAAAATGCTCTGGTGTTGAAAACTGATCAAAGAGCACACTACAGCAATATTTTCTGCACTGCACTGTAAATGACTTAGCAAGCGATACTAATGAGTTCAATAAGCTACTTCGGTATTTTTTTACTCTAGATGGAAACTCAAAGTCTTTCAGACTTTAAGAGTCTCTTGCAATCCTTTGTACTTCTTATTCCTACTCAATGCCTGCAAACTCAGGAGTGGCTCATCTTGATGATCAGCAAGTTAGACAAGAGTGTCAGGAAACCTACAGGATGAAAAACCAAACATAAAAAGGAAGCATGCAAGAGGTGGATGCAGAAACAGGTGAACTGGAAGGATAGTAGTTGCACATGTTGAGCATGAAGGGACAGGATCAGGTGAGAAAAAAATTGAATATGAGCCAGCAACATCCCCTTCAGTCTGGGCTGCATTTCAGAAGGGTGTTGACAGCAGCTCAAAGGAGGTGGCCATTCCTCTCTGCTCAGCCCTGGTGAGACACATCTGTGGTTCTGGGCCCATTTCTGGGCTCCTGTTAAGAGAGGAACAGGGACATACTGGAGCAAGTCTGGCAAAAAGCCATGAAGGTTACTGAGGGATAGAACATCTGACACATGACGAGAGGCAAAGCAAGCTGGGGTCATTCAGTCTGGGTATGAAAATGCTCAGATAGATGTGATTTGAGTACATGGTGTATTCATGTGTAAAGAAGACTGAGACAGACCTCAGCAGTTTCCAGTGAGTGCAAAAGAGGCAGTGGGCACATGCTGCAATACAGGAAATTCTCTGTAAACATGAGATTTTATTTTTTTTCCTGCGAAGGTGGTCAGACACTGAAAGTTTGTATAGACAAGCTGTGGAGTCTTCAAAGACTTCGAGTATCACCTGAGAGATACTGGATACGTGTCTGTATTCAGTGTTCAGCTGACTCCACTAGGTGACCCTGATTTGAGCAGTGGACTGGATTGGTAGATCTCCAGAGGTGACTTCCAACCTTATTCTTGCTGTGATTCTGTGAAAATCAAAATTCGTCCATTTTCATGGAATTGGCTATATGATATTTACTGCATGTATCAGTAAAAGATGAGCAAGGAACATTTTAGACACCATTTTGCCTGTTTCAATGTTCCTGTGTAATGATAAAAGATGACATTTTGTCGAACAAATATCAGATTTTCTTTTCTAGTGATGGAATGCTATAAGCAGTTTGCTTTTCATATTTTTATACGTAAAATTAAGACTAAAAATCCTTAAAATACATTGTCTGAATGTTAAATTGTGAAGTACAATGGATCTTAATAAGTAACAATAAAGAATGCCTTGATTTAAGTTCTTAAACTATTATCGGAAAATCTGAAATTGAAGTACTTTATGGTATGAACTAACTGCTCATCTGCATATGATTAACTAATGAATTTATTAAAAACACCAAATAAAACATTATAAGTTTTGTCTCAGGCTTTTTTGTCACTGAGGATCTTCAGTAAAAGCTGGAGAAAAGTCATTTTCAGGAGTCTCTATTACCATTAATATTTTATCTATGAAGAATTTAGAAGAATGATTTACTTCTGTTTAGTTTAATGGTCCTTTATAGCTGAAAAGGTTCTGTGCAAAAGGTATCCACATGTCTTTAAAATTACTTAGTAACTGTTTTGCACTTCCAAATACTTTTTTAAGCACAGTAAATTTTACAGGATGAAAATGCAGTCTTTTATAGTTAATGCAAATGATGCATTAAGTTAGACCCTTCTCCCAGAGTACAATTTAAATGTACTCAGAAGTCCAATTATCTTTGATTTAGATGTAAAAATTGCAGAATAACAGCTGTGCCTGCTGAGTGAATATTCCTCTGCAAAAAGATAGCTTATTTGAGCAGAGTTGAGGACAGGTTGCTCAGGGAATGTTTGCCTTTTTGGATCTTTGTCAAATTTAACTGCTTCTGGTCAGTTGAAAATACAAGTAAATTACAAAATAGCATCAGGGCAATTGAGAGTTTATATCCCCTAAGTTTTCATTTTGCACATTACAGAATATCTTAGGTTCTCTAGCATTTAGTATGATTATTTGTGGAACAAACCCCACACATTATACTTCAAATTAATGTTTACAAATGTTGCAGATCATAATGCTAAATTTGACTGCATTTAGAATACAGCTTTTCCTATACTAAATCAAAAAAAATTTTAAGCACCTCTGACACTGAAGAATCACTGTACATGCAATAACTATAATAAAATGTAGTCTAATTTACAATAAAATTAGAGTACATGTAATATTAGTATAAAGTATTCTTATTATAACAAAAACCATTTTGTTATCATGAAGTGTCCAGTGGTTTGTATTACAGAATGCAGTACTAGCATGGTATTTATTAGTGGCATTAAAAATACTAATATAGAGTAGACTATATTATCTAGGCTATATGTCATACTTAGTTACTTAAGTTACTTATAATTGAAACTTGAAAGGTGTTTTTTAATTGAAGTTTTGAAGATGTTTGCCTTTTAAGCTGGTCTCAAAACTATACAAAATAGTATGAGAATTAATCTAATTTGTTCTTCTGAGGAAGCAGATGTAGTACATATATTTCACTGCTGATAAATATTGCTCTAATTTAATTTTACAATACCCTGATCATGGAGCTTTCCTAAACTTCCTGGTAAATCTCCTTCAGGGCTTACCTGTCTTCACTGTTAAAAGATTTTTTTTTTTTTTTAATGGAAAACTATTTTCAGCCTAAATCCTAATCAAATTTTATTACCACTTTCCTTATCTGAATGTCTGTCTTCCCCAGTCTCCGCTATTTGCTTTCCGAAGACTCAAGCAGTTGTAGCTATCTCAGTTCAGACAGGTTTATTTAGCCTAAGCCTCAGTTTATTTAAATTTTTTGTAAAGGTCATGCTTCATTTATGTTTAGTCATTCCAGTTTTTAATTTCTGGACTCTCAGTTGGTTTGCGCTTCTTGAAATGAGTTGCCCAGAACATAATGTATTGCCCCAAGATCATACTGCTGCAGTGCACAGTGGAAGCTTTGTTTAGCATGTCCAAATAGCAGCATTTCTGCTCCAAGGTTTCAATTTTTGCATCAGCAGAGTGATTTTGTTTCATGTGCAGACTGATCTGCTCTTTCTCTTTTTTCTGAACACAATAGAGAAAAAGACTTCTAAGGCTGATTCATACTTAGATGGATGAAATGAACCAGCTAGAATAAGCCTAGACATCTAGTTTGGAGGGTGGTTTTGTAAATTAGCAGGTAAGATAGGCAAGATAAATCCTATCCTCAGTGTAGAATCTTGAAATTTTATTACTGACTCATGCATTAATTCATCTGTTCTATAACTTATTAAGATGCTTTAAAATTCTTGCTCCATCCTCCAGTGTGTTTACAGTGCTGTCCAGTATAATATCAGTGTAATGTTTAGTGGATATAATCTTTAGTCTGTTAATAGGATTAGTCATGAAAATATGCAATAGCATTGAGGTGCATAGGCTCCTGTGGAACTGTGTGATTTGATCCTTTCATTACAACACCAAACTGTTGATATTTCCTCTTGGTGCTTAAAGAATCCTGCTGAAATCCAAAGGGTATGCTAGTTCTTAGTTAATGTAACCAGAGAATATAGATCTGAAAATCTTACTGTAGGTCTCTTACAATCACCTTCAATGCTGGTTATCATTAATACTAGCAGACATAATTTTCTCTGGAGCGTAGACTTGAAGGGAAAATTTCGTGAAATCACATTTGCACGCAAGCAAATGAATTGGTGTTTGAGTTGTCATTTTGTGAACAGGTGCCACGAAATTGACTTCTAATGCAGTATCTGTTTAATATCAGCATCTCAGCTGAACCAAGACATTTTTCTTCATCTTACACTTAGTATGCCTCCATATCAGTGATTTGCATTGATTCTTGAAAGAACATGATTGGAGACAAACACATGAACTTGCTCCCTCTTGCATACCAATCTGTGATAGAAAACAAAACTGTTGAGTAAAGGTGTGTGGAAAAGGGTATTTGGAAGAAAATGTCACTGTTGCCCTTTGGTCCTTTTTCACATAATGTTGGGTTAATCCACATCTTGGGGTAAGGCTTGACAGGAGCAGAACAGGGGGGAAAATCTGGCTAATCTTAAAATATAAATAAATAAATGAAAGGTTAACATTATGTCAACAAAAGTTATTCTGAGCCTTTTAATATTTACAGTTAGTGAGATATGGAGGACTACTTTGATGAGTCTTAAAAGTGTACCAGTATAAATAAATTGAAAAGGCTGGGAGCTGAGGTAGTCTTTTATCTTTGTCTTCTGAAGCTGTGCAACCAAAGCCTAAAGTTTTCTTGTAAAACAGAGGAGTAATGACTTTGAAACCCTTTTCCTTGCAGCTATGAAAGAAGAAAAGGAAAAGTAAAAAAAACCCCATACAAACCCTGAATTACCAGATAAAAAAACCACCAAGCAAGCAACAATATTGGATTTGTCAAAAACTTCAATTTTCAAAAAATCTTCTTTTTCTTACTTTTTCCTTGTAAATTCATAAGCTAACTAACAATATTATCTCAAGTATTGCTATAATGATATATAAAAACATACACAAATGTATTCTGCAATCATGTTTTGTTGTTATTCTGTTGTACCTCTGTTAGATCTGAAAAAGGGGCTGGGCGAGAAGGAAATGCAAAATAACACTGGTAAGATTTGAAAACAAGCAGGCTGGATGCAGTGTCTCAAGAGACAGGCACTTGCTGATAGTTGTCAGATTTGATTAAGGGAGCTTTTGGCATCAATCAGACCTGACAGTAGTATATCAGAGGTTAGTAAAACTGTAATTGGTGAACTGATTAACAGCAAAGAGGAAAAGAGAGTAATGTTTTGGATCAAACTCCTGTAAAACATTTAGATCATTATTTAAACTTGAAGTCTGAGTAGCTAATTATATATTTTACAATATGAGAGATTAATTTCACAAAGCATGCAAGCTGTTCCTCGCTATGGTTTTTAAAATAAGGTTTGTACTGATTTTAAACAGACTGTTTTATCATGGGAAAAAAGAATACTGAGAGCAGGTGCTCATATCCTAATACTCACTACAGCTATTGTGATTTGAATGTGTATTTTTTTCTGTAGTTTCATCTCAGATTAATGTAACTACTCCACATGAAAACTACTCCATATTCTTTAAGTAACATTATAAAAAACTTAAGGGTTTTCATATTAACAACAAAAAGTAATTACTGGTTGTACTGGTCTTATCCAGTTTATTTTGACTGTGTCAGAATCTGTTGTATTGAGGTCTAAAAGTAGTACTGGAACTTCTAAATTAATTTTCTAATCTCTGGGACATCCAGGATTGCGTAGAAAGCATACAATTGTAAATCTTCACATACGAACTTGAATCTGTTAGTCATAATTATGAAACTGAGTATGCAACAAATAAAGTAATATTGAAAAAAATCAGTTCAACAGAAATTGTCAAGTGTATCGTAAGCATCTTGCTCTGCTAAGGCAATGTGCTGATACCTTGTCAATCAGTTGCCTTTTTATTAGGTGGAATATCTGGGTTCTGTAAAGGAATGAAATAATTTTGTGCTCCTAGGACTCAATTATAAAACAAAACATGCTGAGCAGAGTTATGTTTCTTCAGTTAAAAAGTCATTGGACATTTTAAGTTTTGAATGACAGCTGTTACAATCCCTTGTTGATTTCTGTTGTTGATTGACAATTGGTGTTAGCTTTGGTGACTTACAAATTGCTGCTAATATGCATCAATATAATGCACCTCTTTTGCAAGTTCTTCTAGCATGATAAACTCAGTCTTTTTCATAATACTTCTTGTAAGTGTAGTCTTATTATTAAATGTTTCTAAGATACATATGTGTATATATATATATATATGTAATCTTGTATTGACATTACGTTAGACCACAAATACATGTTCGGATTTGTTAGAACATCATCTGTTCACCTAAATGGGCATACTGCTCATCTGCATATCTGTGCATAGTAAGGAATCTGCACTACTAGAAACATAATTCTGTTTTAACTGTGTTAAACACAGCATCAGATGGTTATTTCTGATCTATGA
This sequence comes from Corvus cornix cornix, assembly GCF_000738735.6. Classification (NCBI taxonomy): domain Eukaryota; kingdom Metazoa; phylum Chordata; class Aves; order Passeriformes; family Corvidae; genus Corvus; species Corvus cornix. The sequence continues at coordinate 73,242,140 of NC_047056.1, forward strand.
AGAACAAAATACTTGCATTCATTATTTATTATGTCCTACCTCAGATTCTTGTTTTGAATTGCTGCCCTCTGTTTTACTTTGTGTATGTTTATTCCATTCCCTGCCTGAGCTCCAGCTCATATGAGGTTTTTTAAAATGCTTGAATAAATCACAGAGTAAGAGTGCAATAAAAAGAGGAATAAAACCAACATTATGAAAGTGACTTGCAGGTTGCAGCTCTTGTAACATGTTTTGATGGAGTTTTACCTCAAAGAGTGCCAAACTAGTCATGTGTCCCTCATGGGGTGTGATATCAGCGATCTAATATTAAAATTTGTGAGAAACTCCAAAGTATCACTTATTAGAAGAGAAATATTTTCAAATCATATGAAGCCCCAGCATAGCAGCTCTGCCTACATAATTGCAGAATATGCTGCATTCCAATGAGAGTCTGCTCTGGGTGGATGTATTTAGTTGTGTGCAGTTTTGTGTCTCCATTTCTGCAGAAGTTAAGATCTTGCAGTGAGTTTCCTGCCAGAGCAAACCACCAAGATAAATAGTTACAGCGTGACGAGTAAATTGTGTAGGTTGCCCATGCCCCCTTGCCAAAAAGCTGTCAGAAGATGAGGAGCTCTGGCTGTGACTGAGCAAAGCTTCCTCTAGGATGGGGTAAGGGGAATTTGTGGATGTGTGTAAAGGCGCAGGAGAGTAAAGAAGACCAGTGGCAAGGTGAAAGCAATAGAGACAAGGAAGTTCTACTAGTAGAAATCTACAGTAGTAGATATTTGAGAAAGTATCTTTGAATAGTAAAAATAAAGCAGCAGTGGCTACAGCAGAATTCTTTATTCATTCTTCCTTCGTGGTGAATCACTGTGGTGGAGACAAATTTACTACAGGCAAACATAGAACAGGGCTGGTTCCATGCCTTCCAAAGCTATTAGATCCTTAGGGCTTGTATTTCATACATATGCTATGTCTTTTCTTTAACTGTATATACTAATGAATTGGGCCTTAAAATTGTTTCTTCTCCAGCATCATTGAGGCGCTTCAGAAAACACTGCTTTTTGGAAGTTTACTGAATTCCCCTGTTTCGAATGATGCTTTATTTCATTGCATTTAATTTTAGTGAAAGAATTCTTTCTAATCTGCAAATGATAAAATTCTTTCCAGTTCTATCTAATCGTTGTTTTATGTTGTTAAAAGGCAAATTTCTGAAATACCTAGCATGCATTTTCCAGTGTGTAATAAATATTTCAGTTAATTCCAGGTTATATTTTATCTGTTTCTGTCTCTTTGCCTTCCCTTAGTTTTGGCTGTCATGTCTTCAACGAGACTTTTTTGTGCTAATAACAAAGTGAGTAACTCCAGTGTCATTGGTCACTGAGCAGGAGGAGCACAGGAGGAAGCCTTTAGAGAACAGATGCTCACATAGCCGCAGGCATCAGGGTGGTTTTTGTGTATAATAAGATTCAGTTTTCTTTTTTCTTTCCTAAGGATACTGTTATATTGAGAGTTACTTAATAGAAAGTGGGAAAGGTACAAAGAAATGTTAACGCAAAATGAAAAAGAAGTGGCTGTTAAGAGGATAAAGCAAATAAAGAATCAAATTACAGTAGAAATGTGTATTTCTTGTAGATTTAATCCATGCTTTGAGAAGCAGTATTCTGAACTTCACAGAGAATTATAGCATAAATGGAGTATTTGCTGTTTATTTATCATAATTCTGATGGTTTCAAAGAGGAAGTAGTGCTTTTATATAGGTATGCTAAATATGAAAATATCTCTATTGTGCTGCAGGTGTGAGATGACATACGGTTATGACATGTTTCTGGATCTTGATCCAGCTTTGGGAAGATAATTTCATTTTGGGAACTTCCCATAACATACAACCTTTATTATTGTGATCATTTGACATCCACAATATTTTCCTCATGCAAAGGCCTCCGGATTTGTTTATTATAATCTTGAGTTTATTCTACGGTTTCTTTCTAGAAAGAATGATACATTCTAATGCTCAGCATGTATAATAATATGAATTCAGACTTATATGTCAAATGTTTGAAAGTATGTGTGTGTACCATTCTGTGTGTTTTCGCTGTTTTGATTATAATAAAGGAACCCATATTTTCATCTTGTGCTAAGTAGAGGCCCTGTACTGCTGCTCCTCTGTTTTCAGTATGGCACCATGCAGGCTTATTTTTGGAATGGTGCTGATATTCAGAATATCAACACTACCCCGTCTCAGTACAAGGTACTTTTCTACTTTTTATGTTATACAAATCTGTGCAAGTACATCTGTGTAACCCACAGGGCATGGGAACTTTTCCCTATCATCCTAGTTGATGTTTAAGCCAAGATCTGATTCAACCAGTTCTTTATACCTGGTTTGATGATATCTGGCACATAGGAAGAGTGATCCAGGTCTTTTCTGATTATTTTATGGCAATTCTAGTAGTAAGGAAGTTGGGGATGAGGTAGGGTGTGTGTCTGAGTTTTCATTTATTGTTGTGTATATGAAAGGGACAGCAGGTCAGATGAGTGAAAGAGGAAGGCTGAAGTGGCTAAAGACAGAAAAACTGTTCTCAAAAATGGTCTTGAAGAACTTAAAAGCGGTGAATTTTGTAGTATGGCATGTTATAACTAAGTATTTTATGTAGTTTGTTCTGAAATATTTTCACATGTGGTTTGGACCTGTGGGAGTGTAAATTTGAGGGGATTACCATAGTTTTTCTAGGCTCAGAGTGTGTGTACTAATTATTCAAGCAGAAAACAGATACTAGTCATGTGCAAAATGTGTTTGGGAGAACTTAAAAGTAGCAAAGAAATTCAAAGAATTGAAAGTGAGCTATTGAAAACTTAAACCTTCAAGGCTGTGCCTACTGCTAGAAATTAATGTTGGCCCCGTAGAAATTAATAGAAGATAATTTGATTTTAGTAAGACAATAAGCCTTTTCAGATTAAGAAAACCCCCAAACAACAACAAACCCTAGTATTTTCAACATGTTGATTTTCTGAAACTGTGATGAAAATGTAACTTCCTTTTACCATGAAATCTGGCTTCAAAGAGAACTGAAGAGAACCTGACAAAAATAATTAGCAAATCATGCAATATAGAAAAATGCATTTTCACTGTCTCTTGAAATTTTGTAAATTGATGTTGAAGTTATCAGCTGGTGTTGTCCCTTTTGAAATAAATTTCAAAGTGAAATAATTAAAATTTTTTGTTTGAGTTCTTACCTTAATGTTATGTAAAACCATCTAGGGATACGTTAAATAACCCCAAAGCTAAATGATGTAATTTTGAGCTGAAATACTTGGATTGTTTTTTTAAACAGGTAACTCTTTTGGTGTAATAGTGAAATTGAGTGGCAGTGCTCACTTAAGGCAGAAGACTTTGTGAAAAGCCCATATTTTCCTTAACAGAAAATGTCAGTGTGGAGTAACAAATGATAATCAAAAAAACATTGGGAAAAGAGAAGTGTGTGAGTGTAGAGAAACTTAACTTGACAGTAAAAATATTGACAGTTAACCCGTTTCTATTCAACCATATCCTAATACAAAAACCAGATTGAAATATCTTGCATGAGTTGCAGTTTATTAAGCAAATGTGACACTTTATTTTCTAGCTATTTCAATACTGAAAGAGATGAAGTGGTGAAATAGCAGTATAAATGAGCACACTTCTCAGTGTGCTGACAACTCAAGTCCACGTAAAAGAAGAAAATATTAAAAAGATGTTTTAATACTTGGTTTCTGTGTCCTTCTCTTGCCCCCAAATAGAAAGCAGAATCCTTTTGCTGAATCTGAGTTTTGATTTTAAAACTTAAAGGATAAAATATATTGTCTCTGAAAATTAATGATGCAAAGAAATGCCACTACTGCTTTTAAAACTAATAATGAGATGACTCATAATGCTGTTTGGTTTCATATTTTAATTGAAAAAAATAATCTTTATTAGCCTTTGCTGATAGTCAGCATTTTCTTTTAGCTGATATTTTTTAAATAGCATTTTATGTATTTGAATTCAGTTTATAATTTGCAACTGCAAAGCTGTTCTGTTTGGGTGGGTTTTTTGAGAATTTTTTTCCCCAACTGTAATTTCTATCTGAAAAACAAATGTAAGACCCAGTCATATTCTCTAGCAAAACATTCTCTGGAGATCTCTTTTCTTACTTGATATACTGTCTCATTTAGTGTAGCTTTCAAATCAGGTCATTGCTTTACGAACATTGCTATTTTAAAATAAGATCAAAGTAAAAGACCCTTATAATGGATATTTAGTCATCACTCAGAAACAGAAGAATTAATGATACAATTTAAAATATATATCCTGATAACATGACTGACATTAAAAAAAGCTGTGATCTGAATGTTGCCAATTTAGATTTAGCAAATTGGCTAAGTAGCTTGCATTTGTAGTATTTCACACCTTAAAGCCTTAATATGCATTGCTAAATATATTTCCTCACTGTTTGCTAATTAATGTTCTGTGGAAGTACAGCTGCTAATATTTTGTGGTTGATATGGCTCATTTTAAAGTGCGAACAGTTGCATCTGTAGCAGTGTTACATTTCAGTTCATAAATTATGGACAGACATTTTTACACCTACTATTTCGTACAAGTGTTCAAAAAATCTGTATTTGCTAACAAATTGTACCCAGTAATATTTAAACAAACCATAAAGATACCCCCCGGATACCACCACTCTCTGTGATAATAGTGATTCAGTGAGTCTTTCATGTGTAAAGCTTTAAATGTTGCAGGAAATTAACATCATCTTTCTGCTATATCACAAAATCTCTTCAGGAGTAGTTCTTGGTAATTAATAAAGACTGGTATATTCTGATGGTAAAATAATTGGACTAGAACAATATTGTGTGGCAGTGCAGGGAAAAATATTTTTCTGAGGAGAATAAATAAATGCTATCAGAATATGTCTTGTGGAGAAGACCAAGTAAAGAAAAAGTATTCATAAATGTGTTTTGTAAGAAACATTTTTTTCTACTATTTTGAAAGAAACATCAGCACAAGCAATCTAGGAGGGTCCTGGAGTGCGCTGATGAGAACTTCTTCCTCTGTAGGTAGGACGTGGAGGAGAGGTGGTTTGCTATACCTCATAAACAAGGAGGAACTTGTTTGAGGTGTGAAGATTGAAGACGGACTTGACCATAGCAATAATGAGATGTTGGAGTTCTGCATCCTGACGAGGAGGAGGAACAGATCAGAAAGGAAGCTCACAGCCCTGGACTTCAGGAGAGCAGACTTTGGCTGCCTTAGAGATCTGCTTGGAAAAGTCCCATGTGATAAGGTCCTGGAGGGAAGAGAGAGTTCAAGGAACCAAGAAAGCTGCTTAATATTCTTCCAAGTTCACGAGTGGTCCATCCCAGTGAACAGGAACTTGGCCTGCATGAATGAACAAGTTGCTCCAGGTCGTACACAAAAAGGAAGCATGCATACAGAGTGTGGGAACAAGGACATGCAGTCTGGGAGGAATACAGGGACACTGTCTGACCATCCAGGATTGAAGTTAGGAAAGCTGAAGTCCAAACAATTGAATCTGCTCAGGAGTGTCAAAGAAAACAAGATAGGCAACAAAAGGAAGACTAAGGACACTCTGGGCCCATTGCTGAATGAGACAGGGTGCCTGGTTACACAGGACACAGAAGAGGCTGAGGTAATGAATACCTCCTTTGCCTCAGTTTTTACTGGCAAGACTGGCCTTCAGGAATTCCAAGTTCCAGAAACTGGGGAAAGTGTGGAACAAGGAAAGTGTACCCTTGGTGGAAGAGGATCAGGTCAGGGAGTATTTAAGAGAACAGGGAACACACATGTCTGTAGTCTGATTGATTTTCATCCACGAGTGCTGAGGAGGCTGCCTCCTGTCATTGCAGTGTCACTCTTGATAATCTTTGATCAGCCATCATAACTGGGAGAAGTGACCAAAGACTGGACAAAGGCAAATGTCACTCCTGTCTGCAACAAGGGCAAGAAGTAGGACCCATGGAATGCCTGGCTGGTCAGCCTCATATGGGAAAGTGATGGAACAGCTAATCCTAAAAACAGTTTCCAGACACATGAAAGACAAGAAAATTGTGAGTGGTGAGCTTGGGTTCACCAAGGGGAAATCATGCTTGGCCAGCTTGATAAATTTCTATCAGGAAATGATTGGCCGGGTAGATGTGGGAAAAGCAGTGGATATTGTCTGCCTAGATTTCAGTAAAGCCTTTGATAGTGTTTTCTGTAACATCCTCATAAAGAAGCTTCTGACGTGTGGGTTGACTGGGTAGACAGTGAGGAGTGACTGGTACACAGAGGACTGTGCTGTCATACAGAGGGACACTGGCAGGCTGGAGAAATGGCCTGATATATCGACGTGAAACAATGAAGTTTGGAAGTTACCTTATCCAGGACAGGTGGAAGTTGTTCAATCTGTTTTACCAGCACAAGGATCAAGATACCAAAATGTACAACTTGAAAATAGGCCTTAGGGAGAAAGCATTTCATAGGGAATGGGGAACTATCAGGTCAAGCTTATGAGGGGAGGGTCTTAGTTATTTACTGTGCTGTGAAGAAGGTTAGAAATATTTTATCACAGATTTCATTTTAGTGAAACACAAACATTAAATGATTATATAAGTAGTTGATTCTGGATAGCTGTTTAAATGTTTTCATGTGGAAAATGTATACAAATGGGGCACAGTAGCTTGAAATTATTAGTTGATATTTCCATTTGGTTTTCCATACTGAATCCTACTAATGGCCGTCCAACATGTGTAGATGCCGCAAACTGTCTGCCTCATATATAAAGTAGGTAAAACTTAAGATAACTTTAAGTTCTACATTGCATTTACTCTGCTGTATATTAAATTACTGTATTTTTATAAATTTGTATCTGCATTTTAATTGGTAAATACTTAATATTCCTTTTTTTTTTCTGCTCTACTAGATGCTCGTGACTACTCCAGAGAAATGGGATGTAGTGACAAGAAAAAGTGTTGGTGATGTAGCCCTCTCTCAGCTGGTAAAACTCTTGATTCTTGATGAAGTTCATCTACTGCATGAAGACAGAGGACCAGTACTTGAAAGTATAGTAGCACGTACTTTACGACAGGTAAGAGAGAAAAAAATCTTCAAAATAATTTTGTTTTGGCCAAGAATAGATAGATATCACTGTAAAGGGTAGCATGCTTAGACAATTAAATAGAAATGCTTAGGCAGTTTACAATTTATTTTACAGCTGTCTGCTTTAAAGCTGTGTTTAAGAATGCAGAAAAATTTTTGTCTTCTACCTTCCCTTCTGTATTGTATCAACTATCAGTTTCCTAAGATGTATAGTTTATTACAGTGCTGTTTCTTTTCTTATAATTTATTTGCCTAATTTATAGTACTGTACAAGTAACGGGAAAATTAAACATTTTCAAGCAAATAATAATCAGGCTAATGTTTCAACACAACCAAAATTGAAATAGTTTTCTTGCCAGGAATGCTCATTTTCAATTAGCAGTTTTCCTAGGAGAATTTCTTTTTTGTTCTAATTAAGAGTAGTGTCTTAAATCTAGGTAAAACTTTCAGCACTTCCAGAAAAATACTACATCATTTTTAGTTTAGCATAAATGGTCCTTTTGTTTTTCCCCATGATTTAGTAGTATTTTCTAAATACCAAGATTTGAAATGGAAAAAAGGAGAAAAGGGATTTTTTTCTTGAATCTTGCACAAAAGAAGGATTCAGAGTTAGGCAATAAATAAGATTGGTCTCAATGGTGAGATGTGCTTGTACAAGTAAAGTAAAACATGGAATTTGGAGATGAATAAAAAGGAAAGATTTAGGATAAATAAATAATGGGAAGAGGGAGGATAGAGTGCAATTTTTTTTTTTTTGTCATGCAGAGCAAAACTCTATCCATACAAGTAATGTGTAACAAATTAAAATGAAACAGTTATTTTTATGGCTCTATTTGTAGCATATTAAATGTTTAAAGCCTTTTAGCTTTCAAGATGCGTTTTTCTCTTGGTAAGGCTACACTAACCTTGTTAAGGCTTTTTGAATCATTTGATTCCAACTCTGCTAAGAACAGAATGAAATGGATGTCTGCTCTAATCCAGTACAGAAAGTGTACAGTTCCTATATAAAGAACAATATAAGTAATAATTCTTTAGAAGAAGCTAAGTTTAGACTACCTCAAAGGCACTAAACTTTAGCTGTTTGATGTTGTATTTTCTTTCTTAAATGATTTTGATAACCTTGTTTTCCTTAGGTGTCTTTATAGTAAAGCATCTCAGCTTTTAGCAGTGACCATGATAATAATTTTCTTCATGTCAGATTGCAAACCTTATTCATTTCTTACTGTGAAATTTTATGAGACTCGTAAGATAGGCTTCAGCTATCGAAAGTACAAAATAGATGTTGAGAGCCATTTTATCTGTCCTATGTTACTCAGCTTGGCATTCTGTTTCTGCTTTGTTTGGACACAAATCTCCCATAGATCCTTCCCTTTTGTGTCTGTCAAGCCTGTGCAGGTAACTTAAGGAATATAAAATCTGAGGTAATTATATCTTGGGTACTGAATCCTATCCTTAGTGTATTTATTGTAATATAACAGTATCTTGCTTCAGCACTCATTTAAAAAATAGCTCTCTTAAAAAAGGGTGTTTTCATCTCCTAGGATTTCAAGGTTTGTTTTACCTACCAAGCTGTAATTTAATTCATCTGGAGCTGAAGCTACCCAGTTGTAACCCTTCCTTAAGTGTAATAGTTGGGAAATACAGCAATACACAAATCTTGAAACTGACCATTTCACCACCTTATTTATTCTAATTTGATAAGAAAGGCAGTAATGGAGACCCCTATGTATCTTTACAAGCAGGTAGCTTAGGAGAGGGAAAATTTACAGTATAAAAGTACACTAAAAAAACCCCACAGTTAAAAAGAGGGCAAAATTACTTGTAGAATTTTTTAGAATTGTGCTGCAGAAAACAATTGCTGACAAAAATATTTCAAATTGCAAGCCTCCCAGAGAGCCTGGGGACAAAGAAACAGGAGATGTTTTGTACAGTTGTTTTACTTTTTTAATAATGAAAACAAATAATAAAAGGATTACTTTTTAAAATTACACTGAAATGTTATACTTCAGCATTTGAGCTTGCAGGTATAGTTCTATGAAGTTTGCAGTGTACGTCCACAACTATGAAGTTACTGGAACTTTTACGCAGTCAATAAAAAAGGATAACATAATGTTTCTGATTTCAGGAGAGTTTCTCTGGAATTTAGTGAAAATACTGTTATAGATGTTCAAAGTGTAAAAAAAATGACATCTAATGTTTTAATATTACTTTGTGAGGAAAAAAATATGTTGTTGCATTTCTTTGGTTTTGTTTCCTGCTCATAATGCTGTTTTATATATTTTGATACAAATTCATAAATGTCCCTGGAATAGTATAAAAAGCCAGAATATTCAGCGCATCCCTGGAGAATGTCCTTCTGTATTCAGTGATTTGAATCGCCTCTCCAGCCTTTCTGAAAGTAGTATAGAACTTACTTTTCATTTATATCTATAGAAATATCATGTTTGCTTAGTATTCATGCACACAGGAAGTACGAATAATTGTTCAGTTCTTGAAAAATAAAAAAAAACCCCAAACCCAAGGGCAATATTAATCTGAAATATCCTTATGTCAATTACACCACTGCAGTAATTGCTGAAATCAATTACCTGATTTGTATACTGGTGTAAAACACCCAAAATATTGACTATGTTTTCCTAATTTGTAGTAGAGGGACAAATAATTCAAAGAAAAATCCATTGCAGAGTAAAAGTCACTAGATCAGACTGGAGGCTGTAGTAACTGAGATCTGTTCTGGTAAATATCATTGACATTTTCCCACTTTTTGTACTGTCCATTTTGGCTCCTGCAGGAGACCGTACATTCACGTAGTATAATTTTTCACCTGACCTGGAACCATCATTTCTTGTATCACTTCTAGAACAGAACTGTGATAAATTCCTTTGAATACTACTTCAGCCTTTTCCATAAGTCACTAATAGCAACTCTAATAATAGCGTGTACCTGTAGTTCATCTGGATCACACTTCTCTAGCTTGTATAGGAGACAATGTCATGATTCCTGTACAGGTCAGGATGTATAGAATAGTGCCTTTTACCTTTTGCAGGGTTTGTTATCCTGTCTTAGAGAAAAAGCATCTCTCTTGTTTTGTTGGAGGTATGTGGGGTGTCTTGTTTAGATGGTGTATAATAGAAAAAAAAGACAGTGGTTAGGGGTTTTTTTTCTTTTTAAGAATTAATATTCAACTTGCTACTTGGGCCAACAATAGTGCCCAAAAAGAATGTTTTGAGATCTGTATTGATACGAGGTAAAAATACAGCTATCCAAATGCATTCCTAAAGCAGGAATATCCTGATGCATTAGCAAGTGTGTCCTAATTTGTACCTCAAAATACTTGAATGATTGATGTACTTTCCCCCAGATGAACACTGAGTCACACCACTTACTGTAAGACTTTAACATGCTCATTTTAACTTATGGCATTTTTAGAATTAGGTTTTATTTAAACCTGGAAGGAGCATATATATTGGAATTGCTGACAGTTTTACTCATAGCGGAATGAAGAACATATTTGTGCATGTTTGCACTTTTCAAATTTTAGAGAATGTTTTTGCAAGTGATTTAAATTGACTTTGCTAAACATTTTGGTGGGAAAATTGCTCTGAGCTCTATTATATACTATAGGTATAACATCAAACAACTTACTTGAATCCAATTTATAGCTTTGATGTTTAAAGTTTTAGTCCAGAGCATAATGCAGATGTAAAACTGAAATGCTTAAACTTTTTAATCAAACTTTTCACACTACTGTAATATACTAAGGTTATTAGCTTGAAAGAAAAAAAAATTGACAGTTTTTACAGGCGACTGAAATATTTTGTTATAATTATTCAGAGATTTTGATGACTGCCTTGCTGCTTATGGGTATTTTTTCACAAAAAAGCATACTGAATACTATACTTAAGAGATACACGAGTTTTGATACCTGCTCTGAAGTATGTGAATGGTAAATTAAAAAAAAGAAAATCCATATTAAAACCTTTCTCAGATTTTGGGATACCACAGCTCTCATCTTAAACACACAAATATTGTTCTCAGCACTGTCTCATTCTTCAAATTTAAGTTTCGGTTGCTTTATGTTTTTGTATTAGATCAGCAAAGATACTATTACTATGGGTGGGATAACACAGCAGTATGAGGAATCCAGGATATTCCTGGAATACAGTAATGAGAAATGCCTCCTTCAGGCAATAGAGGACCCAACAAGGATAGGTGCTGTTCTGTACCTTTTACTTATTAAGAAAGGAGGGGCTTGTTGGGGAAGTGCAGATCAAAGGCAGCTTTGACTGCAGTGACCACGAGATGTTGGAGTTCTTCTTCCCCCAGAAGTTCTCATGTTTCCTTTCTGAGCTTTCTCTCCTCATGCCACCTTATTTAAGGAGCTTTTCCTTTCAGTTGTAATGTAGTTTTCTTTGCTCTTCCTTTGCATTTTCTGTATCTGTAGTGCCAATATCTCCTCTACATATTATTACTCCATCCCTTTGGTTCCCTCTTCTACCTCTTACTAGGGATCACAGGAAAACAAGTTCAGATATTTCTCACCCAAAGCCAAATGTCTAATTGTTATCAAATTACGAATTTTTATGTGCTTGGAATCCCATTCTTGATTTGATAATTGTTTAAAAAAAAAAGTCAAGACTGATAGCTAATGACATAAAACCAGCTGCTTAGATCTTGTGTCAAATGGTAACCCACTGTAGTTCCTATATGGGTCTTTTGGGACTAGAATGGCAGTGGCATTTCATTTCATTCTTCAGTTCTCACCTTGAGTGACTGCTGTTATATTTTGTCTCTTTGATATTCCTTATACAAACTAATCAAGTTACTCAACATCTTTTGTTAAAGGGTAAAGAGAACAAGGTTACTGAGGCCTTCTGCAATAATTTTTCTGTTTCAAACAATAGTGTTGTGTGGCTTTTTTTCATTAGACTTTCCTATATTCACTATTGTATTTGTAAAACATGTCAGCAAAACTGGATATAGATAGAACTTTTGTGTTAGTTTGGTTCTGGCAGATACAAAGGTAGAGCGTTTCCATTCAATTATGCAGTTCTATCCCTTTGAGAATACAAATATGCTTTATATATACCTTTATATATATACCTATACACCTTTAAGAATTGCATGTACTTAATTTGCTAACACATCTTCTTCAGAGCTTGCATTCAGGTACTTGTTTGTTAAATCCTCGAACAAACCTCTTTATAGTTGCTGCAGGATTAACTGTTTGCTATAAGAATGTTTCCTGAGAAGAGTGTCTCATTTTGCAGCTGTGGCCTGTTATAGAATGAGCTAAATGAAAAGAAATTTAGTTTGAATGGGGCTATCAACTTAGATATATCTGTATGGCTGACACACACATCAGTTATATTAATTCTGCCAATCACCTGCCGTTCTTATCATCAGTTGTTTTTTACTGCATATCATCAATAAAATTACTGAATAGAGTTGGGCTTAAAAAGCAATTAGAGGAATCCCTTTTTAATGTCCTTTTTTCAATTATACGTTCTTTTAAAATCTGTCAGTTCATCAGCTTGTGATAAATTTAATACATGTTTTCTTGCTACTCTGTAATGTTATTTTTAGGCAGTATGTTTTGCAGCCATATGTCTCATGAGTCTTACATGAGTCTAAGTCTATCTTGTCATCTTTTTCACAACCTTGTAGTTGTGTAAAAATTACTTTTTTAAAACAAAACCTGATCTTCATTGTTTGGAAAAATATTATGTATCAGACATTTGAATTAATCTTCAGAAGCTTTTCTCTTACTTTGCATGGAAGGGATGTCAGGAAGTCATTCTGCATCTCCTTTTTTATTATAGGTGACTGTTTTTCCAGTTTAGTGATATACCTGTGGAGTTTAAAATGTAATAGTGATTGTCATACATTTTGTGGTCTTTCATATTATAGTAAAGCAGTGAAACTAATTTGTGGAAGGGTTCAGAGGTATTTTTATTTCTTAGATTGGGAACAAAACAGTAAGCATAACATGAAAAGGCATTCTGTCAGTCAGGAAAAACTGACACTGTGCCAGGCATAGAAATCTTATAATAGATATATGCAAAATGTCATTTCTTAAGACAAAGTAATGCATACCTAAGATTTAGCTGAGGGAGAATAATATGGCTTCTAATAGTGCTTTCTGCATGGTTACATTTTTCCAGTACCTCTAGATTTTTAAATATATTCTAAATGGAGGACTGAGATCACAGTATTTTCAGGGTTCATTGGATGCAGAGTAAAACTAATAAAATTACTTAACTAAATGGTTGCCTAGTAACAAATGCGTTCTGTGCAGAATGAGTTGTAGATAACGTCCTATATAGAATCTTCAAAACTGTATTAGTAATTGCATTTTTACTATGTACTTTGGTTTTGCAATTTCACTGTTTTTTCATTTTTGTTCCAAAAGCTAGACCACTTCACCTATGTGGTGAAGTTGGCGACTTAACTCTTTCATTACTAGTAAATAATATAGCAATAAACAAATAAACACTGATGAAACATTCTAACAAACTTCCCGCTTAGTAATTTTGAAATACATTTAATTCTTTTGTTTGTTTGTTTAGTGCTCTGAGCCCTACTCAATTCTTTTTCCATTTCTGTTTCTCCTTTGATTTGGATAAATAGCACAGATCCTGTGAGACAGTGAGACATAGAGCCATTCTGTGGGTAGGATAGTATCCAACTAATAACTAGTGTGAATCCCAATATGCAGTACTTCATTCTTACTACCACGGTATAGGGGACTCAGGAACCTACATTAAGAATTCTTCTTCTTGCACATCTGCACTAAAAACTAAGAAATGCTTGTGTTTAATTTTCTGAGTATCTTGTCTTTAGTGTACATCTGAAGGGCATAAGGACTTACTGCAGAGGGTGTGTTGAAGTGATCCTGGGTCATCTGAATATCAGATTAATTTATAACCAGCAGACAATTCTTCAAAGATTAAAATGTGTAAACTTGTCTGCTTCACTTAATTCTGTGCTCAAGTTGAACAATCAGAGATATGCTTTCCAGCTTGATTGTAATTCATTCTGTGAATGTGATATTTTAATACATGGAAATGGGAAGGCTGCCAAGATCACAAAGTTCAGGAAGAACTTTAGAAGTCAGATAAAAGAGTATCTCTATGCACACTCTGTATGCTCTCAAGTGGCGTCTGTAATGTAACGAGATGATATGCAAATCTTAAAACCTATTAGGAAGAAAATGATCCTGCTGTGATCAATTTACAACCCAGAGAGGCACTTCCCATACCTGATCCTTTATGATTTGCAGCGTAAACGCAGATGATGCTTGTGTGGAAATCGATACTGGATAGCTATCTTCTGATTATTTTTTCTGCATACATGGAATTTCATGGTGTGGTAATTGTGTTCTGTGAATGTGTCTGGTGGACATGCTGTCAATTCTCTGCATGCCATCATGAATGTTTCTGAATTAGATATACTAATTATATATGTCAGTTAAATATAGCAATGGCGATTTTATTTCTTACTTCCAATGTAACATCAAATCAATAAAACATAGTAAGGCTTTTAAAGAACCTGATGTGCAAATGATGTGTCAGTTCAGGTTGTCAAGGAAAGCCTTGTAAGTTTCAAATGCTGCTAATTATTTTATTGGGATAATTAAACACATTTAAAGAACGAAATGTTAGAGGTTGTGTTTCAGTAGTGAAGAAAAGGCACTTAGCTGCCTACCACCAGCCACCAATATGCAATGTAAACAGAAAACTTTGTCATCCTAAATGTCTTATCAATAATTTCTACTGCCATTTCAGGAAAAGACTGTGGGCTCTTGGTGTCTTGTATATGAAAGCATAATTGCTAGTTGGGACTTCTAGGATCAAATAATAAGTGACTCAGTACTTGAAAAATACTAATTTTTGGATGGTCTGACTTTACAAAAGGCATATGCACACTTTCAAGGCTTACTGTTCTTTAGAAGCACCTCAGAGCAAAAGATGTTAGTGCTTGCTCTTCAAGGCAAAGTCAGAGAAGTAGCTGAAAAATGTATGCAGAGAACTCTGTTACAAAAATGTGTTAGATTTCTAAAAACCATTACGGAAAATCGAGTTTCTATAGATGAATAATAGATACATAGAATTATAATCTAAATATAAAATAAATTGAAACTGAATTATAATCACAGAGAAAATGCGAAAAATAAATCATATGGTATGGTTGCCTATTCAGGTAGTCTTGGGTTTTTTTAGTTTAGCACAGTTTTAGTCACTGCTGTTTTTATAATGCCATGTAAAATTAAAAGAATAAAAACCCCTCATTCTCTATAAGCATGTGATGATATGCATAAACTAAACACATGGGTATTTAGTTTACAGTTTGAATTTGATCTGAACATAAAATAATGGGAAGGATTTATTTTAGTGTAAGTGTACCTGTTTTTACATCTTGATTATTTTATATATGTATATAAATTATTTATATTTTTGGTAAACAAATATAAAAGTAGATGGTAAAAAAATAGACACTTTTTTTGTTTGGATGGCCTCAAAAGAACTTACAGAAATTGATGGAATTATTTAGTGTCTTAATAAGATGATTAGAGGGATGGAGTACTTTCCCTTTGGGGAAAGGCTTAGAGAAGTGAGAGTGTTCAGCCTGGAGAAATGAAGGCATCTGGGTCATCTTACTACCTTTCAGTACCTGATGGGCACTTAAAAGAAAGCTGAAGAGAGGCTTTTTACAGGGCATGTAGTGATATGACAAGGGGGAATGGCTTTAAACTGAGAGTAGGTTTAGTTTGGATATTAGGAAGACATTATTGACTGTGAGGCTGGTGAGGCCCTGGAATAGGTTGCCCAGAGTTGTGGATGCCATATCCCTTGAAGTGCTGGAGCCCTGAACAACCTGGTCTAGTGGAAGGGGTTTAAAAAATGTGCTATACATATATATTAGTAATCTTAATTACTTGCTTGCGTTAGGTCTCTGCTGCAGTTGTCATGTGGAGTGTTAATTCAAGGTTTTCAATAAGTTCCTTAGCTCCAGGGTCAACTGCCGGGTCAGTGACTTTAAGTGGCTTCTTTGTTTTACTAAGCTTTCAAAAATGGCAACTCTCAGTAAACTGTAACTATTCTCTAGCCACTGTTTTTATTTTAAACGAAATCTTTGAAAAAACACCTTACACTTAGGTGCTGTAAAAATACATATGTCCGTGGTTATTAAGCAGAGTTGTTGTTAATTGTTTGAATATTTGAAATGCTTTCTTGCCTTCAGCTGAAACCAAGCATACTTTCAAACTAGTGCTTTCAGGCTCTTAGGAGATTTGAAAAAAAATTGTTACTGAATTTAGCAAAATCGAGTAATGTTTTCCAGATGGGAGCTCAGGTACGCTTTAAGATTGCTGTACTTATTATCAAGCAATTGCAAACAAACTATGGGACACGTATATCAGCAAGTGGTAATTGTGCTCAGGGATTCAAGCTTGAAAATAAAGAAGTGTATAGTAAGTAAGATAAAACTTTTGCACCACAGATGCCCAGGTGCTGGCTGTGGGGGTGCAATGTGGCCTTGGTGAGGGATGTCTGTGGCTGCCCCATGCCAGACATGGCCACTTACAGCAGGCTCTGACCAGTCCAGCACAGGGCATGACTGAGCCCCACAGACAAGGTGGTGGCACCTCTGGTAAAGCACGTTTAAGAAAGAGTAAAAACACTGTGCAGTAGTTGTGAGGGAAAAAAGGTGAGAAACAGCCGTGCTGACACTAAGGTCTGTGCAGAAGGATGTGCTACTCCAGGGGACCAAGCCAAAACCAAAAAAACCCAAATAGAAAAAAGAGAAAACAACCCACTCTGTGCACCTCCCCCACCTCTGAAAAAACTCCCAAACCTCAAACACCTCAAAACGTGTGGTTGATGATGACTGTAGCCCTTAGGTCATCACATAATCCAGCCACAAAAAGATGTGTAAGAAGTAATAAAGCTTTTTGTGCTCTTGAGCACTGCTTTTGTTTCCTGTAGATTTCAGAAAGTGAAATCTCTAATTTGTCCCAGTTTGCATTTACATATCAGATTTTGTTGTACATGGGGCTTTCCTTTGGAAAACTGCTCTTGTGCAAGTGCAGAAGGGTAGGTCTGCAGGTTTTCTGTGTCATTTAGTTGTTTGCAGACACAGTTTTAGTGTCCAAATTTTTGCCACTGAAATATCCATTACCAGGCAACGTAGTGGTTTACTTTGTCTGCTTGTCTGTGGTGTTTGGTTCCTTTTGAGATTTAGTTTCATATTTTGGTGTGCCTCCTATTCTTCAGATCTGGATTATGGTGTGGTGTTGTCTTCCTTGAGAATCCTCTCCATTCACTTTTTAATCATCTATTTTGAAAACTTTTAATTTAACTGTTTTAATTGCATTCCTTTCACTTGAATTCAAAACACCTGAGTAAATCAAAATCTGTATTTGAAGTAAAACCTCGTATTTTTTGAATAGGATTTAGCCAGGTAGAATTTACCAGCCTTACTCATCTTGAGACACTGACCCATTTGAGACTGGTTGAGAACCTCATATATGGCTTCAGTTACAGTGTCTAAAAAGCCTTTGTAATAAAGTTACTGTGAACTCTGGTTTTAGTTATGCTAGTTGTGAGCCAGCCTACGCAACTCCTAATGTTCCAGAATGAAATGGGAAAATTCTTGTGTACTTTGTTCATTCAGGTCTTCTGTATGCTTTCATTCTTTTTGAAAATTACCTGAAAATACATATAATATGCAGGCTTTTGTGTGGAACAGAACATTTAGTTGTAAATCACCATTTCTGTCCCTTATTCAGTGAGAAGGCATGTAAACCAAACATTTGAGGAATTAAAGATTTAGAAAAAAGAAGAAATAAGAAGGAAATGCCACTTACAGAGAACTAGAACACGTTGTCAAAGAGTGTAGTGGAAGCAAAAACCCAGGATGGAGGAATGACACAAATTAGATTCTTTTTTCTTTCCAGAATAGTGGTCTGATTTTGACTGAGGAAGAAAAGACACCAAATCGTGTCACAGTTTTGCCTATAAATTGGGCTATCCCTTCTTAACAAAGCCAGTTTTCTGCTATTGTTCCTCCATGTCAGTTAATGACTAGCTAACCTTTTGGAGGGCAAAAGTACAATAAAATAGAAAGATGAATAAGCAAGGTTTGATGGAATTGCAGAATGCACTGGTTTCTTCAATACAGGATAATCACTAACTCACATCTATTGTTCACCTTTTATGGAAAGTACTAACTGTTTGTTTGACATTAATGTTTTACAAGGGATGTTTTAAAACTCTGTTCTCGATTCTTTGGCTTACAACACTTGGAAAATTTACAGTTTTTCTGCTTTTTTAATAGGTTGAATCTACACAAAGCATGATTAGGATTTTGGGCCTTTCAGCTACATTACCCAATTACCTTGATGTTGCTACATTTCTGCACGTCAATCCCTACATTGGATTATTCTATTTTGATGGCCGTTTCCGACCCGTACCTCTGGGACAAACCTTTATAGGAATCAAGACAACCAATAAGGTGAAGAATCATGAATGCCAAAGAAAGGGTTGCTGTTTGTGGTTGCTGTTTGTTTTGATCATGCTTCATATATGTATGTGTATGGGGTACCGGTTTATTATGCTACAGGTGTTTTTTGCAGCATATTTTCTTTTCTATAAAGATATACATAATTGAAAGGTGCTTTAAGAATCTTCTTTCCTCAGTTTACCACACCTGTAAGTAGGCGTTGTTGGAGTTGGATACAATCATATTTAGCTTTGCATTGCCTCTGCTTCACTACTAAATTTTGCTTGGTGAAGAAGAAATCATCACCCTCAACGGTAGAATCACTTTAGCAGCTGAGTATTCTGCCTCTCTCATTTCAGATTTCCATGTGGTGCATGCATCTTGTTTGGCTGTAAGGATGCCTGAGGAATGTTATAAGAAAAATACTAATTTTTTTAATCTGGAGAAATATATATATATATATATATATATATATATATATATATACATGACGCACATTACTATTAAAGTTACTGATGAAACCTTAGCATGCTAAGCCATTAATTATCATATGTACATGTACTGTATTCAAAGTATCCCTAAATAAGCTTCTTTACTGATTGTGCTATTGGTCGTTTTGGGAAGCATTAAGACGATGGTCATGTATAATATTCTTATCAAAAATCTCTAGTGCAGTGACACTTGACATGTAAATTATAGTTCTTTAAATACAGGACTTTATACAAACACTTCCCATAGATTTCCCTTGCATCTCGTTAACTTCTAATTAAAATTTATGCAGTTTAACTTTTGGAAAAATATTGTTCACCTGTGGTGTAAATTAATAGAAATCAAGACATTTTCAATCAAAAGTCAATTTTGTAGTTTTTTCAATCATAGCACATATTTTAGTTTTTGTAGAAATGGAGATTGCCTTTCTTACTAGGTTATTGAAGTAGTCATTTCATCTGCAGTGCGGGAGAGGAACTTATTTTACAACTGTAGGGAGATGTTTCAAATCTATATGGACAAGAATAGTTTACCATATGGTGCTTACCGTGATTTGCATATTTTAACCTTCATTAATTGCTTTTAATACCTTTACTCTTACTTGCTGTTACTTTTAATTAATCTTTCACTGCTACTTGATTTTAATATTTAGTTTATTTCCACTATATAGTAAGAAAAGAGAAAATACTGCCTTTATTCATAGTCACTTTAGAATGCATTTGGGATTTAAAAAATCAAAGATATATATAAATCTTGTAAAATATGAAATTATTAAAAAAACAGTAATTTTTAAAAGAAGCATAAGGAGATGAGGAAATATGAGGAAGTAATTGTTATTCTGAAATACCTGGCAGACTGTTTTGGTAATACCACAGCCAGGAGTTCTTTTGTTTTTCAGAAGATTGTCATTACAATTTCACACAGCAGAATGTATTTTACAATCAAGATAACACACTTTACAGCAAGCAAAAAATAAAAGTATTAAGCCTCTTTGAAAAAGGATTCCGTTCAGGATAATACTAATACTAAAGCTGCCTAATTATTGCCATTATCAACATCCTTGTGGTCTTTATGAGAGGAGGAAGGCAATGTAAGAAGGCACAGGATCAAAATCAGTTATTGCAGACCATCAGCAAGTGCAGTCAGTGCTGTGTCTATGTACACACTAATGAGTTGCAAGGAGATAGAAGGTTGTTAGTTACTTTAGGTAGATGCTTTGCCACAGTTTTCTAAAATCCTGCATCCAAAAAAAACTTGCCGAAAATTTGGAGCTGATTAGCAATTTACAGAGTCACGTGCAAACTGTAGGGAAGCTTTCAAAGGCAGGGACAGCATGATGTATTTATTATGCATAGTAGTTATCCAGGAAAGCTCTCAAAACTCTGTATGTTGAAATTCTTGGAGCATATGGCACCAAGACTAAGGTTTGGCTTCTTCAGTCAAGGTCTGTTAATGTCAGGTATTTTTCTTTAGTATCAGTCTTTTTTCTTTATGCGTGTTTGTTTTTCTCTTTAGGTATAAACGCAAAGAATATGTGAAATTAAGTTTGTAGTATGTATATATATATATATATATATATATATATATACATACATACTGTCCATGTGTCTTTATGCGCTGCTCTTGTATGTTTCTCCTTAATGATTTTCACTTGCTATTATTTGAAAAAACATATTTGGTAAAAAGCTAACTTCTCATTTTAAGAATGATTAGACTGGGTGCTTGTCTCTAGCACACATGCCCATATTTTCTCATCTTTTTATTACTATACTTGTACAGTTTCAAATACGAATGTTCTCTTTTTTCTCTAAAGCTGTTTTAAAGCTGTGTTTTTCAACTTTCATCTATTCTAGGTAAATCCAAGTATTAAGTTTCCATTTTGAAAGTTGTACATGCTTTGCTTTTGTAGAATGTCTCTTTGTGCCAAAACAATTTGGTTATAAGACATGAATGCACAAATGAAGAATGGAATGATTGCTATGATTTTGGACTTTATTTATTTCGATTTGTCACAACCTTAATACTGAGGTGCATTCAAGTAAATACATGCTATTTATATTGGAATACATTAAAGACACAGAAAAAAATAAGAGTGGGTTAAAGAATACTCTATATTTTGACTGGAATCTTTCTTAAACATTTTATTTATCTATAATTGGAAACTCTTTACATGCTACTCACAATGTTCTCTGTGCATAACCCAACTATGAAGAAGTATCTGTTCTCTATGGCAAAAACACTATCAGTAATTTCCTGGAGATAAAAAAATATATATTTATGCCATGTAAAAACTATTTTTATATAGCAAATAGAAAGCCTTAATTCTAGATAAGATATATTAAATGGTTTTCTCCTCAATATCTTGTAGAAGTAAGGTTCCTTAAAATGAAACAGATAAATTAAAGAACCGGGTTACTTCTCTTTGGTCATTAAAAAACACCAGCAAAGTCACATAACAAATTTTCTATTAACTGCCCTTACTCACATTTTATCTATGTGTTTTCATGTTTTATTTCTTAATTTAATAGCAAAATGCTGTTGTTAGGAATGGGAATTGATATATTGTAAATTTAATTGCATAATCAAATTTGTCTTTCATGGATCACTCTAAATTGCTTGATACGTAGTAGATAATCCATAAAGACAGATTATTTTAATATGGACTGTTTTTCAGGTGCAGCAGCTGAATCATATGGATGAAGTATGTTATGAAAGTGTGCTGAAGCAAATAATGGCTGGACACCAGGTATTTATTTTTTAGTTTAGTTTCCATTCAGAACATATATAAAGAATTTCATTTTGATCATCATAGTGATATATTAAGAATTTTTTTTTTATGATCTGTCACTTCAGAGGTAGCCTCTAACCCTACAAACACTTCATAGAAATAGTATGCAAGAAAATCTAAACTGACTAAATAGTGTTACCTTCTAACAGAGGCCAGAATTCCTGGTACTTTATATATCCATAAAGTTATTAATGTGTATTTATGTCACTTTTTTAAAAATTGCAAAGCAAAGTAGGTCAGTACTTTAGAGACCTTACAACAGGTACACTTAAAGATTAAAAAAATCAAAAATCAAGCACCTAATTATTATTCTTAGCCTTTCCTGTGTCTTTCAAATTCTAGTCTTTTGTGTTGGAAATGACGGATGACAATTATGAGTGTTCAAGACATGGTGTGTAAGGAACTCAGCATAAGTCATTTGAAATATCCTGGGGTTTGTGTTTTGTTTTCTTTTAAAGGAAATAATTATTCATTTTGCTTTACAATAGAGGTTTCTGCAGTGAATTTTCAAGTCTGACGTTCCCCTCCTCTAAGAATATGGGCCTAACTCCTTTGCCTGAATAGTTTCTCGTTCTGTTATGATTGTGGTCCTGAATCACTCCCACACAATGTCTCATTTTTGTTAGAGCTTTGCACATAAAGCAGGTGTGGCACGTCTTCAGAGCAGGAACAAATGCTAGTGCTCTATGATGCTTGAAGAGGCTTTTCAGTAAATAATCTATATATAAATGAGGGAAACTGTCCCATACAGTCACACTAAGAATTGCACATTTTTCCCTTTCCACAAAAAAATTCATTGTGATTTTTGAAAAATGAACAGTTGGTTTATGACTTGGGAAAGGAAAACATACTTCAGCAACAGCTTCTTAGTTCTCCTGCCCCCCACCACCTTGCTTTAGCTCCATTCTTCCACTTCTCTTGTTGATATCAGTTACTGTTGTTACATTCAGAAAACTTTCATGAAGATTACTTATGCAAATACTGTTATTTTCCTGAGTGAAGACTGTTAATGAAATTTTTTTTAGCAGTACCAAGGGAGCTTTAGTTTGTTTTCTCTTCATTGTCAATTATGCACATACATTACCAAATTCCTAACACTGAAGTATGTTTAGTTTCTTATCTTTCGTGTGTTGTTTTGATTTTGTGTATTTTCACTTGCTGAAGTGGAAGTGGCAGAGTCTTTAAATCAGTAGTGTCTAAGTAATGTATCTTGGATTCTCAGCAGGGAGTCTGTATGCTGTTGTGGCATATTTACTGCACCTTTCTTCCCCTCTCTTTTCATCACACTGAGGGAAGAACTGACTGCAAACATATATGATATTATTTGCAAAATTCAAGTACAGTAAGTTGTTCAGTTCTAGGAGATGTTTTTGTAGCTTTTCTTGAGAATAGTTTTAGTTCTTGTGCTAGCAGCTGAATACATGAGTATTTTGTTTTAAGGCATGAGCTACAGTTGTAAGGTCAAGAGAAGAACTGTAGTCTACTTGATGTTACAGTTTCAGCAGAGAACACTTGCTGATCTCTGTTTCTGAAAATTGTATTTCAAACCAACAGCCATATAAGTATATTTTGGACAAAGCAGAAGTATGGTTTCCCTTGCTATATAAATGTTGATTTGATTTCAGAATACTTTTGGTTAATTTGATTCAAATGATTGTAAATTTTCTTTGTTTGAAAATGTTCATTCTGCTATGTTGCAGAACTCTTGTTTAGAACATCTAATTAGCAACCAGTTACACTGGACTTTTCTTCAGAGTATTTAATTTATATTGTCTTGATATTTATTAAACAAAATATCATAGCCTGAAATGAATGATATACAAGTAGCATTATACAGGCTTTGACAATGCAGAATCAAACACATCAGCTCATTGTCTAATTATAGTATGTAGTACTGTACCACATGAAAAGTTAGAATTTTCCTTTTAATGAGTGTGCTATGACAAATGATCTGTCTAATCCTTAGAGTAACTGCAGATGTTTAAAAAGTGGGAAAAAAAACCCCTCATGTAGATATATCTACATTGAGGTGCCTGCTCCATAGTGGAAGATGAATATTATAAGCTAATATGATGAATGTTACACTAGAAAGGTTTTCTTCAGTGTCTTTGCACAATTTTGAGAATGCCCTTTGATTTTCTAAGTTTCCAAAAAACCCGTTACCTCATGTCCATGTTCACCATAGGCTGTTATCATCATGCTCTGTTACCTTTCTTAGCTTGTGTTATCCATAAAACTTGTATTTATTAACATTATGTATGTGCAAATTTCATAAGCTTTTTTACAAAGCTGTGGTTGCTTCTAAATATATTTCTTAAAAAGATGTATTCATCTCTTGCCCCCAAATACTTAAGAAAAAATTTCCATAGCTGTTGTGTATCTGTATGACTTTCGGGACATGGTTGAGATTTTATATCTATTCAGGCAGTGATGTGTGACAGACACAGATTTCATTAGCAGTACTCCAGAGAGCCAAAAACCTCTCTGTTCTGTTTTACATGAAGTGCAAGAAAGAAATACCAGAACCAGAGAAAAACACTTTCCCTCTTCTAAAGTTGCTTGAGTTAATGTAGATCTTCCTGTGGCCATCAAGCTTTCACAATGTTGTCTCTTTTAAGATTCTTGACCAGAGTCTTTGGAATGTCTTAATGAATTAAATTCAACATTGTTTGTCTACTGTTCTGTTAACTCATTCTCAGAGAATTCTACCATACTAGAACTAAATAGTTTACTCTTGTGGAATTCATGCTGATGTGTCACTGTCGTATTGTGGGTTGCAGTGTGAGGTTTGACTACAGTTATACATCCATGTGTTTTTATTAGATGTATGTATGTTTTCATTTTTTAAAGGCTAAGGCTGGTAGGAGTAGTTGCATTCTATAGGCATGTGTTTTGACAGATGGAGAGAAGCTTTTTATGTTGATTTTTCAACATTCATCCTCTGCAAGACTTCAAGCTCTTCCTGGCTGCTGGGAAATTATGAGTTGGTGATTCAGTCTTTAGTTTTGATCCATCTGCTCAGACTAATGAGATATCTCATTTGTAGGCTTCACTTTGAATTACCAAATGCAACTGAAACAATAACATTTGTCTTATAGCACAATTCTCCTTTTGTTTAACTTGAGGAAGTTTGATAGATGGCTTGCCCTACTGAGTTTTCTGGGGTTTTTGTTATAGAAACTTCCTGACATGACTAAAGAAGTAAGATCAAAAACTGTCCCAAAGGTCTTCAAGTACTTTTAAAATCAATGTGCTCATTTGGTAGGATTGCTAAAAATGTAGAAATCTGTTAGAAGTTTACTCTGGCAGATCCTACCTCCTAAGATGGCTTTAAGTGAGAACCTCTAGTGCTGTTAAGTCTGCTTTTCTGGGACTGTCCTTCCATGCTTGATATTGGTGAATATTTGTTTTTGTGTCATACTTTGATTTTGCTATGTTCTGATATAATCTAAAAAGATCTTCCTGGACTAATTTGCACTTTCTGAATTTTATTTCTACCTCTTAATAAACCAAAGATTCTTTAAATACAGAAAGAAAAAACTGTGCACCATTTGTCAGAAAATATGATTCTATGGTCAGTTGCAGGTGGAGTATTTTTCTGGCATTTCTCTTCCAGGATACTCTTCACTTGAAGACTAGATGAAGGCTAAGTGGCTGAAAATTATCATTCCTTCAGTGTTATTACAGCTGTCTTTTTTCAGACAATCACCACTAGTGGGTCACATCAATCAAAAGCATTATTTCAGCTACAGAGCTGAAAAAAAATTCACATTTTCCAGCCCTGTGAGAAGGGCATCTAATGGCAACAAGTTCTGGGGTTCAGGTAGCACCTTTCTGAGACAGCCAGTGGAGAGCCTTGGGAGATCAGCAAAGACAGTGACTGAAGACTGCATGTGTTGGCATCATTTTTATAATAAATTGAAACATTACATTGCTGGCCAGCTGTGTGAGCCAACACAGGCACGTGGCCAGAACAACCCCAAAACCAGGCTGAAATGCAAAGAGTTCTTTTTTTCATTACCTCACTCACTGGAGGATCCTGAAGCAGTGTCTTGGAAGCAGAGACACACGAGGGGCAGCGCAGGCACTGCCAGGCTCAGTCCATCCTGATGGGCAGTGGGGCTGCTGTTTGCACCCATCTACCAGGGGCCCATGTATTGTACCACTGTGCTGGGATCTCCCTGGGCTTTTTATGATCTCTGAGCTTTGATCTCTCGCAGGACAGGGATCTCAGGCTTGTCCATGAGAGTGCCTCCAAGTCTATGTGAACACCTACGTTAGCTCAACACACGAGATTCTATTTCTCAAAACAGACAAAGGATAAACAGCAGTGGGCATAGTATATGGGTTTTCCCATACTGTAATCTCCAGGCCTAGGCAATCCCAGCTGCAAGATCACTTGAGTAAATCTACCATCCTCCTCACCATTCTTCTGCTTTTACCCTTTTCCTCCCACCACCAGTTTAGGACAATGCATATCATACTATATTTATCTTAAAAATTTATGACAACAACATGACACCCTTGTCATGTTATGGTTTGAGAAATAACAGTATTTTTAGGAGTTTTGAGAAATAACATAGTATTTTTAAGGTTTTGGTTATTCCTCTGAAACATACCATGTGTAAATTTTGATTTCATGTTAAATTCCTTTATCTAATGTATTGAACTGCTGCTCTCTTTGTCAAGGTTCACTTGTTTAAGTTAGTATCCTAGGGAGTTAACTGGTTTTAACTTTGACATAAATTCGCATCCATTTTGTCTCCTGCTGTTACTGACCTTTTGCTGGTTTATCTCATTAGCTTGGTTACCAGGAGATGACCTCATGTTTTTTCCATTGTCCCCATCACCTCTTAAATATTTTTGCTGTTATGAGTTTGTCAGAACCTTAGCCTTTCCTATCTTTTCTTTTTTTTCTTTCTTGTTTTTTTGGTCTGAAATTCACTTGAGAAAAAAATCCCATAAATTTCTTGTATTATCAATTAGAAGAGTTGTTGCTGAAGTCCTTGAAAGCTTTTGAAGGAGATTCTTCCTCAAACTGCAGCCATAAAACTCTTCTTTTGCCACATTCCCCAGACTATTCACCTCTTTTATTTCTCCAACATTTTCTTGTTATTCTTTTCTTATAAGTGATTCTCTTTGATATTACTTAAACCTTGAAAAGAAGTCCTGTGTTTTCTTTGCCCTTGGTGTTGTTTCAGCAGGACTCCTGTATTTTCTCTCTGCACCTTACTTTCCTGCATGGCTTTTCTTCCTGACCTTCAGGACTCTGTTACTCTACTTGTCCTCAGTCACAGGTATCTAAGTTTCAGTCCTGGTTCCATTCAGTGCACTTTGGTCCTTTGCCATTTTGTCTGTTTATGACAGTTTTAACTTGGAGTGCCTTTGGCATTCTCTTATCGTCTGAAACCTCTCTTCCTTTTTAAGACAATAATTCCTGTTTTCGCACTGCTTTTGAGAGTTTTCTGTGTAAGTCTGACATGACTATCTGTTTTAACTTTTCTTTCACTAGCTCTGGTACTCAGGGAAACTCTAGGAGTTGGACTTGACCATCCATGGGTTTCCCTTCCAGCTCAGCTTATTCTGTGATTCCTTGAAAGTTCATTTTCTCACTGAGCTTGGTGTTTTCAGTTCACAGCAAAAACTGGCTGTTCCATGGAAGTTCTGACACCTTTCTGTGCTTCTCATTGCCTGCTGTTTGTGCAGGCATTGAGATTCAAGGTGTCAGTCCATAAATACTGAGGAGACGTCATGGCTTTGCAAGAAGTGGTTTCACTATGCAAGGAACAGCTTTTCTAGTGACCAAAGATACCAAGTCTGTTGCAAAGAACTTGGATTTTTGAAGTGCTATATGGCATTGAAAGCCTCACCACAACATCACAAAGTGAATGCAGTAGTAGTAATTGTACAAAATTAGCAACAACTCAAGATAATAACAGCAAACCAGTAGAGATACAATAAGCCTCTTCTGAATTAACATACTAGAAATCTCACTACTGGGATGAAAAACGTGGATGAAAAATAACAATGAACATCTTTATACAAACCATCTATTCTTGTTGATGCACTGAGTGGTGATTTTGAACTGCCCATTTTGTGCTTGTTTCAGTTCAGTTTTTTTAACCTTTTGAGGAAAGTGCTTTTTCAAGTACACTGTTAGTTTCTGAGCTTTTACTCTTCTCATTTTCAGCTAGTTTTTTAGGTTTGGCTGGATTGTGTTCTCTTCTGCTTTTGCAGTATTGTCTCAACTGCATCTGATATACCTGTCACAAGCTTTTACCTTTTATCTTTTAAAATTAAATGAATGTGCAGAATACAGCCATTTATAGTTGTAACATTTTTAATTAGTCTACGCATTGGGTGGTTACTGTGCAGTTTTCTGGAGATCAAGATTGCTTTATTAATTAGAATTTATGTTCTTAATTAAAATGTTGTCTTACACCACTGGTTCACATTTAGTTCATTAGAAATAATTCTGAAGTGTTTTTAAAAATTTTGGAATAATTTCTAAGTATCACCTTGCACAGATTTTTAATACTTTACTCTTTTAAATCAAGATTTTTGTTGTCTCAGATCAGAAACAAATTATATTCGAACTTACATAGTCCAAGCTGGTTCTGTGATGTATGTTGCACATAAGGCATTCACTTTGTCTGTAATTGTTCTCTATGAACAATAATTGACTTGAACTTTGCAGTACTAAGAAGTGTCATCTTGTTTTTCTGAGCTATCTTAAACTAAAAAAGAAATAGAGTAGTTAATTTAAATCTATTATATTAAATTGTCAGCAGTGAACTTGACAGGTATTAATTTCATCTGTAAAAATGATGGATTAAATTTCTTTATTATCAGTTTTCCAGCTGTTATTTGGCTGCAGAAGCCGTGTGAAGATAAAAGTTTAATAAGCTTAGTTACTGGAGCTGTTGACAGTGCTTTTATAGCCATGTCTTGAGATAAGATTTAATAAAACAGTATTTTCTTCAGAGGTCTCTCTGGAACTTAGTACCTTGAAAATTAAGCTTATCCTAATATCTTTTCCTGGGTGGAACAGTGTTTATAGCATGCTTTGGACAAATAACTCTGAGAAGTTACAGGATTTGTTAAAATGTATTCTTCATCTAGATTGGGTATTTTTTTCTAGATTTTCATTTTAGAGCTTGAAGAGTTTATTTCAGCCTGAGTTTTTGTGCCTCTGTAACTGTACAGGTTGTTTGTCTTCCATCACCTGGTGTAGCTTATTTGCATATATATATATGTGTATATATTGCTTCTATACTTATATGTGTGCACATGTATGAACAAAAATACACAAATATAGAAGGTAAAGTGGCATGGCAGGATAGCTGAATTATGACTGATGATTTTAAATGTTATTTCCCTGTCAGCTGATTAAGTGAAGAATTTAGGTTTTGGATAGTTTGCTTTTGCAGTTTTTGCACAATTAGGGCCCACTTGTATGTGTGGTTTCTTTAACAAAATCACAAACTAATTCAGTGATGGTGCACTATTTTTATGTTCTGCCTCATCATTTATTTATGCTCTTCCTTTACATAATAACTGCTTTTTCAACTTTAAGGATATAATAGTTAATATAATGTTATGCCTGTAGAAATGAAATTTTGTATCTTACTTTAATTGAAAATACTGTATTGATGTGCTGTGTAAAAGATAAGCTTCAAGAAGTGTTTTATACCAGATGTTTCGTGTTATTGTCAAATGATATGTATGTACTATTTTCCTCTGTATTTTCTGGTCAAATTTGTTTGACTTTCAGCATTTACCTTGTCAGCTGCCTTTATGAACAGCTGAGGAAATTGCTGGAAATGGATGCTATAACAAGTCATGTATATAAAACCCCGTAAGTCTTCAAATAGGGAGCCTTCTAAATGTTTGTGTGCGATGTTTCTATGCAGTATTCTAATTTTTGCATGTATGCTTGTATTTATGTAGTAGTTTGTCTGTATATGTATACTCAGGTGTTCACAATGAATTTATGTAGACTAGAAACACCAGTTTAATATCTTCTCATTAATTATGAGTACATGAGGTGTTCAGTTTATGTCTGCAGTCTTGCACAGCTACACAGATGTTGTAGGTATTGGTAATTATAGCTGTTTAAGGTAGCAAGTAGTACTATTTAGAATTATTCTTCTTCCAATATTATGAATTCTCATTGAATCATTAAAACAAATCAAAAATCAAATTTAATTCCAGATGAGCAACTTCTCATAGCATAAAATTTTATTTAAATGAAGTAATAGATGGTTACAACCTGAGCCAGTTGGCCTTTTGTGGATGACCTAAGCGTTAAGTTGCAGATTTACTGCTTGCAAATGTGGCAAAGGCAGACTTGACCAGTCTTGCAGCCATATGTGATGAGTTTTAGTAGCTCTATGTTAAAAGCTGTTTTTCAGATGTGACACTGCAAACCATTAGCAGTCTAGAAGATTGTGGAAAGTTAAGGCTGTGTATTTCTGTCAGCTCCACATTATTTTTGAAGAATTCAACGACAAGGTTAAATGATACTCTGAAAGACATGTTAAGCATTGTCAGTGGTTCAAAGCTTCTGAAAATTCTTGCCCTGTAGCTCTGAAAGAAGTGGCTCTGTGTGCTTAATTTATCATGATAGTATCAACTATATAAACAAACTACCTGATTTTTGTCAAAACACCTGTAAATTATTCAAAATGTAACAAGGCAGCTACTGTCCATCAAGACCTTATGCCTGTCACAGACTTACAACAGGTGTCACCTGAGAATCCAATGGTAATGTCATTGGTGGGTTCCAATTAGAAATACACAGAAACATAGGTTGCTGTAGAAAATAAGGTATTTTGAGGAATCCATGAGGATGGAAAATAAATTTTCACTAAGATGCATCAGGAAATTCCTTTTGACTTTATAGTTTTAATCACTTTCCAGAGTATGAAGTTTCTCATTTATGTAATGCTGTGGTGTTGAGAGTTCTCCTTGTGGCTACTGGAAAGATGAATCCAGAATATATTACATTTGGATAAATGCATGCCTTTTATTCATGAGGTATTTATGATGCTCATATTTAGGCCAGGATATTTTGAGAAGGACTAGGTATATAACATGTGGGCTTAGGAGGGAGATTCTCTTTGTTCTAGCACAATTTACTGCTGTTAATAATAAATGCATCATTTAAGTTCTTCATAACTTTATTACATTTCATATTAAAAACACTGCTTGTGCTTGAAAGCAGTTCTTTATTTTTCCAATGTTATAGAAAGCCTGTTGATTAGGACCAAAAATCTGGATAAAGGTCTGTCTTTAAATCAGTACTGATAAAAAATAAATTAGAAAACATGACTGTTCTTTTAACTGTTTAGTAGGTTTATGTTACTGAAACCAGAAGATAGATTGACATGGCAACTTTCTTAATTTTTTTTGCTTAAGTAAAAGTAACAGGAATAGATATAAAGATTTCTCCAGTATCTTTTATGTTCCTTTCCTTTTTTAAAGCCAAATAGAATCTGTTTATCACTACTGACTCCTGGGTCATTTTTGTGTATTATGAACGTTATACGTGTGAGTATAAATAGATTTGAAAATATAAGAAGAGACACGGTGAACATGACAACTCTTAATCTAGAGTGATATTTGTTGAAAATATAATTTATTATACCATAGAAACATATTTTATTATACAAAATCAAAATAGTGTCAAAACAGGACAAAGGGAAATGCTTGAAACAAATTATTGCATGATCTTGTTTTTCTAAAAAAAGATACAGTGAAAAGCTGCTTATAATTTTGAATAATAATTGTCATTCAAGTCCATTGGCATCTGCAAAAATGCAATTGTTAACTACCTAATGACATATATTTGCATAGTAATGGACTAGCTATTCTTGCTTAATTTTATATACAAGAATAGTTTGCTATTGCTATTTCTATTTCTATCCTGTCAATTAAAATTCAGAATAATTTCTACTACCTGTAGAAGTCAGTAAAGTATTGTTTGTTTGTCTTATTTTTAATTTGCCCTCTGCTTTAATTTTCACTCTATTCATTTTTCCTCTGCAATTTGTAATATATTTGGCTAATGCTACAAATGGAAGATAGCACAGATCCTATTATACTGTTCTGAAGCAGGTTTTCTTTAGTGGAAATTGTATATAACTGTTGTATAAAGGCAGAGTCATGAAGTTTCATGTGGCAAGTACTTTTTTCTTGAAGCATCCTCCCAAAAGTGCTGCTGCATAAATGCTGGCTGTTCTTCAATGTAAAGGTTTGATGTCATGAGAGTCTCCTATTTTAATGCTAGAGGCTCAGTGTCACTTAAGGTCCATAACTGTTTTATCCATAGCCTCGAATGGAAATGACACCAAACCCCTGTATCTTTCAGTTTTACGTAGGGGCAGAGGACACAATGTCATGTTTTAGAGGAGCGTAGCTCAGTGCCTCTCTGAAATGCCTGTGCACTGCTACATGCAGCATATGGAACAAAAGGGAGAAATTAGGGATCTGCATCCCTAATTGATGAGCTAAGATGGTATTGAGATCAGAGATGTGATGCCTCACATGACTGAGTGCTGCAAGGGGTGGAAACAGAATCTTGAGCAAGGCTGAGGTTAGGGCAGCAGGAAATTTTCTTGTGAGCAGGGATACCCAGAGCTCTGCCTAGGCATGGATGATGTGCCAGCTGAGAGTTTAGGAGGAGGATTAGCCGGTAGATAGACATAAGCAATGTCATTGTGGGATTTTGCTATAGACACTGATCAGGAATAAAGTAAATGAGGCCTTCGTCAAACAACTAGAAGCAGCTTAATGTTTGTAGTCTCTGGTCTACCAGGGAGACTTTACCACCCCAATATCTGCTGGAGAGACAACACAACAGAGCAAAACCAATCCAGTAAGTTTTTGGAGTACATTGATGACAATTTCCCAGCACAGATGATTGACAAGCTGATGAAGGTTGATGTTGTGCTGGACCTTGTACTTACAAAAAGCAAAGAACAGGTTGGGGATCTGCCTGCTGGGAGATATTTTGGCTGCAGTGACCGTGAGATGGTGGAGTTCAAGATTCTGATGGAGGGAACAAGGTGGAAAGCGGCACTGTCCTGGGCTGTAGGAGAACACTTTGGCCTTTTCAGAAATCTTGAAAGATCCTATGACAGGTGGTCTGGGAGAGCTAGGGGGTTTCAGGGTTCAGATCTTCCAAGCTCAAGAACAGTCAATTTTGATGTGCAGGAAATCAAGCAAAATGGCCCAAGGCAAGGGTAGATGAGAAAGAAACTCCTGATGAACATGATAAGGAAGCAGACAGGAGGGTAAAGCAGGGACTGGAAACCCAGGAGTAATATAAAGCCACTGTCCAAGCATGCAGAAATAGGTTTAGGAAAGCCAAACTCTCTCTGAAGGTGCATCTGGCAAGGTGTGTAAAGGGCAGTGAGAAGGGTTTCCACAAGTACAGCAGCAGCAGGAAGACAGCTAAGGAAAATGATGGCTCTTTGCTGAATGGAGCAGGAAACCTTGTGGCATAGAAAATGCATAACATTGAGCTATTCTATGTCCTCTTTACCTTTGTCTTGCTGGTAAGATTTGCTTGCAGGAATCCCAGAGTCTCTGAGACGAATGGGAAAGATCAGAGCAAAGACTTATCCTTAGTCCTACCCTTACTGTAAGACAAATGAAAATTAAGAATAAAAAAGATGATAGTATTTCAAAATGTGTGTGATAGAGCAATTTTTATGGATAGATATAGAACATATGAGGCAAAATGAAGGAAGAGCCAATAGGAAGAAAATTAACAATTTCCGATATAATGTCTTCACCATAACTCTACATAGTTTCATGAATGGCATAAAGCTCAGTTGGGGGAGGTTTAGGTTAAATGTTAGAAAAAGGTTCTTCACCCAAAGGGTGGTTGGGCACTGAAACAGGCTCCCTGGGGAAGTGGTCGCAGTACCAGCCTGACAGAGTTCAAGAAGAATTTGGACAGTGCTCTCAGGCACATGATGTGATTCTTGGGGGTGTCCTGTGCAGGGCCAGGAGTAGGATTTTGATGATCCTTGCAGTTCTCTTCCAACTCAAAAGAGTCTGTGATTTATAAGAAATAAAAAAATTAGATGGGACTGTACAATAAAATATTTGCTAGGATAGTCACATTTTAAGTAAATATACATTTCCACGTTAAAAAAAATTGAAATTATAGGGCACATGTCTTTAAGAAGTAGTATTATTGCAGATAAATAAATGAGCAAGTGCACATTACAATAGTAAAAATATCTGCACAATGGAGTTGTTACCCCTTAAAACCCAGTATGTCTAAATAGAAATGTAGTTAGATAAATAGTGATGTTAAATAGATATTTTAATGAGATTATTAAGACTTTAAAAAAAAAAAATCCTAGGTTTTGTTTAAAGAGGGATGAACAGAAGTAATTTATTTGAGTGAATAAATCAAAATTTAGAGAGCAATTAATGGTAATCTATGAAGAGTTCAAAATATATCACCTTACTGTTTTGATTAGTTTATGAAACATTATATATTTCTTTGCTATTAGTTAATATTTTCTGTTAAAATATTGTATGGTATTGTGTAGCTTTGTTTTTCAGCACAGTTTCCTAAATATTTCTCTTGAGCATACAGATGTTTTAATGGTGAGTGTTGCTGAAAAATTTTTTTGGCATTTTTGACTTCTCAACCTGAATGAAAATTCCTATATTCCAATCCACATTATTTAATGTTATGTGGTGAGTAAATGCAGTCTGCTTTTAAATTGTGAAGAATTTTTGTAGAAAAGAAAGAATATAAAAATGTCTCTTTAGCACTAGTCTATAGGCAGCTTAATAATCCTCCAGTTTTCTGTAGTGTAAAAGAAGATCTTAGTACACATGCAAATTATTTCAATATTTCTTTTAAATACAAGATGTACTAACATTAACTAAAATAATTAGAAAGTAAATTAAAATTCTCTTGTTGCCTTGGTAAGTGACAGCCTGTTCAGCTTTTTCCATTCCCATGGTGTTGTTTAATATGCAGAAAGGTTTTAATATGCAAAATACAAAAATCTGCTAAAGTAAAAGTAAGATTTCTGTATTAACCTTTTTAAGCTTTAGTATAGGTCAACTTATGAAATTTCTTATTTCACTGCTGTTCTTTTAGTTTCTAGTTCTGGGTAGTTGTTCATGAGTTACTGGATTTGGTGAGAGGAAGGGGAGATCACATTTATACACTGCTATGCTATCAGTTAGATCTGGTAATCAAGATATCCTGATTTATCACCATTTTTGATCAAGAGCCATTTGTGAACTGTGTGTGTTGTTTTCATGTATTTTTTGTATGTAATATACTTTTCATTCTGTAAATGTTGGGCACTGCAATTTTGAACTGTATCTTGGCAGTTAGGGAGAAATCACAACGCAAGACAAAAACTGTTTTATTACTCTTTGGAATAAGGCTGCATGTTAGTGAGTTTTACTTGGTCTGTCAGATGGTTCCATTTAATGATGTGGAGGGAGATGTTTTTAACATAGATAGGTGTATTTAGCAGTCCTTGGGGAAAAGTGTTGAAACCTTGTTAGGAATTGAGTTTTGTAAAACACTTGGAGGAGTTTTCATGCTGACCTGAAGGCAGAAAATGTTTGGACAGATTAATCTGTTGATCAATATCCCTAACTGTTCATTTGCAGCAGAAGTAATACCCAGATCAAGAACCACATAAAAGAACATATTGTAAGGATTTAGCTGTGTGAATCCAAACAGTGTCTTGAGGCTAGAATATAGATACTTGTTTCTTTACTACATAATTAATATCAATATTGAATTAAATAAATTCATTCTTTCATCTTAGTTTCTTTGAAAGGTATGATGCAAAGTGGGTGGCAAAACCTAGGCCTTCTCTCTTCGAGGAGAGGTATTCAGTAAAAGAGAATTGCTGAACTCAAGCAGTCAAGTCACCAGCACTTTTAATAATAAGATGGAAAGATAAACAGCATGTTTCCCCAGAAAAATGATGAACCTTTTTAAGGCTATCATAGAGAATATCAGTTTGAAATATGTATTTTCCCATAGCAAAAGTTAATGCAAGCATCTTTGCTGTCCAAGGCAGAAGAAATGTATTTCAAGATTATAAATTTTTAGTAATAATAGCACACTTGTCTGTGCTTTGGTGATGCACTAACATATTTCATAAAGATTGAAATGTGGAATATGCAACTCTTTGGGGAATACAAGCAGTTCCTGCTGTGAAATTTTAAACAAAGTTTTTGGTGAAAAGGTTTGATTTGTTTTATACATTGAGAAAATTCTGAGGAGGTAACCTAGCTAGAGACATTTGCTTTCTCTTTTCTTGTATATTTTTTATTATTTAAAAGCTTTGGTTTTAGGAGAGCAGCAGCAGACGCTTTCAGCACTAGGGCTATATACACCAGAGCTAGCTTTGAACTGCATAGTACAGATCTAATTACACAGCTTGTAACTGTGGAACTGCTTCTCTCTCTTCTAAATTACTTTTCCTAACTTATTTGCATAATGTAATGCACAGAGATTTTGCCACTGAAATATAATATTCTCTGACACAGTTAGGACAGGATAAATTAACCCTCCTAAGACTATATTGCTGTCTTACAGTATATTTGATAAATGTTTACTGACTTCATTGGGGAAAAAACATTCAACAAGGTGTTATATGTCAATTAAAATAGGGATGGTTCTTTAAAAACATGTGGTGATGTACAGAGATTACAAGATGTAACAAGATGCACAGAGATTGTTGTCTGTCTGAGAAGTTTTTTTTCGGTCAACAATTTTGCAATCACTTTAAATTTTTTCAGGTGTTGATTTGTGATCACTTAATACAAAAAAGTCAGTGAATTCAGATGTGCATTATTACTTTAAAAACAGTGGGAAAGAAATACTGAAGAAACTTGCTGCACATCTGAAAATTAGGTGACTATGAGAACTCTAGAAAGGCTTCTGGGTAGAGGACAGTTTCACAATGCTCGTTTCTTAGTTATTGTGTGCATACTAAGGTCTTAGGTCTTTCTGAATGAATGACTGCTATGGTGTCAGATATTGTCATACATGTAGGCAGAAGCTTTAGAAATCATAATAGAAGTTGTATCAAGTCTGTACCAAGCCTCTGCTAACTAAAAGCAGAAACATATGGTTTTTATTGTTTATACTTGCTGAATTTATTGAAATTTATTGAGTATAAGAGACAGAAGAGAAAGGGAACTCAGAACATAAAATGCGAAGTGGTCCTAATCCATCTGTCCCACTCCAGTTCTTGAAGCATGTATACTGTGTCCCTCTGACTACCAAAGTTTCTAAAGCTCACAGGATTGTTTCTAGGCATATATTATGACAGGCAGTAATCAGAAAGGAATATTTTAGTTATTTTTAGGTACAAGACTCCAACTCTGTTTTGAGGACTCTTGACAGTCTCACCAGCATGAAAACAAAAGTAAAACATTTCTCTCAAACATTTTGATTAGTGTTTTCATGGCTTTTGAATATTGTATTAATGGCCCTGCTGTTAACAGTGGTGATATGCTTGTGGGCTTTTAACTGTGAGCATTGCACAGTAGTTCTTTTTTGTTTGATTGGTTGTTCCTCTCTCACATAGCTAAGTTGTAGCATTAGAATGTTTATCACCCCACTATTTGCTTTCCAGATTATTTAGGATGTGTCAAATAACACAACTCTCTACATCAATGTTAATCTCACTACTTTTTGAAGATGAACTATCTATGGCCAACAATTGTTCCCTATTTTTAAGGATTTAAGAATTTTTAAAAATTACAACCGTCTCAAAAACTCTTTGAAAATATTAAATAGAATGTAGGCAGCATCATCCTTTAATTGCCCTTAAGTGGCATTAGTTTTCATCAGTATGTCATGTATTAACTAGTTTTTGTCATTCCCATAGGGAATATTTTGTAATCGAAGTGTTTTCATTATTTGATTAAACCTTTTTTTTATTTCTCATTGGCCCTGTTTCTTTCTGTCTAAAGGTGATGGTGTTTGTTCATGCTAGAAATGCTACAGTACGAACTGCTATGGCTCTTCGAGAAAAAGCCAAAAATAATGGTCATATTTGTCACTTCTTGTCACCCCAAGGATCAGAATATGGACAAGCTGAAAAACAGGTAAGTGAATACTTTGCACTGATAGTCTTTTCAGTGTTGGAATTTTTTTTACAAGACAGTCCAGCATGGGAATAGATGCAGCATTTTTGAGCTTCTGGGAAGGTTTTGCTTTGAAACATCATGTGAAGTTGCTGATTTGAATGGGAGAACAGAAGGAGTAATGGTAAAGGAAGGGCAAAGTCCCGTTACTTTCAGTTTGTTAAGATAAAACTGATAATTGTTTTGTTTCATGCAACTTGTATACTTGACAGTAACCTTCATGTTTGCAGCTCGGGAAGCCCCTAAACCACCAGTTTCAAGGAATATGCCAGTATATCTGCTGAAAGAATATTTCCATAACAATTCTTAATTCTGTGCTGTGTGTGGCATTTATATTTGGTGATATCAACTGAGGTCTAAAGATTAAGTTAGCAGTGTCTTTCTAACATTGAAAAATAATGTTCTTTCTCTTTCCACAAGTGATTTCTCCCCAAGAACATAGGGGAGATACTAATTCACTGTAAAAATTTTAATACATATATGAGATACCTTCTTGCACTGGCAAATGTATTGATAAACTCTTCAGTATTTTGGACCTGTGAATTGAATTTTTTGAGGGTTTTAGGTTCTTGTGTCTGTTGTTAGTTGTAATAAATATGTTACCTTATAATATGCCTCTGAAGAGAATGTGAAAAGATTCATTCAGTCTTAGTAATTATGAATGGAGCACAGATGTTGCAGCTGGTAGAATCAGATTTCTGAAACACAGAGAAATGTAAAATCAGGATCAAATATGTTCTTTTTTGTCAAGATGCTTCTGAGAGCTATAATAAATATTTTAAAACTATGCTCTTATAAGTTGATGTCCTTATATTTCATAAAATAGTATATTAAAAAGCCCCTCTTTTTCTAGTAGATGCTAGTATCTGCTGCATTATAAAAATAACAAAAAACCTGAACTTGGAGACCCCATGTTTCTACTATAATGCTAATTAATACTGAACTTTTTTTTCATTAGATTTCTTAGAACAAAATCTCAAACTCTTCATTTATTACAAATAATGTTAGTTTTTTAATGCTAATACAAGAAAAAATTAAGTATTGGAAATACTAGTGCTTATTTAGACAGTCAAAATTATTGCTAAAGAAATGAAGAAAAATGTTATGCTTATTTTGGCAGTGCATATTTTGTGAGGTATCTGTCAAAGAATATTCATCCAACTCAATGTGTATGTCAGTGAAAACAGCTCCCATATCTTTAGTTTCACTTTTCATTAATTAATTAAATGAATTAGAAAGCATATTCCTGTATCGACGGAAACCACAAAACTGTCACAGAGAAAAGTTCTAAATCCATTTGGAATATGTGTAATACGAATGTGTTTTGATGTGCTATAATACTTATTACTTGTGGATATAGCAGTAGATTTCATCTCTGAGGCAATGCATCATATGCACCATGCTGGAAGGGACAGACAGGGAAGTGGAGGAGAGGGTGTGTTCTTTGTTAGGTTGATCTTTGTGCAGAGCCCCACGGTGAAACTGGACATGTGCAGCTCCTGTCTGGTTCAAGGCTGGAGCAGGAAGGAAGGGACAGGGAGGTTCTGTTTGAGATCTGTTGTGGAGTATCTGTCCAGGCAGACATAGTGGTTGTGACTTACTAGCAGATACTGGCAGAAGTCTCCCCACTGCATTTGTGACCATTATCTGGGACAGTAGCATTATTCAGGCAACCCATGAGGTTCTTGGCTACACTGAGACCACTTTTGAGTCCAATCAGGTCCCTATTTTGCTGCTCAAGAATTGGTGACAACCATTTCCCTGAATGGCAAATTTTGTTGTAGTGATTGAGCTCAGAATTCAGAGGAAGGTTGTGATGATAAACAGTGAGACTTAGGACTGTGGTCTTTGGGAGAGCAGCCTTTGGCTTATTTAGAGAATTACACAGTAGAATCTGCTGAGAAGCTTCCATGAAGGAGACAAATCTCTCTGCTTTTACACTGAAGAAATGGCTTGAATAGGGAGGCATTCACCTTCACTGAAAGCAGTGATGACTTGGCATCATGATTCAGGAAGTGCGGAAGAAACTGGGAAAGAGAGAGGTAAATGAAAATGAATACTTAAGTTGTAAGCTTTATGTGCTATTCATAAAAAATGCGAGTAAAATATTGTCACTATATAGGTTTATGTGAAATGAGCTTGTTATTCTAAGCAAACTCCCAAGGGAATTTGAATTCTTATGTGGGAATGCTACTCTTTTAATATGAAAATGTAAGCATCATCCTTTTTCAGGAAAAGCTGTAGACAAGATCAGTACTAATGATACACACTTCCAAGTGCTCTTACAGAGAAACTTGAAGCATGAACATATAATGTGAGAAATTATGGAATCTTTCTCAATAGAATTTTAAAAATTCTTAAGAATTGGTACCCAGAGAGAGAGTGGAAGATGAGGGAAAATGCACTTACAAACCAAGCTTGTGATGATTGTCTGGGAAAGACCAAGAAGTGTGACTCTCAATAACAGAACAAATTTATAACCAAATAAGAAGGAAGAGGTATGAAGACCAGAGTGTCCTGGTTTCAGCCAGGACAGGGTTAGTTTTTTCAGTAGCCAAGAGGGGACCTGGAGGTTATTCTATACCCACTCACATCGTTGCTGGGTGCAGGGGGAAGCGAGTGTCTTCTGGGAGAAGCAGTTCCTTCTGGTCATGTAGGTGCAGTGGAGAGAGCAGTCGGGTAATACCCCATTCCAGCAATCACACGTGGATTGCTCCCCTCTTTCTTGTACCCCCCCTCATTCGTATTGTTGCTGTTACTGTTTGTTTTCTTCTCTCATTGCTGTTTCCAGTAAATTGTTTTTATCTCAGCCTGTGATCTTCACCTTTTGTGCCTTCAGTTCTCTCCAGCCCAGGGAGAGGCTGTGGGAGGGGGAGAACAAAGCAAGAGGTACATGGTTTCCAGACTCTCAGTGGGAGCAGTAAACTGGGGACTACCGTTCCTAAACCATGACATATAGCAGTGAATGAGAGGGAATTGTGTTCTCAAGCAGAGATCACATAACTTTCTTGTGTCTATCTTGAGACTTGCAATGGCTACAAAGAGACAGAAGGACTCATTAAATTCTTCCAGTGATCAGTATATGTCATATGCATATTATTACATGAGTGTAAATTCAGATTATTTTATTTCTTGTGCATGTAAATATGATATAGATATTGGGGAAAAATATTATTGTTATTACTATTGTTATTATTTTATACAAATTAGATACTGCAGTATACTTAAGGGCTCCTTCACTGACACACATAAATAAATCAGTAATGGGAATCCTAGAAACAGAGTTAAAGCCTACTCATACTGAAATCTGTAGCAAAACACCCCCAGTAACTTTTCCCAACATATTTCCATTTGTCCTCTTTCAGGATCCATTCAACAAACAAAGCTAAATTATATTATTTGCACTAAAAATAAAGTATTTTGTTGATTCTGGCTCTGTTATCTAATACCTATTGTCTACAAAAGGAGTTTTCAAGAAATTGAGGGAATATGTGTTCTCTGTTCATCCAAAACTTGCTGTTTAAACTAACATGAATATAATGTATTGAAATAATTATGTCACAGCATGTATCTTTGAGGCATATTTTTATTTATATACAGTTATTTTTATTTATATACAGTTAGCACAATAAAGATACTAATCAAATAAGATACATACATTGCCAAGGCAGCAACTGTGCGTAAACAGCCATCAATAATCATAAAATGAGTAATATGCTAGGAACATTTCACTGAGCAATTAAGGCTCTTGCATATGAAGACTTATGAGTACACCAAAGATTTACGTGATTAGAGCATGTGGTGGGTTGTTATTAAAACTATTACTGTTCAGTCTAAATTTTCTTTTTCTTATTTAGCAGTAAATATTTCTAACAGAAGTAGCTATAATAAGAGTAGTAATGTATGTAATAAAAGCCCTTACCAAAGGGCTTTACAGTTATGCATTTTGTCATAGGAACTTTCAGCACTAATATTTCTGAAGATTTCAAAGTGTAACAGATGAAGACACAAGGCACAGTGAAGTCTAACTGGCCATAAAGAAGCTGGCTATTTTCCTTAACTTTCTGCTTTCTTTCCAATAATCCATCCTGGAATTAAATGCCAGAGGCTGGAATAGCACTGTCTGAAGCAATTACAATGTACACCTACTTTCAGGTAGCCTGAAAGTTTAGAAGTTTTCTCCTTCAGTGGTAGTTCTAATGCTGGAGAAGTTTACTGGCGAAGGTAAGAACTGTAAGAACTTCAGTACTACATAGATATACGCACAGAGCCTACATTTATAGGCTTAAGTGACTGTCATCAGGAATTATATCTGTACAGTTTTCTACCATTACAACTGTCAGAAAAAAAAAAAACAAACCAACAAATGTTATTGCAGACAACTGTGGTTCTAAGCAGAACAAGTCAGAGTTGTAGAAATACTGCAGGGACACTAATGGATTCATACTTTTTGTGTACAAGAAGGACCAGCTGTTGTGAAATGTTTATAATGTGATGTAGGGAATTGAGCAAGGTACAAAATTCTGTTTGAGCTCCAGTAACAATTTCTAAAATGTTTATAGCCTTGACATGTGTAATTCTTCATGTCTGAATTGGCCTGCCTAGTGCTCTAGACCCAGGATCTTACACTGGTTCTCTTCACTGATTTAATTTTTTTCCCTGAGAAAGTTTTTATTCGTTTAAATAGCAAATTATTGTTAGCGGTAGATCAAGCACTCAGAAAGTCTTTCAATGGCAAACTTACAGTGACCAAGAGAATATACTGGGAAGAGCATTCATGCTCTCCTCTTCCTTAGGCATTTGCTATTCAGAGAAACTGTTGCACTAGACAGGCTGTGTGTCTGACCTGGCACAGCAGTTTTTACACCTTATACTATAAATCAGATACATCTTATGCAATAAGATGAGTACCAACATGATAAAACACATGACTTACAAGACCTTTTCTGGGTTCTTTTTGAAATCCATTCTCCAAACATGGCCTGGTTTCTTTATTCCCAGATATCACCTGTAGGTGAGCCAAGAGGTGGTGTGGAGCTGATCTGTCCTTGCAAGCACTTACCATTCCTTCAGAGTGCTTCTGATTTCCAAATTGTACCTTTAATCAGCATGTTTGTATTTTAAATTTTTGATCACTGGTAAAAAATATCCATAGGTTAAACTGGATCTCTGAAGAACCTCATTGACATTCTGTCATGTGAAAGTTCTTATATACAATTAATTTCTTCGATCATCATTGCCTGATTTTAATCTTGTTAATAGATGAAATTCATTTTATATAGTACTTAATTCCCAATGCCGCACCATATAAATGAAATTTCTGACAGAAGTCTAACTGTATTATATCGGCACTGTGTGATGCAGAGTGATTAATCTAAGCTTCATAATGATAATATCATGTTTGTCTGACATGAGCTATCTTGTATAAATGGATGTTTATTGGCACCGTTCCCAAATTTATCAGACTAGAGGCCATTCAGTCTTGCCATTTCATTTGACATGAAATTAGCAAT
This sequence comes from Corvus cornix cornix, assembly GCF_000738735.6. Taxonomy (NCBI): domain Eukaryota; kingdom Metazoa; phylum Chordata; class Aves; order Passeriformes; family Corvidae; genus Corvus; species Corvus cornix. Next base: position 73,285,695 of record NC_047056.1, read on the forward strand.
ACCTGACAGAGAATAATCTTGATAATGTAATACAGTCCTTGTTTTGTATTCTGTATGCAGTTTTCACTGTAATGGATGAATAACATACTTAGAATCATCTGAAATCCAGTATATGACTTACAAGAATAAGTAATACCCAAATAATGCATGTTCTAGTCTAGACACAGCGAGTGGAAGTGAAGGCTATGTCACAGGATGAACTAAGAAAATAGACTAGTTAAAAGCATTGTATTATTTACTGGCCTTAAAAATCTGAAAGCAATTCCTAATCCTCTTAATTATCTGTCAAACATTTTTAAACTATTAGAAATTAATTTTTAGACAGCATTCATCAAATATTTAATGTGTAGTCATTTGCCTGACATTTAATTACTTCAGAGCATTCCTCATTTTATTTTTGTTTACGGATAACATATCTAATATTTGATATGCCATTAAAAAAACTATAAAAATAAAATGAGGATATGTTTTCAAATACATTAGGCTATAATAAATGTCAAACATATATTGAAGTTTCCTATTTGTTTTATAATTACTATTTTTTTTACTTTTGAAAAATATTTGCTAATTATCTCTCAGAGAAGGGAATGAAGCTCTCTATTTCTTTCATGGGATATTTTATTCAGTAGTCCTGCTTGAAGGTCAGAGACAAAATTCATTATAAGATGTGGTCCTAACAGTTCACACATTAAAGAAAAATGTGTTCTGTATAGAGTGATTCTGCTGTTTTAATGAGCCCTGAGCTGTGGGATTTAGCACTGTTATTCAGATGGACACTTAGATTTTGGGGAGGCCTTTTTACAGAGGGATATATTGTGAGCAATGGAAAAATGCTGCCTTCAGATTTTTTAGCAGTACTCCTAGATGTTAAGGTGTTAACTATTGTAAACTGAAATAAAAAGTTGACAGAAACAATAAACAATTTCTTTTTGCTTTTGCTTTTCCTGACCTTTAAAAAGGGAAACTTCCTGAAGTTTGATGTATATTTCTGTTATTATAATAGTAACTTTTTTACATGTCATTCTAGAAAGCGTATTGTGCAGTTTTAAGTTTGTAGTTCTATTTTCAGTTTGATTCTCTAGGTACTTCCATGTGTTGTTTACAGTCTACTGGAATTTTCTAGTGTTTTTATTATGAATCAGAAGATTAAAAATATATGGTATAGGTTGAATTCTGTTATCAACCATATTTCTGAAAATCAGTCTCTTATCCAAGGGTTTCTGACTTGTTACCTTGTCTCTCAGGCTCTGATAGTTACAGCACTGAGGTAACAAGTAACAGTCTTCTGCTATCCTGTGAAAAAATAAAATGGACTTTTTTCCCCCCCAATCTATGGGCTTGATCGTATATTCTGTTTTATCTATCATGAGTGTCAGCTTGATATGCAACAATGCTTAGTTTCGTCCTGTTTATCACTGGAAAGCCACCTCATGAATATTTGTTCTACTTCCAGAAGCTGCACCGCATTAGTAATGGATCTCCTAGAAGAAAAATGGGTTAGCAAACCTTTTTCTAGAATGATCTCTGAGGTTGCAAATACAGCTGACAGGGGTGCTGATGTTTTTCTTCAAGGAACTACTAAAATACATTTTATGCTTTTGTACAGAACTTCTCAACTGTTTCAGAGTTATTCAGGTTAAAATCAGTAATGGATTTAACCACTGTAACTATAAGATTTAATGCCTTTTCTTACTAATCCTCCATGGAAATGCTCTGATAAACTCTGGGATAATGTGTTGCCTATAGCATCCCCTTTCACTGTTGACAAAATTTCCTATTAAATACTAAATGTGCTTAGTAAGATCATTTGAAACTGTTGTCATATTTGTAACATGATTAAACTTCTCTCCTCAAATGAAGTCTACCACAGTCTTCTGCAAGTAGTGCAGTATTTGCATTCAGTAAATTCAGACCTTAAGGTAAATAAATTTGTTTAAATGTCTCATTAGTGCTTCAAAATATGGAAACTGAAATTCAAAGTTATACTGTTTAAAAGAATGTCTTTGATAGGTAATTCTCTTTAAATCTAAGACTTCTTTTAAATGGCTGATTAAAATATACTGAAATTTCTTTCTCTGTGGGATATGAGAAGAATATTAGCCCAATAGAGGTTCCTTGATGTCAGGCTATGACATTGCTTGCTGTAATGAGTAGTTCTAACAAGTTATTTGGTTGATGCTGCAGCCACAGGGGTTTGCACAGTCAGTAGCAGCATATGTGTATTTTTTTTCCTTTAAAATCAGCATAAATGTTGGTATTACTGTAAAACTAACTGATTTAAATAAGTGAATGTATTAAAGGTATAATACTTTTTACTATTTCCCTATGCATTCTTAGCTATTTCTTATTCTTACATAAGCATTTGTGATCTCTGTCTTTCCTGAAATTTTAACTTCATTCTGAGAGAGAAAAGCCATGCAACGTTATTTTTTCCTTTGACTCTGAAAATTTCCTTCAGTTAGCTGCTAGGATATTTTAACTTGTAATCCAGATCAAAAAGAAAAAGTTTGCTGTGTCTTTTCCCAGTTACTAATCGATAGATTCCCTGGATAAGAGGATTTCAACTTGAAATCTCATTCACTGTATCAAGTATATTTGGATATTGAATAGCTATGCTGGTAGTAAAGAAAAAAATTGCAAACTTCTGAGACATTTGGGAGGGAAAAGCAAAAATAAAACCAGTATGATTCTTTTCATATTCACAAGTATGGGGACCAGGACTGCACTCTTTGTACTTCAGTAGCACAGCCTACTACCCACTTTTCATTTTTGCCAGTGCTTGTTTTTACCATGTGTAATCAAGTTCAGATATATATTAAAAATATGTGAGGTATCTTGAGAGGATAAAGCTCCATTTTCTTCATTTTGTTCTGTCATTTAACAGGTTCAAAGGCAGGCAATAGCTGGTTAGTGGTAAGCACTCCAGCAAGAAGAAATAATAGATAGTATTAAAGTCAGCATAAGTGCTCTCTGCCCTAGCCTCTTTTCAGCCCTCCCCCAAAGAGCTTGGTTTCTTCAGCCTGTTTTCAGCTGATTTCAATCCCTAGGGATTGTTCCAGGGGAAAAAAAGAAGGGGGGGAAAAAAAAAAAAGGCAACTTAATTTACTACTGACCTCTAGGTCTTGCTTCCTTTTCCAAAATGTGCCAGTTAGTTCTAGTTTGCAGTGTGTAACCTTATGCAATATTTTCACAGTAAGACTGTAGACAACATTTTTCAGGCACCTTTTCTGTATAAGATGCACCAAACTATGCTGACAAATGGTTCTGATCATATGCAGTTTTAGTATCTTTCTATGGAAATCATATGCTGACTAGAAAATAGTGTTTAAAGAGATCCTAACTACTTAGGAATTCATTTGTCAGGAAATAGTGTAGCTACAGTAATTATTAGTAATGAAGAGTAATGATTGGAAAGTTAATAACAATTTGAAGGGTTTCTGCATTGTATGCTGACAGTCAATGCTACTTGTTGATCAGTTGTACTTTGTGTTTCATGGTGATTATATTGTCCTCCAACAGGCTTGATGCTGTTCAGTGACAGACATTCTTTTAGAAAACATGTTTGATTTCTTCTACAGTAAATAAAGAAAGTAAATTTTACAAGGTCCAATTAATTGTATTTGATTTTAGTTTTTTCTCTAGCATCACACTTGACTTACAAAGATTCATCCCAAAATACTATTCTTCAGGATTGTAAATGAAGGATGTAGTGTGTTGGATTTTTTAAGTGGTTGGTGATTGCATAAAAGATTCAGGCCATCAGAGAACAGCCTTTGTAGTTGTCTTTACTGAAATAAAATTCAGAACAAAACCTGTAGTTCACAGCTATCCTGTAGAATAAATACATGTGCTTTCTTCTAGTGTCTCTTGATGTTTTTCCTTCAGAGTATCACTGTTAACTGACTCTTGCTCCTTGAGATTTCATGTAAATTAATTTTTTTATATTGTAAAACAATATATGTATAGGATATCTTTAAAATGTGATTTTTTAAAAAAAATTAAGGGTTTGACCCATTGTAATTGAAAAATACTTTTTCATAAAAACCTAAGTTGTCAGAAAACATCACTGCAATATTGGAAACTATCTTACACTGTCTCTTTAAAAACATGATTAGAATATGTGCAAGTAAATAGATTCACCATGGTACATTTGGATGCTTGATTCAGTTTTTCATTTAGAAAACATGTTTTTCTTAACAAATGGAGAAAAATATTAAATTTCAATTCATATTCTTGATTTCATTTATTTTCAAAATAATGAAGCTTTTCAAATATTAGTTTCATTATGATTTGATGGAATTGTTTAGGTATGTATGTTGATTATTTCAGTTGTCATCCACTTTCTACTTCCAGCTCCCCCAAATACCATCATGTAGGCAAATTTCTTCGGGCTTTTTAACTGTTCCTTTAGTTTATTTGATGTAGAGTAGATCAGAACTGGGCAGAAGTGGTTTTGCACTGAAGCTGGCAATGATATCTAATTAATAGGAATTGGGAAATAACAATTAAAATGGGCACACACTTTTTTAAATGAAAGAGTAATTAGAAATAAACATAAAGAGGGAGTGATTTCATTTGGATCCACATTCTGGTAATTCCACATCCTGAGATCCAGGAGTACTTTGGAGAAAACAAAATAAGTTAAAAAGTAATTAAGCATACTTCTGGAAAGTTGAGGAGATTTTTTTTTAGAGAACTGCCAAATATTTGTTGCCTTATATTTCTTTTTCTAGTCTAAGTTTTATTATGTGTATAGTCAGTCTCTGGTTTTTAGCATATCCTTTATATCTTTTATGGAAGCCTTGGTATCTGCAGGATTAGTTTTATCTTCTTTTATCTTGGTTGTTTTGAATTCATCTTAAGATCCTTTGAACTTGAATTTCAAAAATCAGACAAGAATCAGAAGAATCCCTGCTTGCTGGGAATCATTGTCTTGGAGGAAAGCATTTTGTTGTATAAAGCCACTGCTACACTTTAGAATGTACAGATACCATGACATGTCACCTTTATCAAAGTGAAGTTAGAATTTTGCCTAAATTTGCCAACTTTTGAACAACTCAGTTATTTCAGAACCTTTTTATTGTTGCATCAGAACCAACAGAAACTGATTATAGAGCATTTCCCAAAAAACATAAAAATCTGAAAAACAGTATTTTGATCCCACAACTGAGATTTTTTGAATGAACATCGTATAAATAGGCATTTGGATACATCTTCCTACATGTACCATGTTAGTAATTTTTGGCTCATTTGAGTAAAAAACTACAACTAGAAATTATGTATTATGCTAATGGAAACTAGACTAACAGCATCATGTTTTTGACAAGTGTAGGGTATACACAAGCTGGGCATGAGTGATAATGAAAACTGGTAGTTAAAAAAATTAAGCTTACTGTGTATTGTGAAATGAAAATAAAATCTCTAAAAATATGAAAGGCAGATTTGGAAGCATATAGATTGTGAGAAGATGCTGGAAGAGTGCAGATAGGAAGACAGCAGTATTAGGAGACTTGAGAATTTCTGTGCTTAACTATGAATTCTTAAAAAAATTAATGTTCCCCATCCCCATTCCACCTATCAGACCTTTATCTCTGGACAATACCAATGCAAGTAGATAAGGAATTCATTTTAGCCAGCAAAGCTAAAAAATAGAAAATTTTTAAATTTCTAGAACTTGAGAAACATTAGAACATTGAAACATGTTTGAAGCGTTACTGAAAATGATTATTTGTACGTAAGTTTTGCTGTATTGTGGTGGTTTGCCACCTCTGGAAGAAAAGTACATAAGAGATTCCAAAATTTTTTGCACAACTGGTCTGGTGAGTCTTCTCTGTGACAGAAGGCAGAAATTGGGAAAATGTGAGCCACTTAAACAGATGTCAATATAGGCCAGCCAGGAAATTCCTTAAATACAGGAAGATTTTGATGAAGCTTAACAAGGGTTCTGAAAAAAACAGGTAGCAAATTGTCCATGTTTCCCAGTAGATACAACAGGACTAAAACTAAAATGAAGTTTTCATAGCTAAAACTAAGTAAAAAAAAAAAACAACTAACAATCAAAAAATATCTTCAGACAAGAAAAATAAATAGGGCTGACATAATTGTTGTTACCTGGGGAAAGATGTTATGTGTACAGCTGCTGATTGCTTGAACTCAGCAAGACCTGAAATAGTCCACCCTGTACACCAGCAAAATACTTGTGACTAGAAGAGCTTGCAGCATCTTGGTTCTTTTAGGGGCAATGTTTGTGGGTTGCTGCTCAGTTTTCACTTACAATGGGGTTTATTCCAAATAAGGAAATATAAGATCTTCTGTAAATACATAAAAATGTTATTTATTTGAACAATGATCTTTTAAGAAGCCATGTTGATTTCTGCTAACTACTCTGAGGATCTGTCCTTTTCTATAGGGGATGTTGTATGATCTATGAGTGCTAACACTCTGAGATGAAATTTGAATTGCCATGTCCAAAACTGTCATTATTGCTATTTAAGATTATGACCTCTAGTTAGTAATTAATGTGCTAGGGAGTCCTCTCTGTCTTTTTTCTTTTTCTAAATACACAAAAAAAGTGACTTACACATTTGGAAGTTCTAAAATATTGAGAACTGTTGACAAAATGCTAAAAAGCTGGTACAGGATAACAAACCCTGAGGTTCTTGAATTCAGAGTATCAAAAGCATTGCAAGAGCCTTTCAAAACTCTTTGTAATAGTAATAATAAAAGCTGAGGAATCAAAGGCCATTGCATTTTTTTTCTGTGAGGGTACCTCTGTCTTTGATGTGCATGAATTTTGTAATCAAATGTAGATTTCTAGTGCTGTCTTTGATTCCAGTGATCACTTTTTCCAACTATTGTGCTCTGTATGTTTATCAAGGACAACAATCAGAAATCTGAAGTGTTTGAAACTGTTAATACTGTATTTCCCTGCTTTCATTTAAACTGTGGTATTGCTGAATAATTGAACATAGTCGTAGCTGGTTTTCAGTTGAAGGATCACATAGCAAAACATAGTAGAACTAATGGAAAATAGACTGTTGGCTTTGGAGTAAGCCCTGAGGACACAACTTAATACAGCACAAAATAGTGTTTCATAGAGAAAACACAGCACAGTGTTTAACTTTTTGCAGATGTGGATTTTCTGCAGGCTTCTGGAACTGAAAGCAATAAGAAAATGTGAATTTGCCCTAATGATTCAGGGATTTAAAACACTTATATAGATACACCAGTATTGATTATAATTCTTTTAATGATCCCTTACACTCAGAAATTACTTTCTGGACATTTGTTAGATAGCTACAGCTTAGTTTAAAAGTGTTTGTACTGCCTCGTTACATTGAAAACATACCCAGTTTCTTCCTTCATTGGCCTGTAGTTACAAAACAGCTGTAATAGTTAATTTCAGGTATTCTCTTAGATTTTGTTCCTCTGAGGGGGCATATTCCTTGAAGTAACCACCAAGATCTCTTGTCTAAAGAAAATATCCAAGATGATTGTTCTAAGAGACTCCTGTACTTTTCAGAGTGCTATGCAGGTCTACAATTTATTGATTCAGCATCACCTATTTACTGAGTACTGTCAAATTTACTGAGTTGACAGTCATAGCCCTATTTTTTTTTCCTACCTGTTCCAGTTTCTTTAAATTTCAGATTTTCGCCCTTGTGAGGAAAACAGATATTGAATGAAAACAGATATTTTTGTAACAAAAATAATTACAGAAAAGGGTGAAAAATTGCCAGAAAAAAATGCAACTATTAATAAGCTTGTAAAAGGAAAAATGATTGTTAACAACATAAATAACATAGCTAGAGCATATTAGAAGAAAAGCAAGCTCTGTAAGATACTGTCCATGTGCAAATCCATGTTCTAGGTAGAAGCTTCATAGTTTTCATCATGAAACAGAACTAGTACTGGTAAATAGTTGAGGACTAATTTAATCAAAAGCAGTGTGTAAGTTATTTCAGTTACATATATATGAATTCCAATTATCAAAAGGGCTTCGATTTTGGGAGAAATAAGTGAGTACAGGAAAATGATGCTGTTATAGATTGAGCCTGGAAACCTCTCTGTTGGAATTTAAAGTATCTTCAAAGTATTTTCCTAGTATTGAAATTAATGTGTCTAAGAGTATGGGAGGTGAAACATACCAGTTACAATTTTAAGAAAACAAAGCTAATCGAGTTTTTTGTTTCCTTTTTTGAGTCATGGTTTTCAATCCTGAGTATTGAGAGGCACCTTGTGGCCGTACCGTTTAATGCACTTAAATGAAGCTGAGTCTATGGTCGGTGAAAGGCCCTTGATCCCTGTTTCTCTTCTGAGCATTTTGCAGACTGAGAATTAAAAATAACTACATAAATACGTTCGACTTCCAGGCAAAAAGCTTTTTCCAGAGGAAAAGCTCTCTTCTTGACCTGAAAGATGGGTTCTTTACATTTGTATGAAATTTCTAAGTTAATTTTTTTCTAATTCCCTCCTTTAGTCCTTCCTTTTTCTCTTCTCACATACATTAATAGATGATAGTAAAAAATACAAGACAGATGAGATACTAGTGTAGTAATTATAATGTATAATGTACTTGTATGGTACATATACATATGTATAGTAATTTAATACGGACTGTGTTCCATTTTTCTTTAAAAATATATAAATTCTTGAACAGTGCCTATTTTAGAAAGCTGAAAAAAGTTGATAGTTTTAATCAATTATTTCTCTATGCCTGTTAGTCATTGTTTTGATTAACAGAATAACAGTTAATAGGAAATACGAAAAATCAATATCTATATCTTTCAAATTTGCATTTACTCTTACAAAATACATGTATGAAATTAGCTTCAGGCATCAGAAGAGGCATTAGTTGGAGAAAATGCATGAGGGTTAATTGATTACACTTGAACACAGATTTGCCAAATGGCTTTATGAGTTTCTGTCTTTTTTCTGAAGGAGCAATGTCAATATTTATTGTGATTGTAAAGGGAGCTGATGTAAATATGGGAGTTCATCAGTTAAAGCCACAATCTAGATTTCCTTGAATTCAGTTTTCTGTTCTGTATTATAAAGTATATACTGTGTTTGATGATGGAGGTTGAATGAGTGCCAATACTCTACAAAGCATTGGGGGGGGGGCGGGGGATTTTTAGGGGGTAGGAGTGAAATTCCTCATAAAGTTTATGTTTACTTCTGGTATTAGTGGAAATCTCTTCTCCCCTATGACTGAATTTATACTCAGGAATCTCAGACAACTTTGTGATTTCACAGTCAACTCATTTTATCAAACACAAAAAAGTCTGGAATTTTACTCTCAAACTGAAAATTAAACCAATAACTGCAGAAATCTGCACAGATAAGAAAAACATCACTTAAAATCTCCTATTCTTTTTCTTCTTAGGGGAAAATTGAGATTAACTAGGCATTATTTGTCTAACAACACTTTGGGAACATTTCAGTTAGAGTATGTTCTTATCAGCTTTGTCACGTGGAGAAAAACTGGGTTTTGTCATACTTTCCAGCAGCACTGTGACCTGTACTGAGTCTGGTGATGCCAGACTGTGAATTTATGGCATCTGTTTGTCCATCACAAAGAAAGGGCTATGGGAATATAATTTTGGGGTTGCATAATTACATTTGAGGGTTCTAACAAGTCTGAAGTGAGTTTGTGATAAATAATGTCCCCTGATTAAGTTGCCATTGTCATCGAAAGAAAGGATGTAAAGTCTCCATTCCTATTTTTACTATGATGATCTTTAGTTCTGTTATGTTCAGCATTTAAAACGTAGGATGATCTGATTAATTTTAATGTGTGAGTATCAGAATAAGCAGAGATTAGTGTGAAGGCAGATAATTTAAGTTCCAATTTATTTGGAATATTGAGTGATAATTAAGAGCTATTAGTGATATGTGCCATCTGGGAGTGTTGGGAAAATGCCACCTGAGTCAGTTACAATAGAAATTTGTTGCAATGGAAAGTTATTTGAGGGTCTAATTTGTCTTTTATTCTTTCTGGGATAATTCTTGTTCATTAGTCTAAATTTGAAACATGAAGTGCTTTTCCGGCTAAAATTACAGCACACGGATTTTAGGAGACTGCATATGGTAACTACAAATGTGTGATGTGTCTGAGCTACTGTTGCAGTTGGTGGAGTTCAGTACACTTCAGGCAGTGGAGCCAAGAGGTTGCCTGAGTTCATCCACAAGCAGACACGGGAGAGAGCAGAAACACTGCACAGACTCTGCTGCCTGATTCCCACTGACTGTGCAGGGTGCTCAGACTCCTCCTGCAGATGTGTAGGTCTCTGTGTAGACATCTGCGGTGTTTAATCTCAAACTGAACCCTGCCATATCAAACTGATGTCAAGTGGCCTGTCTCAGATGGTCATGCAGTTACTTTGCTTTCTAGAGCTATTTCTCTGCACCAGACAGCATTAGCTGGCCCTCTCACCTTCCGTACTAGCACAGCGTGCAGATTAAGCAAGGGTGGTGGACCTAACTGTTTATCTCAAATGATGTCTTCTCAAAGAAGAAATAGAGTAGGGAGTATGTTCTAGGTTGATCTCAGGAACGAAAAGGCTGTGCCAAGAATTATAAGTCATCAGTCCATTTCTATAGATATTATCAGAAAGACTGTCTGATAATGTTATGGAAAACAGGCTCAGTAGGTTTCCCTCTAGCAAGTGGTCACTGAGGTTAGCAGAGATATGACCAGTGTTACAGGTAAGCGTAGCCCCTCCGTTTCCACTCCGTGTAAAATTTCTTTGACAACAGAATTGGCAATTCCATATTTGGAGCTCAAAAACAATTTGAAAAACAGCTGATATTCAAACATAAAATTAACAGGAGATACTTTTGTTGAATAACTTCTGAGATTTAGACTGGAATTTGCAAAGTAAAATATTCTTATAAATGTAAACCAATTCCTAAAAATGAGTGATTATATGATCTCTAGCTTTGCTTTGCAATATGAATATGAGCCTGCAGCGTGCCCAGGTGGCCAAGAAGGCGTCCTGCCCTGTGTCAGCAATAGTCTGGCCAGCAGGACCAGGGCAGTGATTGTACCCCTGTACTTGGTGCTGGTGAGGCCACACCTTGAGGCCGCACCTTGAATTCTGTGTTCAGTGTTGGGCCCCTCATTACAGAAAAGTCATTGAGATGCTGGAGCGAGAAGGGCAACAGACTTGGTGAAGGGTCTGGAGCACAAGTCCTATAACGAGCAGCTGAAGGAGCTGGATTTGTTCAGTCTGGAGAAAAGGAGGCTTGGAGGGGTATTATGGCTCTCTACAACTTCCTGAAAGGAGGTTGTGGCTAGGTGAAAGTTGGCCTCTTCTCCCAGGCAACCAGTGATAGGACAAGGGAAAATGCCCAGAAGTTGCACCTTGGGAGGTTCAGGTTAGATATGCAGAAAAATTTCTTCACCAAAAAGGTTGTCAAGCATTGGAACAGGCTGCCCAGAGAAGTGGTGGTCTTACCATCCCTGGAATTATTGAAAAAAGAATTGATTGTGGCACTTCACAATATGGTTTAGTGGGCATGGTGGCATTAGATCAAAGGTTAAACTTGATGATCTTGGAAGTCTTCTTCATCCTCTCTCATTCTGTATTTTATTTTATTACTTACACACTACGTTGTTTACAATAATTTTCTATACTGATGCCATGATGGTTTTTTGCCTTTTCTTTTATATACCCTTTTATATAGCTTTTATGTATCCTCAGTGCTTTCAGCATGCATACTTGCAATTCCTTAACCCTGATAACTTAGCGTAGTCTTAATATTCCATTAAGCCAGGAGACCAAACATCCTGGAGGCCTCACAGTTGGGGCCAGAAAGCCCTATGCTATCCTGAGAAACCAGGGTCCTCTCTAGAACACATCCTGTAAACTAAGATAGGGCCATCCAGGCAAGAATTCCTCAGGATGGGGAGATATCACACTAATCATTCAAGCCTTTCATTGAGGAATCTTTGATAGATATGCTAATATGAAAAGTCTATAGATTGTATATGCGATACATCATGGTTTGCATTTCAGTGCATTCCACCTTAGCAAAGTGGTGCACCATAAAGATCCTTATTAAATACAGAGGTAAAACCCCTTTTTTCCCCTTTACCGTGTTTGGCTCTTAATTTTTAAGACCAAGAAAAAGTATCAATATGATATACCATATTTTATGTGAGTTTTCCAAGTGCAAAATGAGAAAATCAAGCACAACTAAAAGTTTTTAAAGTATGTGTCACACTGATTCTAATTAAAAGTTTGTTCAGAGTGCAAGAGTCAAAGATTCTTCACTCCTTTTATTCTGATTTTAATTCATAATTCAGTATTACCATCTTGAAACCAGTGAAGACTGATATCTTGGTGATAACCCTGTAGTGTGTATGTGTTACATAACGCTGCAAACATGATATTTGCCTTGGCACTGAACCATGGTGTGTGGTTCAGTTCCATACAATCAAATCAAGTGGTTGTCTTTATCTAGGTAAGCTACTGATATGTTTTGAATGTGATTGCAGTGTTAGTTATAGACCTATTTTATGTAGATAGTATTAGCTTCCAGTGTTAAAGCAGGGAAATAACTTTTTTTATTGTTACATGTGATTTTACTTCAGCCTCAGTTATTTTTGTTACTTAAAACAATAAAAAGATACTCTGTTCTAAAATGTTATTACTTCAAGTGGTAAATTGTATGGACTAATATGTGTACTAACAAACATGTACACAACACTTCTTTTAAGGCAAGGGTTGGCATTGTTTACTATTTGCCTTATGGGGATTAGAGGTTTCACCACCACACATACAAAATCTCTCTTGCCCTTGGTTTGTGGAGGGGGCATGCAAACCTGGTATGAGCAAAGCACCCTGCCAGCTCCACAAATGGCCAGTTGCTTTGAATCACTAACCTTTAACATTTCGGTCTCTCACAGGCTGCTCTTAAAATAGGGCAGAGTTGTGAAATGAAAAGCTCTTTTAAGGAGACTAAGTGTATGAAGGATGTAATGATTTGAACAGATATGACTACTAATTGTACAGAAGAATGTTAATATAATTAAAATATTAAAGTAAATGAAGCCCATGGTGTGGCATCTGACACTTTTGAACAGTCATTAGCACTAATGTATGCAAGATAAGTAAACAGAGTATGAAAAATGGAAATTAACGAGGGTTGGAGAGGGACTGTGCAAGCAATCAGCACAGCAGCTCTCCTCTCACCTGTTTTGTGTTGCTATGTACTGTGTTAAGTGAGAAAGTAACAATCTCCTTACCTCTTCCCGTATCAGATAATTTAGTCTCTAGGCATGTTTGATATGTGAGATATTTTCTTATATTTCCCTTAAGATTTACCTGCTATGTAAGACATTTAAAGTTAGCTAGATGAAGAAACTCAATACCCTGCTTTAAAATAACAGCATATGAATTACAATAGCTTAACAGTAGCAAGCTCCTCAGTTTTGCAGAGGATTTGTAATCTTGTTTATATATCCCAAGGCAGATGGATGAATTCACTTCAGTGCAGTATTTTTTTCTCAAATCTCTGTAAATATGTTATAAAAATTACTTGAATAAGAAAATTAAGTATTCATTTGCTCAAAATATCAGCCTTGGGTGGGAGGTATATGTGCTAGGTTATGTAAATGCTTAAAGAACTGTAGATGTAGAAAACAGTCTTTGAAAGCCATATCTAATTATACATAAACATGTTCATCTCTGTGATTTCTAAACTTTACAAAGCAATTATCTTGCAGGCTTCATGAAGTATCAAACAAAATGTTGGTAAGTAACATCAAATATTGGTACTATAAAGGCTGAATTTGAGAGGAGGAGTTTTTTTAAGAGAGGACAGTAAAAAAACCTGGTTTTTTTCAGTAGAGTTTGAAACTGCAAGGGGTCTTGTAATTTAGCAGAGGTCTGTCGGAAAATACTCTACATTTGAACAGGATCTGGGGGTAAAATTAAACTGTTTGGAGGTGACTGCACAGTGCTGGTTTCTTGCATCTGCTGATTTCCTCTGACAGCAAGCCTAATAGTTGTCTTCGTTCAGCTGACAAACTAACTCCAGATTCCCAAGTCTGCTGGCCATAAGAGCATAGTAATAGAAACCCTCTTGTTCTGTCACTTATTAGGTGCTACTTTTGTGCCCTTTCAGGTGTGTAAAGACATCATGTTTCCTTTAAAACTGATTTTGAATGATGTTCAATAGTCCACAGACTCCACAGTTGTGCACTGAAGTTGCAGAACTTGAGAGTAGCCTGCAAGTAATTTGGAATAAAACTAGCAAAAAAGACAACATCATTGTCAGAGGTGTTAGTAATAACTGGATCATAGTGTTGAAAATCACCATAAGCCTTACAGATTACATTTTTAAGATGTCTTTTTTTGTCCTGAGGGTGCAGTGGAAAAGTTTGTGAAACAGTAATGCAGTGAAATAATGCTGGGCAAGATGAGGTTAGGGAAATCTGATGGAGCAAGCATTTGAGTTGGGACAGAGGCACAAGGAATATAAAATGTATAGGAAATCAGGTTTTACTGGTCTCATCATTTCAATATCTGTCGTTTCTTAATAGATTTTTTTTTGTTAGTTCTCTATCAAATAAAGTAAGTAGTTACCACTTAATATAATTAATCAGATGTTACTGTATAAACATTGCAATATGAAAATACATAAACGTGTATGATCCTTCATATCCTTTACAGAGTTCTGAAAACTGCTTTTCTTGTGAGATTTGGTAACCCTGAGCTACAAAGGTTACTAAGGAATCCCTGAAATTCTTTTGTAATAGCAAAGGCAGGGGAGGAAAAAAATGTCTTTAGTTCTGAGACTTGTTTAATATTAGTACACCAATAAAAAATACCAAAACCTTTATGTGATGCCTATTACATCATGAATTTTCTTATGGGTCTTCATATTACACTGGTATCAGTGAGAAAAGCTTGGGTTTATGGTGCTGCAGATGGTCTGATGTTCCAGTTTGTTTACATTTTTTTCTTGGTTTTGTTTATTTCTTGTTCAAGTTCAAGTTACATAGTTCAAGTTACTTAAGGAGTAGCGAATATAATTGTGACATTTTTTGGTTTAAGAATTTCTGCCGCTTTTATTGACTGCTGGATTTTTTTATCATGTCTTAGTATTGTTATGCTTATCTTCCATGCTGTGTAGGACAGAAGCTAGAAGAGCGAAGAAACCAAGGCACAATACCAAATCAAAAGACATTCAGTACTTAGTGTTCGTCTCTCTAAAAATTACTTTCCTGGTTTAAGATAAGCTTCAGCTTTTCATGGTCATATGTAATGATGCCAGTCTACAACTGATTGAAAACCACGTAAACTATTAATTCATACTGCACATTTCCCATTATATGTAAGAATTGTGAGAAAAATTCCATTCTTCTGGAGAATCCTCAGTCTGTCACTTTGCATAGATGCTTGCTTCGTTTAGTGGACTTTTGTGGTTTAATTATGAAATGAGAAATACACTTAATGTTCATGGAATATTTTTCTTGCAGGGTTAATAATGTCTCAGTATAGCCTTTGAGGAGGAGTTGCACTAAAAATCATTATAATATGTATTAAGTAAGCTGCAGCAGTATTGGAAAGAACTTTAAAAGACTTCCTGCTTTCATTTTTCTGGCTAAAAATACATTCAGTCTTGCCATGGCTCAGGAGAGTGGCAATTTTGAGTATTACAAAGCAAAGGAGGTGTTCTCAAATATAACAAACATTTTTATAGACACCATGCAGTATCAGTTTCCTGTTGAAGTAGAGATATTGAAATCTTTGCACAGTTAAGCACAGCAACAAAAGGTTTAACTAGGTCTCCAGAGTTTGTCAGTATTCAAAGAGAAACCAGTAAAAATTCATCCTTGCAAGTCATCAAATGCTCTCTGTATCAATTTCTTTCCATGCTGTATATCTTCCCTACCGGGTAGTTTTATAACACCATATTGAAAACTTCTGCTGTCAGCAAAACAGACCAAGATTGATGTTTTTTTCATCTGTGTGCTCCTAGTGGTTAACAAATATGACAACAGCACTTATTTGTCTCAAAGGCTGGAGACAAATAGATACCTTGCTGTATTTTACATGGTTCATACATCTGTTCCCAGAAAGAGAGTGGTTGAATTCTAAACTGATGAAAAAGAAAATAAGATTTTGACTAAAATGATTTTGCATGCAATTTAAAATTGTGATGTTATACAATTAATTCAATCTTGATTAATGTGCATTTGCATGTTGTTAAACTGAAATGTTTTGGCACTTGTCTTAATAAGATTTGAGATTGAGTCACAGACTAGTGTCACAGATCTGGTGAAGTCCAGATTTTCATCATACTTCTGAAGTGGTACAAAAATGTATCTATATAATTTTTATTCACTTGCTATAAACAATAGAAATATGCTTAGTATTGTACAATATATGAAAAATATTGGTATTTTCACTGAGAGGTGGCTCTTAAACTGGGTGATTATAATGAACATTTCCTTTCTGTCTAAACCTACTGCTGGAATTATTTTTCAATCTAAGTTTTTGAACCCTTTTATCTGAGAATCAGTAATTCATTCCATTTTTAGACAGGCACAGCAGTCTGGCTTGAAGTGAAATGTTAGGTTACTTTGGTCCATGTTATAAAATTCTGGCTCAAGCTGAGGTAGTGTATTGTCTATACAAATAGTTCATTTTTTTGCTCTGTAGGCCTTTTTGGCTGGGCATTAAGTGAGGTAGCTTGAAACTGTGTCCATGTCCTCGGTGACTTGTTACAAATCCATCATTTGTGCATGGTCAGACTTGCATTCATGTTTCTTTCATTCTTGGCTTGTCTGGCTGGTGCAAAAAAGCAACATATTAAACATTATACTACATTTCCTTAGCTTCTCTGATCAGTGAGATCTGTAAACACTTTTGTCTAATGCATTATAGATTATAGACCTGAGGAATCAAAGATTGCATTAAATGTTTACCTCTTGCTCAAGTTTTTGAATCTGAAGGCTGTTCCTCCTTTTCCAGTAGAATAATTCATTCTCTATGTACTATATAACTTTTCCAATGAAAAAAAGATGGGGCTGCTATGATGTAACAGTGTACTATAAAAAGAACACACTGAAAAAGGCAAGACATTTCTGGACACCATACCAATCCCTTCTTTAACTGGTAGTCATCACTCCCTAAGGTACCAACTGGATGAAACACAACCTTATGCAATAAATAGGTTAGGATCTGTGGTAAGGCCAGGGCAATAGAAAAAATGTGCCAGAAATTCTGCCTTACACCTTCTTCCTTTGTAAATTAAAAAGAGAATCAAAGTATAATTTATAGGAATTCTTTTTAGACTGCTCTGATTGGAGTAGTCCCACTACTTTCTTTCTCCTTCAGAGGTGTTTTTAGAGCACTTTACAGAACTTACTGAGGTATCAGTAAATTGATCAGACAGTAACTCATAGGTTTAAAAAATTCTAACTTTAATACAGTGAACTTAAATCGCCAGAGGGAGACGATTAGATTATTGACTCTTCCAGGAGAAATTCAAACTGATTCACATTTGTTTGCTAGAATTACCATCTTCAAATAATGTCTTGCTAGGTACCAACTAATTATATCCCAGTAAAAGAGTAAGTGTTGAACAGGGATACTACTTCAGGATAACTATACAAAGTGAATAGTTAGATACATTAGAAAAGTGAAGATGTAGAGAATGAGCGTGCATACTCATTAAGTAGAATAGCATATTCTGCATCCCTCCAGAAATTATCTGCTAGGTCATGTGTGTTGTCCTGGTGAGGTGAGCTCTCAGTAGTTTTTGGGTTCTTCACAGGACCCAGCTGCAGGATGAGTAGTCAGTGAAGCTAATGCTGCTAGTGCCAGGAAATGCTAGCAAGGAAAGTAATCTTACTGATACCCCATAAAATGTTGCTTTATCCTTGTCCTAGAAACAGCTGCTGATAGCTTAATTACTATGCAGACAGTACAAGTGGAATAATATGAATAATGGTTCTAATTCATAAAAGGACAGTCCTCAAGTAATATCATTGTACCTCAAATGCATACCTTTTTTCTCCCTTCAGACTCCCATCTGTATTTCTCCATACAGTTGTTGTCCTAAACCCTCAGATAATGTTACTGCTTATATTTCATGGGTTAATATTTTCTCTAGGTTTCATATACTTCTCTAAATGCATATTAAGCATTCTCACATTTTTTCCCTGTAGCAAAAAACTACTATATTTTGAAATTTTTTTTTTTAATTCTTATGATTTTATTTACCTTATCCAAGTTTTAGTCTCTCCCCTTTGAAGAAGCAATTGGCAATAAAGGAATAAAACTTTTACATATATAGATAAATTATTATGCAATATGAATGTAGTAAATTCTGAAGAGCAAAAGTGGTGAATGATCATGCAGTCCTTTGATCATCTCTTTCTGTTTCTCTCATACCTATATTTTTTATATTTATGGAACAGGAATAAGCCCATGGATGGACTCCTCAACTTCCTTTTTTTCATTCTGCTTCCGTCAGCTGACCTTTACTTCTGGAGTAAATGGATACTTTTTCCATCCTACCCTGATCTCATAAATTTTGAAAGACAGTCACTATTCTTAAAATGAAGCAGCAGAGCATTTTCAGCAGTATTAATAATATGAATGAGGCAGAGGAGGCTTTTGTCTTGCTGGGACTTAAAACAATTTAGAAGGTCAACCTACTAATTACATTTTCTGATGTCTTGAGCAAAGTTATTAAACAGTTACTTTGGATATACTTGAATTGTATTCATCACACAGTAGTAGTACTAATTATAACTGCTGTTCTTTGAAGGCTGCAGCAAAAGATCCCTTACTTCGTTTGGTATAGGTGTCTGTGATGTCTGTGCTATCTGAGCTCCAACACTCATGAAGTGAGGCTAATGAGGCCTCAAAATTAAGAGCTGCTACTTTGCAGGGTGTCAGGACAGTACAGAGAATAGAGGATGGGAATAAATTGCTCAGAATTGCTCAAACCAGTGAATAAGTATAATGGTGCATTCTGAACAAACTGCAAGTGCTGCCCTATTATGAACTCCACAGAAAGGAAATTACAATGATTGAGTCATATGGTCACGAGCATGAAGTTTGCTATAGTAAGGAGATCGTGAGAAAAATGCTAGAATAGCCTGTGCCATTTCTGTTATTGAAAGAAAATACATGAGTCAAAACCTGCATTATTAGTGGGAAAAAACACCCAAATTCAGAATTTGAAGCAATATCAAAAAAGAGGAAGCATAAAAGAAAAATGAGTAATCTACAGAAAGAAAAAAAATATCATAGCAAGTAGTGATGATCTA
The DNA here is from genome assembly GCF_000738735.6 of Corvus cornix cornix. Classification (NCBI taxonomy): domain Eukaryota; kingdom Metazoa; phylum Chordata; class Aves; order Passeriformes; family Corvidae; genus Corvus; species Corvus cornix. Next base: position 73,304,992 of record NC_047056.1, read on the forward strand.
CTTTGTCCTAGATAAGGGTAGCAATTGGAGATTAAAAAGAAAAAACAACATAAATTCATGTTCTACTTCTCAAGAAGCAATTTATTGGCAGCTGCTTCTCATAATCAAGCTTTATTGCTCTTTTTTACTTGTTTTTTATATAAAATAAGAAAAAAGGCATCTATAAGCATATTAGAAATTTCATTCTTTAGTTCACTGTATGAGTATTTCAAAGAGCATGCATCTTACAGTTCTTATGAATGATGATACCTTTGTGATGCCAGATGCATGAAAAGGGGAAGGAAGGGTGTTACCTTTTATAAGTCTTTAGCAGAAAAGTTGGATTTTTTTTCCCTGCTATGCATGCATCATTTCTCATTAAAATTAAGCAGGGCATTTTTCTATGACTAATTGCGACATTTTTAATGTGTCTTAATCAAGAATTGCATGAAATTCAAGACGTTTAAAGGAGAAATATAGGTGGCAGCAAGCTAAACTGGGAATTTATTTAACACATACTGTTTTAGATGCACACACACATGTAAGCAAAGGTCATAAATCTTCAGCCCTCTTGAGCAATAAGGGAGGGGAAAGAAAATCAATTCTAATCAGGAGACCAGTGCTACACCTCATAATCACAACTTCTCCATACACCTGAGGCACTTAGTAACATTTTGTATAAATTTTAAGCAAAACCTTTTAGTTTTATTCTGTAATAGAACAAGGTGGAAGCAATATTAAGTTTTTATAGTTTCACTTCCTTTGTTTAGTAGTTCTTGATTTTGTTGTCTTTGCAACCATTAAAATCCAGGTTAAATACGACAGCCATGCACTTCATTGTTGCAAGTGTAAAAGGTTTGTTTAAAAGCAGATATGCTGCCATTAAATGATACACTGTGTGAGCAATCTTTCAAGGCATCACTGACACATGGGAATTGGCTTTTTATTTTATTTTCTCAAGTGGACTTTATAAAATTAGATTATGTCATTGTTCTTGAACTAACTTGCCTTGTGTCTTTATAATCTAAAGTGAACACAAATTTATGGGAAGAAAATTAATTCCATTTCTGTGCAGTTAATAGAATCACCTAGAATAACTAGCAATTTTATTTTCTCAGCATTTGATTTTTTCCTATGTCAAAAGTGAGCTGTGATTTTTTTTCATTTAAAAAAGTTCATCATCTTCTGTCTTGGAAAAAAAATTATTTCATAGATTTCTAACCTATTATCTTTGTAACCTAGAAGTCTAGCACTCCATAGATTCAATAAATGAACAGATTCAGTAAATGAATTCTGGACATATTAAATACTTCAAAGATGTTTTAGAATGTGTGGTAGATCTTAGAACTATGTTTTTATTCTTTCTAAATGCAATGAGATGGATACATGTAGGTGTACCTACATATTTTTAAACAATTTAAGTTGATTAAGCTTAAGCTTGTAAGTACTTGATTTATAGTCAGACTAGCATTGCCATATCTTAATACATTTTCTGGCACAAACCTTTCTCCTTCCTCTTTCTTTTTATTATATTCACAAGTTCCTTTCTCTTAAATTGATGAAATTGTACTTTCTAAAACCATAAATAAATAGTTTTCTTCTATATATATTAACAATTTTACTATTGGTTTTCCATTGGTATATTGCCCTGTCTTTCAAAACATTAAACAACATAAGCAATCAAGTTACATAGGTATGCAATTTTTAAATTGTGAGGATTTGAGAGCAAGATTCTGCTTTTTTAGCTAAGACTATAATATTTAAAGTGTAATGGCTTTTATATTGAACAATTGTGCTTTTTGAAAGCACATAAAATAGGCATGTGATCCGTACAAAAAGTTCTACTAAAAAAAGTGAATTTTTTGATGGTTGTGTAATCACTTATTTAAGAAAAAAGCTAATTCATCATTAAATGCTTACACCAAGTTCCAGGTGTAATCAAGATCCATCCAAATTTCTGTGTCACAGTTATTCTCAGGTATGCAGCTGAAGTGAATTTTCCATAACCTTCTGTGAATTTTGTTGTTGATAATCAATAAATGCAAGTCTTGGTGCATCTGTGCTCTTTATGAAATATTTCTTTCCATTTGTTAGCTCATGAAGAATAAGCTTCATGGACTGCAGGGCCACTTTATCAATTTATTATTTATTCATTTTTCAGCACTACAGCAGTTAATTAAATTTGGCAAAAAGTCATGTGTCGTTTAAAAGCTGAGTTTGATTTCCTTTAAACGAATAGTAAATAATTACTACTAAAGCAGGAAAGATCAGATATTGAGAAGCTGGATAATTGAGAAAGTGAGAAATGTGGTTTTCCTACAATATTTTTCTTTTCATGTCCTCCTTTATAATTGCATTCCCATCTCCCTATTTATTTCTGTGTTTGCAGAGATTTATTGTTCATGTTTGGCAGTTTGCCAGTGCTGTGAACCATGTTTTGCTTTGCTTTACCCACTCTGTATCCCATAAATCAAATTTTGGTTGGCTGTGTGTCAGGAAATGGTAAATGTGAAGATATAACAACATCAACAATAACAACAATAATAATCTAATTTTATCTAGAATTAATTCACTATAATATGAAAGGCTAAAAATACAGTGAGTGTCAAATACTGCTTAACCGTTGTGTGGTTTATGAAAAAATAGAGATTCTCCACAGACAAAGATAAAGAAATCTGGTTTAGAGAAAGATTAGAGCCATCATTACCACAACCCTTTTGGTGTCATATTTAGCAGCAATTGATTTTGGAAGGCAGTTAGTGCAGCAGGTAGGAATGTGGAAGAGACAGGCAGAAAATCAGAAGTGTTTGTGGCAAATTGGGGAAGTATATTAGTTTTTCACAACTTACAGTCAGTGTTCAGTCTAGATGAAGCATGATAAAGCCAGCACCCAAAAATAATGCTCACAGACCCTCATACCCTGCAAGAGGCTGGAGGTTTTGCAGACCGAGATCCCCGCTTCCTGTGTACGGGAAAGGAAAAATGAGGGGTAGATGAGATGTTTGGTTCAATGTTATGAATTTATTGATTCAGGCTGTGCTGCACCAAGGCAATGGCTGGTGGTGGGGAAGGGTATCCCCTCCTTGGTGTAAAGTATAGTGTGTGTCTTGCTGCCTCAAGCCTGTCCAGGCTGCCTACACAATCTGAAAGAGTTGCTTTTAAGGAACAGTGATAAGTGCGTTCTCAGTTCCAGTGTTACTCACTGTTGGTTAACTTGAATCTCCATTTAAGTGAAACTATACTTTTGTACAAAGATTGAGCTTCTTACAGTCTGTTAAACAATTAAGTGTATTCTTTGGACAATAAGTATAGAAAAATTAATTTATAGAAAACCATCGCAAACTGTCATTGATGAAAAGTCTGACATTAATAGAAAAGTTTCTTTCTTATGGTTCATAATAATATTCAAATCTTTTCCTGTTTTTTTTTTTTTTAACACAATACTTCTTGTTCTGTAATTAGAAGTGAATTTAATTATTATTCTTGTCCATTCTAGGTACAGAGATCCAGAAATAAGCAGTTACGTGAGCTGTTTCCAGATGGATTTAGTATTCATCATGCTGGAATGCTGCGGCAAGACAGAAGTTTGGTTGAGAACTTGTTTTCTAATGGACATATCAAAGTCTTGGTTTGTACAGCTACACTCGCTTGGGGTGTCAATCTGCCTGCTCATGCTGTTGTTATTAAGGTAAGAGCTTCCCTACTCTGCAAGCAGTTATCTGTCTTAGAAGAAACCTGTGAAGAAGTATAGATAGCAAGATCTCTTGTGAGTTTCTGGCCTGGAGGGGAAATACCTGATTGACTTGAAATGTTATTTATATCTCATTAAACTGATTCTCTCCAGTGGGAGTCTAGTTTGTATAGTAAAGATTTAAATATATCAAAGATTATGAAAGGATTAGTTAAAGTACACTTCTGAAATCATGCTGTATTTGCCTAATTTCAGTATTCAGCTCATCAGGATTATATTCATGTGTATTTATGTTAATTTTTATTAACTTTTCCTCAACCAGGGAACACAAATATATGCTGCAAAAAGAGGCTCCTTTGTTGACCTTGGAATTTTAGATGTCATGCAGATATTTGGTCGAGCTGGACGGCCTCAGTTTGACAAATTCGGAGAAGGCATCATTATTACAACTCATGATAAACTCAGTCATTACCTGACTCTTCTTACACAGCAGAACCCAATTGAAAGCCAGTTTCTTGAAAGCCTTGCAGACAACTTAAATGCAGAGGTAACTTTTGATTTGTTTAGAGAAAATAGCAAACTTTAAAGGATTGATAATATTTGAAACAAGAATGCAATATTGTCACACTTAATAAAATTTTCATTGTACATATTTTATTAATGTTAGTGTGTAGGTGTGTATGTTTAAGTGAACTGCTACATATGTGAAAATGGGAGTCCTTTACTAAAGGTAGTAGGTATTCAAAGTAGGATGGAGGGTCAAAATACCATTAAGATAAAACTGTAGCAATGCAGCATTTACCTTTGAATCAGAAGAGGTTTTTTTAGAATTTAGTAAGTGTTCTGCATAACTGAAAACTAAAATCCACAAAAAAATTAAAGCCTGTCTTTCTGTAGATAAACAAATTCACATGTTTGACTGCAATACAGGGAGAATAATGGACTTGGCTTGAACTTTTTTTTCAAAGGCACTGGACATTTTTTCAGTTGAAGTCAAGCAGGTCAGCTAAACTGAAATGTCCAGTGACATAAAACTGCTTATCACTTTGAAAGATTTGTAGTTTGTTTGGTCTATTAAGAATAGGCTTTTAAAGATTGCTCTCAACCATTTCCTTCTGATAGCACTTAATGATCCTAGAGATAGACACTTCTGAATATTCTCTAAGTGGAACTGGATGGATGCTCAGTTATTTAAAATTGCAACTTACGTGTTAGCAGTAAAAATTTATATCCTAAAGTTGGTTGTATAGGCCAGGATTACCTGTGGTTATTGTTCAGCACCACAATAAGTCAGGAGAGAGTGATCTGGGATACCATGTGCCTTTTCACAAGGGTAGAATCCAGCCAGCTTTCGTAGAAGAGCTTTGTTCTTTTTTTTGAGATACATGAAACAAGGGTTGGGTAGACTTTCCTTCACAGCAGAGGATTTTTCTACTTTTTTTAAATATTAGAAAGTTAGTCTTTTTTTCTGATTTTCTGTAATAGGAGTTATCTGAAAATAACAGTGTACTCATGGCTTTAAAATTATCCTAGATTCCATAACCATGGTATGGTTACATAAGCTGAAGATGCAGTCAGAATTTTGTTAATCACTGTGATAAATGATTGTTAGTAGAAATAGGAATGGAGTACAATAGTGTAGCAAGGGCATGAAAGCAACATATGTGATATTACTTAGTCTTCTGTCATAACATGCAGGAAAAATTAGTACCTGCCAGATTACAGATAATCGATACTATGAGCACTGATAAGGAGCTATTGTGTCAGTGTTTTTTGGAAAGTAACTTTATAATTTCCTTTTATTTGGAGTCAGTCTAAACTTCTGTGTATGCTGATTTGATCTAAGTTAGGGGAATCCTCTGAGGATACAGGTGGTTTAGGAGAAATTGTTGCATTTATCTGGGGATGAATATTCCAATAGGCTCCAGCATTCTGGAAAAAAAGTGCGTTTTAAAACAAATGCCATCATCTGGATGAGTAGATAATCTTAGGAAGCACATTCAGTTTTAGGCATCTTCTGCCCTTTTGGTAGTAACAAAGCACTGTATGGATACGAAATACATGGGTTTTGACTGATTTGTTCCAGAAACCAGACAGTATGTTGATGACCACTGTCATCTTCTCCATAACAGAGCCCATTGTTAGCACCAGGAAATCTGCACTGATGTATAATAAAACAGCATATTGTTGGAGCAAAATCTGCTTTTATTACAAGTCATTCAGGAAATCCAAATGCTTATTCTCTAGTTGTAAAGAGAAACAAATTAAAGGCCAGAAGCACTGCTGAATTGTTTAAATTCTTAATTTATTATGGACACACCAGTAGCTGAAAGAAGGGCTAATAAAATGAGGGCAGCAGTTGGAAGTATAGGAAGACTTCATGTTTCCAGAAGAATATGAAATTGCCTTTATCTAGACCAGGTCTCTTGGCAGCAATAGGTAGATGGTAAGAATGATTCAGATATTTGGGGTAATATAGCATATAATCCTAGCCACATGATTGCTAAGGGGAATCCTGAGCCTTGAATTTTGTACATAGACTTAATGTGGTGCAGGAGAGAAAATTTGGGCAATAGTGCAAAAAAATTGCAGTTTTTTCTAATCTCCATGTAAAAATTAATTTTCTAGAAGCAGAAAATTTTCAGATAGGATGGGCAAGGGAATAAATCAGCTTCTGTGAAAGGAACACACCAGTTTTTCTGTATGCTTCAGGAGAGAACGAAGGCAAATCAAGATTATGTGACAGAGTTTTGTGAAGTAATAAATGAGGTAATATGACAAAAGATTGCATCTCTCCTGGGACAAGAATCAGGGTGTTTTGGCTGAGATGAGCCAGTGGCAGGTTTAGAAAACAAAAAGAAGTCAGTTAGGTGGTTAGACTGTGGAACTCTCTGCAGGGAGCTGTTTCTAAACAGAAAAGTACATAAAAAACTGTCCAAAAATGGAATAAAAATACATTTAAAGATACCAAGTGCAAAGCCAATACCTTTAACTAAAGACCTTGAGATGCAATAGTTTGAGAATTTGCAAGAAATTTATATGATGCTTGTTCCTCATTGCCACATTTTGCCCTTCAGCACTTGCTGTTACCTAACTTCAGAGACAGCTGATCTTGATGCTCCAGTGCTTTTGTTCTTAGAAGAGCTCCAAGTGGGAAAACCTGAAATATACCCAATTTCATTGAGCTGACACCAAAATTAAGACTTTGAATGTCCACTGTGAATTCTCTCCTGCAGATTTGAGTTTTGGGTTGGTTTTGTGGATTTTTTTCTCCTAAAAATTAGCAGAATAGTAAATGATCAGTGATGATCAACATAGGCATGGAGATGCCCTTTTCCTTTTTTTGCTGAAATTCTGCCAGTGGGCATAATAGAATGCAAAAAGCAATAAAATAAACAGCTGGTTAGGGTACGTAGTTGAGAGGAGCAAGTTCTGGGGCAGTAGACCAGCTGGCAAACAGAAAACACCTACAGCTGTATTTTCTGGAAATACAGGAAGAAAGATAAGATGCAGGGGATGTGGTTTAATTAGACCATAAACTTTAACTTATCTGGGAACTATCATCAATAGCTCATACAATGCAGGTCACCATTCCTTCCCTAATGGTTTCCACCTGATAGAGCCCTCCCTGACAACCACAGCTGGACTCCAGCTTGTTGCTGGGACAACTCCTTTCCCCAGAGAGCTTAGGAAATGATTTGCAGTGCTGGACAGTAGGTATACCTTCCCCAGGATGTTTGCCTTTACTTGCATGTGCTTACGATTTTCCTCTGAAGACAGGAATGTAAAATGTGGTGACTTTTTTATTCTGGACAAACCTCTTAATCTTTTGTCTTGAAAGAAAGGGTTCTCAGAAGAGATGAAAAATTCCTTCAGAGCCCTTCCTAAAAAAAATTAACTCAGGAGGTGGGTGACTGAATGGGTGATCTGGGTATGGGGCAAAGCACAGGAGATTCTGTCTGATTTTGGACAATTCTAGTAGCATTAAGAAATTATTTCAAAAGCTTTAGAGGAATAAGACCATAGTCTTATGGTGCTGAAATAGTAATTTAAAATCCACTGGTTTCCAAAGCAAACAGAAAAGTGCTTATTAGGTTGTAAGAAAGATTCCTTGCTCTCTTACCATAACAACAAATATTTGATTCATATATAGAAGTTTTTCTTTGTGTAATCTGACTCACTTATACAACAATAACAGACATTATATTTGTAACAAAGGCACACATATGTAAAAAAGAATGTATTATGCTATACAATAAGTTCAGTAGCTATTATCAGTAATATTTTTATGCTGCTTTCTAATCTGTATAGAAATATCACAAAGAAAAACTCATTTCTCAAAACCTGCCCCCCAAAAGCCATGCTACTTGTACCTGCTTACACTTTTTACTGCATCCTCTGAAATATCATTTGACTAGATAAAATTTGTGGGATAGCATTTGTAAAAAAAAAGGCAAAAAGAAAACAAACGACAATAAATGCAACTAAGCACCTAAGCACATTACTCAGTGATGGCAACATCAGTCACTGCAAAATTAGCTAAAACTGTGTGATGCTGATTATTACTGTAATTTAAGATTACATAGTGAGTTGGGTAAATGTAGTACTCAAAACTGCGTTCTGTGAGTGAGAAAACACCGTTGTTTGCATTTGAACTGTGAAAAATCAAAAGTGTTTTATGACAACTGGTGCAATTGGACAATACAATGTCAACATAGTAAATATTTCTACTCCTCGATTATTCCATCTGTAACTAAGTGCCTACTACACAGTTGAGGAAATGCTGGAAACTTGGATCATTCATACTGTTTTAATGAAAGATAAATTTTCCATCCGTAAGAACTTTACTTGAACACTAGATGGCAGCAAATATTTAGATATTACTCTGGTTTATTTGACTGCATGGTAATTATTGAAGTTGGGGGAAGAACAAAAGTGCAGTATTAGATTTCAGTACTGTATCTGAAACCCAACTGTATTTCACAATTGCTGTTTTCCTTCAGTTTCGCTTTTAACCTCTTAAAATAATTAATTAGAATAGAATAGCAGTAGAGTCAGATATTTGAACAAATGGGGCAAAGAAAAAGTGAGGGGTGTTTTGTTTTGTTTTTTGTCAGACTTCATGGTCCTCAGTAACAAGAATATTATGTTTTCATGATTGTGAAAGTGGTTGTTGAATATGCTGCTATTGGACTATGTTGCTAAGCTATTTCAAGTTGTGCACTGAAAGATATTTGAGTCATGGAAAGAAACCAAATGCTCAAAATAACCTGTGTACAAATCAAGTAATAGTAACCTGTGGGTTCTATTCCATGTTTTCCCAGTAGTAGTCTGTGAAGAGCTGGATGCTTTTGTAGCTACTTCAGTGCATTATGTAGCTATATACTTTGAAAAATGGGACTTCCCCAACCTCCTTATGCTTTTGAAGAACAAAATATCACTTGAAAAATGTGTAAAACAAAGCTTGGGGTTACTCCATGCTATTAGACATTGATATTAACAAGGTTTTGATGGATTTAAGTTAACTTAAGGCAATTTTGGCCTTCATTTTTATTTTTTACCAGATATTTATGTTATTTGAAAAATAATGTCAATATTGTTATTAAGGTCTACATGTTTCAGTCTGAACATGCATATGTACTCACTTAGTTCTGTAGGCTTTTTTTTTATTATTTCCGCCAAGTCACGTGGAACATTTATGTGAAATCCAAACACCAATAAAACAAAAATAGCTTAAAAAATGCAGTAATGGATCACAAAACTTTGGTAAGAGGGACTTATGCTTGTTTTAACAACCAGCAACAACCAAAAAAGGTTTGTTCATGGGACATCCAGGAAATATTAAATTCTTCTGGTAAAATCAGGTTAAGTGGAATTAAGCGGTAAAATGTTTCTCATGAATGTAACCAATACAAAATAGACCTGAAGCTATCGAGTAAAAATGTGTGTGTGGTTAAAGGTTTGGTGGTAAAAGTATTGAATTTTAAAAAAAAAAAAAAGTCACTTAGTAAAAAAAGTGATTTGGTATACCTGATTTAGCCTTGAAATATAAATAAACATGTTTACATATATATGTGAATATTACCTGTTCAATTTTGTTATATTTTGATTCAACAAAAATGTAGCAGGTACCTGTATGTTTGACTTGCAGCTACAAAAGGAGAAAACTATAAAGACTGTGTATAAAGAGATTGCCAAGTATGAGGAAGAAAAATCCTAAAGATTCTTGGTATCATTTTGTTTAGGACTTGATTGTGCTTTCACACTGGCATGATGAAATTAATCTTTTAAATGTAGATTCTTTTCTTTTCAAGTACTCTTCTTTAAATTACCTTGGCCATATCCACTACAGAATTATTTTGTTTTGTCTTTTTTATTTTTATAACAATCTTGCTCAATATTAACTTTTAATTTTAAAAATCATAAGCGGTGTAGGAAAGATTGTTTATGGTCACTGTATCTATAATATTGTGTCAAAGAAACCCATGTTATTAGATGTTCACAAGATAAAGACGCATAAATTGTTCAAGTTATTGTTTTAGGATTATTTCAAAATTATTTAAGTTGGAAAAATCCCAACCCTTTCTTTAATCTTGTGCTAATATTCTGAATTCCTTGTGTTTTCAGCCAAATACTTATGTACAGCTGTAACATATATACTTAATTTTGTCTCTTCTCCTGTTTCCAGATTGCTCTTGGTACGGTAACTAATGTGGAAGAAGCAGTAAAGTGGATAAGTTACACTTATCTTTATGTACGGATGAGAGCAAATCCATTAGTATATGGCATCAGTCACAAAGCTTATCAGGTATAAAATGCATTTTAAAAAAATCTGTAACCTGTCCTGGGTCTCTAATCCTTCCCTGATGTGAAGATAAATATTTGCTATTTCTACTTAACCTGACATCAGCAATTCTTTTAAAGTGCTTAGAAAAAGGAAGATATTTTCTGTAGCAGTGTTTTTAACACTGAATTATGAGGCCCCTTCTGTTCACATAAAAATACGTTTTAACTGGTCAAGTTATGCTCCAGCAGACACCATTCATTCTTATCACACAGTTACTTTAACTTGGTTTGTTTTCAGTGTTTCAGTTCTGTAGACTAGATATAAATGATAAAAGAAAGCATTTTTGAGTTGCTTGATTCCCCCTCACGCTTGTCAACTTTTGTTTTAGAATGTTTCATGGCATAACATCTCATAAACTATAAAATAACATTTTTAATTGGGTGATATTTTCTTTCACATGATTTATTAATTATACGACTTTTTAATTAATGTATTTGGAAATTTTTTTGTTTATTTACAAGTGTTCCATGCAGTGATATGAATCAGAGCACATTTACATAAGGGGTTTTTTCCCACATTTTTTCCATTATCTGTAATTTTTAGGAAGATGAATAGTTTGCAGATTATCTAAATATCGTTACCTTTTTCTTTGTACAGCTGTTTACAAGCATTTAATGTTAACATAGTCAGACATGGTTAATTGAGCCTAATGCAGGCCAGACTCCCAGCTGTATGGTAACTGCAGTTTATTTCATGGCAAGAATCTGTTTTGTGACTTTGTAATTTATTTTGATATTGCGAGCAGCAGTTTGCTAGGTCATGGTGACATGTACAGGTATATGTCAGGAGATAGATTTTTGATATTTTTTGTCTCTGATGGTGGAAACTCCATTGAAAATAGGTGTTCTTCTATTTAAGGAAGCTTCTACAGACACCTTTAGACCTCTGGTCGTCTCAAATTTCTTTTCTATAAAAGCTGCATAGTCCATTACCATGTGTTACTATAACAGTATGTAACCCAAAGTAATAGATAAATGAGAAGCAAAAATTGATTTGCTAGTGAGAAGAACGATGTTGTCCCATTAATATAAATTCCTTTTTTTGTTTCACTATCAAATTCTAGATTAAAAGAAAAGTAACCCTGGTGATAATAAGGGGTGAAAAAAGCAATAAAACACTAACAGAAATACTTTTTATAAATTCTAAAAATAATGAACTGGAGTTTCTCCCCTTCCTCCTGGTCTAGTGTTTTTATTTAGCTGCTGAGATAGTGGAGATTGCCAGCACTTATTATATTCTTCACTAACCTTCTTTCTACCTGTTTTGATTTGATGGGCTTATACTAGGCATTCATATTTTTGAGTTAAGGCAGTAACAAAATTATATCAATGTGAAGTGTTACCCATTCATTTAGGAGCAAAACCAATGCAAATCTCCTTATTTTCTAGATAAACCAATTTTAAATGTCAAAGGTAATGTGTGCTAGGTAGTATATGGATGCTGTAGTGCCAGATGCAGATATAAACAAAGATTTGGTCAATTAGACCACTCTAGGTATAGGTATCCAATTTTCATAATTGGTACCTATAATTACTGTATTTTAGTAATGTTGCAGTGTGCCAATTTCTATCTCTGTTTTGACTGACGATCAGTGTTATCCATTCAGAATCCCTATATTCATCATGGATCACACTTCCTAGCTGTTTGATGGGACTGAGGTAATGCAAATTCATTCTCCATTCCCTTTCCACTGGTACTCACTACATCCAGTAATCACCTTAGGGCGTCCACACAATAGGATGCACATCTTTGGTACCCCACGTGTTGTCTCCAGGATCTTTCTGGGCTACCCCCACAAGTAGGCTACTGCAGGTCCGCTGCTTTGATTTGTGATTTTTCAAGTTGTCTGCCAGAAATGCCAATAATGCTTCTCACTGATTTGTGAAAAGGGCCAAAATTAATGATGAGGAGCAAGAGGAAACAAAGAGTGGAAGGAAAAAGTGCGGCAAATGCAAATGTTGTATTAGTGAAGCCTGTAATATGAATTACAGGCATTTTCTCATACTTCTGGGGTTCCAAAGGAAAGGTGCCTGGATTAAATAAAGTCCTTTGTCTGTTTTCTCCACTTTTTTGTTCCACTCTTTGGTGTTCCCACAGTTCAGAGGTTTTTATCACCATAAAATTTATGTTTGGATATAAAAGTTAGAGGAGCTTGTGCCCAACATTTCTCTCAGTAAGTTAGAGAAAACGGTGTGGATAATAATGTACTTTATCATGAATAGTAATGTACTTCATCATGTGTTCTTAGATTTCCATATGCATACTCCGGACCTGCTCAGTTTCTTTCTGTAGACATGCCAAGGCTCATTTTAAGAGTATGGCTTAAAGCTGTTCTAGGCTGGATTTTATGCTGGGGATTTCTAATTATGCAAGTTCAACAGGAAGGGTGCTAACCATGGATTCTCTAGACTCAAATATTGTTTCATAGCTTTTTCAAGTTGGTGACCTTTCCTTTAAAGTTAAAACTTTGTAAAAAATGTTAGTCTGCTGCCACGGCTTTAGCTTTTATGTAAGGCAAAAAGATTGGCAGGTACTTTGGACTGCCAAAGGAATAAGGAATCATTTTGATATTTTTTTTAATTTTTCCCCCACAATAGTTTTAAGAAATGTTGAACATCTGGCATCTAGATCACTCTTTTTTTTGACCAACTCTGCTCTGAAATCTGACCTCAACGCATGACTTACTATTGAGAAAAGAAGTCTAGACCTTTGCCATGTTAGCTTTTGACTTGAAACTAAGGCAAGCCATAACTAAGGAGAAACAGCTTCAGGGTAACTGGCAAACATGGAATATTAGGATCTAGTTTTGCAGCTGCTTTGTGGAGATGACTACGTTTGTCTGCAGCTTCACCAGCTGTGAGATGATGTACTTCTGCACAAAGGTGAAACTGAATCCTGGCCCAGGGAAAACCAGAGCAAACCAAGGCATAACGGTTCTCTAATCCTGCTCCTTTTTGCTGTCTTGGTCATGTATCTCTGTCACAGATTTACCAGGAGGGCTGGAATAGCTTATTCTGTAGAAAATCTGAGCTATACACGAGACCTGAAATAAGAATACTGCCTGTGGACTAGAACAGTGTTTTAGTCTTATCAACTAATTATTGCTTGTCTAATTAGAGCCGTATCTCAGGTCCACATATACCAGAGGGTTAACATAACTGAATCCCTTTTCACCCATCCCAGGTGCCTGATGTGGAAACACCCAATTATACAGAAGTCCCACTCAGATGGGAGTTTTGCCCAGCCTTTTATGTACTAAGGAGATAACGTGCATTTTTAGTTGAACAAATGTCCAAGTTCCTGAACTTTGATATGAATAGACATGGTGTTGGGCACAGGAAGCTCCTTGGTGTGCTTTTAACATGAATGTTTCTGTACATCTGTAACTCAGTAATTAGAATATCCCAACTAACATACCAAAGCTTCCCATACCAATTCCTTCGGGGGATTTTAAAGTTTTTTCCTAGTAAACATTTAAGCCACTCAATTTGAAGCTTGATCTATTATGGATGCAATTGAAGCCATCCTCATGTCAACTACACAGGAAGGTATATCTTCAGCCATTTTCATAAACAGAAGATGCCATAAGATGACATGTTTTGTGAAGTGATACAGTAATGATAATTTAATGAATATTTTATCATTAAAGCATCTTTCAAAAATTTCAATGTAAATTTATTTCATAATCATGCTGCTGTTTCATAAGTAATATTGGTCTACATTGTCTCAAATAATTCTAAAAGAAATTTTACTCTGATTATTTTGTCCTGTACATACAGGTTTGGTAAATATTTGGTAAATAATGTCAATGTAACAGTTATTAATGAGATCTCAAGAAAATCATGACTTATTAACTGTACCTTCCTTTTATCAGATTTTTGACTTTGTGTGACTGGGTTATCTCAAGAAAAATATTTATTTAACACTTCTTTTATGGAAATAAATGTGTGTGTTTCATGTCTAGATGGATCCAAGTCTAGAAAAGCACAGAGAACAGTTGGTAATTGAAGTTGGCAGAAAACTGGACAAAGCCCGCATGATCCGCTTTGAAGAACGAACTGGCTTTTTTTCTTCAACAGATTTAGGCAGAACTGCCAGCCACTACTATATTAAATACAATACTATAGAGGTAAAAGATGATGTTCTGTTTCTGGAGGTTTTTTCCTTCTTTTTTAATGTATACCTAGTATAGTTGTAAGATATTACAGAATATGTATCTGATTTGTTCACTGCATTTTCAAATCATATTTACCGAAATGGGGGGAGAGGAAATAGGAAAATATCAAGCAATACTGAAAAATTAGACTTGGTGTGAAGTGAGATTTGAAATTTCTATAGTCTTTTTGACTCCTTTAGGAGAATTATAAGAAACATTTTGATATCCATGGTGTGTGCAACTATTAATATATGATAGCACATTGAAGTGTAGTGTCTGGTAATGTCTATGTTTACTGTCACTGTGTGTAATTAGTCTCACATATTTATTCACTCAGGTATGTCCTAGACTTTATTTTTTTAAATGGCCACACCATTTGGCCACCTCTTGATTTTGGTGTTGTCAAGGGAGTGGGAGGGACTGTTTTTCTTAAACTGCTGGAAAGTCATTATCGAATTTGTTCCTGTTTAAATTGCATCACTGATCTTCCAATAACCTGCATTTTAGCCTTATATGCCTTTTAAAATCTTGGCTAATGTTTCTTTGTTTCCTGCTATACTTTTTTTTTTATTTTCAGTGACAAATCAATTATTTTTATTTTTAATAGACTTTCAATGAATTGTTTGATGCTCATAAAACCGAAGGCGATATTCTTGCTATAGTATCAAAAGCTGAAGAGTTTGAACAGATAAAGGTAAAGTTAAAGAATGTCTTGAAACTAGACACTTCTGTAGTACTTGCTCCATAAATATTGTCTACAGACACAAGTTTTAAATGTTAAGCACCATTATAAAATATTTTCTAAGTAGACATAATATGCTCTCACTCAAACTTATACATAGTTCAGCTTGAACTATGGTGCACATTTAATAACTAGTTATGGATCTTTGAGAATTTCTTTTAAATGCTTTTAAGAACTTTTCAGCTCTTCAATTATTAAGAGGTGAAGCTAAATGTCCATTTGAATAGTGGGTGCCTAGGGATGAGAAGTTTAAAGTATTATTGGATGTATCCCTGAACACTTTGCTTTATCAGGAATGAGGCAGGACTCACTGAAGTGAACTCTGATATATTTCCTCCAGGGAACAATATTAGATTGGCAGAACAGTAAATTCTCATAAATTCAAATTTGAAATCTAGAAAGTTGTCATAACAGATTTTATGCAGGCTTGAAGATTACTGTTCTATTCTACTCAGTTCAGTTCCAATCTCCCATTTTGCCTCCTTTGTGGGTAGGACACAAGGAAATGCATTCCACGCTGGCATGAGCTTTTTTGCCCGTGCTTCCATTTCACAGAGGTACGAGCCAGACTCCACAGGGTTTGTTAGCTTGGGCTCATTGCCTTTTTACCACAATTATACAACTTGCAGATCAGAGTTGGCTCTCATTCACCTGGCTCTGTGAGCTGGCAGTGTGAATCCCTCACTATCTACATATTTACATATTTGCACACATTGTCCGGGTATTACTGTCTCTTTATCTAATGGAGAAATTCTATTTTGCTGTAATCTCTTCTATTATAGAAGATAATAAGCAGTGAGGTTTCACAGTCATACATGGAACATTTTCCAAGCTAGAAGGTTTTTTTTATGATAGTGATATTGCTTTACTAGGTCTAAATTTAGTGTAATTTAATATTTAAAAGGAAAGCATATGGAAAATATGATGTGATATGTTTCTATATTTGTAATAAAGTTAGGAGTGATGCTTCTTGACTAAAGGACAGTTTTTCTAGTTTACTTTTTCAGATTTATATGGTATGGTATCAGTGCACCATCATTTCCAGATTTTTGTGATTCATTTGCTGTGCAGCTCTGAATGTTAAAATTAGTAACCGGTTTTCACAAGAATAACCCAGGATTTGCCCCTCAGTGTGATAGAAGTTGTGACTTTTGATAAATTAATCATGTTTCCATAATGACTTTAAAAATTCTGCATTTTGAGATATGTTACTCACCAGTAGCTGAAATACAGATCTGGATTAGACCTGAACTGTGCTGTGCAAGAGCAGAAAAAAATTATTAAAAATGCTGTTGTAAGCAGAGCATAGTATTCCCCTGAACCTGGAGTCATCTATGATGGTTGTGTACTTCATGTCTTTCTTTCCTGTGGGACTAGTGACTAGAAAGTTGGGGATTTTAACCCAATTGTCTTAGGGTCTTATGTATGTCAGGTATTCAGGTCCAAATAAAAATTACTTTCAGATGGTTCCCTGCAGGGACCAAACATTTACCCTCTTTAAATAAGTTCTACACTAACAGACTATCAGTAAGTCAAAGAATATGTAGATTTATGCTAGTTTTGCCATGTAAGGGTCATCAGTTAGAATGTGAAATGTTATGCATTATTCAAACCATAGATATTAATATTTCTTTACTCATATTAAGACTTAATCTTATTAACAGTGAAAATTTTAATATGATGAATCATAGTACTTCTCAGTTTTGAGTTTAAAAATGTATTATGCCACATGCAAACTGTGTAACTATAATGAGTACATTTAATGTTAATTCAAGATTGCCCTAATCCAGATGGACAGAGGTTTTACTCTGGTCAAATAAAAAATGAAATCTCATCAGATGAAGGATGGTAAGGTCATGAGATTCAATTTTTGTGGCATATCAAATTTTTGTATGTCAATGGCAACCTTAATAGATGGTGATGAATAACAAAATGTAATTGTGTCCCTATTAAGATAGTTTCAATTATGGTCTATTAGGTACATTGTGGAAGACGTGGGTTTACTGCTTTTTTTCTTCTTTTTTTTTCTCCTTAAAGTTAGAGATTCCATTTAAAAGTAATGTAACTATGTTATAAGGAAAATTTGATTTCAGTGTAAAAATTTTTATCAAATTGCTTCAGCCTCTTCATAATGTATAATTGTGTTTTAGGTAAGAGAAGAAGAAATAGAAGAGCTAGATACCTTACTAAATGATTTCTGTGAACTTCCTGCTCCAGGAGGTGTGGAAAACAATTATGGAAAAATTAATATCCTCCTTCAAACATACATTAGCAGAGGGGAGATGGACAGCTTCTCCCTTATTTCAGATTCTGCATATGTTGCACAGGTAAAAATAGTATTTTCTATGTATCTGTTGCTGTCTTCTGCTGTTTCAATTGTCCCAAATATTTACAATTATATAAGTAGGACCTGATCTGCATCTTTTTTGTACGTTTTTATGCAAGTTCATTTAAAAATCAGAGCCCCATGTGTGTGCATGCCTGTGCGGTATAACACTTAAATAGAAAAGTTTTGCAAAAGGTTACCTTGGGAGACTATGGCATTTTTTTGTTAATTATGAATGTCCTTTTTCTTTGTATTATCCCTATAATCTTGTTATATTTAGTAGCTCTGTGATTGCACAGAAATTATATTCTTAAATTTCAGGGTTTTCTTCTAAATGTGAAAAACTGTTGTAATCTATTTTTATGCTTTGTGTATTTTTATACTCCGTTCTGCAAAGCATAATTTGTGTTTGATTCATGTATCTTGGTTTACACAAGAAGGATGTGTTATTGTAATTCTGTTGCTAGATGTAATCTAGCAAAAAATGTGCAGATTTACATACCAGTCTATGTACTTGTTTGTTGGCTTCATTTGACACCTGACAGGTTGATTGTTATGCACATTTAGTTACTACACGGGCATGCACATAAAGGATCATGACACAGGGATCTATTTAGACAACTGTGACCCAAGAAAAGTTTTCCCTTTTAGCTCGTCTCTCTCTCACTCTTTTTTTTTTTTTTTTAACAGTCAGCAAACATGTTGCATGGAATTATTTTTGCCTCATCCTTACAAAACTACTTTGCAAAGAATTAATCTAGAAATTGCATTTAGGTGGTACTAAAGATGAGATTTAAATATTCAAAATGATACATAGCTTTTAGCAACATTTTCATGGTAATATAACCTTCTTCAGAAATGTTTGTATTTTGTAGGACGTATGGGTATAAATGAGAAAATGCTGAATTGATTGTGCACATCATAAAAATTGTGGTACTTGCACAGCAAAATCATTTTCAGTACAGTCCTTTTAATCTTTGCTTTCAAGGCAATTGCTTTTATTTGTCTCATTTATGGCATGCTTAGTGAGGCAACATGGTCTTCTTCTCAGATCTTCATTAACTGTACTTGTGGAACCAGTGCTACAAAGTGTGATTTTTTTTTTTTTTTACTTGGATAGTGACTATTAAGAAAATTATTCATCTTTTCTAAGTAAGAGGAATGTGCTTCTTTAGTAACATATGCTTCCTATCACAACCAAATAATTTTCTATTTTTTATTCCTGTTGGCATAGCAGAGCCAGTAGGGAATGATTATATTCTATTCAATGAATCAAGAACATAATTCCTAATCCAGACATAGTACTGGTAGGGAAAAAGAAAAAAAAGCATAATACAGCTTGAAAAGTTTATGAAAGGAATATAATAACTTAGGTTTTCAGGATAAGACTGACCTCATTCAGACTTATGTTAATAATTATTTTTCCAAGTCCAAAGCATATTTGTACAGCTTGGTTATACAATATTCTCAGAATATAGTAACAAGTTTAAAAAAAGTCACTACTGTTAAGCTTCTGTGCAAATGTTGTGAAATTCAGTGTGAAATGGGATGCTATTATAGAAGCATAAACTGGAAAAAAACAAAACTTGAATTTCCATGTAAAGTGAATTTGCGGGTGTCTCTTATATGGGGGGTACCTTAAGTGAATTTGCTTCAGAAGTGATTGATACATAATGCATTTAGAACTCCATGATGTTAGCATAACTGTGATCAAAGTTCTATGGCAGACCTGACACTACAATTTTTATTGGTTGCACATGTTTCTTTTCATAATTTCAGAATGCAGCCATGAGGTAGTTCTGCCACTAGACAGTGATGGAAAAAATAGTTTTCAAAAATATTTGAAATTAGTTTGAAAAGAAAAATCTATTGTTACGGTTTGTCAGAGATGAGTCTATGGGACCCTTTTCATTTTACAAAGAATATTGAGAGAATTATAACAGTTTGGCTTTTTTTTTTTCCTTTTGACTTTCCAGAATGCAGCTCGTATTGTTCGAGCTCTTTTTGAGATTGCCCTGAGGAAGCGTTGGCCTGCCATGACATATCGGCTACTGAACCTCAGCAAAGTCATTGACAAGCGGCTGTGGGGCTGGGTGAGCCCTCTGAGGCAGTTCTCAGTGTTACCACCATCCGTCCTCTCCAAGCTGGAAGAGAAGAATCTCACTATTGACAAGATGAAGGACATGAGAAAAGATGAAATAGGTGAGAAACCAGCAAGGCTGATCTGCTTAAACTAATGGGCAAGTAAGAACTAAATCTGAGCCATGAATCAATATTCCCACTCTGACCTGGCTGTAGCCACGTACCACATATTAATATGATCTGTCCAATAAATAAGGTTTTGTCCAGTTTCCACAGCTTGTAAAATGGCACAGCTCTGAGGATAAGGCCAGCTCATGTCCTGGTAGTCACAGAACACAGATGGAAAGGAGATGTCTGTTGATAAGTATTTACGTATATGTTTATATATACATGTTTATGTTGACCTGTGTGCTGCCCTTTCTGCCCACATTACATAACACACTGCTATAAAAGGCTTCTGTTTGCTTTTGCCAGTTGGCACGCTATGGCCTTTTTTTTTACTATTAACGTGAAAAAGAATACAACCAGATTATTATATCCAGGTATGCTATCAGTAAATGGTCTTCTTCTGAAAGACTGCATTCATTTTCATTGAACATGGAGAATTCATTGTCATTGGTGTCATTGCAGCAAAACCTTAATGGAATTTTTTAAAGGTTTTGACAGTCCAATAATGAGAAAATCCACAAGGCTACTGATACACATAATGAGAATTTCTAGTAAGTCTGTATAAACCGTTGTGCATAAACTGCCCACCAGCTGGTTGAAGTTGAAAAAAAAATTGACTTGTAATGCATTTCTTTTTCCCTAGTGTCCTTTTTTTATTTGGACTTTGTTTGCACCTGCTATTGCCGACCTGTTGCTAAACAATCATTTTTTGAAAAATCTAATTTTAGAATAAAATTACCATTCATACCACTTAGAACCTGTAGCATCTAACTTAATATTTATTTCATTTGCAGGAGAACTACATTCCTAGTTTAGAAAACTTTGTTATGTGCCTAATCTAGGCTGGGAAAAGTTAAATAAATATGTAGAAGTTTGCAGAATTAGAGGCTATATTTTATTTAATAAGTCAAACCAAAAGACTATGACAAAATTCTAGAAGCTTACTTTAACTGTGTTTTAATATAGTAATATTAAATGTATTAAAAACACTGCACTTTTAATTCAGAAGTGTTATAGCACTTTTTAATTCCCATCTGTTAATTTTTTGTGTATTTGTGATGTCTTTTAGTGCTTAGTATTCTTTTCCATTAATTGTATTAATGAGGTTTTTTATTTTGTTGTTGTTGTTTGGTTTTGCAGAGCTGTTTTTAGTTTGGTTTGTTGTTTTTGTTTTGTTTGGGTTTTTTTTAATTGTTCTTTCTCCTCGTACCCACACTTGGAGAAGCAGGAAATTTTGTGTAAAAATACAAAAACCAGTTTTACTTCCTTCAGTGTATTGGAAGCAGCATTGAGAAGATGGAAATGTATCTATAAATACCTGCAATTTGTCTAGTTTTGGTTTATATTAACTGTTTGAATGTAGATGAGACATGGGGTTTGACTGTGAAAACAGGTCACTGCTGACCGTACATAATGATATTTCATGTTCTCCAGCCTTACAAATATCAGAGAAAGTTGATCTGTGTAGCTCTGTGAAGTGGTTACTTGGCACACTTCCTCCTGTCCGGCCTCTCTTTCTGAGGCATGTGAAGGAAGTGCTTGCCTGGCAGACACCTTATTTTTATTTTGAATTCAAAACCATGTTGACATGAGAAAAGGGAAAACTTCCAGGTGCTGCCTTGTTTTCTTACTCCACAGGGCTAGTTTCAATCTTCAATGTTTCTTCCTTTTTAAATGTTATTGAGACCTTGGAGGTAGAGTAAGAAAGACAGGAGCTAGCTGGCTAACTCAGCCCATGGCTTTGGGGGAGGTGAAAGCATCAGATAGGTGCCAGCTCTCCCAGTGAGTGGAGAGCATGCTGTGTGCACAGATCCTGGATTCCAGGGTACCATGAATTGGTCAACACCAATCTATGAGCTATTGCAATGTAACCATGGAGTTTCCAGAAAGCCAGGAAATCACTGTGTTAGCTGAGATAAAGTCTGGTTCTTTTCAGAATGCAGATGACAAACATTGTAGAATATGCAAAATTTATTCTTTTTTTTTTTTTTTTTAGACATGCCTCTTTTCTCAGGCAGCTTTTGTTTAGAGGGTTTTCATATTTCTTAAATGCCACTGATGATTTCTCATAATGTGACTTCTAAACAAAAAAGAGGGGGTTAGAGGAAGAAAGTTTTATAATATTTTGTAGAAGTTGGGAGAGGAGCCTTATTTTCCCCTAGCACATAATTGTAAAAAAACCTCAGTGCTGTCCTTTACAAACACAGTTCACTTTGTGATATCACATTGTGATAAAGAGATTTTTGCCATGAAAAAGTGTACTTGCCTACATAGGTTTTTTGAGTCATATCTTTGAATATTTGTCATCTGCCTTTATTTAACATGATTTCTGAAGTTTTAACTCTAATTGCAAAAGCCAGTCACTGTGAAAACTTGCTATAATGCTGCATATATCATCAAGGTGTACCAACATAAGGGATTTGGTTTTTAATAGCCCAGTTGTTGGAGATACAATTATTTTACCAACTGCAAATTAAACTGATTTAATATGTATTAAAACTTTTGGTTAGGGGTTTGATTCTTAAGCAAGGTCACCATTCATTACTTCAGAGTAGAAACACCTGTGTTAGACAAATCTATCTGCCAATTTGTTAAATAAGAAAAACTGAAAAGGGAAAGTCAGTATCAATAGAAAAAAATAGCAGTTTCAAGATGCTATGCCCCTAAACGTCTTGTAATTTCAAGAAAAGGTTTGTATCACATTTTCACTTTGCACATAATGCAAATAATAGGACTTCTTCTCCTTTTTTTTAATTTATTTTTTTCAAACGTATAAGTATGCACAGGAACCACATAACGACATCAGAAAAATATCAGTAGCTATTGTAAGGTAGATTTTAACAGGGAGTATTTATGACCATCACAATTAAAATCTAAAATATGCTCCACATATTACATTAACAATTTCAGTGAAAATGTAGTAAATAAGCCAGTTTTTTCCTAAATAAGCTAGAAGGTGGAATAATTTCAGGAAAAAAAGAAATCACTGCTACATACTTTGTTTTGTATTTAAAATGAAAAGCAAGGGAACAGAGATTTGAGCTGTAAAATACAAATAGGACATTTTTCTAAATAAATATAATCGCTTTATTGCCTTAGTTACCATGATTACAATAGAAAATAATTTTTTTTTTCCCTTTGTCTCAATTACACACTGGTATATTCTGAAAGATCAGAGCTGCTGTGAGATGTTTACTTTTGTGCATTTTTAACCTATTAAGTACCTTTGTTCAGTTTTATGAAAACCATTCTGTCTGCTCTGAATCACTACACAGAAATTGTAGCTGTTCAAATCAAGTAAAAAGTTGGTATTTGTGCTCTGAAAAAGAACTATATGGCTTGGTAAGAGCCTGGTCAAAAAGTCAGTGAAGGAGAGGGAACTAGCTTGACATAATGTTTTCATTGTGAATTCTTAATAGTTATTTTAACCCCTTACTTATAGCCAGCAGGGGGGTTAATACTGATTTTTCAAGGCTTTAAATTGCTAATTCAAGTTAAGTATTACAAAATATTCAGACATGCAAGGTCAAGAGAGTCAGACATTTACGTACCCAAGAGCAAAACAAGCAAGCAATAATACTTCTCTAAAAGCCTATTTGAAAGTCAGAGTTGTATGCTTTTTCCTGGAAATGCAAATTCCTTACAGCGGATGTTTTTTTGGCAGGTCACATGCTGCATCATGTGAAAATCGGGTTAAAGGTAAAGCAGTGTGTCCATCAAATCCCCTCCATCGTAATGGAAGCTACGATCCAGCCAATCACCCGCACAGTGCTCCGAGTTCGGCTGAACATCACTCCTGACTTCACCTGGAATGACCAGGTAAAAAAAAAGGGAGGAGGAGGCAAGACGAGAAACATTAGTTAAGCTTCAATAAAGGAGATGATCACTGGGAGTCCATAGCTGTTTGGATAAGAAAAAAGGCATTTATTTTTAGCTAAAAAGCAACTTTGATGATAGGAATGGAATGACCTTTATGACTTTTGTTGGAGAAAGCAGGCAAAGATCATCTTTTTATTTCTGTTAATCCTTATAACATTGGGCTGTATATAACACATTGAGGCAAATGCTTAATACTGAATATTCACAGTAGTCACACACAGATTAGAGTTATGTTCCCAGTAAGGAGAAGCAAGAAAAAGGGAGACATGAATGGCTCTCTGAACTATGAATGAATGTCAGACAGAAAAGCCTTGAAATGCAGTTCATGTATGCCAGGTTCTGTTGTTCCTCCTGGCTTCACAAATACACATTCACAGTATCAGTGCCTTTCTTCTGCTGCGACTTGTCTGAACAAAAAAACTGAGATAAGTTTGCAATTATGTTCACCTGTATTTTATGGTGCAAATTCATATGAAAGGAGTTGTACCAGTTTCACATTTAGCTATACCCACATCCTTTGATTCAGAATCTGTTCATTAGAAATACATTTAAGATAAATGAAATATAAATGTCCACATGGGGGCATTGTATTGTTGCTGTTACTTCTGAAACTTTCTACAGGAAAAAAGCTACCTCAATGGGCAAACATAATTTTCATCTTTTAAACTTATGAGATTTATGCTTAAGATAACTTATTCTGAAATGTGGATATTAAGTATCTGTTCTTTTATTAAAAAACTCATTTTAAAATCCCTTAGATTACAAGTTTACCTTAATCATAAGTAAATGAGAGTTTTATTCCACAAACACTTAAATTACTTTCAATTTTATTTTCCCTGCCGAAAGGTGTTTTATTTTCTTGTGGAAGTTTCACCAAGTTGTTGTATAAGTGGGAGATTAGCAATCAAAATATAGAAAGTTTGATTTTGCTTGTCACCTAGATTTAATGAAGAAATATTTGAATGGATTCCTAACATGAATTATAACATGAAATACTTTTTTCTGCCTTATTTATGTTTCAGAAGGAAAAAAAGCATTACTTTTAGGATTGAAACAAGTTTTTATTGTTCAGTCCTTCATCCACTTTACCTGTAATCTGTTAAAGATTAAAAAAAAAAATAATGTTCTTTATATTAAACTTTATCTTAATACAAAGTAATTTCTCAATCCATTGTTAGGTTTTTCTACAATACCTAAGTTCTATATCTTTACAGGTTAAAAAAGGGTCCACACAAAATTATACTGTTGTTTTGATTCTACACCTCTAAATTTAGAGCAAAATTTTGTCAAAAATCTATTTTCTGCCATGACCCCTTTACACAGTTTTTCTGATAGTTGCTTTGGAAACATTATGATTGTTTTATCAATTAAGTTTATGGAGCTGTTTTTGTGTGAATGTTTAGTGGTAATCATAAAAACTTGGGAACGTTTTTTTTTTATTTCTGTAATGTGGTGTTGATTTTCCTGTTTCTTCAGTAAATGAAACTTCTATCACAGTAAATAACTAAAGCTGTTAAATTTTAATAGTCTCTGAAAATGAATAACTGTCTCAAATTCAAGCATAGACACTCTGAAACTGCTTCTCCATCATCACATTATTTTAGCAAGCTTCTCAGAAACTTACAGTTTTAGCTGTAATTGGTACAAAAGTTAGCTGCTAAAAAATTCCATCTGAAGAATTGCAGTAATCAAATAAAACCAGTTACGAAAACTTTAAATACCATGCTTAGCTGAAATACCCTGCTTGACTAACATTTCAGGGTTTTAAGATTGTTCCTTTACCTGGATAATTAATTCTATAGTGATCTTATCACAAACTTTGCACTTGACATTACAAGAGAAAGAAGATAGTTTTTGTAGTCATGATATAGGACATCAACTTAATCTCTAGTTTTCAGTACAGGGAGCTCTTTAGCTTGGTAAGATCATGTGAGCCAAATCCCAAATTTTTATTCTATTGTTAGAAGCAAAGGTCTATAAACATACCCAGATAGAGCAATTAAGCCTTAATGCATCTAGGAGGAGTCCAGCAGAAATGCAGGATAATGCAAGTAGTATTAATTAGCTGAATCATATATCAGACATATAGTTTTAGGGAGACAGTTGCCCAAAATACTGGTACGTGCCAGTTCTTAAGAGCTCCCCAGAGTTCTTGAAAATCATTACTGGCAAAAATGTTGCGTTTCCTGTTCCCAGATTTTCCTGCTTACCCCATGCAGTTTTTTCCCGGGATTTTCCAAAATTGGGTTGCTATTAGAGTTAATAATAACATTTCTGAGCTTTGAACTTATTTGCCTTCCTTAATTCTCTTAAATGCTCCTAATCCCTGATGAAATAGTAGTCTCACTGTCATTTTTCAAAATGTCACCTGCGTGTCATTTCAGCTGCACTGCTTCAGTTCCCAATGAAGCTGCAAGTGAAATTCAAATGTAATATAAATTAATGACTCTCCATCTATTTGTCTATTGTGCAACTGTGGTAAAAAAGAAAGAAAGGCACCTTAGTTTTATTCTTTGTACATAGTTTTGTCTTCACAAACCAGTACAGACTGTTTTCCGACAGACACAGTAATGAATTATGCTGAAAATAATTTGTGCCATGTGAATCAATACCAGATTCCTGGAGCATTAAAATTGCCATTAGAAGCAACTATGCACTTTGTCTTTTTTCCGATTAAGTTTAGGAAAAATTCCAACTTTTTTTTCATCTCCTGGTTTTGCAACTTATCGCAGTCCTCATCAGAAACACCAGAAATCTACATTCATTTAACAGTATGTCTTCCATACTCCTTTACTATGCATTTTTCTTACTTTCCTAGATATTTAAGTAAAATGTTTGTACGTTGGCAAGCGTTATTTATTCTGACAAAGAAACAAAACATCTTAATTTAGCATCACGCCTAGCTATGATTTCTGGCATTGCTGGCATTGCAAAGTAAGGTACAAAACAAAGCAAACAAAAATCTAGGTTTAAAAAGAAGTGTTGCCAGACGGCAGGGAAATCATTCAGTGACGGCTCTATTTATGTTCTTCTCACTTCACCTGTATCAATGGCTACATCAATGGCCTTCTGAATATACTTACTGTACCTTTCTAGAGGAGAGGGGATGAGAGAGAGGAGAGGAATGTCACAATTCAGTGTCCAGTTTTTCCTGAGAGAATGTTTTTGACTGAAAAATGAGCAGACAATTGCAAATGACAATCCTCTATACAGAACCCAAAGGCAGAAGTACAGGGAGGAATAAAGAGAAGGTGTTCTTTCCTAGGAGCCTATAGGGAACCCTGGGGGTTCAGTCTATTTATAAACAGCTGAGGCAGTACCTTCAGTTGCATTTGTATCATGTTCATTGGTATTATGTGTACCTTAAGCAAACCCTTATTGAAGCATAATCTTCAAGCAGACTGATCTAATTCAAAACATTATTTTTCGGTTACTTCTGATTTCTGTATTCCTTTATGAGCCTATGTCAATCAGAAATACATCTACTTTTTTTGCAAACCTAGAGAATCTTGTTACAACTAAAACAAAACTATCTTTTCTACTCATAAAGGTACATGGCAGTGTTGGAGAGCCCTGGTGGATTTGGGTAGAAGACCCTACTAATGATCACATTTATCATTCAGAGTACTTCATCATTCAAAAGAAACAGGTAATGGACTTCTTTCCGAATCTCATAGCAAGACAGAAACAAAGTTAGTGAGATGCGGATTTGTCAGGTCAGTCAAGCAGATTTTTAAATCAGCAGTACAGCGTTCAAATTCAGATATACTTGATCAGCTTGGACTTCCACAACAATTTTTTCTAAGCTCAAATGTCCCTTTTTCTCTTCCTCCTTTGCTGGGATAGTTACTTTCAGATGATAAAGAAAGACTGTAATGGTTTTGTCTATTAAAGAACAAAAGCCAGCCTTATTTTTATCTTTTGAAGACTACAGAAACAAAATTCATTCCAGGCAGTAAAATATTTTATAAAGATGTAAACATTGCACACATACTTATTGTTTTGCGGTAGCAAAGCTTATGAAAGTGAGACAAACTATGGTTTTTCAAGTTACTGATTTTTCTGTGCAGTAATTATTCTCTACGTGTCTGTACTAGGTCATTACTAAAGAACCTCAGCTGCTGGTGTTCACAATCCCAATTTTTGAACCTCTTCCTTCTCAATATTACATTCGAGCTGTGTCCGATAGATGGTTAGGAGCAGAGGCTGTATGTATCATAAATTTTCAACATTTGATCCTTCCAGAGAGACATCCACCCCACACAGGTAACTTCAAATTTGATCATTTTTCTTTAACTGATATTGCTCATATTGAGTTTTTTTATGGTAGTGCAATAAAGTTCTTACTTCTTCTTCATTGTAGAAAAGTTTATGGAATTTTACTTTGTGATATTTCTTCTCCAGCTCTCTAAGCTTTTCAATTCCTGAACAAAATGCAGGAATTTTCATTTCATCTCAATATACTACCAGCCTTTGAGTTACTCCAGGTTCTCTATAAACCATAAGAAAACTGAACCTGTCATATAAAACTAAGCAAATCTCTGTGTTACGGTATGTCTTAGCTTAGTGCTTGCAAGCATTAATTTTCTTCTGGACTGGTTACAAATAATCCTAGACTGTCTTATGAATGGCATTCAGCAAAGAAAAAACAATGCTAAAATTTTGAAAATATGAAACATTTTACTGTTTTTGCTGAGATACATTTTTCATATCAAGTACTGTTACAGCACTGAACATCACATTTCCTCTCATCAAGTTGTGGCCTTCCCCTCCCCCTCCTTTTTTAACACTTGGCACAGAAGCATATGTTTGTGTTTTTCTTCGTTTTTTCTGGATACATAAATTGCTTTATACATTCATTGGGCCTGATGTCATTGTAAAACCTTTCCACTGTAATTACATTTGGCTCATCTAGCAGTCTGTTAAGTGAGTGCCTTCAGAAATGCACAGTTCTCATACGGTGTTGTCCTTTGGCATGCATAAATTCACATGTGTTTGTGAAGTGTTTAGCTATTGTTATACTGTACCTACACTGTCTGGAAAAGCATGTGTAACCTTTTTATCTAATTGACTGATCACTGACTACTATTCAGAAGAAACAGAAAGATATTTACACATCACCAGTTATGGAGCCTCTAGGATTTATGGTAATTGATTTCAATTCCCATCTGGTTCCCACTCAACAATGAAGTACGTAGAGGCTCTGCTAGGCAAAAAAACCCTTCTTTCTCCTCAACAGAACCCAAGAAATTGCTGTTTCTGTGGGAATGATAAAACAGCCATAAGGTATCAGTGAAAAGCATGTGAAGAATATTAGGCATCATTGCCTCAGTAGATTTTATGACTCCCATATCATACCTTAATGTGAAGCACCCTGAAAAGACAAGGAGACCTCCAGCCTCAAAAAAAAAACCAACCCAAACTTCAAAGCAAGCATCTGTATAGCAGAATCACTGCAGTCTCCTTAATTTGGTAGGATTCCAAATCCAATCTGGTTATATATATCATCTTCCAAATTCCACAATCTCTAATTATTTGGATAGCAGATGCCCTCAAGATATATTGAGAATTATATATTGAAAAGCTGTTTGTTTATTTATTATGTCTTTAATTATACATTTAAAGGATTAGATGCAAAATTTAGCTGTACTCATCTGATTTGTATTACTCCATCAACTTGGAAACTCCAAAGAATCCTTCCTTCTTCAATAGACTTTTTTTCCCTTGAACTTTAAATACTCCACATTTTGTTATCATAAGAAGCTGGACATACATATGATCTAACACAGTGATTTTAGAACTTACTACAAGTGGGTGAAAACAGCTATAAGAAAAAGATTAATATATGCAAATAACTGATTCACAGCTATCAGAGTACTTTAAAAATTACTTGCAGAAAGATTTCAGAGCTATAAAAACAACTTTTTTATTTTTCTTCATCAAAGTGAACAATTACCCAAATGTGTACTCTCTGTCATATGAGATACTAAGTAAAACATTTTTCAGTGTAAACTGTTTTCCACTAGATTACTGGTTAGTGTATTTGTCTTCATAACAAGCTATTTCATGTCATGGCATCTCTTGTCATGCACTTACGATTATTTTGTGGTTTTAGAGCTTCTGGATCTTCAGCCTTTGCCTATCACAGCCTTGGGACATCGCGAATATGAAGTCCTGTACAAATTCACACACTTCAACCCTATCCAGACACAGATATTTCATACTCTTTATCACACAGACTGCAATGTTCTTCTTGGAGCGCCTACAGGTTCTGGAAAAACTGTTGCAGCTGAATTAGCCATCTTTAGAGTTTTTAACAAGTATCCCACATCAAAGGTTTGTAAAATAGGTTTACTAGAATCATTTTGTTATGAGTGTTTTTTCAGCAATAGAAAACCCTAGAAGAAAACTATGGGGAACTGAATTTTACTTTCTCCAATTTGCATGTGCATGGATACAAAATGGTACTGCATTAGGTACACTGCGCTTTTACTTCAACTATTTATTTTAATCAGTTGACAACTAGAGTTAAATCTACAAACATGGCATTCAGGCATGCTGGATTTCCTTTTCATCCTTACTTAACTGTGTATCCTGCTTTAATCTCCTTCTACTAGCAGTGGTACTGTTTTATAGCTGTTAGTTCCCTTCCATGTGAATACAACTAGCCCAGTCTCTCTATTATTTAAACAAATAAGGTGCAGTTAATTACTACAAGCAAATATTCTGTTCCAGCTCGCCCCTGTGTTTTAAATTGCCTAAAAGTTGAACAACTCACCTTTTGGAGTTTTGTTTTCAAAGTGAATATATATCTGCTTCTTGACTTAGCCATATTGTCTTAGTTAACCACGTTTTAGCTTTAAAGTCTTTCAAAAAGATATTTGTATCTGACTGGGAGATTTTTAAAAAGTATAACCTTTCTATTAACAGAGATTGTGTACATAAATTCCTTAATCATCTTTGAATTTAAATATCTTCATGTAATTTGCTAGTCCAAGGGAGGTAAATAAGTCACTCATACACTTTCAACTTATCTGTGAGACATACAATATAGCCAGTTCTCACAGGAATGCATCTTTTAGGTTTTAATAAAGCTGTAAGCCTGGCTATATATTTTAAAGAATGTATGTGAATTCTTCATGTAGCAGTTTCTTCATGTTCAAAAGCTTTAGAATTTTTAACCATAAATCTATAAGTAAATACTGTTTGTACATGTGAGCATATTCCCCTCTGCTCTGCAGGCTTCTTTGGGAAAAATATTGTGACATTTTGCTTAAAATAATCAGCTTTTTTATTTAATTGGTCATGTTTTAATAATTTAATGACATAAATAGAAATCAGGTAAGATATTGCTTGCTAGAAATTCAGATTATTTCTATTCCAGAATGTTAACATGCAGATTTTATAGTCATGGCAAAAAAACCCCATTATTTACACAACTGGGTTTTGATTTTAAAAGGTGTGCTGAATACTTCAAGAATTTATTCTTTTATCTGAATTTATTTGCTTATTAATTGCTCAGGAAACAAAACAGTATTTCAAGCATTATGTCTCTTTTAAATATAATCCTGCTGTAGGTCATTTAAGGGACTCAGACCTTATTTATTTTATAAATTATGAGTATGTTCAAATCTCACAAATACTATGTGTTGTAGGTACACTTCAATAAAGGTTTCTTGTTTAACTTCTAGTTTTGTGCCTTTTCTTTTGTAGGCAGTGTATATTGCACCCTTAAAAGCACTCGTCCGTGAGAGGATTGAGGACTGGAAAGTTAGGATTGAAGAAAAGCTTGGTAAAAAGTATGTTTCTCCTTACCTATTCAGAGAATTGAGAAGCAAAAGAACAGCTCATCAAGTATGAATAAAATCTCAAAATACTTACGAGTATTTCAAAAAGGGTTTTGGTTTTATACTGTCCTTCAAATTTCTAGTACTTGAAAAGTTCTATCAATCATCACTGTAGTGATATATCAAAACTAAGATCAAAAATGATAGATCAAAAGTGATAGATCAAAATCAAACCTAAGAAAGGGATACACTTTGATACCCAGCTATTTTTGTTCTCATTGCTTGCCAGTATAAAAAATACAAAGCTCAGATTTCAGTCCACAGTATCCTTGGAAATTGAAAATATAAGTCAAAATAAGCTTTTGTTAGAAACCTTAGCTGTAAGGAACATACAGGACTTGCATGAACTGTATAATAATAGTCATACTATGTCATTCATATATAAATTAATATAATTTTATTCCTTGGTAACATTAATTCCTGCTGATCATCCCAGGTGTTGGAGTTCAGCCATTACTTTATGATCTATAAGGTAGATCAGTCATGTTGATGCTTTCCAAAATTATAGTTTCCTGAATTAAAATTTTTATCCATAGGATGCGTTATTTAGGTCCTTCACCTTTTCTAAATATAGCCTTTTTCCTAAGCTAAGCTCAAAGCATGCCACAAGAGAAAGAGATGCTCTTCTGTGTACCTGAAATTACCAGTAATATTCCTGTTGTTATCACAGCAATGAGATAAAATATTTTATAGTAATATTTCTTTCTTGAAATTTGCAATTACTTGTGTCTGAAATTTTGAACAGAAGATACAGATTGCTTTGAGGAATTTTTATTAGATTTAGATTCAACTGGTTCAACTGGATGTAGAATGTGTCATTGAAACGTCAAAAACCCATTGTAATGCATCCATCTAAAATGATGGATCATCACAAATGCTGCAAACAATTGGAAAAACTCTTCTAATCTTCTTCAAAAAGTAATCTCAGGCTAATTTCTGCACCTTAATGGACCTTCACCAGCAAATGCAATACACACTGCAGTTTAGCCTCATTATTCAAACCAGAGATCCATACAGAACAGCAGGCAGCAACGTGGTAGCCTCCATGAAAGCTTTCATCCTGTCTATGATAGGGTGTTATGATTCACATTACATCATACCAGTATTATGTTATCTTCATTTTGGTCAACTAACCATTGGTTGGGACTCATATTTGTCCTCTTCTTTTTATATGATTTTGCTAAGGAATGTATTTGGTATTTATATGGTGTTTACTAGGGGAACAAAGAGACAGGTTTATTTACTTAAAACAACTTTGAAAATCCTGTTAAAGGTGTTTGACAAGATGCAAAATTACTTTGCTTAATTTTGTTTCTTTCCTCTTTTAAGAATTTAAGTTAAGGAGTAAATATTTGAACATTAAGATGTTTTAAAGCTTTGTAAAGCCAAGCCACTGTCCTTCTTGATTACAGGGTTGTAGAGTTGACAGGAGATGTGACTCCTGATATGAGAGCTATTGCCCAAGCTGACCTGATTGTTACTACCCCAGAGAAGTGGGATGGTGTCAGCAGAAGCTGGCAGAACAGAAGCTATGTTCAGAAGGTTGCCATTCTTATCATAGATGAGATCCATCTTCTAGGTGAGCATGTTTCGCTGCTTTTGATCAGAATCATTGCTAATTGATTGCTAAAGGAGTGTGCTGTTACTTATGATGTGAATATACTTTTTGATATCTGAACCTTTTCTTCTTCTCTGTTTTTCAATTGACTTTTCATTTACTAGGGGATGAGAGAGGCCCAGTATTGGAAGTCATTGTGTCTCGAACAAACTTTATCTCATCTCACACAGAGAAGCCTGTAAGAGTAGTTGGTTTGTCCACTGCTTTAGCAAATGCCAGAGACCTTGCTGACTGGCTAAATATTAATCAGGTATGAAAAAAGTTTTAGAAAATGGATATGTATTTGTCCTGCAGCAAAACAAAATAGCAATTGATAAGATAATTCAAGGTTAAACTTGAAAAAAATGTTCTCTTGTAGATGGGTCTGTTCAACTTCCGACCGTCAGTGCGCCCAGTTCCTCTGGAGGTGCACATTCAGGGCTTCCCTGGCCAGCATTACTGTCCTCGCATGGCCAGCATGAACAAACCTGCTTTTCAGGGTAAGCAGCGAGCTCCTAGACCCTCTCCTTCTTTCTGTAAAAGAAAAAGGGACTTTACACAGTTATTTGCAGCACGTTTGCAACATGTGTTACTGTATGTACTCTTGGCATGTATTGGGGGAATCTGCTCTGCTAATGGCCCAAAGCTATTTGTCTGAAACATAAAGTGTGCTGCAAATGCAACATGTAACAGAGGAATGTAATGTATTTAGAACAGAAGAATAAAATTAGTGTTAGCAAAGGGGAAATAAAATGTGTTTTCTCTTAGTGTTTGACACCAGAAAGAAATATTTGTGTAAAAATATTTGAAATTTAGAAAGCAATAAAACCATTCATACTATTAATCTGCTGAGGTATTTTCATATGGACCACTGCATGTAAGCATTAAAACAGAACAGAAGTTGCAAGTCAGGCTAACCTCCTATAATTCTAGTTTCAAAGCAATAACCATAAAATTCAAAATTTGTAGTGCATCCAGATTTGCTTCTGTTTCCAATTTTTTATTCTTAACCAAGCTGGCAAGCAGTATAGACTTAAGAAAAACTCTCTTGTATTTTATTTGAACATGTTTTGTTTTCGTTACATAAGGAATATTTATTATATCAATTAAAAATAACCTCCAAAATAAATTTTGTAATCTGAACTGCTGTTGATTGTGAGGTGACATTTGCGAGGGGACTTTTTAGCTGCTTTAATTAGCCTTATGACAGAAGCAAAGTATTGATTGTGGACTAGAGACCAATCTTGACAGCTCGGATTATTTACACCTCCACAAGAGCATTGTACAAAAACACTAATGAACAATAAATCTGTCTTGGGCTGTGCTGCCACACCTGTTCCTGAAGCAACAAAAATCCATTAGATGTTGGGCTTTTAAAATATATAGATATATTGGTATATGTAGTTGTAAGATATAAATACACATGAATTATCCTATTTCAGTAATTTCCCAACTGCATCGCGCGTGTATATGCAGGAGCACATGCTGGGTAGTATTCAGGAGCTGGGGAATAATATGTGCTGGTGGGCAGTATGAAATAGTTTTCAGAAATTAACAATACATAAATTTAATTGCTTGAATGAGAATTACATGAGAAAACACACAAACAGATTTATAAGTGGTTTAGAGAGAGTATTTGAAATTCTAGGTACACCTAGAATATATACTATATATATATAGTACTATATATATATATATACTTCTAGTGCTTGTTGAAGTTAGAAAATCTCTATAAATATGATTTATTGCACACTCTGTTCCCCACTTGTTTGACATGATACAGTCAAGGTTATTTTAGCATTTTCATGGGAATACTTATTCCTGAGTCCATAACAATTTCACTGCAAGCTGAAATTTTTCAAAGATTGACTGAGCAAGAAAATGCTTTTTAAAAAAGTCCTAAAACATAACTGGTTTAAATATATCGTCATTGGTTTAAATAGATCAGACTAATTAGTAAACACAGAAACAAAGTTCTCTTGTACTGTAATGCCCACTTCCACAGCAGCTATTGAAAAGTCACTTTCTACTTTTTTTACCTTTTCTGATATTGGTAGATTGAAGTGGTCCTTCATAGGCTGACATGAGTTGATGCAGTTTGAGCTCTGGGTCAGACAGACAGCAAATTTTAGACCTTCATGGCACTTAGTCTGAGACAATAGTGTAGAAAAAACATTAACATACTTATTAGGCTGAGATAGAGAATTTCTCAAGCTTGAAGTCTAGAAAGCTCGTCTAGGTTTTGTAGTGTTTTGTTGGGTTTTTTTCATAACTGGTTCTCTTAATTAGCTTAGTGATCACTGAAGTAGCAGGGAAAATCGACTGAGACTCAGCTAAGCATAGTTTTATGGTCTTTGGTTCAGAGGTGGTGTATTCTCACCTCAGTTGTATCCATTATCCATCCAGCAGAATAGACTCAGCAGACATACCTGTATGTCATCTGCAGAGTGGTCTATCAGCTGTCATGGGATTGCAAGGAGAAACCCTAATTTTTGTCATTAAAGGGTCTAATTCTCAAATTCTGTTTTGCTCAACAGCAATTCGGAGTCATTCTCCAGCCAAGCCTGTTCTTATTTTTGTGTCATCCAGACGTCAGACAAGGCTTACTGCCTTAGATCTCATCGCTTTCCTAGCCACAGAGGATGATCCCAAACAATGGCTGAAGATGGATGAAAGAGAGGTAGAATCATTTCACCTTCCTTATTTGTGTTTTGCTTCTATTTTATTGATGTTTGTTTGAAAAAAATAAATGATCTAAAACAAAAGAGCCGTTTGAGGGTAGATCTTGAAAGAGTTGTGCATATGCTAAATTTCCTTATGTATTAAAAGTAGTGTCAACATTAAGGCTATAGAAGCGTCTGTGCGAGAGCGGAACTTCAGAACACAAACTCTTTTATCTTTGTTTTTTCCTGCATATCTCTTATTAATGCTAGTTCCATGGTCCCAGACAACATATATCACATGGTGCAAGTCTTTGATACCAAGATAAGACAAAGACTAAAAGAAAGAGGGCTAGTGCTCTCTAAAGTTTACAGCTGGACATCTGTGACATATAGATGTTGAGCTGAAATCTAAACCAAGTCTCTTTCAGTGTTTTAGGAGAAAAATCATCCTTCTCATGAGATGCATTTTGTATATGTATATGCATATATATCTGTGTGATTATATGTACCTATGTATATACGTGCATCCATCGATATTCATAGATAGATAGATATACTGCAGAACCAATCATTTAGCAATGGTTCAGTCTTGCATATTAAGGAAATAAATCAATGATATAAAAAAAGTAACGAAAGCCAATATCTTTGTTTTAAGAATGTAAAGATTGCAAAGTCAAACACTTAGATGTTAAACAGTGCTAGAGTAAAGGCTTTTTTTTATTCTTTTTCAAGCAATATAATCTTTAATTACATTTTCTTCTATTTTTTTTTAAATCTTCTTTTGTTTACTTCAAAACGTGAATGATGGCTAAATAATAAACAACCATTCAATATTCTCTTTTATCTGCATTCTTCAAACTGTATATCAGATTCAGATTATATTTAATTCACTCAGTTTGGCACCTGCTCTGAATACAGTATTATTTATTTCCTTCTGCACTAATGGTCCTGATTATAGTGTATCACTGCTGCAAAACAGGTTTTTTTTGGTTGATATTCAGATTTTCTAGATTTTGGAAACTAGCTTTTTCTAATTGTTGCAGATCTTCTACTAGGAATTTCTGTGATAATTTAGGGCCAAAACAAAGCAAAATGCAGGAATCACAAACATAAAATCCAAGTTGAATAGTTGAATACTGTATGAATATTTATATATAAACAGTTTTATCAATGGTTATACAATTGTAAATATTATATGCGAAAAACTGTAGATTTCTACATTATATTGTTTGTGTTTATTTGCTCTTTGCCAAAAAATAAAATGTGATTTTTCAGAGATAAAGCATAACATCTTTATCCTTCCTGTTTTGGATGGATTTTAAAATAGAAAATGGCTGTCTTGGTTGATAAACTATTACTGCTAAAGTGTATCTTAACTTGATGGTGCTTTTCTAGCTGTAGAACCTCTATTTAATGTTTTCTTGAACTTAATAGAAACATCTCATATCCAAGTTATTATTACTTAGTAGAATACTCTAG
This sequence comes from Corvus cornix cornix, assembly GCF_000738735.6. Taxonomy (NCBI): domain Eukaryota; kingdom Metazoa; phylum Chordata; class Aves; order Passeriformes; family Corvidae; genus Corvus; species Corvus cornix. Next base: position 73,342,448 of record NC_047056.1, read on the forward strand.
TACCTTGTGCTGGTTTACTGTAGTAATCTCACCTACAATTAGAATATGCACTGGGCAACTTGCCCTAAATGACTTGCATTATTATGAATAGTTTCCCCATGTCCTGGGAGCCACTGCTATTCCAAAAAGAACTTAACTGAAGCTTCTTCACTTGCTGGAAAAGGGTTTTCTATTAGGAGTCTTTGAATTTCATGTTTCAGAATAAGCCTCTGAAGGTTTTGAAATAGGAGCCAACAAGGACAAGCAGACTTTGCATTTATTAGTTTAATAACATTTGCATATGATTTATATTTGAATTAATAAGCTGAATGTTTGGAGCATGAGATACCTACCAAGTTACTCAGGTCTGATTACGTAAATGTAAAAGACTGAGGATTAAGTTCTAAGTTGTTATATCTTACCACTATTATGCAGAACACAATTCTGTTTGAAGTACCCACAATTTCAAGTGGACATTTCTTTGGGTAATTATGGGACTAGTTTGTAGTTTTGTGTTTTAAATGAGCATGATTAGCCTGAGTTTCATTTGACATTGAAGGAAAGGACAAGGCTCTAGTAGTGCTACATACATAGTGTATATCCTGCCTAATTTTTTAATAATAATAAACCCTAATCATAATTTAGGGGGTTTTTAATTTAAAAAATTTAATCTCAAGTAACATTAGGGTCAGGCTTTGACTAGGTGAAATAGACAAAATTCTCCCCAGATTGCTTTAATGTTTTCAAGTTTGAAAAGTAGAACTAGCAAATACTTTATAGTAGGTATTCCATGTCTTAAACCCTTGTCCAAAATTTCAAGTGTTTCTCAATTCCGTATGGGATTAAAATGGACCAGTTAGAAGAATTAAATTGTTGTTGCCTTTTAAACAACAACTTTTTTTTCCTGTCAGTTTTTCACGTTTGTTTTTTTTTGCCAACCACTGTTCCTTTAGGGGGACTTACAGAAAAATTACTTTACTTTCAAAATAGTCATAATTCTTAACTCTGAAGTATTTTGAGATATATGAGATTTTTCATGGGTGTATACAAAGTTAGCAAGCTGTACAGCAGACCATGGCATTTTTCTTCAGTCGGCCTTATTTGTATAATATTAATTTTGGCTGACATAAGATTCCTTTGAGAACTCACAAGTTTTGTTTAATGGTGCAATTGCGTTTGCTACATGATGGCTAAAAGCTCGTCTGTTTATGTTAGCTTCCCAGTGAGTAGATTTCATAAGGCTTCTTGAAGTGTTGTAAAACAGTGCCATCCATAATAGCTTCTAAAGGGCTGATGTTGAGGTAGAGACAGATTCTTACAGCCATTAAAAGTGTTTTTTTTCTTTGTTACTCTTTGTGATGGTATCAGAGAGATTCAGGCCTTGTGGGGAAGAGATTGGAATACAGCAGAGACCAGTACTGGGTCTTTGTTAATGTCATTGTTACCAATACTGGACCTTTTTTTATCAGCTATGCCATCATCTTAGCTTCCCTAATCTTCTCTGTAGAGATTCTCCCTGTGGTGGTAAAACAGGCTCTTGTTTGAAGCTTGTGATGAATGATTCTGTTCACAGTCTACCAGACTGCTTTTCACAGTACTCTCAGGTAACAGGCAAATCTACCTCTGTTTTTGCCACCCAGCTCCAATTACCAAATTCAGGCAATGTATCAATCAGTTATATGTCAAATGACATGAACTTGCATGAACCTTCTAGAATACATATTTGTATCTATATGTGACATACAGAAACAACCCTTCAACTGTTGCCACCAACATAGGTAACAGCCTGCCTGGATCATGGAGGAATCATACAAGATGTTCTTTCCCTCATAGGAGTCATTATCTAACAGGTGCAACTGAAGTTAGTCAAGAAGGAATTTTCTTATACATGCATCTTCTGAAAAATATGTATGTTATAGGCAGCTCCATTAGGTTTTGGGAATGGTTGTTCCTGGACACTTGAATTTCATGTCTAATGTGCAAGTTTTGGCTCATACCCATTACAGCATTCAGAAAGCTGAAAGGTATGCAGAAAGCTGAAACAGCAATCAGTCTTCATAAAACTGGCCAGTACTTAATGAAAATTGCTGTTTCTAATAATGCTCTGTTTTGAAGTTCTGCTGGACCTGTTGCGGCACTACAATAGTTAAATTTGCTTAATAGATTCTATCCAACTAAGTTTCAGGCTGTGTGCATGCTTTTTGTGAAGAAATGGCCACTCAAAGACCTCATGTATTACATGTACTTTTGTCTGACCAAGGATGCCTCCAATGATGTTTGAAATACCCTTCTTACCAGGATTTGTAGCTGATGCTTTAAATCTCACCCCTACATTTTCCAATTACACATGCAGATATTCTCCAGGATTTAAGCAAGACTGCTACAGTTTTCCCAGAGTATGAGTGGGCAGTCTCTAGGAAAAGAAAGAGTAGTTACCTTTAGAGTCTTAGAAATGTTTTTTAATTGTTCTGTAAGGTGCATTGTCCATACACATTCCAAAATGAGCTCTCTATCTCTCTTACAATATGCCCCAAGACTGAGTTTATTTTTCACTGAAGAGTGAAGAAGCAGCAGCAGAAGCTGTCTTCCTTGCCTTCTGCAATAATAGCAAGGACTCTTCATTAGATACCACTCTGTAAAGATTGTCCTGGTTATACTTTTGAGGCACAGGTGCATCATGACAGAAATGTGAATGGACAGTGCATCTCAAAGTGGAGACTACATCTGTAAATAGAGTGGTTCTTCGTTTCTTTTTCTTGTTCTTTGATGCCAACGTGCCCATGAAAAAAGAAAATGTTATGCTTACCCTGGGTTTTTTGTATAACCATTAGAGGATTTTTAAATACACACTTCCCAGCTAAAATTCTAATTTGGTCTTGTCAGCCAGGACTGTCATGTTCAAGCTTGTGGCCCATTACTTATCTTGTTAAAAGGGAAGATAGCTCAGATTATCCTTTTGGAAACAGACAGTGTGACCAGTTTCTGATGGTCAGCTTGTGTAAGATCAGTTATACTGTTCTACATTAGGAGCTGATTAAAGAGGGACAAGTCCTTCTCTGTCAGAAATTGCATCTACGTCTGTGGTGGCAGAAAATGTTGCAATCTTTTTACAACTTAATTTATTAGAATCAAGTTTTCAGTTTATTTATTTTTCTCTAATGTTTTTACCGCTTTTTGTTTTTAACCTAAAACAAAAGTACAAAAGCAGTATTTATGGTTTATTGTTTGAAGTTAGAATGCAGTACTCACCAGCAGACAAGCAGGGTGTTTTCTTATTTGTTTGGTGGGGTTTCTTTAAAAATTTATTCCCTGTCCAGATACTTGGATTTATTTATTTTTTTTCTGTTTACAGTGCAAGGAGGGAGAAGACATGTACCAGTGTACATAGTTTTAACTTTAACCACAATGGTTTTTGCATTCTGCTTTGTGCATCATTTTACCATCTGCATCTTGTTAAGACTGTTCTTTATGAAACCTCTAGAAATAACTAATATCCTTTAGCACAAACATACCTACAGTAATATTCAATAGCATCCATATCAGGCAATAGTTTGCCGCCACCGAATTCAAGGGCCCTTGAATGAAGGACATTCATTGACTGCAAAAGAACGAATCAGACCCATCCTGATTTTACCCTTTTAGATGTGTGAGTGTATAAACATCTGTGCACTAATTCTGGATTAGTTCGTATGTGTTTGTACATTATGTGGAAATACCCATAGACATATGCATGAAAGTGAATGAAATTTTACCAATAGTTCTGGTTTACATTGTTAACAAAAGAGCCCAAAGCCAACAAAAAAGTCCTAAGAATTCTTGGAAAGACAAAAGATGGTTTTTCCTTCACTAACCTTTAAATCAAAGAACCTATTATATCCATGTTAATATTTTGAGATAATGTTGTGCTATAAAACAGGAGTAGAAGTGGTCTGTGTCATGACACTGGTCTGTGTCATGAACAGGTATATTGCTGTCATTTAAATGTGTCTTTTTAAATGTTTTAATATATTATTATAGTTTAATGTATTATTATGTATTGTTAAATATGATTTAATAATATATTTTAACTGTTTAAACCACATTTGAAAATGTTCTTTGAATAATCTTATTTGAGTTGTTTTAGGCATCTTGTTCTGTGTGGGATAGTTCTGAAGTATAAGCCAACTTTTCATCAAAAATAATTTTGTAAGATGTTTATTTTTTCTGCTTTTAAAGATCAGTAGGGTACCCAAGAATGATTTCTAAGTGTTTCACTCATTATAGAAGTTCAGCTTCCTTCTACAAGACGTTGGTTTTATGACACAAAAGTGTGTCATAAAAATTACCATTTAGTTATAACAAGGAGATGTTTTTATTTCACTTAACATCTGTAGCAGATGTGAAATATGTAATTATTTTTGTAAAAGACTTCATAACTTTCACGATTCTTTTGTTTGGCAGATCTTTCTTCTATTGGGCATTTTAGACAATTGATAAGCATTATTCAGTGGCATATGGTCTGAGTCTGACGTGCTTTGAAAAGAGTAGAGAGTACTAATAATGAGGATTCTGTGAAAATGGGAAAACCAGCACAACAGATACGCTTTGAGAAAGTATGGGGTTTTAGCATCTTGAAACAATATATCACACTCAAAGGGACAGAATTGGGCTGCACAATCTGTTAGCTCATTCTTGTCCAATCTGGTCTCCTCCTTTCTTTTGGAGCCAGCATTGTCATCAACTTGCTGAATTATACTCTGACTGGAATGTATTTCAGGCACAGGGTAATGTATCTGCTTAAATGGAATCCTATCTTTCTACAAAAGCTTTTTAAGTATAATAAATTTAAAATATTAAAAAAAAGTTCTATTAGCTTTAAGTAAATGGTTCAACAGTTTACATATGTGCAGGAACAAAGAAAATGACTACTTAGTAGTTTGAGAAAAATCGAGTTTGTTCAGAAATTAGAAGAGAAAATGTAGAAATAAAGTTTATTTTTTAGAATAAATATTTTACGATGCTACAAGATTTCCAAATTGGTTTTCAGGAGATATTTTTCTTTGTTCATCAAAAAAAACCTATGAAGGATAGCAAAACCTTTCAGCATGGGCCTGATCCTGCCTGTCTATGAGTCCAGGGAAAAATCCCTCCTGGCATTAAGTTCCCTGCATTGGTGTTGTACAGGGTTTTTTAATGCCAGTGGGATGCATATTTCCTTATATTATTTTAATATACTTTTTTCTGTTCTTAAGATAAAACATATTTCATTTATCCTTCTGTGAGTAAAACAACATTACAGTTGTTTTCAGAAAGATAAATAGTAATTGAGTCATAACTGCAGAAATGTTAGATTTGTTTTATAGTCACAGTGCTGTGTCTGTTTCTGGTTAATGAACCTATTAATTGTGCCATTATTTCTTAATAGAAAGTTATAATATTCTTACACTACACTGACATAAGGGAGTTATATTTTTAAATAAATTGTCATGAGAATTTTAAGCCTTGGATTGTGCCTATGGGTAAAACAGTTATGTTTATTACAGTGATTTATGTGAAAGTAAGGGGTCAGCTAAAAATGACTAGGATTCCCTGCTGCTAAAATGACAGGATAGCAGTAAATGCACCAGTGCTCCTGCTAAGGGTTCTTTCGTTTTCCTGTGGTAAATTACACTGCTTTGCAGGTATGACTAACAGCACCACAGGCCGCCGCTCTAATACAAGTCAGAGGGGAAAAAAAATAACCACCGCTGATTGTAAAAGCAAGAAGAACATCTTTGAATAAATTCCCAGCGGTGTGAATTTAGGACGTTTTATGCTGGCAACTCAATGGCAGAAAGGTTTAGCTCAGGTCGTGTGCTGGAAGTGCTCCCAGTGTAAAACGGCGTGTGCTGAAGGAGCAGTCTAATGGCTATAGACTAATCCCAATCAGCTAATTTGATCACTGTACTGTTCTAGAGGAAAAGGGGATTTAGATGCATTATTTTCCCAATATCATGTTCTTTTGATGTGAATAATGAAATAAATGTTTTTGCAATGTAATTTCTTTTGTCAATTCTTGAATGCAGAAACTAAAATGTAAATGCATTTTTTTGTTTATTTTTCACATATTTGCCAATTTTGTTTTCTACTTTTTTCATCTTAGTTTCCTATTAAATATACACATATAGCTGTTATTTCTCAAAGTGTGTACGTAGGCATAAGGACCCTCTGCAGTACTAGTACGAATTAATAAACCCATAGTAAAAAAATCATTAGTAGGTTTGATAATATTTTTAGTATTGTATGTTGATGGTCATAATTGTAGAGAAAACAGTATGTGTGTTCCCATCTTATCCAGATATTTTTTAGTCTTAGAAGAAAAACCCTTTAAGATGGGTCATAATTCATTTTGTCCACACTGCAGTCACATGTCTACATGTTGACTAAAGAAATCAAGGGTTTGCTGATTGTATCTAGATAGATAAACTTTATCCTTTAACATATCCTCCTTTCATTCAGCTCTTTACTATCTTCGACTAATCTACCCCTCTTCTTGCTTCCCTTTCCTAAATGGACTTATCCCCTCTTTTCTTCTCAATGCATTGGGCTTTTTCTTTCTGCTCCCTTTCTCTTCAGTGTTTTATAGACCCTTTCACTCTTTTCTTCTGTAAGCGCCCTTCTCTTTTATACATGCTAGATCAGTTTATACAACAAACCTTCCACGTCTTCCATGTCTTATAGTATAGGAAACTCCCAGGAACATCCACACAACTGCGTTGTGAGGGGAAAACAAGTTTAGGAGCTTCCATTGACAGATTAAATTGATTGATCTATCAAAACTTGAACATTTTTTTTTAATTGGATTCTCTGTTACTGTGGTTCTGTTAGTCAAGGTTAGTTTAACAAATAGACTTTTAAAATGCTTTGCAATTGCTCTTCCTGACAAAATTGATTGATTTACAAAATCTTTATTGTTTGTTGGTTGGTCTGTTTGTTTGTTTTAAAATCCTCAATATGGACTGTTATGTTCTGTGGATTTTTCGTACCTTTTAAGGATTCTTTTTATAGTAGTTAAACAAGTTGCTTGAGTTTAGATAAGTGAATCATTCTGTTCACATTAAGGTCTGAGAATTATGAAACGCAGGAAGTATTTAGAGAGGTTACAATTTTGAACATCAGAAGAGTCCTAAGTAGAAATGAGGACATGACTGTAGTCATACCTCTGTATTTTGGAGAACTCAGTCTGAGATGAGGCTGAACACTATGTCCAAATTATTCAGTTACCCTGACTAATTTGTTCTGCACTACTGTTTTTTTCTCTAACCTTGCTATACCTCCCACAACCATGAATGATGCTGGCCTAAGTATGCAATATCATCATGCCACTGCTGGTGGCACCAGGAAACCACTAATAAGAGCATAAATTTTAAAGTTCCTGGCTATAATTATATTAAAATCACATAAAATAATAAATTACCTTAGAAATAAAAAAATAAAAAAGTTTTGAAGGGTAGAATCACTTAACAAGACAGTTTTGTTTGCTATTCCTAAGAGGTTTTTCACAGAGGTCATCTACAAAAATAAATAAGCTGGTTATCAAATTTATGACTTGAAAACATAGGCAAGAAGGTTAAAATGATAGTGGTGAAAATTATTCCAAGAAGTCATTGACATCAGATTTGAAAAAATTAGTAATAAAAATAGCTTTTTATCTGGACTTCTAAAAGTTTTAAATGAACACACTTAATAGATGTTGAATTTCACTACAGGGTTTGAGACCATAAATTACAACCTCACATTCAAAAAAAAATTTTTAATTAATTTGCATTTCAGCATGTGAATAGGAAGCTTTCTTGATGAATAATAATTGCAAAATTATCAAACTGAGGAAATGTCTATCTGTTCAAAGGCATTAGAGAGAGCCAAATTTATTTTTCATGACTGTTACTATGTTACTGGTTGCAGGGATTTGCTATGTTTTTATACCAGTTCTAACCCCTTTGATACTAGGGATTGCATTAAACAAACACAGAACAGAATGCACAGTATTTGCCAGACCTGTCAAGATATTTTCAGCATTTTCATTTGCTTGTCTGTGTTACTTAGCATGTCAATAAAGTAATGTGCATTTTGTATTCCACCCCTATGGTTAATATAGTTTTATTTTTTTAGACAAAACCAGTCTTTTCAGAGACTGAAGAAGGCTCTGTTTTCCTGTTTGTATAAATGGCACTGAGCAAATTATCATTGCTACAAAAATAAAAAAATAAATATAAGAAACCTAAAAGTTTAAAAATTCTGAGTAATATGTTTTAAAACAAGCAATTGTTCTTTCTATTACAGATGAATGACATCATAGTCACAGTTAGAGATTCAAATCTGAAGCTGACACTTGCTTTTGGAATAGGCATGCACCATGCAGGTCTGCATGAAAGAGACAGGAAAACTGTGGAAGAATTGTTTGTGAACTGCAAAATCCAGGTACCTTGTGTTCTTTTTGAATCCTGATGTAATGAGTTTTACATGGAATTTTAAAAGTTGGCTTTTTGTTACATATACCTCATTAATCTTTCTTTTTGTCTTAGGTTCTTATTGCCACAAGCACATTAGCTTGGGGTGTAAATTTTCCAGCTCATTTAGTAATTGTTAAAGGAACAGAATACTATGATGGAAAAACAAGGCGTTACGTGGATTATCCCATTACAGGTACTTACATAAATTATGGAAATGTTCATATGCTGAAATGTATTTCAAGCATATGCAAATGATCTGAATTATTTAGTAACTGATCACTACTGAATTTGGAGAAAAACTAGGAGACATGAGGTTTCTTTGTTTAATGCAAGTTGTAAGACAACTCTTAAGATTTTATGCAATAATGAAAATGTTTCTGTTTTGCAAATCTTTTTTCATGCTAAATTCCTTTAATGTGTATCACCCAAATTAGAAATTAAACAATTAAAGAGACAATATAAAGCCATATCTAGTTAACTAGTTAATTGTATAAAAGGAACTTTTCAAACATGAATTTTTTTTTTCATTTTTTAAACCTTTTCTAAAGAGAAACAAATTTTTAACAGTAGACTTTGCCATGATTTGAAATGCAACAGTTGAATCACACATGTATGAGAAAATAAAATGTATACATAGTCACTTGGTAGTAAACTGAAAACCTTAACTGGCCTGGTATCTTCAGTGATATAAGGGAAACTTCAGAAATAAGCAGCTAAAATAAATATTTGAATTTTTAGCTTGACACAGGCTTTCGTTGCTTTCTGGCTCCGGTAAACTCCAGTTTTCATAAACTGTTCTCCAGTGTTTTCAACCAGCTTAAGAAAGTGAACTATGGAAGAACATTTTCAGAGTTCAGACAGGGAGAATATTTGTCTGGATGGTACTAAGTTTGAAGAATGAGGACAAGCTAAATTTATTCCAGGTTTCCTGTTCTGTTTTCCCTTTCTCTTTTCAGAAGAGAAAGTTTATTATTAAATATTCCTATATTACGCTAGTGATGTGTACATCTAAGGACAATCTAAATTGTATTTGTTAGGTAAATAGAGAGCTTGCACCTTTTTAGCCATACACTGTCTTTTCAGCAAGAGAAGTTTAGTAATGTAAAAAAGCTCAAACTGAAAATACTACAGGGGTTACTTCTCCAAGTAACCCATCATAGAGCTTAATTTAGTGGTTAGTGCTCTGCAGGAAACTTGGGATCAATTTCCAGACCAACTCTCTTGTTCAAAGATTCTGGTCTGACCTGGGATCTTAGCCATGCACACTTGTATTTTGTGACAGACTTTGGCTGATGTAGACTTAGTCAAAACAGTCTCTGCAGCAAAGTAGTATCGTGCTCACGCTGACTGGAAGAACGGTGGTGATTGGCTTTATTACTGAATGAGGAAAAGTGGTGAGGAAAGAAATCAATGGAAGTTTTAAATTTTATGTTGAATCTGTGGCACTGTCAGAAATCAGTAATAGAGAAAATAATATATTTAAAATATATACTCAATAAACAGGGCAGACTTACTATGCTGGTTTAGAAATCTGTTGTAAAAGTTCACACTTTCACTCTTTATTGCCTTTTTTAATTCAGGTAACTTTAACACTGGGTGTTGTTCAATTCCTGAATTTTCAGTAAGACTTTGGGCAGGGGAGGGGGTGGATGGAATACCACCATCTGTGATGGAAGCATTCAGATTTTGTTGTCTGCACTGCAACAGCAAATGCAGATTCCTTATTTTATGAAGAAACATGTGGTGTGGTTTGCCTAAAGCGTTTTTATTTTTAACTTTCTAGAGAATATTTATGCATCTGGAACTTCTGTGGATAGGTAGTACAGTTTTGCTGCAGCAATAAAATGAAAATGTAATTAATTTCTTTCTGAAATACTTCCAAAAGTTTCACAATACTGTCTTTAATGCTGCCCTCAAGTTATGCCTTCACTGTTCCGTCTTGGTATTACTTGGCTTCTCCCTACTGAAGTTACCTTTCTATGTCAGGAATGCATTTGGCTCCAAGGGAGCAGCTGAGGGCGGAATGAATCACTCTGGAGTGTTCAGCAATTTCAAAATAAGCAAGAAAGCTTCTTTGAGTGAAGTCAGAGGTTTTGGGGAGGGCTTTTTCTCTCTTAACAGTCATTTATTTAGTCAGCCAGTTGGATCATATTTAACATTTCAAGAGTTTAGTCCAGTGATTAAGAGCAGCCAAGCAACATATAGTCAGTAAAGAAAATATTGGGTTTGGATAATTACATAGTGAATATTGGCAAAAATAATTTCCTAAATCCATTTCCTTTATGGTATTATGCACAATTTAATTCACCACATAGAATAGCAAGTTGTTGTTTCATCACCCTCCTGTGCACATATATATTCAGAAGCAGCAGATTTAAACTAGTTTCATTTTACATCTTAATGTCACTCCTAAGCTAACAAAAGGAATAAACTGATAAAAAACATTGTTGTCTATACACAAGTCAGTACACAAGTGATTTTTTTTTTACTAGGAACCCACCATTGGACTGTCTGTTTCTTCTGTTTTGGTCAGTTGCTGTATCCCATTCTTTACTTTCTGGATTTTCCTTTCCCAACAGAGCTTTGGGCCAAATGCTTACAAACTCTTAACACAAAGAAATCTCAAAATGCCACATGTTGGGCAGGTATGATAGAACCCATAGGGAATACACAAAACATAAAAACTTTTAAACTAAATATGTAAAACTTATGAATTGCTTTCCATTGTTTCTTCTAAGTTAAATGCCAGTTGGAGATACAAGAAAGGATTCAGAGCTCTGTTGAATGAGACACAAAACAACCTATGCAGATGCACTTCTCAAATGATGAGAAGACGAACAAATAGATGATAAACATACTTATCCTTGTGGCCAGGTAGCAAGTTGAGCATGTTTTGCATAAACTAGTATTTTCAATGTTTATAGAAGTCATTAATTAGTATTTACAAATAATGATGTGTAGGTAGAGTGACTGAGACAGCTTTTAAATCTGTAATGTAGGGACAACATACAATACAAAACCATCTCTACTCCAGTGCTAATAACTCATATAACTTGTTTGAATGGTAAATATCATAGCGCTCAGTAATTAGAAATTGCCTATACTATTTTATCTCTAAAACACTCAAAACCTAGGAAATCATATCTAGCAAAAAAGCCTATATGAGGAACTTGTGCAAGTGTGAAGTCAAATATTTGAAAATTAGGAAATGATAGACAATTGTCATTGTAGCCTTCATGAGTTCTCTTACTCATCATCTTTAATTGCATGTGATAAAATGAGGGATGGATGTGGAATGGAAGGAGAGTAGAGGCAATTTATATTAGGTGTAAGCTTGGATTCTGTTGCAATGGGTGGTCTTTAAGTATACAAGAAGATTGCCTCTGACAGAAAGTTCATCATAACTTTATCTGAGATGGAAAAAAAAAATTAGAAGTGTCAAAGCCAATAGGGCATGCAAGGACAAAGTAATGTAAAAAACCTGTATTGTGCATTATACAGACATAAATACATTTATTTATACATCCAAACAAATATTTGGTTTAAACATTATTGTCTCTTTGGCAGATGTGCTTCAGATGATGGGGCGTGCCGGCAGACCACAGTTCGATGACCAAGGAAAAGCCGTCATTCTAGTCCATGATATTAAGAAAGACTTCTACAAAAAATTCCTTTATGAACCTTTCCCAGTGGAATCAAGGTAAAGATAAAGCAATCAGAAAAGCTGATCAAACAATAAACAGTATTATAAACGAGGGATAGAGGAAAGGGAAACAAAATTCCTGTGCTGGATAAGTCCTAAATACTGGGGTCAAGAGGAAGACAATTAAAAAAAAAGAAATTACCCATTTTTACATAGAAAAATCCTTTTTCCATGAGTTTTGAAGCACTGCTGAGCTCATCAGTCCATTCCCAGATAATACCACAACTGCCTGTCTGTTTCTGGGTGTTGTCTCAGACACATGAAAGCACAAACTATTCTTCAAGGGCAGTGTTTAGGACAGCTATCCACAATCCTCAGAGCCCTCTTTGAAATTCCATGATCAGTTACTAATAGGAGAAAACCAAGGTGAGTTTCTAGCACTTTTTACCTAGAATATTTGTATCATTATAGATACCACATTCTTGAGTATCTCAAAAGTTCAAAAACTCTACATGGTGTAAACTCTTGCTAATACAGTTTTAACATATCTTTCCCTATAAAATTGCAATATTTTTGTCAGAAATGTAGAAACAGCACATTTTTGCAGCCTCTTGGAACCTAGTTGATGCAAAGTTTGCTGTCCAGCATAATGTAATTTTTGCCCTGGTTTTGATATTTTTAATATACTTACTTGTTCAATGAGAAGCCCAACTAGTTATGTTGGTCTCCTGTAGAGGAACCTTTCATGGAGCAATGCTCAGACATCTAATAAAGCATGAACATTACTGAAAGCTTTTCTCAGTGATGAAAAATTCACAGTATTGTTCTCCTGAGGAAACTTTATCCCTCAACATAAGTGATAATGGGACCTCTATCTGCTCAGGAAATTTGTTGGAGTTTGAGAGTGCAGTCCACCTTTGAAATGTTGTTGAAATCGGCTGGTGTATTTGTAAGTTAATTTCTGTGGTGCACAGACAGACATAAAATTTTTACAAACAAAGAATGTGGAAACATATACTTCATTTCCTTAGGAAACCACACTTTTTTTAACATAGAAATTGCACAAAACACTAGCAGTTGAACTTCTTCAAAATGATAGCTAATAAGTGGAAAGAGTGGTGTGATTAAAATGTTGATGATATATCCAGACTGCATGGCATTAGCATAAACTAAGAAATATCTCTATTCCTTGGGAAGTGCTGTTTCTAAAGAAAGAAATCATATCTTCAATATAACAGTAGTAATCACACCTTTGTTCATGTTTGGAAGACTTTAAATATTCTATGCCACTAGTAGCTTCATTTGTCCGTATATATTTACTTTTTAGTTCTGATATATTCCATATTTTATTATAAAAAAAGAATCTTTGATAAATTTGCAGATGAAGAGTCACATATTAATAACAATCTTATTAAGTTCTTTGTAGGTTGTGAACCAATTAACTTAGGTTTGTCTTGGTCTGTTTTATGATCAAGTATTTGAAATAAGAGGCTTCATATCTTCAAAGAGAAACTGGTTGGGGTTTTTTGGGGGGTTGTTAGTTTTGGAATGCTTTCCCATCTGTTTTACCAAAGAGTAGATTTATCAGCTTTGTGTAGTATTTCCTATTTGTAAAAGTAAACTTCATATTTTTTTAATTAACGTTTTTTCTAAAAGCCATTGTTTACGTATGAGTTGTAAGACTTGAGTACTCAACTCATAACAGTCCTTGTGCTCTCCCTGATCATGGGCCTGAAACACAGCACATTACAAACAAAAAAAAAACCAGAATTCCATTATTGTGGAATAGCTGTTGAATCGTCTGTCCAGTTTCTGTTGGACAATCTGTGTTAGAATGTCTGCAGTTCTGCCGCTTAGAAGCAGGCAGTCACCAGTACAGAGCAGTAAAACAGCTACTCATGCCAAATTATTCTTTACTTTTAGCAACAGGAAAAGAACATTGGGAGAAGAAAGATATAATACAAGAAAAATTAGGTTGAACCTTAAGGATATTTGCTATTGTCTGATTGAACTCTAGCCAGGCATGATCTCATTAGATACCCTAATGGAGGTCTTTGTTCTGTTTAATGACTATTTTATTTTTTAAAAATCATTTTAAACTGCTTCTACTATTCTGTTTCTGAGTTTAAAATCTTTCTGGGTAAAAGTAGCTGCTCTTCTTTTCCTTTTTTTTTGTGTTTTTTACATTGCATGAAGATGAGGCAAAATCTGGGGGAAGCAGTTTTGATGTATTTTTAATAGCCCTGAAGTATTTGTCAAGTATTAGCTAAGATATTGCCACTGTTTCATTTCCTGTTTGTCTTTCCATATGATTCTCCATTGGATTAAATCAGCATGATCATATGGTCAACATACAATATTCAGGAGTTACCACTGAGTAGCTCCATCTGAATATGTGCCATGAATGACTTAAACTTGTGCATGCTTGGTCCAATCAAAAAATAATTTATGCTTCATTCCACTATCATGTAAAGAAGATGACTGGCCTTGCAATTACATTCCCCTCTTCTCTTTTACTGGAAGATAAATATATAATATTTTCAGATTAAAAGTAATAAACCTTTTAATGGACAACTCTACAAAATATATTACCTGTCTTTGTGATTGTAAAGTCAGCTGAATCCTTTTGCTTCCTGTTCTTCAGCTTGTTAGAGGTGCTGGCTGACCACTTGAATGCTGAAATTGCTGCTGGAACTATTACATCTAAGCAGGATGCAATGGATTATATCACCTGGACTTATTTCTTCCGTCGACTTATAATGAACCCATCGTGAGTATACAATATAAGTGCAATTTAATCTCAAGGTAACTTGAGGTTAGAGTTGATCCAAAGGTGATCCATCGGCTGTTGGAGCCTAGAATATCTAGCAGTCTTCAGTGTAGGAGCATTACTGGCCCACATGTGGATTAAAACTCATGTGCACATTTTTTTTATAATTTTTTCTCTAAATATAAATGCATTTTTTGGCAGATAACTTTACCACTTAGTTACAACAATAAAATAGCCTTATTGAGAGGGCTACATCAGCATCCCTAAAATAAATTTCCAGGTTATCACATTCCTTCAGATGCTGTATTTATAATCCAATACTTTTTTTTCAGCTACCACATTGATATGTTCTGCCTAGTTTTCTTTAGAAAATTTATTAAGACTTGGACTTTCCTAATAAATGAGAGAATAACTATCAGCTGTTCCTCTGTGATAGTTTTCTTTCATTAGGGTATCCTGGTGAAACCATGTGTGCAATATTTTCGGTGATTGCTATCATCCTGCCTAGCTCCAGCTGGTATGCAGATCGTTCTGAGCTGTTCCGATATAGTCTGCCTTTGCCATGACGCTGTTTTGGGTAAATGGTATGTTACCTGTCATGTGATCATTCACCCACTAAAATAATGTGGCAAATAAAGAATTAACCATTTAGATCACTAAGTATGTCTTGATGTACTCCAGCATGTTGCATTGGCAGGATAGCAATGGATATTGAGGTTTTTAATGAAATTGGAGTCCTGCATTGGAACGCCACACATGCAGGTTGGAACAGTTGACAAGTTGACAAGTTGAACTGATTTATCCACACAGGTACTCAGCATTCCTTCTGTATTTAGGGATGCAGGGAGAAAAATTAAGGATATTAATTACTCTGTCAAAGAGCTCATTTCTAGACGCCAAGCAGAAATGTAATGGACGTGCATGCATTCCATTCTTTGTCATGATAATAGTATTAAATTTCATCCAAAGTTACTAAACTTAGTCGTTTTCCTGGACCTACTATCTGTGGTATTTTCAGACCTCCTGAAAGCCAAGCAAGCAGTTCCAGCATGGTCAGTGTTTGAATGAGATACATCCAAGGAAAACGGAAGAGTTTTACAGAGACATCAGTGATTGTTGAGATAACTCTGAATAAGTTGCATTATGGTAATGGGGTTTAGTGTGCCATAAAAGAGCATATGAAATGATTGATATTACCAAACAAAAACTATTTGTGGCCCTTAGTAATCCAAAGATTTTAGGTTTAATTTTTTCAAAAGAGTAGGAGTGCAATTGCTGATTTTTGGTTTAGATGGTTATGCGATACCCATTCCTTGTCACTTCATAGAAGTCTTCTTTATCATGTCCTGCTCCAAAGCAATTTTGTTGACTTTCTCTCCACTGCAAAACAAGAACTATTTTTCAGACAGCAGGTGATTGTACCTTAGTGGTGGATAATTCCCATATGCATGATTAGTAAATTGCCTTGGGATTCATTGGCATAAAAGTCATTGCATGTGATGCTGTAAATCCCCAAAATAATGGGCTTAGATAATATGCAGAAGATTTATATTCTCGTTTATTGCCGGTTTTAGCTACTTGTATATTAAAGCTGCATAAACAAATGTAGCATCATCCTATTCCAATCCAGTATCATAAAATGCCTTACTGAATGCCTACAATTTGTACTATTGAAGTAATGGTAATCTACCTTGGTTGTGAAATAGAGATCCAAGGATCTTTTTCCTCTCAGTATCCAGGTTTCTTCTAAACATGAAGTCATCATGAAAGTTTTTCTGGCAAACTTGAGATAATTTGTTAAACTTGTAATTATGGTTGTTTTAATGGTGTTGAAAATCTTTGCATGTTAAAATACTCCTTTTCATCAAACCATTTTAATTTTCTTGTTTGATGAACTCCTGCTTCTCAAAATCTATGGAATGGGTTTTAACTGTCTAGGTAAGAAGAGTAATTGAGCTGTTGATTTGGGGAAGTAGAGTAGCTGAATGCTGGTTTTGCTGAGAGGCATGACGACTAGTCATGCTCATCCTGTTCAGGAGATGACATGTGAATGACAGGGGTGGTCCAAATGAAATGTTTATCAAAGTGTCTCAGTCTCCATATCCAGAGTTTCTTCCCTGTTCTTCGCTTCCCTCAAAACAGTTAATCCTAAATGCAGAGCTTTTTGAATTTGCATGTTAAGTCACAGTTTCTGTACTACTTCAGTCAAGTAGTACAACATGTACTCCTTTCCACGTAGAGCTGTAGTCGCTATGTTCTTTACTTACTCAAGGTCATACCAGGCAGATCAGCAAAGTGCCCTGCTCTTTGCAAGGGGCTACTTTGACAGGTTCATCTATCTCCATTCCTTGGCTGAAATGCCTTGGTTATTTCGTTCTTTTACCCTTATAGAAGATTATAATTGCAACGTTCTACAAAAGAGAAATGGCTATGGGAAACGTTTTCTGTAAATCAGGTTATGATATTTTCCAGATACGTGTGCAGTAAAAGAGAAATAGAAATTTACAACATATGTAAAGTTAAGCAGAATCAGCTTTCATTTGGAAAGTTAATTTTTAGATATCCTGAGAGCACATATCATATCACATCTCTATCAAAATGTGTGTGGCTATTTATGTATTTATATGTGAGAGTGCATCTGTGTACATGTGCACGCTTACAAAATCAGAATGTAAATTCCTTGTGAAAACCTGAAAAAACATATTTTATTATTTCATTCTGAGATGTATTATTAAGGGGATTTTTTCACTTGGTATCAGTTTTGCGAAGTTTTTTTGGAGTGAATGAATAAAACAGCATAAATTATAATCTCAGATTGATGCCCTTATCATCATACACTTATGTTTTACTTAAAATTTCGTTTTCTCATTATGGTTAGCTGAGCATGTGAATAAAACATTTGAATACAGATTATGGTTATCTATTGGTCCAATATACTTTCTGCTATTATGATGACAGGTAATATCATGGTAAAAGTCAGTCAGAATGGAATACCTGTATGTTTTGGTGACAAAATCAGTTATTCAGAATTTTAGGGTTAATTTGGAATGGTGTCAGAAGGAAGATTACTGCAGGAAGTTAAATTGGCTAAGATTAAGAGATAAAATGGAAAAGTTTGACAGTAGCTAAACTAACAGAAGCTAGAATGTGCAAGTATGTTGCACTGCAGTGATTACTAATATCCATATTATGGTAAACAGATATTTCACAAAAGGCTTTGCAAAAGGGCTCTGCCTTTTACAATGACATTTAGACCTATATGCATGTACTGATACCTATGCATGTATATATATTTAATAAAAAAACAGCTATAAGCATTATTATGAATTTCATAACAAGAGTTTGTTCTCTGGAATTATTACAATCACAGTGATGTGAAAAGTACAGGAATGTAGTTCACAGGAATGTTTTACCAAATATTCAGACAAATAAAGATTTGCTGAGTCTGTCAGACAGAGAAGCCCCAGGCTGCTGAGCATTTGAGCCACCTTCTGCTTCCCAGTCTGCTGCAATCTTACAAAGCTGAGGACCCCGCATCTCCCCATTCAGAAAGCAAATTCACATAATTGTCTTCCTACTCTTGGATATGATTTACCTATACAAATTATCTGTTGGAATATATGATAGGAAAAAGAAAAATTTTACCAATATGTGAGCAGATTCATGTGCGCCTATTACTTCTCATTTCTCGTGAATGTATCTTGGGAGATAAACTGTCTTGCAAACGTTATAATTAGAAGCACTGATGTGGGGGCAAACATCTTGCTGATGTCAGAGAAATTGGACTTGTTCTTCTTAAATGACCACAATATACCACAATGACCACAGTATACTAAAAGCTGTTAAAGACAGCAATGTATCTGCTTCCCCTACCTGGCATGCACAAATATATGGGTGCAAGAAAACATGATAGAAATAAAATACAGGATGACATTAGTGTCTGCAGCATTTGTGCACTCTGTAATGCATTTTTGCAAGCCAGTCACAGAATCCTGAGTCAGTCAGTAATGCCGTAACAACAGAAGTGAGTTGGTACATCGAGTCATATCTCTCTGGCTATGAAGGTTCATCAGTTGTGCCATATTCTCTGTACCATTTCCATGGTGCTGTTTGAAGGTGGCAGCTGCTGAAGCTGATGAAAATAAGTATAAATGATGACTGCGGTAAAGGGACCTAGAAAAAAATTACTGTCTATGCTCCCCCATACTTGTTCATAACAAAATTCTGCTTTCAGAACTGTAAAATCTCAAAAAGCACACTTTCTTGCTATCAAGTGAATGCTGTGGATTCACTATTCTGCGCTTTTGTTTCAAAAGACCTACTGACTAGCAAGTTTCTTCTTTAATATTTTTGGCTGACTCTTGTCACCAATTTTCATTATGTGTGTCACTATTACCACCGTATAATCTGAACATAAAAAACATTGTGCTGTAACAAATGACTCCACAGCATTGACAGTTATAGCAGGACCATTTCAAGGCTGATGAAAAATTTCCCAGAGAGATCTCAGGTCAGGTTTACATAAGCTAAACAGGAAATGATTGCCACCATTCACATTAAATCCTAAATGTTTTGTGTAACTTCATCTACATTTTATGTTCCTGCACGTCTCTCTGTCTCTCTCAGCTGATGAAATTCCACACTTCCTTAGATTAGAGAAATAAGTTCATGTTTCACAGTTTGTTGTGCTTGCTAAGCTCTACAAGGTTTTGGAATTTAAAATATGTTATTTAATAGACAATAAAAAGTTCCTTCAGATTTTGATTGTTTAAATTTTACATACTTTGTAAATTTTTATGATACCTAAGGGTTTGTTACTGCTTTTTCCCTATAGACTACTAATGGAAGTTAGCCTGTCTAGCCCATGTGCTAGATGCTGTTAGGATAAAACTGCCTTTGACTTTCACACCTCTCAGGGGACGAGTAATTGTTGTGTTCAAACAGCCTGTAATTGTGATCCCGCTGGCTTTCTCAGTACGCTTCTGGCTATTAGAATCATTAAACAACTCAGCACCTGTTAACAGCATTGTAAATATTCAACCCTGCTTGTGTGCAGGTTGAGTCCAATATAGGAGAAGGCTTACAGAGCCCAGCCTCATAAATTAGAGCTTCTGACAAGTCAATTATTGTGAAACTGGGCTTCACTGTGAAATAAATGAAATGGTGTGCTGATAAAAAGGTAGGCTGTCTGTTTATAGCAAAGGGGAAATAATGACTAGATGATTCAATGCAGTGAGCATGAAACTGCATTGTTTTTATTCTTTATCTGTAATTAAATAGTTAGGCAATATTGCTTCATAGAGGAACTCACGTATTATGCAGTTTTTATACTTGGAGCATACCAGCATGCGGACTTCAACTTGCATTTATTCCTGAGCATCGAAATCTAATGTCATGATACCTCTATTTTCACTAATGATTATACCACAGTCTTTCAAGATGAATGGCTTTGATTTTTATTAGGGGAAAATGTGCTGAATGACCAAGAAGCTCCTGTGGGTGTGCTCAAAATTATATCTGCCTCATTACAGATAGTAGTTAAAACATACTGGTACCACTTCATTCAAGATTACAAACCATTTAAAATTTTTCTTTACATTGTTTTATTTCCACTAAGCATCTAGATATTTACTCCTTTGACAAAAAATTACCAAGAAGCAGCAAATTTAAAATTCACAAAAAAATTTTAAGGATGCTATAAATTCCTTTATGGTTATACCTTCAGTATGAAATACTGCAAATTAGGCAGAGCACAAGAGCACAGAGCTGTTTGAATTGGTGTCTTAAATTACAGACTCAGAAAAGAATTTCAGTGTATTGCCCATGTTCCTTTTTTTGTTTTATCAGTATTCATCATCAATGTTATGGTACTCAAATAAATGTGCTGAAATTATATGGTGGGAGTCTGAATACCATGACAAGAAAGTGCCTTAATTATAAGCATTTCAGAAGTGTTCAATTTAGAGAGAAATAAAAATGAATCATTTGTGGTTTAGGAGTATAAAATAGCAAATTTTTTTCACATCCTTAAGCAACTTATTTAGCTAATTTGCTCGATTATTTTGAGAAAGTAAAAAAAACTTTACAAAGTAATTTCTGCCAATAACCAGAAAATAAATGTGATCGGTGATGTCAGGCAGATAAAATGGGCAGATAGAAATTGTGACCATTTTGTATTATCACTATATTGCTTAAGTAAATTTAAAAGGAGACTCATGAAATCTATGTTGCATCAAAAACACCATTAGATTAATTTTTCTACAGATGAATTTTCTTTGTGTGAGGCTGATATTATGTGGGTGTCTACTATATGAAATGTTTTAGTCAATACAAATATTTCTGTTAGTTTGGTTTGATTTTGGGCAATAGCTGTGTTACAAGTATTTCAGATCAGCTCAGCATGAACCCATATAAAATGTCACAGAGTTGAATACCCCACTGCCATGTATCTATGCTTTGTTGTTGTCTCATGTAGCTGGCTGTTATCAGAACACATTTTTTAAATCTTTTTCTTGTGGTAGTACTGGTTTACTCCAACTTTACCCAATTATAAGTGGACATTCAAATCTTCAAAGAATTAGTCCCATATTTTGGGATTAATAGCAAGAGGAATAAAATCTGGAATTTACAATACTGCTATTTAGCATTCAGGCTTTCTTTGGTTATGCTACTGCTATTTAAGGAGATGTATGGTTAAAAACTTTTTTTAAGAAAATAATAATGCAAATCTGATTATTTAAATTAAGCAGTTATATAAGGATGTTTGTAGTTTATAAAAATGTAATTCTATCTTTTGAAAGTTGCAAACAGCAGCATTACAGTAAATGATACAGAGTTTAGCTCAGAGAATGGGATTCATCTGCCCAAATACAGCATCAACAACTGAACTGGTTGTCTGAAGTTCTTTTTCTTTCCTCACTGATTACAGTGCGCCTCATCCTAAAGCAGAATTTTAAAATACTTCAGATGAATAGCATTCTGCAAGTACACATTTCTTTCCAGTGGCAGTGAAAGGAGTTTAAAAAACTAACTCAGGTGCAGCTGTAACTTTGTAAAATTGGCTAAAATGAACCTCAGCACACTGTTTTGCAGCCTGTTGTTCACCTGCACAAAATAGCATTGAAAGAACCTACTCTCTGTTGCAGTGGGGTTATTTCAAATGGGAGTGCTGAGTACATTGTAACAGTAGGAAATTTTAGTAAAGCAGCCAGGTAGAACAGAGGATCATCTTTCATCATTGCACTGAGCTCAGTAGACTTTTTCTGCCATAGTATTTGACAGAATTAAATGGGCAAGGGCTACCTTTTTTATTCTGCTTTTTAACAATTCCGTAGATCATCACATTTTATGTTTGTTTTAATTCTGCTTTGAAATTGCATGATTTAATTGCTCTGCTTAAATTCAAAATTTTAAAACTTTCTAAGCATGCTCCGTTTTTCTTTATTACTCACTGAACTTAATTGTTACTTTCTGATCTGGTGCCTTTGCTGAATCTAGGGACACAAGTTCTTACTGCATTTTTATCTGGCGTAGAAGTTCTCACTGAAATTATGTTGGTTTATATGAGTAAAATAATACACCTCAAGTTCTACATTTAAGGAGTGCAAACTTCAGTCACTGTGTCTTTTTTATATACTAACATGAAAAAAGTATATTTTGGCACACTTTATAAACATTTTTCCTTCATACAGAGAACCAAGAGCCATTGTGACTATATATATATAGTGACCCAAACATTTTATCTGACAGTGAACATGTGAAGTAACTGCATTAAAAAATACTTTATTCTTTTTTTTAGCAACTCTAAATTTGAGAATAAATAAAATGTCACAGAAATATAACAACACCAACATTTGGATTGGTATAGGTTTACTTTTTCAAGAAATGTCACTATATGCCTAGTTTTTACTTTCAGAGTTGCAGGATGTAAGGAGAGTTGCTCTCCTGGGTGGGTTTTCTTCCTTTATCTTGATGTTAAAATACTTGTGTTAATATTGCTTGTTTACTTTCATGCTTATCAGGAAAGTGTACTTATGAAATCAGGAAAATTTTCCCACTAACTAAATAGAGCCAGTTCAGTTCTGTTTGTATCAACCTTTCTATTAATGGATGGAGAAATTGCCATCTTTCCATATGTACATGTTTGTCTTATGTTGGTTACTCCCACAAACTGTTTAAGAATCATGGATTTCTTGTTAGTCTTTATAAAGGACTGTGTTTAATTGTTTAATGTGGATGTTTGCTGTTCCATGTGTATATTGTAGAAGCCTTGTAAGTTTTCTTAGAAGGCATTGTTGTTAAAAATCTTCAGACTGTAAAAAATATTCATGTAATCCATCTTCTCTCATTTTATCTAGTTACTATAACTTGGATGATGTGAGCCATGACACTATGAATAAGTACCTCTCGAACCTTGTTGAGAAATCCCTGTTTGATTTGGAAGGCTCCTACTGTATTGAAGTTGGGGAGGTAAGATTAATCTGTGCCTTACAAGGTTCAGTAGGATACACGCTCCTAAAAGTTCTGAACAGCAAGATATTTACTCTTTGATGTGAGATGTTAGAGTTTGTCTGTGGAGCTCTTTGTAAGACTTATATTGAAAACTGTTGCAGCTAAATTATGATGCTAAATTGTTTCTGGTGTTCTCTCTTAAAAGTAGCCTGAGCATGTTTCACAGTTATGTAGGAACACGTTATATTGAACCACTGGGAACTCTGATTCTTCTTCTAACAGGATAATCGCAGCATTGAGCCCCTGACTTACGGCCGTATTGCCTCCTATTACTATTTGAAGCATCCAACTATTGGGATGTTCAAGGATCAGTTGAAACCTGAAAGCAATATTGAAGAATTGCTCTTAATTCTGACAGTAAGTGCTGATATTTTCTTAAAGATACATATTGTTTACTCTTAAAAACACAAGTATATGAAAAAACACACAAATGAAAGAAAAGCCTTTCTTCAGTGATCTATAATTTTTTTTTATTGTTTTGAGAAATATACCTGAATCATTTTTGATGTTTCAACTGTTTCATTTTATCAGTACATCAAAATTACTGTATACACCTGTTTCTCTTCTTATGTCCCTTTAGAATGTTCAGGATCTATACAAATCTGATATTTGTCTTTTCTAAGTTGGGTATAATACTAAAATGCCAGAGTAATGACTGCTCACACTAAATCTGTAGCGGGACCATCACTTTGTCTTGGGACAATCTGGAAGATACAGCAGCTCTAGGAAGTATAGGAAACATATGGGAAACACCTCTTCCCTAAAATGTCTGCTTCTTCTTCTCGCAGCCACCTCCTGATCCTTGAGGCCATAACCTGCAATAACAGCATCTCTCACAGTTAGTCTAGAGACTGTTTAACAGAGAACTACAGTGCAAAGCCAAAGACACTGTGCATGATGCACTGTGTTAGTATTACATCCTCACCATAAAAGAATCAGGATTTACTCCATTTTTATTTTTAAGTACTTAAGTAGTTACAACTACATATTTTCCTTTTTCGAAATGGTGTAACTCTGCTTGTACAAACATTTCAAAACAAAAGGTACCTGAATATTATCCAGAAAAACTTATTTCTGCTCCCGTATGAGTATAGTCTCTGTTACATTATATACATTATACAAGTGACCCAAATTCAGTAATATTCTGATTTCTAAGCGTTAGCTTCAGAATTTAGAGTCCCATCTTACAGTATTTATGTATGTTACTTTTATATTCATTATTGTTTTGGCATGCTGCCAAAACTTCTCTGAGGAGAAATACAAGAAGAAAAGTTAAAATAGTGCTATTCAACAGTTTACAACTCAACAAAACCTGATTAGCATTTTATGATACTAGGAAAACCACTTTTCTAGTACAGAGACTTTTCTTCCTGATAAATTTAAAGCACCTGCTACAAACATTCGGAGTGTTACAGCTCAGAAATAAAGGCCACAATAATCTTTTATAATGGAAACTGTTACACAGCCTAAATAGGGGAATTGCTGTCACTGACCCTGCAGTATCTGTTGTTCTGCTGTCAGAAAACATTGCAATTATATTAAATGCAATTCAGTGCATTCAGCTGAATTTGAAATGGTAATCATCAACAATACCTAGATATGCTGTATGTAAAATAACTGAAATTTTAGGAAGAAATGCCCACATGTGAACAGAAGTTAAATAATACAGTGTTGAGTGTTCAAGAAGAGAGCTGTACTCCAGCTGCTATCTCTTTAAAATCTCCTCTCTAGTGAAAATTTTCTGCACCTAGAAGTGTCAGGATTTTTTTTTTTTTTTTTCAGAAAAATTTGGGTAAGGAAAGTATGAGAATATTATCAGAGACAGCATTTCGTAATGCTGCCTTAGCTGATGAGCAGGATGTGGAAGAGGAATGATGGAAGAACCAAGTGCTGTCTGTCTTAAGTCAGGGCTCCTCATCTATTTGAACTGTGTGAATACATGAGTCACAAAAGTAATTTGCAAATATTTCTGTTGTAGATGCAACTTAGGACCCTAATGTTGGGCAGAGATTGTAAAATTGTAAATTCATTAATCTTGCTTTTATTTTTTCTAATTTTTTTTTTCCTGAAAATACAGTTTTGTAAGTTATCCATTTACAATCTCAAGAGGAATAGGAGTTAAAATAAAATTGCTTAGGGGTCAAAATGTGCCACATGTATCAATTTTAAAGATGAAAAGGATGTACGAGTGCTAGATGCCATTAGAGCTGCCAGTTCTTGCTTACTTTTTATGTAGATGTTGATTTTCATAATTAGTAGTGAAACTACTATTTTGTCTTGTTGAAGGTGTAAATTGAAAGGGTTTTTTTCAGTCTGATGTAGTGTTGAAAAGAAGTGCCATTTCAACAGTTATGGCCAAGGGTTTTTTTCCCCCTAAATACTGTGCATTAATGAGTTTTATAATTACAGCAGTTGCTTCACACCTCTATTGTTAACCAATGACATTACATCTGCCTCACTCCACTGTTGCCCTCCTCCTTCTTATTGAAGCATTTAGCAGTTTTGGCAATAGGGAATTACATGGCATGGGGTAAGTAGTCTAATTAGGTAGAAGTGAAAATCCCGAGGGAAAAGGATGTTTAAAAAGTAATTTGAAGAATCTCTTAATGATGCTGAAACTGAAAGCTGTAGCTGTAGTACAAAAAGGCCTGTTACCATTACAAAAATAATTATGATTATTCTGCTGATCACTCAGTTTTAAAGTTTCGATTTTTGGACTGTGTTTTTTAAGAATAATCATCCAAGCATTTCTCATGCACTTGCAGGATTTTATAGATGTAACACTTATTATTTGTTGGAGTTTTATCTAAGCTTGCAAACCCTTAGACATTTACAAGTTTCTGATGTATGTAAGACAGACATGAACAATTTGAAGAAAGGAAATCCTGATTTTGGTTTTTCAAATGGGATATATATACCAAATATAAAAGTAACCTGGAGAGGAGCAAAAGTTTTTTAAAAACAAAACCAGGAAAAAAGTAAGATTTTGTTCAAGAATTCAGAAATTTAGGGTTGTATCAAGGGGTTTAAATCTGAGTTTGATTAAGGGATTTTGAGTTTCAGATTAATATTTTTGCATGCTGATGGAAGTGTTCAAAATTCAGGATTGTTCACCAGTGAATTATCAAGGAATCTTTACAACTCACGTGAAAAATTAGTTGTGAGACATCCAGTTCCTAGTGTTGGTGGATCTCTCAAAAAAGTCACACAATAGCAGGATTTGTTTCTGCTTAGTGGAAGACCACTCATAGTCTTCTCCAGTATCTGTTCTCTTCTCTGGTTTTATTTTATCTTTTCATTTTGATCATCTGCCAACATTTTACAAGATCAAATGAAAAATTTTTCCCCAGTCTGATGTAGGGGTTGAGTATTCCTAACGTGAACAGGAGCATGGTGCATGGGAACAGCCCAACAGTAATGTTGGAAATATACAGTAATAAGTGATTCAAATAGGTGGGCAACAGTCCCCTCATGCTTTCCCTGCTCCTCTCGGTAAATCTGTACCTGAGATGTTTGAGCTGTCTTGGGTTTGCAGTTAGCAAGTGGAACTTCAGATTCAGTTATTTTTGTCACTGGCTTGTGCTAGTGGACTGGTAACTTTTTTCTGAGAGAAAATGTTTGAAGTTTTTTCATAGAGCTTTCTTTAAAACTTTCCTAACCATGCTCAGACAGTAGTAATCCAAATGAGCTTAATCACTGTTGAGTTATGGTGCTTCTTGCATTAAGTATTATTGATGAGAAAGTGTTCATGAATTATTACTGACAGGCTGGATTTCCCTAAGGTGCCTGAGGACTGTTTCCTTTAATTCTGATAGTTAGGTGCAGAGATTAAAAAAGAAGTCTAGGTGAAAAACAGTGATAGATACTTTAGGGTAATTCTTGTCTTTTTCTGCACAAATGTTTTTAAAATCAAATAGTGATTTGTTGTACCTTGAGGAAAGAAAGTCTGTCTTTCTGATTGATCAGGGCTGTGATAGCTAGATCCACTAGTTTCATGATTGTTGGTGATTTGTTACTACACTTATCTGGTTAATATTCCTATTTACAGAGCAAAAAATTTGTCATACCTGTCCATATCAGACAGTGAAGGGGAGAATATCATCACCATCTTTCATCCCTTGTTTTATCCACATGTTGTCCCTGATTTCTTTTTTTTTAATTCTGCCTACAAAAGAGAACTGGTTGTTTTTCATGTGCCTACTGCTGTCTTTCTTGTAAACTGTTTATAAGAGAGAGAGTTTTTTCATGAGAAAAGGGATCTTAGAGAACAACGTGCTATTTTTGTTATAGTGGGGCATATTTGTCTGTCTTCCTGTGATACAAACAGGGACATAGAAGTTTGTTATCCACATGCCTCTTCCCTGTATTTCTTTCTGAAAATTGATATGGTTACACTGGCTTGTATTAGACTAAGTAATTTGGAACTCAGCAGAAAATCGGTCATTGATGGAGTCACAGATTTGGAAGGCATAAGGAGGAGGTTCATGAAACAGGCACTCCCAATTCAAGATACAAAAATAGCAAATGAGTAGAGTTATTAATGCCTTATCTGTCTTTCATTACCTGGTAGGTATTTGTACTGTGAGACTCTAGATAACTCAATTAAACTGTAGCTTTATGTTCTCTTCATCGTTGTTAGGAATTCCTGTTCTAACTAGAGAAATATGCAATTCTTTGTGAGTATTTACACTCTCAGTCTAAAATAATTTCATTTCTTTATCAGGATTCTGTTGCTGGTTTGATCTCCCATGAAGGGACCACAAAGGTTTTTGACTCAGTGATAAACCATCTTTTCAACAGGTCTCCACTTAAACACCAGGGAAGGAGGAATTAATGCGTTACACAAATACTGTCAAAAAAAGAAGCTAATGTCATCCATTTTGTGTAATATTTTCCCTGCAAGCCATGGCAGAAACATTGCTTTTAGGAATTTTTAAGATATTGTATAAAACCAGGTTTCTGTTCTTTAATCATTTCAGAAAAAATTCAGATCACTCTTCCTAAGTCAGTCAGTGTTTACAGTTTGTTTAAAGTTACATTTGCATATAATTTAGAAGAAAATTAAGGTGCTACTATTATTTTCTTCCAGGCATAAAAGCACAGCAAAACTATATTCATTAAGTTATTCTTTTTGAATATGACATGTCAGTGTCAAGAATAGAAGTATTTTATAATATAAAATTTATATCAGATTATAAGAAAACAATTATGTTACATCCTAGCCTTTAAAGAACTTTCATGTTTGATTTCACATCTATGGTACACTCTCAACAATTTGGCCTCAGCCATTATTCATATTTTAGTAATAGAAGAAATATTTTTATGTATTTTTAACAGAAGAAAACTGTTACCTCTTACCATTAAATGTTTTCTTTACAATAAATCCATACCAAGGACTGTTCAGTGCATGAATTTCATCCTAAACACAGGCATTTTCAGCATAATTTACTTAATTTTTATACAGTCCATATACTCTGGATTTTAACATGTTAAAATATTTGTGCTTCAGTTCCCACTTGAATCATATAGATGGTATCACAGTGTGTTTAATAGTTTAAATTTGAAAATGATGTTGGGTTCATGAAAATAAAACAAAATGCTACAGTGAATTTCAGTAGCATCCAAATTTCATATTCAAAAATATCTTGTACTTAGGAGAAAAAGTACTAGTATAGATACTCACACATTTAATTAGTCTTGATTTTTCTCTAGTCCCAATAGATGGGGCAGTTTTTAATGTTGCTGTAGTACTTGGATTTAGTAATTTTTTTTCTAACATCATGACACAACTGTTTCCTGGTCTTCTTTTTCCAAATGATTGTTTGAGTTTTAGTTTGAAAGCATAATGTGCTGGCTGCCTTTCCAGGAAAGCACAGTCCATTAGTAAATCAAGGTAACAATGCCCACCAGTGACAGCTAACTGAACATGGCATAAGTCTTCCATTTTTATGGCATCGATAAGAAAGAATTACAGTCAAAACCAGAAAATAGAAATCCTTCCCATCTCCAATATGCATGACTTTCTAACCTCCAATTTACAGGTCTCCATTTTTCCCCATCCAATCTTCTTATTTAATTTCTGTCATTATATGCCAGTTAAAAAAAAAACCAAAAACAACAAAACAAACTGAATCAATACTCACGGAAGTTAAAACCTATTTTAAAGTTGTAGCTAAAAGTTTCTGACATACGTTTCCCATGACAAAGGCCATAAAACAAGAACTGTTATCTTGGATATAATATGGGGGCAGGAGGGGTGTTAGGTTTTTTTATTTGCTTTGATTGCAGTGCAACGTCCAAGGGAAAAACTTTTGAAAGTGTTGAAAGTTTATATAGCTGCAGTAGCAGAAAGCAGTAGCCTCAGTCTATATCCCCATTTTAAACACCTGCTTTAGTATCTGTTTCTGTCAGAAAAATGAGGAAATAAATTCCTTTTAGGATGCAGTTATAGCAGGAAAACACTCATGTACTGGTGGAAAGTATTTTGAGAGTCAGGTAGACAGGAGTACTGTCCTGGTCTGGTACTTACCAAGGGTACTTACCATGGCTGCCATCTGTGGCAAACCAGTGTTTGGCTTCTACATATGGTAGAAGCAAGTTCAGTGAGAGCAAGCCTGGTTTAGCTGACTGCTCAAGGCTGCATGCAATTCAACCATGGACCATTTATTTCTTTGTATGTTTATTTTAGCACAAACACCTTTTACCTACCACTTGGCAGTTAGAATTGTAGCCACTATCATGTGAGATTTCAAATTATGCATAGCTGTGTAGATGCAGCCACTACTTGGCAAAGTATTCATACAGGAAATTAAAGGCTTTTTTCAGCAGTCTTATCATATGGCTGTATATTTTCAAATATTCAATATATATGTTGAAATAATGTTTGTGTTTGTTGAAACAAAACTGGAGTTCTCAACAGCATTTTTATATGGTAAAGCTGAATGTTTTATAATCTGCAAGGCTGCTTTGATAAATGGCTGTGTGTTCTTGTGTCCCAAATGCTCCAGCAGGAAGTCTTAGATGACTTAAGCAAGTCAGTTCAAGTTCTACCTGATTTCTTCCTCCCAATTTGTAATTGAAGCAGGATAAGCAAATTTAGGCCTTTGGCATCCTGCAGTTCTTTTGTCTTCACTGGCTTCTAGATAATGCCTTTGCCTTTGATATATTTATACAGCTGTACTGTAAGTTATAACAGTTAACAATCATATTGATGTATTTGTTTTCACAGAATATAGTTCACTTAGTGACACCAACTGGGCCATACAGGCTGCTGTTTAAAGGCACAAAAATACTCTCCTCTGTCAGTATAGAAGATGTTGCTTGTAAAACTGTTAAGAGGATGACAAATTGTAGCTTGTTCTCTGACTGGAACAGAAACTTTAGGATAAGGATTGGTTTGGCTGAAATGATTACATCATGCAAGATTGGTATCCAGCATATATTGTTCCCTTAGCATAGTAGTTAAAAAAAAAAAAGAAGAACATAAGAGGATTACTGATCAGTCATTAATGAAGTATCTGACACTTGTATTTTCCTATTTACATTTAGATTCTTTCTTTGTCTCATTTTCTTTTTTTTCCTGATGGGGCCTGTCTAGATTCAGAAATTGAATTTTACTTTAAATGTCGATGTTACGTATTATCAGAGATGAACTTTTAAGAAATCAGCCTCTCCTATTATTTGCCTAATATTTACAAGATGTTTTATTTCACAGCTACTTAGGTATGCTACCTATAATGTTAGAAGAAATTGCAGAGGGATTTTTGCTACCAAAAGGCCTTAGCATTTGAAAATATTTGAAAGCATTTGAAAAAAATTATATATATATCTGGAAATTTAATGTACATTAGGAAGGTTGCTTTTAGAGAACAAACAGTTGCAGATTTTCTTCACCTCTTCAGCTTAATGAATGTAAGCCAGGCATCAAGCATAGTATTAGAATTGATGTATGGGAAAACTGTCAAATTATGCACTTTTATAAGTACTTTTTTCTGAGGTAATGCTCAAATTCAGCTTTCTTTAATTTATAGTAGGCCATTGTCCTCTTTCCATGGAAGAGTCAAAACGGACATCACCAATTTCATTGGGTTGCCCACATTCCAACTTCCACCGCCTTTCCTTTCTGTCTTCCAGTGGAAAAGAGTAGCAAGCCCGCAGAGATTACTCAAACTACTCGTTTTCAGAAAGAGAAGATATCTCAAGTCTATTCCTCTCACCTTATGGAGTGAGAAAATGGCTAAAATCCTTCTCACAACAGGCCTCTTAAATGTTTCTCCTGGCAGGATGAAGGCATGTTGCCGTGCTCACTTACAAAATGGGTGCATACAAGTCTCTTGACAAAAGATCTTTAGGTGCAACTGATGCATACAGTATTAAGAAATTTTACTTTAAACATATTAAATCATTAAATCACAGTAGTTTTTAAGTTAAGGAGACAAATTTCAACTGGTTTAGCATTTGCTTAAGGCAACAAGCAATTGTAAACATGAGGTCTAGTTAATAGTTATTTTTCTTTTGTATATGATTGTCTTAATATTTACTACATGCAGTCATATAGGATGCTAATTTTTAATACTTCTTTAGCTATAAGAATGCATGTTTGCTTTCTCTTGATTCACACAGAACAGATGGATGCTTGACTGCCTGCTAATCCACAGCTGGAATGGTTTCAGCAGTTTCCACGTTGCTGGGTTAGAGTGGCTTTTCCAGTGGACTGAGAGGGCAGCAAGAGAGGGATATCATTATTCATCAGTATCCCAGTGGGATCGCTGCCAGCAGAGATTAATTTTTTCTGTTATGCTTGTAAAACAAGCTCAGGTGGAGTCTCTAATCCTCAGGGCACGGGTGGCAGATCAAGGAAGATGCTACAAAGCTAGTTAATTTTCAGATTCTAGGGGAAACAGAAGCTCTGTTAGATGTATAAATACATGATTGTGAATTTAAGTAGCTCAAATCCAAATGGGATCTTCCTAGACATCTGGTCCTGAAAATCTCTGTTTTCTTTGTCTTTTAAAAGAAGTTCTTAAAACTTTATGCCAGAGGCGAAATATCTGCAACTCTCTTAATCGACAGTTATCATTCCTTTTTTTTTTTTTTTTTTAAATACAGATCTTACAGTGTACTTTAGATAAATGCCTTTATTTACAGGTAGGAAAGGCATGGTATATGTCTGTGTAAGAACACTGAGTTTACAGTGTGTGCAGTGAACATCACCAAGAAAAATTACCACTTGCCGTCGAAAAATGGCAAGGTTAGATTTGCCTTAGTAGTGCATGGTACATGCTATTTTGGTAATGGGATGTCCTGTTAAGGTCCATTGTGGTACAAGGGCATTTTTGTCATGTTTTTCTTTGTATCAGACCTGTTGTTGTTTGTAACAGAAATGTTGATAGAACTCAAATCAAGCACTCCAAAATGCTCACAAGTTGTCTATTTGTGTAATAGACTTCAAATATTTTTCCTTTACTGACTTTTTTTGTTTCCTCAGTAACTGCCCTTCTTTCTCACCCTTGTAATTACCACTGTTTTTCATCTATGTATTTCCTTGTAGCTCTTGAGTTGTTCAAAACATTGGGTCAGATTTTCAAGCAATGTTAATCCACATAGTTACACTGAAATGAATGGACATGTGCCAGTTTTTATCAGCAGGGAACTACCCTTATTGAAATTTACTTGCAACAGCTGTCATTTCCTCTTAGAGTTGTGGTTTTTTATTATTATATTAAACTATTTTCATTTAAAAGTGCTCAGAGTGAGACCAGTAGCATTGGCTCGCTGAAGAGACATTGTGCATGTAGGCACCTTCCAAGTTTCCCGTGTATTTCTGCCAGTTTGTATTGTTCTTCTGTTATTCTGGGCTTGAGCCTCTCTTGAACACAGGCTGCTACTCATTTCACCACATGATGACAGGTATTCACGCCTGTGAACTTTATATTCCCTTTTGTCTCTGGTCACATAGTAGTCTAGATCCGGAATTTAATCCAGTACAAAAATGCAGCAGTGTGCATTTGTGGCTCCCCACTAGGGGACCTGCCACAGGTCAGCAGATTTGAAATCTGGTTTTCAGCACACAGAGCTTTTACAGCTTGCCATTAACATATACAGTACATATAGGCCCCATTTCACATAAAGAATTAGGAGACTCCTGTCTCCATGCAGAGTAGCATTAACTTAATGCAGAGATCTGTTAACTTCTTCCCTGGGTCTGGGCTCTGCACTGAAAGATCCCAATGGAGGATCAAAGCCAAAGATGGAAAGTGACTGATCGCTTTCCCGGGGAAAGCTGTGTGCCAGGGTTTGCTATTACAGTTTTTATTGCTATCATCATCTCAGTCAGTAGTTGGGCCAGCTGATTCAGCCAAGCTCAATTTCAAAATGCGGACAGACGTGCAAATGGAACTGAAGTAGAGTTCTCATGACAATGAGACTTTTGAATGTATACTCAGAGAGATTTTCCCAGTTTCGTGTTAGCAGATTACTGAGTTCCTGCACTGAAAAGCTTTTCTGTAGTAGTGCAATACAATTAGTTGCAGTACACCCAAAACCAGTCAGTTTTAAATCTTTTCTAGAATATGACTTGAGATTACAGGGAAAGCAAGCTGTGTGTCACTGCCCCATCTAGGTTTTAAGATTTAAAAAAATGGAGGCATGATAACACATTCAGAATGTGCAGGTTCAAAGCATTCTCTTGAGAACTAATCAGAAAAGTCAGGCGTTTTGGAGAGGCAAAAACTTTAATATACCACTTACAGCAATAAAATGTAGTAATTCTCTCCCATTGTGAAAATTCACTTTATAAATGGAATTTGTACCATTCAATTTGTATTTATTTGCTGTGGTGAAAATATCTTATTCTAGGTGAATAATATGTATTCACTACCCCATGTTTGCTCTTATTTTGGTCTTAATTTAGTCTTCTTTCGCATTTATTTTTTCATAAACTGTGCAAGTGTTGCAGGCTTACTTATATGCAATAATTTAACTTAGAAACCTAAAAGTGAACTAAAGCCACATCTATGAAAGTTGTACAGGCTTAATACTATGAAAGTACCTATACATTCAGGGAAAAAGTATTTTTAGAACTGGTTTTATTAGGACTAGCCAAAAAAAGTAGCACTGAATTATGGCTGTGATCATAACCTTATGAAATATGGATTGTGAGAGGTAGGACTTAAAATCATGAATTCATTCCTTGTAGTAATGTTTTAGTAAAGTATGTAACTTAAAAAGGAAATTTTTCTGAAATAGAATGGTTCTATAAGTATGTTTTTAACATTTAGTAAGACAATTACAGTGATTGTATTATCTATTGCTGTATCTTCCCCTACACTGAAACTCAACTTCTCTAATATGCTCAGGAAACTAGACAAAAAATAAGAAAAATCAACTTTCAAGTTAGTATAGAACTCCTAAGAACTTCTTTCCCATGTCAAATTGTTGTTACTTTCTAATAATCCTCCCTCTCCTGTATGCTGGCATGCTTGCATAATCTTTTATCAACTCCATGCTGAGGCAGAGGTCTGTAATTTAGCTTTGTAGTTTAGAAGTTCCCAGATCTTCCAGGTCACTCTCTGCTACTGGTAGCTAATATTGCTGACCTCCTATTGCTCTGTGCAGAGTGGCAAAGGTCTTTTCAGTCTCCTGACCTCTGGTCATCAGGAATGTCATCAGTAGTTTGTAGTTTGGATGTTTTAAGTAAGAAGTGAACTTGTGAAATCTAAACCCTTTAGGGTGTTTTTAAGTGATTGCTCAACTGTTTCATTGCCCTAGGTTGTACTTTTTACGATGTATGTAATTGTAAAATTTGTGGTGTTTATCATAAGCAACTATTTAAAAGCAAAAATCAAACACTTGTCTACTTAAAGTTAAAAGTCTGAGAATACAATTAATAGATTGACATATTAACATATTCATATATTAATTAATAATTAATTTCTCTGATCACTAAAATGAGAACTTTATAACAATTGTAAAAACTTTCAGCTGTATGTTCTTATAAACTATGTTTGTAGGTCCCATGGTGGAAATGGGCACATTTTAAATCTTGAAAGATAGTTACAAATTAATGTTTAAAATATAATAGATTTGCATAATTGCGTGCTGATGGGTTTTACAACTTTCTCTCTTCAACTTCTCATGTCCAACTGGAAATTTCCAGTGTTTACTCTGGTGAGTCTTAAATCTAGAGACAGAACCCAGGGTAACCCAGCCTCGCTGTTTTGCTCTTACCCAGTTAATTGGGTTAATGTTACACTTTGAATTCATATTTCTTTTTTTTTTTTATATATATATATATATATATATCTGTTGTCTCTGGAAGTGAATTAAATACTAATTATATAATATATTAAAAAGTTTCTATTTGCTTTAGAAGATACTGAGCAGGTCTTTTTCCTTGGACAATGCTTTCCATCACATGCATCTGTTTCCCTCCTGTCATTTTTACAGAAGTAGAGGGTGAAGAGTGGTCTGATGGGGTGTTAAAAAAGTGACCAGATCTGGAGTAGAGGATTAGGGCAGAGAAAGTCCCCAGTGAGGGTCCCCAGTCCCAGAGAGGGACCCCCTTTCCCACAGCCAGGGACAGCTGCTGCCTCGAGGCTGTGGCCCTGGCTCCTCTGTGGCTCAAGGCTGGCACAGGGCTTTGCTTCCTGCCTTTCCTCCCTGCCAGCCACCAGCCCTGGAAAGGAAGGCACGGGAAGGCCCTGAGGGGAAGGAGCTGCACTGCAGGGTTGGCTCTGATATGCTGGACGCTGTTTGATGGCACTGCCCCGTACCTGTGCGGTTGATGGGGAGATGTTATACGGTGTATGAAGACAGGGAGCTTATTGGCAAACATGGTGTCTGTGATGAATGGCAGTATCATGTAGCAGATATATTTTAATCTTGCCTGAAAAGTGGTGTTGTCTTCTTTTGAACCATGTTAGCCATTTTTTAAGATCTCTACAAAACCTCAGCCTGCTGTGTGGTTTAGCAGAGCCTGCCAGGCTGCCCTGAAAATCTGGAGCACTTCTTCTGCAAAGTTTGTCTTAAAAGTCTATTTTTACGTAAAAAAAAAAACCAGAGTGAGCTGGTAGAAATGAATTTTTTTCCCCTTTTAGTCTCTAATATGAATTTTGAAAACATGTGTTATGGTTGTTCTTAAAACTTATAACTAGTAACATATGTTTGTAAGTGTCTTTTAACTGGAACACTGTCATAGACCTTTAATATCTAAGAGTAAAAAAACACCCAAACGTTTGGAAGTTAAAATTATGTCTCATAAAACTGAGACCAAAATGCATACATTTATAGGCTACCAATAAATTCCTTAAAATAGGAGTTTATAATGGAATCACTAATAAAGATAAACTTTTCAGAGCAAGTACTTCTCCAATTGTCAATCTACTTTACTTTTTGGTATGAGCTGAAAATCCACTTTTAAGTTAGGGGTTTTTTAGGGTTTTTTCCCTCTTTTTTAAAGCACACATTTCCTCACCTTTATTAGTTTTCTGAATATAAATGTAAGCTTGATTATCTTCTAGCTGCCTGTCAGGATACATCTGTGTAAATGTAATGTCTTTCCTTATAAATCTAACTCACACTGGAAAATGTGAAAATAAAATATACTAAAGGTACATTGGTTAATTTAAATAATTTTCATAGTATATACTTGTGCTGTTCATTTGTCACATAATACGGTCTTTTGCTCTTGGGAAGATCATGGGCAAAGGAAGATCAGCTTGGGAACTTTAGTTAACCTTTTTTTTAATTTTCCTTTTGATATAGGTAACAGGATCAAATGAGATTTCTGTCAGCACATGAGTAGAGATATATATGTGTATGTATAAAAAATGGAAATAATTCCAAATGGTTTTAAATACAGAAGTTCAATTATCCTCAAAGAAAAATTTGGAATTTGTGAATCTGTCGTAAGACATATGTTACCTAGCTACTCACAAACTATTGGTCCTTGTTATTTCTCTATTTTGACCATGCTTCTTTTCTTTATCCTATATTAGGGGTAGGTGGGTATCGCCTAAATGAAGACAAGTACAGGTTGCTTAAAATTTTGTTTTCCAGCTGCTTCCTATACGATGCAGCACAATGTGGCAGGTCTGGATGCTGCAGGTCTGGATGCTGCACTAGAGTACTCTGTATCACTTTGTACAATGGAACAAAAGACAAAAGCCAATTATATAATAATATTATTGTTGAGCTTATATTCAGCATATCCAGTTTTCCAAAGATCAAAAAATGCTGTTTTCACTTAGAAAAATAAGTTAGATATTGGCATGCCATTGTACTTCTGGTAGCAGAGAACTAAAACTCATAATGCATTATTAGTGTTAATTGCAGAACAGCTGTAAAAACCACCCACATTTATTTATTGCAGCTTATTTTTTATTGTTCATTCTATTCACAAATGTATGATTTTTGCAGTCCTTCAGCATGCATTAGACTGTTAGAGAAGTTCATGTAATTTAAATCAAGTTTCAGGTAAAGAGAATGGAATTACTGTAGTAGCTAAAAATGATCCTCTACTTTTCTCCTTTTTTATTATGTTGGTATTTAATTTTAATACTATTTTAAATTTTTTTTTATTTATTTATTTTAGTCTGCTGCAAGATTTTTTTGTACTTTAGCTCAACAACTGTTTACTTTTATAGCAAATGTTCTAAGAATGATTTTTCCCTTGTTTCTTTCTGTATCAGAAACCTGAAAGAGAGCAAAATACATTGCAAGTTTATTAAAGTTGAAAATACGATGTGATTGGGTTCACAGTATCTATATGAAGGAAAGGAATATACAGACAGTCAATTCTAAGGCAGTTTTAATAACATTGCTAAAGAAAAGACTACTGGTACAACTCTGGAATGTGAGAAACTATTTTTGGTTTGGTTTAGACCCTCATTGTTACAAATTAATCAACTGCTCTTTAAAGTCTAGAACTGATTAACTTTATAAGTTTTACTGTTCCCATGACTGAACTTAACTTAAAATATTCAAGTTTACTTTAGTAGCTCACCTTGATTCCATTTGTCTGTGGTCCACAAGTATCCTCTTCTCTCCTGCAGACAAGGTGGCAAGTTGTATTTGTTTGAGATTTAAAGTATTTTAGAAGATCTACATGTGGTATTAGTTTATAGTTCAGCTCTCACTATAAATCAGTAATTTTAGCCAAACTAACCCCCTTTTTGTGGGTAGAAAGAAAATCTGGAGGGTTTTAAACCCTACAGACTGTGGAGCACAGTACTCACCATGCTGGATCCCTTATTTAAATTTTAGTTTGTTCTGACTCCTCAAATGCCTGATAGTACCACAAAACTGCAAAAGATATATTTTAAAACAGGATGAGTTGTTTCCTTTTAGGACTATTCTAACAGTTCAAATAAAGGGTGATGGTAAGCTGCATATTTGGAGCATGATGTTGCAGACAGGACTTTAAGATGATTTTGTGGCTGCTGTTATGCAGGAAACAGAATTCAATTACCAGAATAGCCCTTTGGCCTTGTGAAATATAACTGTTGAGTTTATGCAGGTCTGTGTGTGACATTTCTCACTGCCAGTGCAAGTTACTGTCTCCTGTGTGACCACCCTGTATCGCATGCAGGTTGAAATGTAAGTCTGAGATGACTCCTACACCCTTGAAATGATGCAGCAGTCTCTAATACCCAAAAGAAGACATTATTGGGAAAGTCCATCACAGAAATATGGGAGAGAGAGATGTGACATGACTACCAAATGCACAGTTGCAGAACCTGTAGCTAAAATTCCTGGTATACTCCAAGTTATGCTTAACTGTGTAGGTGCTTGTAAACATATTATTTGCACATGGGCTGCAACAGCTCTGATTTAAGAGGAGAAAAAGGGAAAGTGAAAAATGCACAGCAGTGCTTTGTGGTTTAACTATGAAGCTTGCATTAAGTTTCTTGACTTTAGAATGAAGATTAATGATTGATATGTAATTTGATCTGTTTCCTCACCCATGGAAGTAAGAATGGTGTTCAGATATGATGTACTAAACCAATATATATTATATATTGTCTGGAATAGTTGAAGCTACAGCCTTTGCAGAACAGATTGAGATTTGGAATGAAAAGGAAAACTAAAATGAAAAAAATATTGAGTGAACAGCAGGGCCCATTTGAGGTGATTACAAAGGATGTTTCTTTATTCTGTCTTTTCTTATGCAACCTGAAAACAGTAGCAGGGGGTTACAAGCAGAGTTCATCACAAAGTTGTCAATCACTGTCATTTAACATTTTGCAGTGGAAGATGTCTTTATTCAAGGACAGCTGGGCAAATCAGAGAAACAGATTTGCAGTTAGTAGTCTGTCCAGCCTACACTAAGCAAACAAGGACAGGGCAGACATACCGGCCTCTCACATAAAAATATAATGGACTCTGCTGACCTCAGTGCCCTCCATTCAGCTTCATTCTCAGTTGTATAAAAGCTTCACTACCCATTCTCAATTTCCTTTAATTACCTACATGATGCAGATAAGAAAATGAACCTCACTTACTTACAGTCAATGATCACAAACAGGAAATTAAGTAGGCAAGTTGTTTAAAATAAGAGGAGTGTTTTGGATGTAAATAAAACATGTGCTGGGGAAGAATTAGGGAAAACACATTTTCAGGGGTACCATTGGTCTGGGACTTGGCTGATCCTCCTTCTTTCTGCTACTTTAAACTGCAAAGCAAAACTAAGTAAAAAATCTCCTTGGTAAATATTCTTTAAAATATCTTTGAAGGAGAAGCCAGTTAAATAAAAAGAGTGAAGCAAACATGCAGCCTTCTATAGGGCTTAAAAAGATTGTGACCTTAGGTTCAGAGAATAAATGACCACAGTTTTCACAAGAGATCTAGCAGAGACATCCAGGATTAAGCAGCAGTTGTCTTTATTCAGTCTTCACTTCTAATCTGCAGTCGAGATATGAAATAAATTAATGACATTCTGATTTTCTTTCCAAACCTTAAATTGTCTAATGGTTGCTATTCCTTTTACATTGATACCACAGTTTAGACATAGCTTCCTTGCAACATTAAAGAAAATTTTGTACTGCCCGTTTTGAAGGAGGTGAGAACCAGTTATCTCACTGCTTTTAGGAATTGTCAGAAAAGGTTCTATGTCTTAGGATATTAATGAGGGGATATGGTTCTTTGTAAGTCAATTAGGGAGTTCAATTAGGTGTTCTAAAATTGCCATTTTTCTTTACCTCACTCTTCACTGGTTACTGTTGTGAATAGTTCATTAATATGGATTTGCAAGAAGTCTGACGAGATTGAGGATTAAGATGCAAAAAGAGGAATATAAAACCCTGAACACTTTAATTTAATGGTCTCTGCTAAGCCTGTAGGTTCAAAGACATTGCCCTTCAGGCTCCCCAAATGACTTTTTATTTTATGACAAAAGAAATACACTCTCTTAAATTACAGATGGAAAAGATATCACATATTAATAAACTCCTACCTTACTTGCAAGTTTTATCCTTTAGAAAGTTCATTCTCATTCCAAACGATATGTAGACACACATACATGCACAAGAGGATTTTTTGACGGAAAAAATTGCCAATTAAGTCACAAAACTGACTCTTTAGCCTAAATTGTAGTTCTTAGGATGTTTCTGTTGAACTTTTTTTCAAAGACAGTGGATTTCCCGAGCAGGAGATTTGACGTCACTGCCTGGGATACCAAAACAATTGTACTTGCTCCTCTTTGCCGCTAGGATGTTGCTGCTTATAACTACATTTAGATTATGTGTTGGTGGGCAGCTCCTTTTGGCAACAGCGAGTAAGTTCTTACACAGCTTTCATTTTGGCATGAATAGCATTCGCCCACTCTGGAGCACAGAGAATGTTTTCAGCACCTACTTAAAATTTTGTGCTTTGTTTTGATCACTCATCATCTGTTGCTTAGACACTGACTGCTCAAAATATTGAAAAAATATTTGAAAAGAACCTTATCAGAGGTATTTCAAACCTACTGGGTTTTGAATGCCAAGAGAAAAACATAAAATCTGAAAACTGAAAATATGAGTTACTGACTTCTTTGTAGCTAACCTTACAATGTTTTTGTGAGCCAATGAGGTAGGATATCTGAAGGTCATCTTCTACTACTGAATCCATCCAATGAATATATTTATTTTACTGCTTTTATTTTCCTCTTCTGTAATGTTAAAATCAGCTATGAGGAAGAAAAAAGGTTTAAAACCTATAAGTGTGTCAATGTTTGAGAATATTATATTAGTTATTGTTTTCCCATGTTTGATTTTGATAAATAAGTACACTTTTTAAACATTTAAATGCTACTATTTTTGCAATGAAATTCAACTGTGGTAAATTAAATGCATATACTTTTAATGCCTCAGCAAGCAGTAAGAGTTATTCTGAAGTTAATTACAATGATTAATAATTCTTTTTTTGTTTTTTAAAGAATGCTGACGAGTACACAGATCTGCCTGTGAGACACAATGAAGATCAGATGAACAGTGAACTGGCCAAACACCTTCCAATTGAAGTCAATCCCCATTCATTTGACAGCTCACACACAAAAACACACCTCTTGCTGCAAGCCCACTTCAGTCATGCCATGCTGCCTTGTCCAGATTATGCAACTGATACAAAGACGGTGCTGGACCAAGCAATCAGAATATGCCAGGTATCGTGATGCATTTCAGAATAGAACTCTTGTTGGTTTACTGTTTGTTGTTAGAGTGTTGTCATGTTTTGAATATAGAAGAATCTGAAGATTTCTTGCTATCTTGTGGAGAGCTGGTACCATAAGATATTATAACACCTTTTTTAGGGAGGAATTAGATGTCCGTAATGGTTCCCACTTTACAGAACTGGAAGTAAACAAACTTAACAACAGTGGTGCTGACTGGAGGCATCTATTGTCACCTCTGCTTTGTATGCAACAGTCTTCTATCTCAGGAATGTTGTATGAGAGTCGTTCTGGCATGGCTGTGGTCCCTGCAGGCTGTTTTGCTGACCCCCAAGAACTGGTCTCCCCAGGGTACTTCTACCTTTCTAGCACTCAAAAGCATTGTAGTCACTCCCAAGCACAAATATAACGTGTTTTGAAATGTGATTCGGGATGAGATGCAGGAGTTTTCTCTAAGTTTCTCTAGCTAGTGTAAAGATTCGTCTTCTACATCCCAATTATTACAGAGTC
This sequence comes from Corvus cornix cornix, assembly GCF_000738735.6. Classification (NCBI taxonomy): domain Eukaryota; kingdom Metazoa; phylum Chordata; class Aves; order Passeriformes; family Corvidae; genus Corvus; species Corvus cornix. The sequence goes on from NC_047056.1 coordinate 73,384,978, forward strand.
AAAGAGCGCATTTTTAAGCACAGATTTTGAACTCAGCTGGACTTGTGGATTTTTACAGTCATACTGCAGTTGCATCCCACAGAAACTAAACCGGCCATGGAGAGTACTGGTAACGAGCAATCACATGCACAGCTGCCACCTCAAAAGAATTTTAAAGCAGCAATTGGAGTTCAGGTTAGAGTGCTGCCATATCTGAAGAGCTCAGTTACAGTTACAGCAGGAAAGGTGAGCTCTAGCTGTCACAGGAAACAACCGACCCTCTGATTCTCCTGGGAAGAGTTATTCCCTTTAGCAGAACCGCACGAGGACTCATTCACAGGTTCTTGAAGTCCAGGCTTCCTTTAACAAGCTACTCTTTTTATGTTTCTGAGTTCAGGATCTGTAAAATAGAGCCAGTACGTCTTCATTCCTACAGTTTTTGTTTGCTCAAATTTTAATATCCTCAGTGATCTATTTGTCAACTATCAGACAGAAGCTTTGCTCTTGTTTGAAGCCTCTTGGCAATATGGTAACTGCAAACATCATCGTGTCAAGCCTGGCAGTTTGTAAAACTGCTCTGTGAGAAATTATTAATCAGTGCTCTAGACAGAGAAGATACTGTGGACAATTCAGTGTCCAGCAATTTGGATAAGGCTCAACCTTACACTAATAAAAACAAGCTTAAAATACTAATATCAAATGAAGCAAAACTGAAATTAGGGAAAGTAAGAAGCAAATAATACCACAGATGTTACTGCTACACAGTCCTACTCTTGGCAACCAGCAGTGCTTGGATGCTAGTCTATTTCAAATATTTCAAATCAATAAAATCATGGTGCTGAAAGTGTAGAAACAGATCTTCTATATATTCAGTTATGAAGAGAGAAAAGCATCACTTGCTCAGGTGAGAAAATTCACCTTTGTTTCAAAGAAATCACTTACTTAAAGTTCATTTAGATGTTTGTGGCATAAGCATTAGGGGGGTAATTACATATTTGGGGAAAATGTAAATTAAATCCTATTTTCAGTAATTATTTTGCTGAATATTTGTTCTGTTTTGCAAAGAAATGTATTTTCTTAATCCTGATACTGCATCATAGGTATTTCAGAAACAATAATCACTTAGAAGAAAAAAATCCAAAATATTCAACAGTTCCTTTAAACTGAAGTAGAGTTCAGGAAAATGCCATTCCATACTATGCCTTGGCACTCCAACCATCGGTTAACTACTGCATGGTGTTACATATACAGTCATCTTTTAAAAAAAATCTTTTTAAAAGAAAAAAAAGAAAAAAACATGCAAGCACTTTTGTATTTTAAAGTTGGCACATGGTTTCCATCTCTCAGGAGATTATTGGTTCCATCTTATTAGTCACGCTTTCCAAACGGAGGTTAAAGTTCCCAGAATCTAAGCAATAGACAGGGTTACACTTTCAATACTTGTTGTTACCTTTTTCCTTAGCACTGACCTGCTGATGAACTCTGGGTCAGCAGAGGTAGAAAAAAAGATGTTAGTTGTGAGAAAAGGAACTGGAGCATGGAAGGATCCATTGATGAGCAGATTCCGTGGGTGTTCTCTGTGTGTGTGAACACACGCTCGCGCATCACGAAACGTTAAATACAGCAGCAAGGCGGGAATCAGTTTTTGAGTTATGTTGAATTTTTATTTACTTATGAATTATTTTAGTGTTGAGGTTGTATAGCTAACCTTCAAATTGTGACCTGAACATAAACTGTTATTTTTGCTGGTGGGTACATGGATAACAGACTTTCCATATCAGCACCGTTTTTCTGTTACAAGAAAGAAAGATCTTTCAAAGAGCTTTTATAGGTGGTTGTACAGCAGGCCTTTATCCCAGGTCCCCTGCAGTGCAGATTTGCCATCTCTAGCCATTATATGTAAGCAAGTATCTTTCCATCACAGACTATTAAACTTCTCCAGTCTTCTTTGGTGTCTTTCACCTGAATCAGCCTTCCCTCCCATGAGTCCTTTCCTATCCCACATTTCATTCTCCTTTCCATTCCTCCAACGTCTTCTGGGCTTTTTCCTCGCTAGTGACTTTGAGTATTGTTACTGTCAGACAGAAAACCGTGTTAACAGCATTACATAGGTAAATGTAGCTGCTGGATTCCAGGTAAGATTCCGCTATCCTTTAAAGAAAAAAATTATGCAACAACTCTTAAATTAATCTGAGATGTCTTTAAAGTTTTGGCTCTATGTTAGAATTCTCTTGTTTATACTTACGATGAAATATTGAACTCATTAGCATTCAACAGAATTTGAGGAATTACAGTGGTGGCTTAGTAGGGGAATATAATTTTTAGCATTAAAAAAAGGAAGAAATATATTCTGTTACAGTTTTCTTATGGTTAGTATTTGTTAGATATAGGTGGAATTCATTATAGCAAGATAAAATTTAGTATTTATATACCCAGGATGAAATGCAGAATCTTTTCCTTTTACTGCAGAAATATGGGAATTAGCAATATATAACCTTCTGGAATGTGAATGCCTATCTGCTCCCACTCCCATCTCTGTAATGAATGGCCACTGAGGCATTGACTAGGTTGAGGGAACACCCCTGCTCTACGCTGAAAACCTCAAGTTAAAATCTAGTTTGTTATCAGTGACAGGGTCTCATAGATAAAGCACAGAAGGTTCCCATGGCTCAAAAAAACTGCCACGACTTCCTATGTGACCTTGGCCAACTCATTTAATTTTTATTTGCCTCAGGTACCTTTAGTACAGTTACAATAGACAATATATTCTATTCAAGCCTAGCACTCTCTGTTATTTTTACTGAGAAAAACTAGAGGGGTCATTTAAGATGGTGCTGAACACTCCAGTAGCAGCTCAAAATCAAACATTTTTCCATTTCTTGCAGGAGAATGAACATTAAATAATAAAAATTCTAATGAAACTATTTTTCTAATATTTTTATAAAATATAATTATTATTGTAAAGACAATACTCCACCTTTTTTTCCTATCTTATTTAAGAATGCCTGAAACTAAATCTAATATCTTTTTTTACTTCCTTTGTCAAGCCTTATATTTTGTGACTGTGTATTCAGCGATCAGTTCTTACTCTGCTGTTCTAAGACTATTGCCTATATTTGCATTAATTGAAATGGATAATTGAGGCAGTGACACTGTCACTCTCAGATTCAGCAGGGCAGTCTCTTCTCAGAAATAATGTGACAGTTGCTGGCTTTGCATTGGGATTGGCCACAAGCCTCCACTTGTAGTATAATCGTTGATAAAATATTTTAAAATTGCCAGGAGTAGAACTGCCATGGAGCTCAGCCCTAACCTTTGAGAAGTGTTTACCTATGGATGTGTTAAACACATCTCAGTAGGGTAGCTGGGCATTGAGAGAAGATGGACATGAAAACAGATTGCAAACTGCAGAAGAAAGACTCATCTGCACGGGAAACACGCACATCCCTGTAACAAGGACCTTGTAATGCTGTCACTGATCTTTCCCCATCATGTTACTCCTCTGGAGAATCTTAATTTTTACAGGAAAGAAATATACTCTTTGGGTTAAGCACTGTGTTTCCTTAGCTAGATGGTGATGTGTATAATACTGCTTTACCCATTCTAAAACAGTTAAAGTAAGTAAGTTGCTTCTAGTCATTTAAATTGCATTTTTGCTAGAGGTCTTATGAGCAATATCTTTGCAGTACATGTTCAGAGTTGTCAAATATTGCACAAATATGCTGCCCAATTCAGCTAAGAGCTAGTTGATGTATGAAATACTTACTGTACTAAACTGCAGACTGTGCTGGGTGGATGATGGTGGCTCCTCAGAAGGAGCAGTAGAACACAAAAAGTACTTCTGGCCATGCAAAGGCAAAGGAGCCCATGTTGCCATTTTGGGACTCAAAGAAAGACAATGTCCTTCAGCTTTGCACTTCTCATCCTCCCCAAACCTCCTCAGTTCATAACAGCCACTAAAACTTTGGAGAACCATGTCGCTTGAGTCTTTTGTTTTGCTGCTTATGAGGAAGTGGAGAAGTTCTTAGAGATCCTAAGAGTGGTTTGAGCTCATATATTGCCTGTTGGTAGTACAGGTGTGCCAAGTGCTTGCTGACAGGTGGTGGGAGGTACAGGAAAGGCCTATTTTACAGTTGTGTATGTAAGCTTTGTCCAGAAGTGTCCAGGGAAAGAGCTTTTGTGTAATGGTTGCATTGGCAACTATAAATAAATGGGCAGCTTTACTGAACGAAGGGAAGAGAATCAAATTAACTTGAGAATGCAGAGGATTACTCAGAAACAAGTGAAGAGCAGATGCCACATCTCTTGCTGCTGCACATATTCTTTGTGTATGCAGTAATATTCCAGTGACAGCACAATGTTTGCAATTTTACTTAAATACTGGCTGCTTTCATGGCTGTATGGCTATTATTCCACATTAGGAATGTGGAAATAATAGAATAATCAAAAAATCTTGTAGGGCTTATACTGTGTGGCAATGCTCATTTACAGATATTAAACAGCAATGGATCACTTTGTAGGGAAAGTACCTGGACATGTTGGGCTGGAATTGCTGCCTGCTTGTGTAGGTGTATATATATATGTGGGAGAAGGGAGGGTTACCTTTCTGGTGTTGGAGTTTTGCTTGCTGTGGATAATCAGTGATCTGGTGTATGGAAGCATCTTGGTGATGGTTTAATGATGATTTGGTGCTGCTTGTGCATAATCCCTCCCCCACCTATGACAAACCTTTTCCCAGTAGGGGCTGGAGGAAATGAGTAATGCTTAACCCATTTGTGTGATCAATTCACTTAAGCAGCTACTGTGAAATGTTAATCACAACTTTAATTTGTACTGCATTAGCATTTTGATTAACTTGTAGGCTTGCTAGCACACTTGAAGCACTTTTACTCATAGTTACAGCTCGGAAATGACTTTTTGATTAATTAAGTTTGTTAGACAGCAGCTGAGCTTCCTGAATGCTAACCTTAAGGGGCTAAAAGTTCAGGAGAAAGTTACTGGGAATAACTGTTGCTGTTGAAAAGGATTCTTGTGAATGCACTCAAAAAAATTTGATTATTGACCAAATATTACATTCCTACTTTGAAGCTGACTCTAAACTGTAAAGAGGACAGATTTATTATGAGAAAGATGTGTATCTGTCATGGTTTTGGTAGATTTGTTTAATATTTGAAACAAATGCTGGCTTTAAGAAATTGTTTATGTTAGGAAACTGGGATTTATTGCAAAGACATTCTTATCAAAAACGTTTTATTCTTTTTGCAGTTCACTGGGGTAGTAGAGAATATCAATTTATTAATTAGTAATTTGAAGTTAAATTGGCTGTTGGGACTCAATGAGTTCTGAACGTTGGCTTATGCCCCACCAAGTTTACATTGCTGGTATCACACTCTGTAGCTGCTTTTGTTTCTGTAATACTATTAAAAGAAATCAGTAAGAACCTAAGGGTTGCACTCCACTTAATGTAGACAGTAAATGGTTTGTCCTTTCTGTTCTGTTCTGAAAATACTAATAATGTTACTATGGAGGCTAAAGGATGGATACAGAGATAGGAATCTTATGAAGCAGCTAGGAAGGTTTTAATTTGCATACATCAGTGAGACCTTTATGATGATGGGAGGATGAAGAATTAGTCTCTCATAGGGGGTAGCAGAGCATATGGAAGAGGGGACTGAATATGCTTGCAAAAAAAAGTGAAAAATGGGATACAGAGGGCAGTATAAAAGGAGTGCCTTCTGAATAGGATTAATTACAACTTATTCACTATATCTCTGATAAAGTACAAGGGGGGATGCTCTGTAGGCTGAAACTACACAGCTGTGTAATTTATGGGCGATTTAATTGATCTGAAAGAACTCCTCCCCCTCCCCAGATTAAAACATTTCTAAAAAGTAATTTTGGACTAGACCTCTGAATTTCAAAGGTTCTGTAGTTACCTGTTTCACTGATATATAACATACCAAAGGTAGTGACCTTAAACTCTCTGTAATACTTCAAATAAATTCCAACTTTTCAAGTCAGTTGCTGTTTCTAAGATATGTAATTGAAGCATCATAGTCATGATTTATATAAAAACATGAACTTAAAGTACATGGCATGCTTTAACATCTGAAAAAATACTTTACTTTTATTAGTAGAATATCAAGTCATGTGTGGATCATAATATAATTGTATGTGTTGGAAGGCTTCCTACATTTGAAGCATGTGCAAAAAAAAATTATTATTATTATTATTATTATTCTGAATTCATAGTTTTTAGGAAGAAAGGTAAAATGCATACCCTTTTGTCTATTATCTATAAATATTTGTCACATAAATTCTGTAGTCTTAAACAGCTGTAAGTAGGCACCATTCTAATGATTTTAATAGCTCTATGGATTTAAAATCCTACATGTAACTAAAATCTAGTCCTAGACTAAACTTCAAATTAATGAATAAAAGCACTCAAGAAAGTGTCATAGTCTGTGAAGCATTGATACAAAAAATAAAATTAATCTTTTAAGGGTAGATAAATTTGAGCCATGAAACTCACCCTGAGTACACCTGAAGTTTCATCCCCCATCCACAAAGTCATTACCCCCAATGGCATCGCTGTAGGCACTCAACTCAGCTGAGTTATCACAGGTGTAATTCTCAACTGCAATAGCATTTCTTACATTTCTTGAGCTTGCCTCTGTTTCCAGAGCAGTTATTATAGTTTCATTGTCACATCCCTTAAATATAATTTATCCACGAAATATTAACATTTGTATTTACAGGATTTAAGTTGAAATGCTTAGTATATTCACAGTTATATGACAGGTGACTTCAAAAAGAAGAAATTATTCTAAGCAGCATTCAGTCTGTATTAATAAGATGCAAGCTGTATCACTTTTAACACTTCAATAGCTTATCTTAAAGGAAAAAGCTATTTAAGTCATTTGAGTAGATCAGAAATTCTGCTAGTTTTAGTCTGGTCCCCTGCCACCTACCCAGTCGTACAACAGTCATCCAGAGTATCTGACTTTCAAATGAAGGATGTGAAAGTAATACCAAAACCAGTGTTTATAAAAACTTCGTAAAAAGTCTCTAGAATAAAGAATTTAGCAATCAGGATATTTTGGTAGCCTGAAAAATCTTCTAAATGAGTAGGAGTGAGTGGAGGAGGGGGCTATGTTCATTATGGAACAATTTAGTATCTGTTATTTTGAGCACACACAGGGAGTGCTTAATAACACCAGACAAAAGCAGTGTGTTGCTATCAGTGAGTGTGCCGCACACTCGTCTTCCACATCCTGCCTCCATCTTTGCTTCCCCTCAAACTAGGGAATTATAAACCATCATTTAAATTCCAAGCATCGGTAATAACTTTGGCTAGAAAGAGACAGATTGTTAAATCTCAGCTTCATGTTAGACCAGAAAGGTACCATTTGATCAGTTTAAATCATTCCGTACTTAAGGATAAGCAGACACTGCTCTTAAAAATAAGGAGATGAAAACCTGATCATAGATGCTGAGGGCTTGGTCTTAATGCACTCCTGGAATGATGACAGCAATTGCCAGATTTTGATGCAAACATTTTGACACTCAGTTCTGAATGCCATCAGAATGAAAGTTTTTGCCATACCTGACAAGAACATCTACATCAGTTGTTGAGCATCAGCAATTTTGTGCTGCCCCTGCCATGGTTAGTAGGTTGTTGTTTTCCACATTGGCACAAGCCAAGCTATTTTTTATAGTGACAGACAAAATGTAAAGGGAGTGTCACTAATTGCTATTATTACTTCGTATTTGACCAAGTATGACATTTGGAAGGCTTAAGAGCTATTGTTTGAATCTTTCATATAAACCCATATCAGTATAGGCATCTGCTTTTATTCTCCTAAGCACAGAAGGAGCTCGAAATAAGATGTTGGTAAACATATTTTCTACTATAACAATCAATAATTTCCTTGACTCCATCTATTTACCCCATTTATTCTACTTTATGTTTAAAAGTTGTGGGCTTAGAGGGGGGTTTTTTTGTTTTGGTTTATTTGTCTTTTTTTAATTTGTTGGTTCACCAAAAAATACATGTATATGTGTACAGAAATACTTTTCTGTAGTTAAAGCATCCTTACTGATTCCTGTTTTATTTCTTGCACTCACTGTCCTCTTAAGTTTTTCTCTGTGATGAAATTACCCTGTAGTGGTTTAAATTCATAGGCTAGAAAGGCAGGTAACCAATTTGTGCCATTTCTCAATTTAGAATAATACTCTTAATCTGTTCCAATCTTACCAGCTCAAAGTTATTTAGAATTTACTTACTTCTTTGCAAAATAAGAGCTAAAAAAAGCCACAAGTTTCTATAAAATTATACTGGTTTGTACTTGAAAATAACAACAAACCAAACAGGTAGCAACTAGATAAACTAGAGAGACTAAATATGTTATTCATCAGATAATATAAATATTAAATACTTTAATTTTTTGTGCTTTGTATTATATTCTTTGTTTAGTTGTTTATGTTTACATTTGGAAATAGGGGAATGACTTAATTTGTTACCTTGAGTATTTATAGGAATTTCAGTAACCATTTAAGTATCAAGCATCTCTGTGTTTTTCACTTAGAGGAAAATGAAACATGTGGAGGTTTCCAAGGCAGCAGATGAAACAAGCCAACTTTACCATTGTTCTGACTTTTTCACAATGTCACTGTCTTGGATTTCACATCCAGATAGAGATGCTGTGAATAAATTCTATGGGTGAAGAAGCAGAAAATAAGGAGGAAAAGAGGATTTGCCATGTGGATTCATTATAACAATGTGGAACACAGAGTCTCACACACACAGGCTTTCCTTACTCCCTACGGGATATCTATCTGCAGGCCTCTATCAATTTCTAGGAGATTTTCTATGTGAAAGGATCCTCCAGTTAATTTCAGAGTATAGCTTGGTTTAGATTTATCTTTCTCTTACATCTTCAGTCTTCTTTTCCCCTTTTCAAACCTCTGTTTAAAAGGGGAGAGAGGGATAGATTTGGAAAAAAAAAAAAAAAAGAAAGAAAACAACATAAACAGTGTTATGCGTGCGTCTTCAGAAGCATTTTATGAAATACCACTCCTTCACGCTGACTAAAAATACAATTCAGTGTATTCTTCTTGTTGCTTATGAAAAATATAGGATATCTGTGCACGCATTATTCTTCACATATGTACAATATGTACAGCAGTATCATATGGGGGAACATGATGTTTCAGGCTGTCAGAATAGCAGAAAAGAACAAGAATCAGGTAGTGGAGAACAGGAGGCAGATACCAGACTGTCTCAGCAACACAGACTGTTCAGAAACACAGACTGTACTGTATGGATAGTCTTCAATATACTTTAAAATGTGAAATCAGGTAAAGAGCAGCTTGCCTTGTAATTTTCAAAGACTGACTCCAGTCTGATGCTGAGAACAATTCCATCCTTATGTGAGTAAATGTCATGTAAACCAACATATAAATCTGCAGGCCACAAAGCTGCTCCTTTCAAATGTGATTTCTAACATAATTTTATTTTCTGTTTGTTGAAAATAGTCCTACATGGAAATCACTTTGGCAAGCCAAGTGAAAAGACAGAAAATGGAAACCAGTAAGGTTGTGTTGTGAGGTACTGGTTCTAGGGTCACTATGAATGTTAGAGAGTTTTAGGGTGCTATGACTTTTCCTACAAAAAAAAAATTAAATATTAAATCTGAATCTTTATTAGCTGAAAGGCACTTTATCCACAATTCATGAGAAATGAGACAACATTTGTGTAATACAGGGTAACACTTTAAATATTTTTCTGTCACTGATCTTATCACCCCGATCTGGAAAAAAAACCTGTTGAAACTGCATTGTAAACTGCTAAAATAAACTGTGTGACTTGGCCAGGAGTGAAACTAACTTGTGTCTTTAAAGTCAGTATTTCTCCAGAATCAGTGTAATTTAATTGAAATAGCTCTGCGTGTGTAAACAACTCCTTTGTTTAAAGAAGATTTCACTGTTTAGTTTGCCTTAAGTAAATGCTGCCTTTTGTTTGTCTGTAAAACATTTGATTAAATGTAAAGACTTACACAGACAGCTTCTCCTCATTACACTAGTGGCTGGAAAATAAGTTAAAATGGTGCAGGTATCTGCTGCCTAAGTAAGTATCAAACAATATCATTTGTGTTTACAAGAAAAACCCATGGAAACATCTGAAGCCTGGTCCTAAAATCAAACTACAACTCTCCTAACACCAGGATGGTATTTAAAAAGGTGTTGAAACCGTTCAATATACCAGATTCAATATATCAGTGTTCCTTGCTTCCTTAAAAAAAACATTTTCTAGTATTTTAATCAAACACAGAATTCCCTAAATTACAAACTACTGTTAAATATATGACTTTCTACTCTAATATGAATTAGAGTGTTGTAATATGAGGACCCACACTTTATTGTGATCATAATGTTATTGAAGAACAAAATAAGCAAGACAACTAACATAGCGTCATTTTCTTCACCAGCTAAAATGCTTTCATGAATCACAGTCATTCTTTCAATGTACTCTAGACAGGGTAAAAAGTATACTATATATCCAAATAGCTGCATTTACTATTAAAAATAATTGAAACAAAAAATTCATGTTTGGTTCTTTTTCCCTTGGAAGAACTCTTAAATTCACTTTCAGACTAACCAAACAGAGTGTAAGTCCAGTCAAGAAAAAAAGCAAGCAGAACCATTTTTTTCATGTCCATAGGGCCATTTGCATTGCAAAATCCATGTTGAATTAGCTTTAGATCTTTATGCTAATGGTACCAACAGTATACCTCTTATTTGTATTGTCAAAATATGGGAAGTAGTGGTGGAATGGAAATTCATGAGACATGGAAGGCAGGATGATTTTTAACACTTCGAAGTCTGATGTATAGCTGGATAGGGGTTTTTTGTTTGCTTGTGTTCTCTGTGTACTTTGGGAAAGCTTTTCAGGATCAGGATAGAGTTGCCAAAGGAGGGACAGCCAAACATCCCTCATTCTCAAGACAGTCAACTGTTTACAATGCAAAGGGTGAAATCCATTTTGTTTCTGATTGCTTTTACTCACCCTAGGTAAAATATAAACAATTTTGTAAGCTTTCTTCAAGATTTCAATTATGTGTCAGTGTTAAACAAAACCTCAAATACGCTAATAAGCTAAATTTTAGTGCTTTTATCTAGTCCAATTCCAGGGATTTTTTAAGTACTTAGTTCAAATGGAAATAATAATTGCTCCTGGTAAATGATATTTGTATTAATTTTTGAACAAATGTAAATACATTGGTGGTGTTCTTAAATAGTTCAATTATGTAGTTCTGAGAAAGGTCTCATGTCAAAATATAAACAAATACTGCCATTAATTTTAACCTTTTCCTTTACAGTAAGTGTTAAGATTCATTCCCTTCATTCTAGGCTGGGTTATGTCAAAGAGCACTTACTTGTACGGAAAAGATTCTACCTTCAGTTCTCACCCCCAAAACCATTGTGTAAATTACCTTTTCGAGAGTAAGAGCTGATGACAATGATACAGGATTTAATTCATCTTTTTTCAAGGTTAATTCCAAAGGTGCCTAACTGCCATCAATAAAGGTTGAAGTAAATTCCTATGTTAAGGCCTAGAAATCACTGTATGTTCACATTAAACATTAATGTTAAACATTAAATACATGCTCTTCCTTGTATGAACCAGGTATGTAATTACATTTGCATTCTTTGTTTTTATTATGTGTCTTCTTTGCTTAGGCAATGCTGGATGTTGCAGCACATCATGGCTGGCTGGTGACTGCTCTGAACATAACCAACCTGGTGCAGATGGTGGTTCAGGGTAGATGGATACATGACTCATCCCTGCTTACTTTGCCAAATATAGAGCTCCAGCATCTTTACCTTTTTCGGTATGTAATTCTTTTAAGCATTAGCAGGTTTCCAATTTCTTTCCACTTCCTGCTGCTGATTGTTTGAATGTCATTGTTGGGCCCGAGAATGTTAACAAATCAGAAGCAGAACTCTGTCTTTCACAGTGATGCTTTGCCAAATGGATTTTCTGTTTCTGTTTTCAATATTCATGGATTAATTAACCCCCACAGATTATTTTGAGAACCGTGATTCCAGACAAATTAACAAGAGACCACTGGAAGGGTTCCAAGTGCTAACAAATCTAACTCTGTATGTTAATTATCTCTTTATTTTAATCTATTATAAAACTACATTAGTATCCATCTTAACATCATAGATAAGGCAAAGCTCTATAGATGCTTAGATGATGCATAGATAATGCTAACCAAAAGTAAATGACCACTCTTTAAAAACAGAAAACAGTACTGAATTTTACCACCAAAACAACTGAATACAAATGTTTGCTTTCCCTCCCTGGGCATATGTTTTGCTGTCTGTATCAGGAAGTGGAGCCAAGGCCAAAGGAAGAGTGTGCATGGAGGTTACCAAGGACCTATCGAGTGTCTTCCCGAACTAATGGCTGCCTGTGAAGGAAAAGAGAATGTTTTTGCTTCCATTGTGGGCAGTGAGTTGCAAGCAGCGCACATTTCACAGGTAACACTTTCTATTTGTGATCATTATCACCAATATCACATGTGATTGGAAAGGAAAAGTAGTTGGGAAAAGAAATACTCTGTCCCTTTCAGTAAGTATCATGTGACGTTCTGTATAAAGTGCAACACATTCATTGCTCTAATTTCAAGGTACTGCTGGCTTTACAAAGGTTCTTCTCTGCTTGTTTTCTTAATATTATTCTCACTTATTCCCTGCTAAGCAGTAACAAACTCTGGTTTATGGCTGATATTACCACATCTCTCTGCTCTAAAGATGCTTCTCTAGGTCATTCAATCTGCTGAGTGTTATCCACCTTTTCATAGCTCTGCACTAGGAATACATGCATTGCAAATGTCATCATAGCTGTTTTCTGAAGTGGTCTGCCAAACACCATTTTTTCTGAGAATACTCTTAGTAAAAGATCCAGCACTCATTTTGTATTTGAAACAGAAAAAGGAGATGAAAATTTCATACTTCACAGGGGAGGGGAAAAAAAAATACTATTCCAAAATGTTGAGCTACTAAAGTCTTGTTTTCAGTTTGATTTTCAAGGCATTTGCAGCAAAGGACAGCTATATTCCATAGCATTCATCACATGCTAAGCCTATTGATTTCAAATAAGATGAAAACTTCAAAAGCTATGCTTCAAATGATTTTTATTTGAATGTTTAAAAGGACAGCAATATATCCTGGGTTTGACTGTTCAGCTTCAGTTAAACCTTTTACTGGTATGCAGACAAGAAGAAAAGTACTTAAATGTCTATAACAGATATCTGCATTTGTAACCAAATTAACATCAAAATTTTGAATTAAGAAAATGTATTGACATCAAAAAAAGGCTTCCTTTAACAACAGATTTCTAACATAATACACATTGATTTAAGTCCAACTTTTAGATGTGATAAAAAATTAGAACATTGTTGTAATTAGTTCAGGGAGAACTCAGAAGTAAACTTACTTAATTTATTTGCATAAATTGCCATTCTGTTATCTTTAAAAGCAAATGCAAATTGGCTCTGTCTGATATGATGATGGTTATTTGGCTCAAAAGTGCTTCAATTTGCGTAGCAATCTGGTGTCGTCTCTGCAGTGAGGCGATCCCAGGTAACATACAAATCCTGAATTATTCCAGAAATTAGTATGTTTAAAGCATCAATTTAAGTGCTAATTGCAGTAGTAATGAGAAAAAGCAGTACTACTGTGAGATTTGCATCTACTGCCCCATCAGTATGCCTGGAACGGCTGCTGACTGGCAGAGGATTTGGCTGCTAATTAAATAATTGTATGCATGGCAGTGTTCTCGTCTGATTCAATAGATGAAGATTAATCCTCAGATAAATATGTTTGGCTGGTATTGAAATGTCTTAGCAGTTTCTTCAAAAATAGCTTGTGTGTATGTGGTGTGTACGTTCACACTGCAAATGACTCTATGCCTCTATACATCTATGTTTGTAAATACAGATGCATATAAGAGGGAAAAACATAATGTCTTGCCATCACATGAGGAGAAAGTTTCATTTCCATGAGCTGGGAATGGCTGTATTGGGTATAGCAAAGCCATGACTGTATTGTTATAGGGCATGACAAATGTGAAACCTTTATACCAATACATTATATTCCTTACTCTATTTTTTACAGGGAAAAAAAAAAAAAAACCTATTGTAATACCTTGCAAAAAATTAAAATTCATATTGAGACTGCCTGTTGAGTGTCTTCATATGTAAAGTCTTAAAGTTCTCACATAGACAGGGGCCAACCAAGAGAAAAATTCTTCAGCATCTGTATGATATGTTTTCTATAAAGAAAGAATACTAGGCTACAGAGTTTAAGCTTAGCCTTTTGACAGACATGAACAGAGTCAAATAAAATGGTAAATATACCACTAAATTGCCAAAACCATTCTTTTCCTAAAAAACATTTTACTTCTTACTCAAAGTATATTGAACCCATATCTTAAAGCTAAAGATTATTAGCAAGAAACTGGTAAAAACAGCTTAAGCTTTACATAAATTTCAGGCAGATGGGAAAAGGAAGAAATTTTACATTTGGAAGGGAGAAAATGCCTTTTAAGCAGATTGGTAATTAATTTTTAAATAGCAGCTCTTGAAGTTGCTCATGGATTTGGAATATCAGGCTAGGTCCTGGGGAGACAGATTATGGGCAAAAATACTAATGTTGTTCCCAAAGGTTTGTGAAGAATTTTTCATTTCATTATGATTTGAATCTATGGGCTTGGTAGATAAATGTATATATATAGCACATATGTGCATGTATATATTGGATATGTTGACATAGTTAAAAGGAGGTCATATATGCTTGTGTGTTCCTATACAGCAAAAAAACAGTAAAATTGTCAAAAAATACCGAAGCGACATGGTAGCCTGACTTTAATTTTACAGAATTTAGTATTATAATTCCAAACCTTACTGAAAGTCAGGGGAGCTTTAAAAGCTGACAGCCTAAATTCAAACTATTTAGACTAACCCCAAGCTCTGATCAAAGCTCTATGTTTGTTTCAGTGACTCATTGTGAATCATACTTCTTTAACAAATCTTTTTCAGTATCTAAGTCACTTAAGCATTAGGCACCTTGTAAAATATTAAGTTGATATTGATATTTTTGAAAGAGAAAAAAGAAACTTCAAGATTGAAAATAAATAAATATTATCTCTACTATGGTATTATCTACTTTTACTCTGGAAGTGTCTGTGTTCCTATAATCTTCTTTTCATTTTCACCTGCTACTACTTGACTTTTTTCTTTGGTGAGAAAAGCATTTCTTCATTTTCCCCACATTGCATGGATGATAAAAAGGCCTCCTGCTGTGCAGACTGTATCAATGATCAAGCAGTACTAACTTTGCCTTTGATTTTCAGATATACAAGACTTGATAAATCAAGGAATCATAAAATCCTTTAGGTTGGAAAAGACCTTTAAGATCATCAAATACAACAGTTAATAGCCAACATAGGATTACGTATTAAAGCTACTTTCTCCTCTAATTAGAAAGTTACTCAGAGTTACTTTGTTTGTTTCTATTATGAAAGCTACATGAGGACATGACAGCCTTTGACAAATAGATTATGTTGGGGTTGTATGGTATAAACCAGCCCAAATCATAACTTTCACCAGATTATGATGAAGGTAACAAGTATTGCCACTACAGGAGTTAATAAATTATGATCTCTGCTGAAATTAAACTTTGTTCTAAGATATTTGTACCAGTTCTTGTCCTTTGAGACACATAAAAGCTTTCAAGGTAAATGGTATCTAAAGTACAGCCAAAGAGGTGATCACCCCGTTGGTTTGTATCAGGGTTCCTCTCCTGAAGTCAGCAGAAATACCCTGCTTAGACACTCTCACACAGTGGGTCTGTAGAGTTCCTACTCTAAGTTTCTTCTTAAAAACCTTTACATTCAACGTAAAATCATTTGCCAGTTGAGATGTTACTACTCAAGTTGTCATCCAGTGTGATCTGCTGGAGGTGGGTTTAGTAGTCTCGTGTATGAAGTGTATCAAAATCCTGGCAACAACAACTTAGTTAAGAATGTCGGTGGTATTTTTTTCACCTTCTTCGAAGTGCCGCCTTTTTTTCCCCATTTCCTTTCAGAGTTGGGACAAAGACAGATGTATTTTTCCTTAAAGTCCTAGCTGTTTAGTTTCTATTACAGTTTTCCTGTCATTTCCTAGCTAAGACACAGTTAAGAACATCGGTGCAATTCATCTGTGTCCCCTGCTTTTACGCTGCAGTTCCTGAGCGCTCACAGCTGGCCCTCCCCATCTTCTGCACTGAACAGACACAGCTGTTCATGCAATACACAGAAGAGGAGAGAGAGAGAGAGAGAGATTAGTTGGTAGCTGAAATCAGTTTTCTCATTTAGTTCAGCCAGGCTCTGGTAATGCAGCCATTTTAATCCAAATAAGCCTATGCTGCAGCCGAAATGGGCAGTCCTGCCCTCCCCGTGCCGTTTTCACCTCCTCTGACCCAGCTCACCGCACAGCTGCACAAATGCTGTGTCTGCCTCAGGCAAGGAGGTGGGAATGAGCATCTGGGGACGAGGGGAGGAGGAGGGAGGAATCCTATCAACCCTCTCACTGACAGTCAAAATGGCCTGTAGCCAAGTGGCTATGTGAATGCTTGTGCCAGCAGGGGAGGAGGCTGGACCACTTCTTTCAGTGGCACTGAAGGCTCATGCTTATTCAGAGTCACAGGATTAGAGAATATGTTTCCACAATCAGCTTTAAGCTGATCTAAGTTCATGCTGTCACCAAAATGATTAGCAAGCTGATCCATCTAGCTGCACAATCCCATCATGGCAATGCCAACATACCGGGGATAGAGAGGGGCGCAGCGAGCTGGTGGGGAGAACGCTGGAGAGAGAGACAGCACCACCTTTCTGAGGGCAGCACGACCTTAGGTCTGCTTACCATGGCTGCTGTATCCCTAATTATGTATTGACATATACTATTATTGTCAGTATGACTAGTGGCAATGATGTCTGCAAAAAGCAAACTTAGCTTTCGTTAGGCCTCTATGCCTTCCAGCAAAGAAAAACTAATCAGATGCATCAAGCACAATCTAAATGGAAATACATTTTGTTGAAACACAATATGGTCAAACCAATACTTGAAAAATAAAATGCTTTTGTTTTTTCCACATAAAACATTTCTGTCCCATGCTATTGCCCATGTGATTATGCCCTACCCTCTTCATTCCCACAAGTTCCCATTTTGGTATCTGATGGCTCTTTGCCAAGATCAATATTCTTATTTCCTTCTCCTTCCCACCCTCTAGCTTTTCATATATGCTGATTCCTGTTCTGTTCCGGGAGTGGAGGGGAAAGACAACAGGGCAGAGGGTGATTCTTGGTCTTTTGTTTTTTTCTTCCAGTGCCATCCTGATCTATGTTTTTCAGCCATAGGAAGGCCACAAATCACTGCCTCCATTCCACAGCCAATCCCATTTCTTTTTCCTAACAGATTTCATTGAGTGAACGTGCTAATTTTCTTTTTCACTAAATGAAAGCCTCCATTGCTCCCTTCCATTTTTGTCACAGCTTCTCAGAGCTGCTTTTCCTTGTCTGATAGAGACCAAAATGAGAGAAACATAGGGCTGCATATTCAGGATGCCTTTTTAAGGTTAAGAGAGTGTCATGTTGATCTACACAGATTGTATCCTCCAACAACAGTTCTCTGCACAAGGATGAGGGAAAGTTGAGGACCTGTTGCAGTTCAAGAGAAACTGCAGAGACTTAAAATTCCTCAGGAGAATTCTAAGAAGGAGAGTTCATGAAGATCGATGCAAGAAAACCTAAAAAAAAAAAATAGGGATAACTTTGGATATGCAGTTGAACTTTTGGTTAATTATCTGAACTGATCCTCTGAACTCTCTGAGGTTTGCCTATTGCTAATTAGCACTGCAGTGACTTGTTCTTTATGGATTATGCTAAGGAAGTTTAATTTAAAACTTAATTATATTAGTTTTTAAGTGGCTTATAGGGAAAAAATACTTTAATCGGGAGCAGTAAGGAATTTTTCCTGTGTTCAGACATCAGTAGTCTTAGTATGGCATGTGGAACATGCTTGAGGAGTTTCACATTTGTTTTGTTTGCTAGGAAGAAAGTAGCATAAGAGGTTAATGAAAGGTATTTTATGCTTATGATTGAGAGTTGTATGATTACATATATTCTAATACACAATAAAATATTATTAATATAGAAAAATATGTAAACTGCACATTGAATTGTTGTTGTTAGAGTGATAATGACTGTACAGATTATCTTGTAATCCATAGGGATCTGGTTTTTCTACAGGCTTGGAATTTCTTGTGCCGTTTACCAATTCTAAATGTCAGTCTGAGCATTAAGGGCAGCTGGGATGATACAGTTCAGCCACAGAATGAAGTACCTGTTCCTTCTCTGACAACAGACACACGAGATGACAAGAGATGGATCAAACTGCATGCTGATCAAGAGTACGTGCTCCAAATAAACCTGCACAGAGCCCAGATGGGGTACCAGGTAGACTAATTTATCATTTCCTTCCCAAGTGCACAAGTGTCCAATAATCCATTTACATTATCAATGATGTTTTGTACAGTATAATAGGTTTCTTTATGGTTTAAGTATTATGTAAGTTATAAACACTTTCAAAGCCTCTTCTGTATTAGTAGTGAAGAAAAATTTTTTTCAGGTTGCAATAGGATAGTAAGTAGGCTCTTAAGGTAAAATCCTAGACCAAGTCAATGAAAAAAAAATCAAACTAGTTTGTAAGCTTTCCAGTTACATTCACAGATGCTTCCAAACTGCATACCAGACTCACACCTATAAATATGTTTCTACTCGTAACACATCCTCAGGCCTTTACTGAGAATATTTTCCGTATGTTTTACATCTGATTCTTTTTTGAACAGCTCCTAGAACAACTTCCACATACAGTTCTTTCCCACCTACATTTCAGTCCCAGCCCTTTTCCCATTTAAAGCACATCCCATTGCCTCCTGGGCCAGTCAGCTTGCAGGGCTCTCAGCAAGTCTTGGTGTGCCAAGCCAGAAGCTCCAGGAGCTGCACCCTTTTCCAGCTGCTCTGCCCCTGCGGCAGCACCTGGGTGTACCTGCATGTCGGCTCTGGGGAGAGTTGGGCCTGCCTTCGTGTGGGGCACTGCTGACACTGGAGCTGTCACTCTCTTATCTATGCCTTGTCCTGTCATTTACATACCATGAGCAGCATATGGACCACCATGGTTATAATTTTGCTAATTAATTTCTCTAACATTTCAAATAATTAAGAATTTTAATTTCCAGAATTAGAGCTCAAGGCAAAAGTGGAGAACAGTTTTAGCTGTTACTTCTGAGACTCTTAAGACAATTTCATTTTGATAAAAATAATAGTGGAGATACATGTGTTCTGTTGAAACTCCTGAAGTTATCTTACATTAGTTAAGAATTATATTTGAAAAGTATTCTTGTTTCCCAAAAGACTTTTTGTCCTGGCTACAGCAGATTCACCATAGTTGCAAAGGGAAACTGTCTTATTTTAGGAAGGACAAAGGGTCGAAGCTCATCCATACATCATTCTATTTGCTGTGCCAGCTACTGGCAGAGACTTTTCCTAACTAGAAACCATGGAAAAGAAAGGAGCAGAAGCATTTCATGCAGTGATCACTGTTTTATAAACCTCTCCTAGAATTTTATCCCTCTTTTGTAAAAAACAGCTGGATCAAACTGTTTCTAAAGCTTCATTGCTGTGGTGGTGTTTTTTCTTCCATACAAATCTTCAGTAAAACCTTTCCCTCTACAAAATGCGAAATGAATGTTGATTGAGTAGGCTTCATTCTGTCTTCAGCTTCCAGCAGTAAAGTCACTGTCTTAAAGAATTACTAAAATAATCTTTCCTTTTGATATATCAAGCTCAAATAAATAAGTGGTTGTTTTGTCTTTATATTAAACTTGAATAATACTGGTCAGCTTTATTTAAAGATGTTAGGTTTACAATTAACCCTTCTGTATTTGGAATATATTAGATAAAATTACAGAAAGAGGATAGTATTTCCATTCAAGTTTTAGTAGTTTACGAAATAAGTGGAATAATACCTGGTACTCTGAATTTTTCTCTGTGGACTGCGATTTTTATTTTATTTTTTTAACCCTTCTTCTGGAAAGAAATAACACTATTTTAGTCTGGCTGATTTATAGCCTTACCTAACAATTGACAGCAAGGTGGTTTTGAGGTGTTTTCCATTCAAGGAAAAATGACATTTTGGAAAGGTGATTTCTGGTTTTCCTAAGCTGTTTCTTTTCCTCAACAGGGCAAGCAGGACAGTAAAGCAATGGCTCCTCGATTCCCCAAAGTCAAGGATGAAGGATGGTTTTTGATATTGGGAGAAGTCGATAAAAAAGAACTCATTGCCCTGAAAAGAACTGGATATGTCAGAAATCGAAATACTGTTTCCGTTGCTTTTTATACTCCAGAAACTCCTGGAAAGTATGACAAACTTCCAAATTCTCTTAGTTATTATGTTTTCCAAGTATTCAAGACCCAATTCCTGAACTAACAATGCTGCTTTTACTTTTCAGGTGTATCTACACCCTGTATCTCATGAGCGACAGCTACCTTGGCATGGACCAACAGTATGACATTTACCTGAACATTGTACCGGCACAAGGCACCACGCAGGGGACTGAGCCCAGGAGCCACCTGGCTCTGAAGTAGGGCTGTCTGGAAGGTCCACTCAGTCAAAAGAACTGATCCTGCAACTAAGACATCTGGTCATTCTGGGACATCCAAAAATGCATCTGCCTTAGTGGAACCAATTTCAAACCTCAAGACAACGGGGAAACTGGAAGTGACTGCTGTATTAACTCTGATGACACCCAGTTAGCCACAGTGGCCTTACTCCTTTATGAAGATTTGTCTTTTCTTGTTTTATCTTTCTTCTCTCAGAAGTCAGATTGTTAGTTGAATTTTAAGACATCAAAATAAAAGACTGAATAATACTGCAATTTGCGCAAATTCAGGGCTATCGTCTTCATTTTGAAAAGTGTTCTATAGCCTGTCTATTAATGGTGTTTAAATAGTCAACTTTTTTAATTTATAGGGGAAAATACAAAATTTGATCTAAGAGCTGCTGAAAATATTGATGGATGTGTTATATTTCATGTTTAATAAAAATATTCCCAGAATGTTTTGCACTGTATTTTTAGGTGTAAATATGGGAGATATAGTAACAAAATCCTCTTCATGCATAGTACATTTTGAAAATGATAATCCAAAGAAAAAATTCACAAATTTATATTAATTATATAAGCAGTAAATCTGGTTGTGAGGGCAAGCTAAATCATAAAAAATATTTCCGGTATAGCAATGATGCAATTCATGTAGATAATAATTAAAGTTTACTCTTTACGTGTGTGTGCATACATATATACACACACACACATATATATATTACATACTTGCAATTTCCTTACTGTTTTTTCCTGAATTTTGTAGGACTAAGGCATGTAAAATTGGGTGTCCTGTTCTAGGGCTCAGTGCTAAAGTGGGTGATTAAGTTCTGTAAAGAAGGGGGCATGAGGCTCCAAAAATGGGGGTTGCAACAGGAGGCATGATGAGCGAGAAATAGTTCTGCCAGGTAAAAGATATTGTCTAAGAGATGCCCAGGTCTGTGATAGTACCTGCAAGGAATAAATCTGAAGGCAGAAGGTAGCAGCATCTATCTTGTGATGAGACTATACATCCTGAGGCCAGTCCTCAAGTCTTAAGAGGATTCAAGATGCTGAGCAAGTACTTGGAGCCAACATACTTACAGAAACATCAGTGCATTATCATTCAGATATAGACCTTAAACTGAATATTAATATTTGCACTTGCTCAGCTTTGCATTGAGCTGATAAGCATTACCTCTCCAAGGGATCATTTTGCTGTCATTTCCATTGTATTTCACCAGATGAAAGAATACGGCAGAGTTGTTACCTGGAAGCTTTCCGGGAAAAAAATGGCACTGGTGATGCTCCACCTACATAGAATCACAGCATGGCTGATTTTGGGAGGGCCCTCTAGAGGTTGTCTGGGCTAACCCCTTTCCTCAGGCAGAGCCAGCTGGAGCTGATTGCCCAGGACCACATCTTCAAATATGGAGACTCCACCACCTCCCTGGACAACCTGTGACAGGGTTTGGTCACCCTCACAGTAAAAAAACGTATTTCTTGCTGTTCAAGAGGGACCCTTCTGTGTTTCCAGGTGTGCTTGTTGCCTCTGGTCCTGACACCAGATACCACTGAAAAGGTCCTGGCTGTGTCCTTGTCAATATCTGCCATTCAGATACCCACTGACAAGATTTCCCTGAGCCTTCTCCAGGCTGAACAGTCCCAGCTCTCTCAGCCTTTCTTCATGCGAGAGATGGTCCAGCCACTCCATCATCTATTTTGTGGCCTTTTGCTGGACTCTCTCTAACATGTCTGTGTCTCTCTGCCCCAAGCCAGACATGGTGCTCCAGTAGTGTGGCCTCACCAGTGCTGATCAGCTCTCTCGACCTGCTGGCAACATCACACTGCAGCAAGCAGAAGGCTGGCTGATTTCAAAGGCTCAGTAGTTAACCAGTAATTTACTTCATATCTGGCACCTCTAAATTGTGGGAAGCGATTTGAAAATGATCAATTCTGTACTTGAGTGTATTCATCCCCTTATCATGTTAAAAATGTTATATTTCATTATTATATATAGGTAATATATTACCTATTCAAATGTACCTAACAATTTCTTCTATTATCATCCCACGTTCTCACTAAATTTACATATGATAGATGACACAAAAGCCGCCTTTGCCATTTAGACTATATCAATATAATACAGTGTTGTGTCACAGAAGAAACAGATTTTTTTTCAAATTGTTAGGCAATAGTTTGGTTATTCACACATTTAATTAGTCCATTTTTAAGATAATTGTTTCATCTACTTTGGAAGTTTAAATTTTCATGGAAATTAAGTCCTTTCTTTGGAAAACTTGGCTGAAGCAATACATTGTCCCTCAACAATTTTAATTAATTAGGAAAAAGAGCTATGCCACAGTCAAACAACATACCAACATAGGGACACTAACCCTTGTTGCTTTGTAAATGCACATCACAGAAAGTCTAACTGCAGAGTACCAGACAATAGCTACAGTATTCAGTATTAATCAGTTGAAGAGTTTCTGTAATGTCATTTGTGCCATCTGTACCTTGGTTTGGAAATACTGTATTTCCTAGCATATTAATTGTTTTTAGAAATATGTTGGTGACATTTGTAAATAACATATTTGAAGCGTTTTGGTTTTTTTTTTTGCAAAAGTATTGGATTCATGAAGACAAAGTCTAAAGTAATACAGAATGAATTTAAGCAAATTTATTAGAATCAGTATTTAGGTGAAAAATCTGGGAGAAAGAATTCTGATACATTTGAAACAGCTGCTCAGAAGGAACAATGAATGTGTTCAATCCAGTGGTAACTTATGGTGAAAAGTGAGAATAGCTGTCTAACAAAAGTATGAAAACCAAACAGAATTTTAAAAAATAAATGAATACTTCAATGATGTAATTATCACCTTTATCGATAAATGAGCAAAGTAACAGCACACACAGAAATGTTTAATGTTAAGTTGCTCATTGCAGTTTGCAAGCAGGTTTTTGTTTTTACTCTCCCCTCCCCCTTCTAGGAGCAGCTGCAGTCATGCCTGCTCAGGTGTGGTACCTCTTCCAAAACTTGGAAAGCAGCAAAAAAGAGGCACACCTTGTGTATCAAGGCATATTTAAGTCTACCTCTGGGACTTCATCCTTTCCCATCATTCCTGTCCTGGTCTGATAACAGCATCACAGCAGTGCCCAGCAGGAGCTAGAACAGGTTTGGGTAGGTACCACCATCCCATATCTCTTCCGCAGGAGCTCTTATAATACAGTCTGTTGTTTAGAACCTTACTTAAGATTTCAGTTCTAGCCCAGGTAGTGAATGTATCAGTGGCAACACAAAGCCATCCTCACTACTGGAGGTCTTTTTCTGTTGTAGATTGAATCCTTGGAGGCCCCAGTTTTACCCAGATGAATTAGGGGTTTATGCTGCTGACCCAAAATTCCGCTTCCTTGTCATTGCTTCTACAGACCACCTCCAGATGGTCATCCTGAAGAAAACTTTAGGAAGTCTCTTATCAGCATTCAGCCTGGAGCCTAGTGTAAGATTTGAACACTCACAGAGTAGGATGCATTTAAGGAGTAAGTAATGTAAGTTAGGTAATTCCAGTTTTCTAGGTCTGGGGGACATTCCTAAAGAGAAGAAAGTCTCCCATGTGCATCTGCCCTTACTCATGACAGCCTGAGTCCAAGTTCCTATGCTCCTCCCTCAGTCAAGAAAAAGAGGCTGTGGTATTTTTAAGACAGTTTGAGGAACTACTCGAGGAGGCATCATTTCTCTATTTATGGGCAATGTTTTTTGAATCATTGTCTTGCCTCCACTCCTCCCATTTAGGGCAGACTTCCCTTTAGCTCCTTCCACTATCTATAAACGTACAACCTCACCTGTTCAGAGACATTATCCATATTAGTGGCAGTAAATTATCACAGAAGGAGTTATCTAAGACCACCTCTCTATGATGTGGCATGGACACTACTGTAGCCTATGTAGTAAGTACTGAAGCAGAGAAAAGTAAGGCAATACAAGCAATCTCTGTATATTTTTTCCACAACCTAAAGGTCTCCAGCTGAATTGCACATTTTGGCCTGGGTTTAGTCACTTACATGCAGAGATCTAGTGTCATTTAATATGAAATATCTCATTTGTCCTCTACATTCAGCTCCAGAAGAACATACCCCAAGTGCAAAGGGCTATCAGCTGTGAAATACAGTGCTGTTGTATCCGTCACTCTCTGTGGATGCCTCAAATGACCCAAGTAATCTGAAATAGCACTTGATATCTACATTCAGGTTACCACATTGACTCCCTGTTGCTTACTGCATCAAATGAAATTTAAAATAAACCAAAGATATTTCAGTTGCCACTCCAGAAGACAGGAAGTCTTTCATAGGTCATGTGTCACTTCTGTCATCTCCATGTCACAGGGGCCAGAATCATGAGATGGATGCTTAGGTATTCAATCTTAATTAGCTAATCAAGCCCATGCTATTTTGTAAGTCAGAAGAAACATAAGTGTTCAAAATTCTCTGTTCCAAGCAATTTTATGAGAAGGGAGATTTCTCCTGCTTCATGAGAAGAAACATTTTCTGGCAAAAGGTTTGGATGTCTTAGGACACCCAAACAGATAAATGAGCTACAGAAAGGTGAGTAGGGCTTCTGCTGAGAGGGGTCACTCCCATTTCTACTTATGTCCTATGTCTTTTCTATCAGCTATGTCTGACTCCCACCTGCCTTTCCAAAAATGT
The DNA here is from genome assembly GCF_000738735.6 of Corvus cornix cornix. NCBI lineage: Eukaryota > Metazoa > Chordata > Aves > Passeriformes > Corvidae > Corvus > Corvus cornix. The sequence goes on from NC_047056.1 coordinate 73,410,412, forward strand.
ATCTTGTTAAATGTCATGTCTTCTCAGACTGCACTGCTCTTCAGCAGGTGGTGCCAAGACTGCCACCCACAGAAATTTTGACACATTTTTCTGAAGTGATTTGCAAAAAAGCTCAAGAATGAACAAACCAAGTTTGTTACTGATGTCATACATTGGTAGCAGTAAGAGGTTAAACTGCTTTCACGTGCAGTGTGTCAAACTAAATTCTATATTAAAGGAATTTCTCTGGAAAGCAATTGTAATGCTTGTACTAAATGAGTCTCTTCATAAATAATTCCTAGCTCTATGGTAAGGTATCCTCCACAGCAATTACACCATCCTGCAATTAAATATGTTTACAATATATTTTGTACTTAGATCTTCTAACAAGCTCCATACTGCATCAATGGGATTTGAATCCAGGATTCTCCAAGCCTTTCTTCTGCATCTCTATTCATAGAAGACCACAAACTTCTCTATCAAAATGTCTCCTCAAATATAAGGAGCATTAAAACTTCACTAAGGCCATGCATTAGGCTTCACCGCTGCTCTTCAGCTTAGTCTTGTCCTACCAAGACTCTCAATAAAAACATGCATCTGAATATGGAGGGGAAAGGAAATTAAAAGACATTTGCTACTATTCATCTGTTTGAAAACCCATGAAATAAAGAATGAAAAATGTTCTGGAATGAATATTATCATTCTAAATTATAAGACTCCCACTGATTGTAATGATAGCAGAGGTTAATTGGGTGTTTTTGAAAAATCACGCTCTCAATAACATGATACATATACAAATAGTTATAGAGCTATTGACTAGATGCTATTAACTACTGGCAAGAACACTGGTAGAAAAGAGAGTCTACAGATACCACTATCCTTTTCTACTGCACTCTAAATCTCTACATGAAATGTGATGAACCCCATTCTTCACACAGTAGCAAACTTGCACCTTGGATTGGAAGTAACTCAGTTTATATCGGGCAGTGCTAATGTGGGAAAATTAGGCTTACATTCTTGACAACTGTACTTTCTTCTAGCTAACAGGATGAAATTGTTTCAGATGCCAATAACACATTATGAGTTCCCATCATGTATTTTTCAGCAAATCCAACTAATTAGGAACTAATTACTGATTGCGGTAGCACAGTAAGATCAGGTTCTGATAAACTGTCACCTTTGTAGCTGTGAAGATTCTGCAATTAAGCCTTATTTTGTTTTCTCAAATGCTAACAATGTCTAAAGGGAGAGCTGGGAAAAACATCGAGATGATTCTGTCACCTCCATTAAAAGGCACTTTAATTCACCCATGCCAAAACAAGATTAATCCCCATCTTTTTTTTTTTTTCTTTTTTCCCTATTTAAAGTACAAAATAACATAGTTTAACTCTGTACCAAGCGAAACTAAGTGATTATTTAACAGTTTACCCCAATTACAGGATGTTGCTGTTTCCTTGGCATGCTTCTGCTGTGTCCCATCCCACCCTCCTCTTCCCTCCTCACAGTCTCCCGTTCTGCCCTTAGACTAAGCATTCCAGGATAGGACCTATAGGGAAGCTTCCTTTTCCGGTAATAGGACACAGAAGAGAGGAAGTCCTGGTCCATTATTAGGTTCTTGAAAGATACAATCTACAAATAACCCCATAAGTCTCAGCTGTGCTAAACTCAAAATATGCCGCAATGTTACTTCAAGAATATATTGAGCAAATAAGACAGGTGCAAAATATGCATCACAGTTTGCTGTATGATTGAGGCAAATGCCAGTATAATTTTAGATTTTAATTCTATGTGACTTTTTTCAAAGAGGGAATGAGCTAATCTGGGAAAAGAGGGACGTGGAGATTTCTCAGTTCTCCTTGTTAGTGAAATGCTCAGAACTGACGAAAGTGAAATAGTTATAGGCTGTATCCACACACGTGATACAGATTTAGTCGAGTACAAGTCCTGCCTTTGTGCCTCTCATATATGTTTATGTGACTCCTATGTGCAAACACTGACAGTGCCTTTCAGCCTCGTCCTTGCAGATATTAGGAAAATACATGCTCTCCTCAGGACAGGATGACCTCCATAATTCACATACAGTAGCAAGTGCATCAGAAGGCTTCACAAAGATGTCTTAGCAAAAGGTTTAGAAGTTGCAAGACATGCTCATACAGCATTAGGACTTTGGTTTCCCCCAGTTATATATAGCTGCAGTGCCATCTTCTGCAATGCTCCCCAGCAATGCAGAAGAAATCACACCTAGGTAAAAAGTTTTCAAAACTCAGGAACACTCTGAGAGGCTGACACTACACATTCAGTTCTCTTTCTATCTGCTTTATAGGAGATGCTCAGTCAGGTGCCAGCTCCCGGGCATTGCACAGCAACTCCTAAGTTTACAGAGGAAGTTCACACCCCCTCCCAAGCCTACAGATCCTACAGGAGAGGAGGAGTGTGTCATTCTTCCAGATCATGCTTCAGCTTTCTCCACTGGCAAGGCAGTATGCTCAGAGGGATGCTCTGATGCACTGTTTTGGGAATGGGAGCCTGAATTTCTATTACAAACTTAAAGGCACTTCAAGTAACTGAACCTTGTCCAAACTTTTCTCAGGCCCAGGGTCTTCAGGGAATGATGACCTTAAAGGACCAAAACCTTTAATAAATAAGGGTGTTCTTTTAGAATGGTCCAGATGGATTGCTAGAATATTCTTTTCTTTGTAAACATGAAAATAAAAGGAGAAATCTCACCACAAGGATACCCACAAGAATTCCAAATGCTTTGTTTCTTCATTTTAACAACATATAGTGCCTACCTAGTTGTCTGAAAGTCTTGGGGAAACAGCTGGATTAATTTAATTCTATCAGTGAAAATCTTTTGGGAAATACTAATACTTCTCAGGAAATGAACAGAACCTGGAAAGAAATCCCAACATTAAGTGACCAAAAAACACACTGAAGTTTCTTTTCTCTTGGTGCATTGCCCTTTGGCTTCAGAGACAGTAGGATGAAATACATTCCCAACATATATTATTAGTAGATTAAATTTAGTTTCTGCTATTACTTTCAAAGGATTTGGTGAATAGACAGCAGCATTAGTGTTATCTAATCCTTCACTCAAACCTAGGACTCAAAGATTAACAGCTGCAGATTTTATAACATTTCTTATTCAGGGATAAATTGTATTTTCTTGAATTGGATAGGTAGGTAATGTCCTAAAGTTATTTAATTCTTAGGAACCATTGACTTTACAGGAACAGACTAAGAACTCATGAGCATGAAAAGATGAAATTAGATGAAAAAAAACACCCCTAATGAGAAAAACAGGATAAGAATTTCCTTTCCAAGGTGGGACAGAGCTTTGAGTCCTGCAGATGGGGCTGCTGAGAGGCAATAGTCCTGTTTGGTTTTATTATATTATCTCATTTTCTTTCATTACACCAAATAATGCATGATGGCACAGCTTCCAAAAAAGCATCCTGTAGTATTTACCTGGTGATTGGGGCACACTAGGGGAAAATGTGTTCAGAAAAGAGAAGAAAGAACTGATGGAAGGAATTTTGTATGGGAACAGATGGGATGGTGGAATGCAGCCAATTTTTAAATAAGAAAGCGCAGGTCCTATGCCTCATCCTGAAAGACAGCAAGCCTCTATTTTCAGGGGAAGGTTCCAAGTAACATTCTAAACAGACAAGCATATCTCCTGTAGTCTTAGGCAAGATACCAAAGGTAAGTTACATTTCTGTGTTCCATCTGTATGGTATGCTTCCCTCTTCATACGCAGTCATTTGGTCTCTTTTGAGACAGCAAATTTTCCATATTCACCAGATAGGGGAATTAAGGCACTTCACATATTGAATTCTATTCTGGGTGCATTTGGGGTGAGATTCTTGCTATTTAAAAAGCGTTCTTATCTATGTTCCTAAAAGTGTACAGTCTTAATTTTACAAACTACTTATGCTCTTCTTTCCATTTTACACACCTGCACTTGCAGCTCTCATGTTGTACCGCACCAACTTGATATAAAGTAGCCTACATTTTTAAGTGGTCCATTTCCTTGCATTTGACATTCCATAGCATGTGACATTCATAAAATAGAGTCAGTTATGTCAACATTTCTCAGGGAAGGAAGAATAGGTTCATGGTGGGATTTTGTATGTGTATATATAATATACATAAATATTTTAGTTACATCAACATGTTACTTACTAATATGAAAATAACAAGCCATTGAAGTTAGTAGTTACTGGTGCCACTGCTGCTGAAGGAGGGCAAGAACCCATCAAAACTAACATTCAGAAGAAAAATATTGCTTTGATATTTTGAAAGAGAAAAAAAGATTAATGCCTGGAAACAGATCCCTGCCTATGCTTCAGGTTTATGCGTAACTGGAGAAGACAAACTCCTTTAAAATTAACTTCTACTGCTTTGTTTCTTTACTTGCACCCTTTTATTTCCCCACAATTGAACAGTCAATAATAAATAAGAACAACAACCATACTTTGTCCACAATCGTGATTTGATTCTTTTATCTGCCACTTCTATTTTCATGTAAGAATCCTTGTCCAGCTCAGATTACCAACACAAAATTGTTCTGCCTTCTCCAAACTACAAAAACTTAAGGCTATGAGAAATAGCAATGTAATAAGGTACAGAAAGAAGGATAAATCAAGTAATTCCCTGTTTGAAATTTCTATTTTTCTTAATTGGTCTTCCTTTCCCATAATTATCGCCTCTTCTGTTTTAGCCTTCACCTCCATTTCAATTTCCCAGTCTGTCTAGTATTGCTTTCATTTTATTCATATCCTTCTTTCTCTTGTCTGTGGTGTACTTACTTCTCTCTTGTAAGTAAAAATAAACACATACACCTAAACAATTTTAAAAATTATTTTCTTACTACTGCTACTAAGAGCACCTTTCTTTGTGCTTTCTGTATTTTCCATTTCTATGCCTTTATCTTAAACTGGTTCCCAAAATATGACTGTAGCCTTACCTTTTTTTTTTTAATCACATTTGCTTTATGATCAGTTATAACCCTTCTGAGAGCAGTTTGGTTTTGATCCTGAGTGCTAGTCGCAAATGCCTTTGTGCCAGATGAGGCTCTCTGTTCAAGGAACTCTATGCCAGCATCTAATTGTAAGCTACAGTAAAAGATTAGCTAAACCAAGACACATTTTTTACCCATCCATTTAGTGTATTTGCTGACCATTACTCCATGTTTTGAATGATTACTCTGTGTTTTAGACCTATCTTGTCTGTATGGACAGGAAGAGGAAAAAAGCACTCCTTTCCTTGGGCAAAAATTAAATGGTCTTAGACATCTTCAAAAGGTACCAGTATGTAAATACAGATGCTACCAGTAACACATAGCAACAGCATTAGACTTCCCCAGAGACTTTCATCTTTCTCATTTTGGCCACCATTCACTTCTGCACTTTAGAATACCCTCTGTGATTGCACCAGGAAGGCTTTTTTCAGCCACACCTTCTTTGTTCTTTCACTCATACCAAAGAGGGATGAACAACACAAACCTGAATTAGCTTTCATTTGACCACAGGAAACACATACTTTCTTTCAAACCTAGACTGTGCTCTTCTACCATCTGAGACCCTCAAGTAACAGCTGGCTGAGAAAACAGCCAGGCCACAAAATATCTACTGAAATCTTAATCTCCAGGGTTAATTTCAGCTAATGTTCTCTCAGTCATGAAGTAGTACTGAAACAGTCAAAGGCTAAGGTTGCTTATCATGCAACAGTTTAAGAACAGATTTCTTTCAAATTTGGTATAAAATAGCAGGTTCAAATATTCCACACTCGAACAACAGCAGTTGTCAGGCTCCACAGATGCACTAGATTGGATCATGGCAGAGAAGGATATAAATCCACATTCTTCAGATCATAAATCAGTCAGACTGGTTGACAGGATGCCCATAGGACTGGGTTATTCTCCAGCTGCCCCATGACGAGATTCCCCTGGTGCATTCAGCACTGTGAGAACCAAGATACTGGTCTGATTCAGTTGGATCTTCTTGTATTATGTTTCAAACTGTTCAATATGGATATCTCATGATGTTAAAACATGCACAGTTCCAGTGTTGTGTTCCTATAAAGCTCTTCCCTTGACAGATCAATACATTTCCCAGCAGATATTTTATTTCTGAAATGATTTTTAAAAGAAATTAAATCCATTTCAAAACAACTTGCCTGAGCACACATTTGAGGCAGACAAACTCATATTATTTCATGTTTATTTTTAGATCTATATTAAAAAAAACACCACCATACAGTTTTTTGCTTTAAAATAAGGGGAAAACCCTATAAAAAGATCAGATCTGGGGTACAAGATAACACAGACAATTTCCAACATAAATGCTAGTTATTAGGTGTCATGTAGAGTCAGGAGTTGCCATGGAATCCATTTGCTTCTAAACCAGCTCCTCCTGCTGGAATACTTTCTCATTATTATTTCTTTCAGTAGCACAAAAGGAGTTGGCTTATAGAAAAAATGTTATTTTAGTGTAAAGTTTCTAGTGTGTCTGCAATAAGACATGAAATTAAAATCTAAATTTAAAGCTGTATTTCTGTTTCAAGCATAAAGCTACGTTACTGTGGTCAGAAGAACAAAATCATAGTAGACTTTTTATAGATTCAGTAAAACAGAGAAAAATTATAGCTAAAGCCTTCCTTTCAGTTGTCTTCCCATAAGTGAAAATAAATGTCATATCTGATGTCTACTGTTTACATTTTTGCTACATTATTCTCCCATTATGCTAAACTTTTAACATTTTCATCCTGGTTATTCTGTGCAACAGCAACCTCGTTACCAGCCTAATTACTGATGTCCTGGGATACAGAACAGTGTGTGCGTGCTGGACACGGGGTTTATTAGGCCAATGAACTCACTTGTTGTGATGTCAGTTTCAATAGAAGGATTTCAAAAGAAAAAATGTGATCATGCCTTCAAACCCTTGACATGCCAATTATTGGGTTTCAATTCTTTTGTATACAATGTGCTGCAGTGAGGCTGGAGGACAATAGTGGAAAGCAACCAGCAATATTGGAAAACTATGCCAGTGATTTGTAGCTTGGCATGTTAATACGTATTATTAATATTATTGTTTACTATAGACATTGACTAGCATTGCATCTGGAAGCCCTAAGCAGAAATAAGGTCCTATTGTTATCGGCACTGTATGGAGATACACACAGCCCTTGCCTCCAGAGCTTATATTGTATGGTCCCAGCCTTGTAAACTGATGCAGGGAGAATCATTCTTGCACCCCTGTGGAGTCCCCCAGCCCTCCAAGGCAGTCAGAGCTTCCTGCATAACCTTTCTATATGGAACAGTGGCAGGCAAGCTTTGGGCGCAGGGAGCCTTTACCTTCTAATCTGTTCCGCTCCCAGTTTAGCAGGTGAACTGTACCCAAGCTTTGGCAAGTCCAATATCTCACGGAACTTTGGGCCCTATTCACATATCTCCAACTCAAAAGATGTGCTCCTGCTAGGGAATCATCAAAGGAAGCTCAGTACCATGCCTTCCCGCTTCAACCCTGTGTTTTCTAAGGTCCCACAACTGCAGACGGGCTTATGGAGAGGTCTGCGGCGTCTCTCAGGAAGGTCCCCAGAGTGTGACAGTTTCTAAGACAGGCTCTACCCTTAGAAAAGCAAAAGAACATAGACAAGCAGGCTAGAGACAGAGAATTCTTTGCCTAGAGGGAAAGCAGAAAGACCATTGAAGCTCTCTGATGAATAGAAGTAGCCCAATGTAAGTAAACAATGAGGGCTGGGCCGGGATAGGGAACCACTAGCCAAGTGTGACAGCCAGGACATTCCTCACTAGCCAAGGCCCACCCACACTACCAGAATAAGAAGAATAGGGCTGGCACAAGGATAGCAGCCAGGCTCAGGCCAGAGCCAAAGTCATCAGGCGAGTCCACGGTAGCAAGGTAGGTCCAAGGTCAAGGTGGGAGTGCAGTCTGTGGGTCAGGGTTTAGAACACCACAGTCCCTAGGGAGGTACAGGCATAGCTGGAGTGGCACTGGGCACAGGAATCCCTGTGGCCTGGCTCAGGCAAGCACTGAGGGTGGAGCAGGGAACTGCCAGGTGAGGCTGGTCAGGGCTATTAAGGTTCATTGGGGCACTCAGGGACCTGACACCCAGAGTCTTCTCCTCACTCTCCACTATGTCTGCTCTGGCAAGTGGTTGGGTTGTGCCATGCACCAGGAGCATTTTGTGCTGAAGCCAAAATTAAAACCTGACTCCAGTACATCCTAAGGCTTTGGCACATTTCAAAAATGTGTCATTAACATCACTAAGCTATTGCCAGACCAAAGAAATGCTAATTCCTTTTTCATTTACCAGCTAAGTCCTACAGTAATTACAGAGACAAAGCAAGCCCTGGAACTACCTCCAGATGCAAGTAGTGGACACTCCTCAGGAGCGGTGATGTGGGGAAACCACCCTTTTAATAGGCTCTAGCTTCAGCTGGATACATCCAGGCACCACACATAAATGAAGTCCCACTATCAGTGAATAATAGTCAGAAATTGGGATTTAGACAAAACATTTCAACAGTGAGGCAAAACTTAAATAAAAAAATACTAATCACGGGCATATGCAAGACTTGGGAAACATCCTTACACCTCAGCAACGAATTTAGCATAGTCTGAAACAGGTCAAAGCTGGACTCATGCTTACAAGTCTGGTGCTGTTTCCCTATGCCCCCACCCAATGTGAGCAGCTGATTCCACAGTGCTTTACTCAGAGACATCGTCTCCTCCACATTATTTCTGAAGGCATCTATTCACCACATGGAGAATGCAGAAAAGACTAGTGACAGGTTTGCAGAGTGCCCAAATAATTCAGAAATACTCAGTGACGGAGAGGTTGTTCCCAGCTTAGTGTGCAATGCACATAAAAACAATTAAACTTCCAACCACAAATGAGTATGAGACTAAAACAAGAAAAGATCCTATTAAAACCCATGCAGGGAACACTCCCCACCTTGCTTTTCAATAAAGCTATAAGCTTCACAGTGATTAGGATACACACCAAGTGGAACGGGCACCAGCTCCAGAGCTGTCAGGCAGCCTCACACTCTACATCCTTCTTTTTTCGGTCTGATCAAGCCTATTCTTTGAGGCAATACGAGGCTGAAGACAAGAGTTTCAGAGCAACAGAGGGGGTGGTTCCTCTTGCTATTGATTTCATCTGAAACGGGCATGTGTTATTTCAAAGAGAAGTGTGTCCTCAAGGCGGGTTAAGCTGCTCTCCTCCACTGAAACAAAGCAGCGATACAAGTCTATTTGTGACCTGTTAATTATCAGGTTGATAGTAAGAACAGACTGTGGAACGGATCCCACTATTTTAAGCATTATTCTTTGGGGTGCTGAAATTTAAACAGGCTTCTGCTGACAGATTTCCCCCCGACTAATGAAATAACTTCTTTGCTAATCAAAGCCAGGCTTTGGGAAAGGAGGTTTCAGTGATAGCCAGGGTTTGGAGGAAGCCTGACACAGCTCCAGCTCCACCAGCATACACGAACAAGTGCAGGTCTCACACCGTACCAGAGACCTGGGGCAGCCCACCCTCCCGAGGAGGGTTCCCCCTGCCACGAGGCAGCTCCCCTGGCTTGCCCACAGTCGGCCTGTACCTGGGCAAAGCCCCCACAAGGACGCTCCCTTATTGGGACTGGGACAGTGAAATCCAACCTAGCACACCGAAACAGATAAAATAGCGTGAAAAGAACGCTTCTTCGCCATCGCCTCCTGCAAAGCCCGGACCCCCTCTCCTTTAGAGGTGAGGAGAGAAGATTCCACCCCAGGCAGGTGAAACCACAAACTTGAGGGAGAGGGGACAAGCACCGGTGGTCGGCATCGTGCGGGCCCTTCTCTTCGCCTCGCCGGGCTCCCTCACCTGCGAGGGGACGCTGACTGGGGCGGCGGGACAGCGCAGAGGACAGGAAGAGCTGCGGGGAGCGCTGGCGCCACCGGCGCGCTCGTGCCGGGGATGGCGCGGCGCGTGGGGCGCTGCGGGTCCCGCGGCCGCGGGAGGGCAGGGGGAGGAGGACGGGAGGGGGGAGGAGAGGAGGGAGGGAAGGGGACCGAACCGCGGGGAGGCCGCTGCTGAGCTCCCACACAGCCCACAGCCGAACAAAGCCCTCAGCCGCCGGGAAGCCTCCCCCGAAATGCTGGAGGGGCTGGGCGGGGCGGGAGCGCACCGACATCCCGGCCCTGCCCCCCAGGAAGGAGGGCCGCGAGGGAGCGGCGGCGGACCCGGGGCGTCCGGCTGGCTCCGTCCCCAGCCGCTGCCGCCATCGGCCCTCGGGCCCCCGCCTCCGTCAGGAGGAGGGAGAGGAATAGCGCCGTGGCGACCTGAAGGGGAGAGGGATCTCACGGGGGGCGAGCCCTGCGTGGGGGTGGGCTCCAGGGGCCGCCGGGAGGGTGCGGCAGGCCCCGAGGGGCGCAGCGAGGGCGCCGGGTGCGGGTCTCGGCCCCGCCTCCGGCGGTGGGGCCGGGGGAGTCTGGAGCAGGTGAGGGGGGCCGGGAGCGCCCGGACCGCCGGTACCGTCCGGGAGCAGGAGGGAAACAACTCACACCGGTGCAGCAGAAAGGACTTTCAGAGCTAGGCAGGGTGTCTGTGAAGGCAGAGGGAAGGCAGGAAGCGCTTTCCGAAGTTTGTGATTTCATCAAAGTTCCAGTCTCGAGTCGTTCCCGAACCTCTCATCACTGACAAGGGCATTTCAGCTCGGTTCGGGCGTTCAGTGTACCAGGCTGCTTTGGAAAGGCAGAAGATAAGCAAAGATGTCCCTTGGGATAACTGTTACTAGCCATGAAGTAGATTTTTTAGCGTTTCTTTATATTTAGTTTATGTTTTCATTCGCTGCTCCGCGTCACAGTAAGATAGCTTGACTTCCGATCATTAGCAAGAGTGTGTTCAATAAGATAAGGGCTAAAAGGTACTGACCTCTGCCTCCCCTGGAAAAATGAATATAAATAATCTCGTTACATTTATGCCAAAAACAATAAATTTGAGTGTGTAGTCAAGAGAAGTGTCTCTCCTCCCTGCAAAGTATCTCTTAACACGGATATATCGCCAAAATTGTTTGAAGGAGTTGCCTAAAATAACTAACAATCATGCTAGTGGTCGCTTACTCAAATTTTGCAATGTTTCTGTAATTATGCTTAAGAAATGCATTCAGAAACGCTTATATCTGAAAACTGGTATCCAAGAGTCTGTTAACTATTTCCTGTGTTAGATAATCGGCTTTCTCCTTGTCCTGCTGCCCTGAACATTCTAATAACATTTGCAAAAGAGCAGGAATAAAGTACCTAGAGCATGGCTTGAATCTTGAAGGTTAAGATCTAGATCAGTTAAAACATATTAATTACTTCTGAATGGTCTCAAAGAGCATTTGCCGTGTATATTTATGTCAATAAAGCCTTGATGAGGGCATAGATGAAAATTCACATCACACTCCAATTCACCAGGGTACCCAAATGCGTGTGTCTGAAGTTACTGGGTTCTTAAAAAACAGTCTCGGTCTCCAAGCGCCCGCACTCCCTCAGGCACCCCCGGGGCTGGGCGAGTGACCCGCATCTCGGGGACAGGAGATGCATCGGTGGCGGAGCGCTCCCTTCGGCCGTAAGGGTCCGTGCGAGGTCGGATCCCGCCTCCCGCCGGTCCAAAGATGGGGGAGGCTCGGCGTGTGGAAATCTGCCCGTAACTAATACCAGGCCGCTTTTGTTTGGTTTTTTTTTAAGAAATCGGGAGAGCGACCCTCATCCTTAACTCACTAACGAAAGCGGTGTGTAAGTGATGGCTTACGTTCGAAGACATTTTTCTGTCTGAATAAGAAATGGCCACCTTATTGTTTAGGAAGGATTAATAAACCCATCCAAATTCATAAACTAATAAATACATCAGAGTATGTCTGAATGTGCTGGAGAAGAAACTGGATCTGATCTGTCCTATAGGGATATGGTCCAGTAGGGCTTTTCTTTTTTTTTTTTCCTGCTTTGATTTGCACAGTTTTTTCCCCTCCCCCTCTGCACACACATACACACGCTCACCCACACATGCTGCAATACACGCTCCATATTGTGGCTGCCTACACAAGTTTTCTACTATAGTTGGAAACCTGTCTGTGAAACGCTTTGTTTTCACTCAGCCTTTCTTCAGACACGCCATTTTATTATGCGCCTTTTAAAATCAAATTTCACTGCAGTACCTGTCTATTCAATTTTCCAGTATTATCTGTTTTCCAGGAGATTCTCGCTCGAGAATAACTGCGTCTGAACTGAGCACAGCTATCCATCTGCTTCAGGCGGCCGAAGTGCCTCTCTCCCTCCTGGAGAGGCCGTAGCCGCCGTGCGCCCCCGGGGTCCGGCCCCTCGGCCCGCAGGTGTCCGCGCCGCGCCGCCGGTGCGCTCGCTGCCCTCAGCTCCGCTCCCACGGCTTGTACGCCGGGGAGCAGCAGCGGTGCGGGCATCCCGCAGGGGTGCCTTTGCTTCATTTGTTCAGCAGGATCATGCACTCTTCTTTCAGGACAGACGGGCTTCACCGGGGCCGGTGACAGCGGGCTCTCGGCTGATATGAAAACCACGAATTTAGCTACTGCGGACTGCCTTTGCCTGTACACCTGGAACGCGGCAGTGCCAAGTGTGATCTCCGCTCGCAGAAGTCACTTGTTTTTGACTAAGGAAAACAAGGTTAATGTCTCTGAAGCGGCTAAATTCTCCCATCATTCGGGAACTGCCTCTTGAAATCTGCTGGTAAATGTCCCCAGCGTACTGACCCCGCGCTGGTGGTTCTGTGGAGAGGTGACTTTGTCCACGTTTGCTGTAACTAGCAGAGGTGAATAGTTGCCCTTCGGCCGCTGGTCCTTTCGCATCTTGTACTTTATCTGCCGTAGCATTTATACATTCAAAATCTACATGAGGTTCGTCGAGCCCGAGCCCTCGGGCCCCGGCCACGGGGGGAACCGGTGCAGACGCTGACACCCACCCGAGCTGCGGGGAAGAAACTGAGTCCCGGTACACCGGGAAAGAGGATCCTCGGTGAGCTACGGGCTTCACTGGGGCTCTGTGGGGTTGATAAGGTGGATGCTCATGTTCCCTGGTATAAATTAGCAGAAGTGTATCCTACTCATTTATTTATTTTTCCCAAACCAAGGGCGTTATAGAAGACATTCTCTCTGGCTCTTGTTGACAAATAAGTCGTGAGCTACCTGACAGTGTTAGTCCAGTTGTTGCCCATATGTCTAAATACCCTCCTAGAGACGCCAGTGCCGTTTAGGAAGAGAATTACCTCAAATGAAAACCAGAAGGAAGATTTTTTTTTTTTCCTTTTCTTCTCCCCCAAACCGACTTTACACCTGAGGGCAGGAACACAGAGGGAAGATTTTTGTAAATTCAGTATGACTTTCCCACAGCAGTGATCGCTCTACAGCATGACGGGGTGAGGAGGGGTGCTTTCTTTTCTCTCTCTCTCTCTTTTTTTTTTTTTTTTTTTATCCATACCTTCACTAAATGCCTTGCGTTCGTGTTTGTTTAACGAGTCGCTTTGGTAAATAAGACAATCAAAAGAACATTTGAGAGTACGTGGATACATTTCTCTGATGCTTGTAGACGCCTGGACACCCAGAGGAGTTGTTGAATGCCTCTCTTTCCGTCTTTCCTTTATTTACCCAAATGAACTCAGGGAAAGCTTTTAACCGAGGAGAGCTTTAAGGTGATAAGCAGCGAACAGACGGTCTGCACTGCAAGCCTGCGTTTCGAGCTGCAGCCGCCCGCGGAGCAAAAGGGATGAGGTGCTTCAAAAGCTAATATTTTTTTTTTGGTTGACGTTTTCTTCTTCAGAAAACTGAGACCGTTTCTTCTTCCTCGAAATACTCCGACTGTTGCCTGCCAGTGGAATCTCATTTTAAACAGTTATTTTAGCCGAAGTCTCGCACCGATTGGTTTGGCAATTATGTCAGTCTTTTGAGAGTCCGCTATGGTTTTAGGAATGACTCTACAACCCTTCTCCCACCACTCCAGGCTCTCTCTCTCTCTGCTCTATCTACTCTTTTCAGGAGCCAGCAGTTTTAGGAGCAGCGTCATTTTTTTCGGGTTATTTTCCCCAGGGGACACGCGAGATTAGGAATAGTCCCGCTCCCCGGGAAAAAAAAAGAGAAACCCCACATCCACTTTGAGGGCACTTTTAAAGCGGCACTATCTCCTAATGTAGGAGGATTTGGGTTTGGGTTTTTCCCCTCTCCTTTTTTTTTTTTTTTTTTTTTTTTTTTTTTTTTTTTTTAACCTGTTCGTGAGATTGTTTGAGGGTTTGGGGGTTTTTTCCAGCGTTTTTTAAAATTTTTAAAAAGAAAGATTCTTGAAATCTTTCTCCATCCTTCTCTCCTTCCGCCACGGGACCCGATTCACGCTGTCCCGCATCAGCCCCGGGGAAAACCGTACACGGCGAAAGTTAGGGGTGTCACGGAGGGGGGCAGCAGGGGACGTGACCGCAGCTCATTTCTCCCAAGCGCGACCACTTGCTCGGTTGGGTTTGGGGTGGAGAAATGTGCACGAGTGTGTAAAACTGCGGCGATCCTCACCACCCACAGTCCCGCGGGACCTCGGCCGCCCACCCCTGGTGCCCAGCGGAGAGGCGATGGCCAAAATGTACCCACCTCAACACGCATAAGCCCCCAGCGGGTAGGCGCGGAGGAAGGTGTGTGTGTGTCTGTGTATGCCTGTGGGTGTCTGTGTGTCCGCACTCCTCCCGGCCGCGCCGCCAGGTCAGAGGGCGGACACAGTGGAAAGAGGGGAGACGGGAGAGGGGTGGGAATGTGTCCGCGTGACGCAACCGCCCCCTCCGCCAGTGGGAGGCCGGGCGCGGGTGGCGGCGGCCAACGGGAAGCGAGGCGGCTCCGTGAGTGGCATTAAGGGAGGGCTCGGCCGGGGGCCGGGAGGTGGGGGTGCAAGGGGGGAGCTGGAGAGAAATGAAGTTGTGCTAAAAGGCTTTTTAGCCATCAAGAAGTTATTAGGCATTTCTCAGCCGCAAATTAGGGATTCTTCATTAATACCAACCTCTCCCCCCACCCCACCCTACCCCACCCCACCCCTCGTTATGTGAGACGGAGAGCCTGGGAGCCGATAAAGGGGATGGGGAGGCGGCAATGTCTGTCTGCCCATCGGTGCGAGGAGCAGTGACAGGCGCAAACTTTTCCCCGTGCCATTAATGAGCCAATTAAAGAGTTGGGCTCCTCACCCCGGGAGAGCTCTCTGCAGGCTGCCGGGCTCAGGGATTCAAGGTAGGTAAAAAGAAGATCACAAGCCACCACAAGCTTCCAGCCCCAGCGAAGAACCGCAGTGATGTGCGGGGCTAGCCTGTGGGTCGCTTCCCCACAGTGGAAAACGAGGGGGGGGGGGGGGAAGATAATTTGGTTGGAAAAATGTGATGTTTGGGTGGATTCCGGCTCGGGGCAGGGCTGGGCAGAGGATGCCTCCCCTGGCTGGGGTGCAGCTGAGGTAGACACCCCCGACCCCAGCCGAGGAATGAGGACACTAGCCGAGAAGAGGGGAAAATCAAAGGGGAAAAACAAAAAAAGAGAAAAAGGAAAACAAGCAGAAATACTCCGTGATTGGGAATGTATCCCTCACTGCGGGTCTGGCAGCGCGGAGCGTGGGGAGGTCTGGCCGCCGCCGCGGTGCCGGCCCGAGGGAGCGCGAAGGGGACGGCGCAGCCCCGGCAGCACCAAACCCGGTAACGCCGGGAGCCGGGGACTGCTTTCTGCTGCGCTTTCGTTCTGGTCATGCAGTGCACACCTGGGCTGGGAAGTGAGAGGGCTGTGGGAGGAGAGTGCGAGGCAGGCTTCTCCACGGGCGCGCTAGATGCGAAAATACACTTTTTCTTTTTTTTTTTCTTTCCCCTCTGGTGGGAGAAAATACTACACCCGCCGGAGGCTGGCTGTTGATTATTATTTCTCGCGGCTCCGCTGCGGCGGCGTGTACCGGCTCTCTCACCCCAGGACTGCTGTTGTCTTCACAGAGAGAGGCTCCCGGGAAGTCACCCAGCGCCCTGGAAGGCAGCCCGCGGCCGTGCGTTTCGGCCCTCGGATTGACAACGGATCACGGGAAAAAACGGGATTACTATGACCCTCTTCCGAGGAGTTATGCTGCCCGCCATGAGTAGGAAAAAAGGCCAGAAATACATCGTTTGGTTGCTGTCTGGTGCCTCAATCTTCTAGCTTTTATTTTGTTTTGTTTTTTTAAATGCAGTTGCTTGGAGTGCTGAGCTGCACTGGATAAATGCCTTTCCCACCCAATTGACTCTGCTTTTCAGAGTATATATACTTTTCTTTTTCTTTTTAAAGAACACCTCTACTCTTCGATACTTGTTTGCATTTTACACAACAGAACGGTTTCTCTGAGTAATGGCCGCGCTCAGAATCACCGCCTGATGCTCCGGAGAGACGAATTGCAGATGAGTTTCCCTTCCACCTTTGGATGAATCTCTGGAGTTTAAATTGTAGCAAGGAAGCGGGAAAAAAACACGATGAAAGAGAAGTCCAAAAATGCTGCCCGGACTAGACGGGAGAAAGAAAACAGTGAATTTTATGAACTGGCTAAATTACTACCCCTGCCCTCCGCTATCACCTCTCAGCTGGACAAAGCATCCATAATCAGACTCACCACCAGCTATTTAAAAATGAGAGTGGTTTTTCCAGAAGGTAGGTGGGATGCCTATTTACCTCTATTTCCATTCTTATGCAGGTGTCATTTATCACTTTTACGTTAAAAAAAAAAAAAAAAAAAGGTCAATCCTATGGGGTGGTGCGCTCGGAGACAGGGTGCCCTCCGCTGTCACTTTTCTCTGTTGTAAATAGTTTCTCTTTCACTCCTATGACAGGTTTGGTTGGAGACTTACGGTGCTTTTGCCAATACTTGAAGGCACTGAGCTCTGCTATGTGTTCTGCTAAAGCAAACCCGGGGGTCCTTTCCCCCCAGTCTCCCAGTCAAATGTGCATCCCCCACCAAGCACACCCGTGGCCTAAGAGGGCACGATTCACCCCTATTTATCGTCATTCTGTGAGGGCGAGTTAGTATACGGGTAAATATTTACATAAGTCTATGCAAAGTCCTAAAGCCTTAGTTCAGCTCTCGAGGAAAGGTGCGGTGTACAGGTACAGGGCACGCATGCAGGCGTGCTCATTCACACCCAGCCTAAATAAATAAGTCGAGCACACTGAACCACATCACCAGTGTGCTGTGTTTCGTTCTGAGGATCACAAGGGCGATTTGAGGGCGTTAATCGCCCTCGGAAAATTTTAGCAGGAGTTTTGCACCCAGACATATTCATATTTTGCACCCAGTGCTGCAAAACCAGTGTCCCAGCCTAGACATGATTCTCCTCGACAGGCAACAGTAGACTTCATGTTGACTTCCACGGCAGCAACAACAGGCCTGTCCAGTAAAAGAAAACTTAAGCGTTCTGAAGTGTCTTTTGCTTTTAAATAGAATCAGGATTTAAAGGGACTGTCTTTGGGCTTCTAGATCGGCTGCCAAGAAAAAACAAACAACACAAAGCTAAGAGAGTCAGAATAAAGTTCTTTCGTGTTCTCACTCTATTGATTTTGTAAGACTTTCAGGAAAAATTTTTGAAAAAATTCACTAACCTTTTATTTAGATCAACTCGATGGAGTTGCAGTCTGTATGAAAGGAAAAGTATCAAGAGCTTTTTTTTTTTTCCCCTGACCTAATACGAAATTCGCCGCATCTTTTGTTGAAAAGTGAGTGTACACAAGAAACAACGTAATATATCTATGTCCCCATGTGCTTTCTGTAGCTGTATCTCGACTCGGTTGGCCTGTGTTTTTTACAAATCAAGAGTGTGTATATGGCCTGGTTTTGTTTTGCTTTAGTTTTGGTGGTTTGAGGAGTTCTTTTTTGTTGTTGTTGTTTTGTTTTGTTTTCCCGGTTCAATTTGTGGATTATTGGTACTAGTTCTACTTTTAAAAATAAATATGCAATGTGGCAGTCATTTGGACTGGGGGAGGTAATACCCCCCCGCCGCAGGTTACGGATGAATGTTTATACCTAAAGTCCACGGCAATAATTTCCAATCCAGTGCATTTTACAATCATTTCTTTAAACAACTTGCCATATCATTGAGTCGCTTGTAACCAAAGAAGGGGTTAAATGAAACCTTTAAAAATAATAATTAAAGTCTTCATCAAGCTACTTTCCTCTTCTACTTGCTTTGCCACCTTGAAGATCATTATGGGGGACAGTCCTCTGTTTCAAAGGAGACGGAGTTATCCTTTATACTGTCAGAGCATACTTTACAAAAATAAAGCTATTGCAAACCCTGATGCCCATGATGTTCCTAAAAGGATTATTAGCAATGATTTGTCAACTCCTGCGGTCTCAGTAGGCTACCTTTCTGCGTGATTCCGAGCAGGTCTCGTCAATTACTGGTGCCTATGTAGCGGGTTGTTTGATCAGAAGAAGCATATGGTGCTGCTTGTAGGCTGTGAGTAATCATGGGAAGAGAAGAATAGCTGAGCCCCGTCCCTCGGTGGCAGCGCAGGATGCCTGAATGCCCTGGGGAACCGTGTGGCGAAGCGCGCCGGGGCCGGGGCCGCTGCCGGCCGCAGCAGATGCTAATTTGAGTGCGGAGGCAGAGGGGGCGGCTGAGCGGGGCTCGGGGGCAGCGGAGCCTTCGTAGCCTCATTAAAGGCAAACTGCGCATTAGAAAGAAAGGCGGGGAGCAGGCTCGGGAGGGCTCACCCCTCCGAGGCGCTGCCGCGGGAGGCCCGGCGCCGAGCAGGCTGCGGACCCACGCGGGACCGCCGCCCCCACATCCCCGGGGCCGCGCAGGGCCGCGGCCGGGGGCGCGCTGCGAGCGGGGTACAAAGGCCCGGGAGCGTGGGTCTCAACGTGGCGTGGGGCCGGGCGGCTTCCCCTCGGACCCACCCAGGCTCCCTCTGTCTCCCATGTACTTGGGAGAGCGGGGAGAGCGGCTCGGGCTTGGCCCCGGCCCTGGAGGTTTCCCTGCGCTCGCCCGTGCCGCGATTAAACACGAGCGAGGCGCCCACGAGCGGCCTCCCGGCACTGCGCCTGTGCCTGGCCCTGCGGGAGCCAAGCCCGGGTGATTTTCCCCGGGACCCTGGGGGACGCAGTGGGCTCCGGGAACGCGGCGGAGCAGCTTGGGCTCCCGTTGCGGTTGCGCTTGTCCTTGTCTGGCTGTGGCGGAGAGGAGGAAGGCAAGGAAGAGGGGTGCTATTCTGGTTTTCCAGTGCCCCCACCCAGGAAAAAAAAAAAAAAAAGTCATCGTTTCTCTGGGAAGGAAGAACAGGTAGTGGCAGCCGGGCAAATGACGCACGGAAAGGACAAGTCTTTCTGAACGGAGGAGGCAGGGTAGGGATGTTGGATGGATCCAATGGAGGTCGGTTTGCTTGTATTTCCCTGGGGAGGAAAGCGATACAAGCATCGGGACAGACCCGATGAGTTGGCCAAAACACTGGAGATGGGTAGCAGGAGGCTCGGGAGCACGCCAGAGTGTCATGTCGTACTTTTGAAGAGATCTTGGACGAGTCAGGATAGAGAAACGTTGTCTCCGTAAGAGCGAGCTCCACTTCCAGGGTAACTCTCACACCCTCTCCCCCGTACAAGAGTGAATTTCCATCTGCCCAGAGAGCGCTTGCATAGAGCTGGTTGTAAATAATCACGTACAGAAAGATATACACTCCTCATCACCGCGCACACGCGGGGCTGGGGACAGGGCGGATAGAATCGGTGTGCGCTTGTCTGCATATTTTTCCGTCTGAAATATCCCTATAGAGAAAGAAGGTGGGTAGATTTCGGGTTCATTTTGGGAACAAGAGTTTTTTGGAAGTGAAATACCAGGAGAATCACACACAAAATAAACACGTGGGGTTTCCTTCTCACCACAGACATCTAAACACAAGGCAGTGGCACTGGACAAACTCGACAAACTGGACAGAGATTTTTCTACGAACTCTCTCTCGTAATGGTTGTGCAATTCTCACAAATTATTGAAACGCCTGGGTTATTCCTTCTACCCCCAATTTCACTTTATTAGGTCCTCAGCAGATTAAAAACTGTCAAGGACGAAAAGTGCAAGACGTAGGTTTCTTGTATCGTTTCAGTACTAAAACACTTCTATCCAGGAGGAGAAAGAGTATAAGACCTATACTGCTTTTCGGTGATCAGACAGCTTTGGAAAGAGTGAATATCTGGTAAATTTCTAAGGACGTTAAGGAAGAGTTTTAAGGATTGTTTGTTTGTTTGTTTGTATGTTTCAAGCAGGATTTCTTAATAAATCGATTCCCGATTTAACGTTCATTATTAATAAAGACTAATATTTCAATTTAATATTAAATCATTAGTGGTAAGTAACCTAGACGCAAAAAAATAGGTAGAAAAATCTCCAGGATGTCGAAGGACTAAAAGAATTTTCCGCCAAAAAACGATGCGATCACTATTACTATTGCAGGGTAATTCTTCACTAACCTTCGGCAGTATCGAGAAGGGAAGGGAGGAAAAAATTAATAAAACCCAAACAAAAAACCCAGGTGTCACAATAAATCACTTTTGTTTGGGTTGTGTTTTTCTTTTCAAGTTAGGAATATTTTAAGGGTCCTATTCTACATATGCCACCAGAGAGGCAAAAAGAGAGTTTGCAGTCTGTCCTAGTGAGAAGGGATCGTTTTGGTGTGGAGAGGCGTTTGCTTTTCGAGACAAAAGCAGAGACTCCGTTTACATAAACTTTCGGCGAATGAGGATGGTTAACATTTCAATATTGAAACCCTTAACCTTGTTTTATTTTAAAGGGGGAAGAGATCAACAGGAAAAAAAAAATCCGTTTCCCACGTGGATAGGTGATTTAATGCTGTTTTTCTTGCTGCAAAGGGAAATGATTGAGCATTAGGTTTCAATGTTTATTTTCTTACAGAAGTTTTTCTCATTTAAGCAGCAGTTTACTCTCCACGCTGAATCTCTGTTTAATTCCAGTTTTGATGTGAACTTAAAATGCGAAGAGCAGAACTGAACTACCAGGATCGTTGGAAAAAACAAAAAAAACAGATGTATGTTTTAGAAAGACTACTTAATAAGAAGAGCGGGAAAAGTCATATTTTCTGTCTAAACATACGACAGTTTTCATGTTGGAGGATATTTTTCAACTTGCATATAAACAGCGTGTGCGTTGGTGGAAATCCTTCCTTCCCCTATTTCTTCGAAATAAGGGCTATTTGAATTTGAGTCTTCTGGAGAAACGAATAAGTAGTTGGTGCTCGAAAATGTCTCTGATTTTTTTCTCCTTTCTCTAATCTGGACACGGTTCCGTTTGTTTGCATTTCAAAGCGCAATTCCGCTACCCCGTGTATGCCAAAATCCTGGTATTTCTTTTTATAGTGAAACAGCCTCAGCATTATTTCCACTACCATTTTCTTAAAAGGGATGTTTGTTTAGTCAACAGGGCTTTTCCTCCCTATTATTATTATTTTTATAAAGAAAGAGGAATGCCAACTTATCTCTGCTTCAAATGAATACGTGTGATTTACTGAGATAATAAATCTTTACAAAACCTTGCTAATGGCATCCGCAGGCAGTGGAAATGAGCAGATTTTTTTTTTTTTTTTTTTTTAAAGTATAACTTATTTTATTCCATCTGAGCGCTCGGCGACCCAGTCCTTCACAGAAGCCTCATTTGGCCCAGATTTTGAGTTATCATTAACCACTGCCTGTTAAATTAACTGGGAAATCAGCTCTGTCGGGCGTTAGGCGATAGCAGAACAGAGCGCTGGCTGCAGACGATTTAATTAAACGGTTAATCGAATCAAGCTAATTCCTCGATACAACATCCAGTTGCCTTTTGGCTTGCCGGTGACTAGGACGTGCTTCTGTTCCCGAGGCTCCCGAAGCTGTTATTTGTCATTTTCCCTGGACAGCGAGGAAGAATGACCGCGTGGGAGATAGTGACTGAGCTGTCCTGCCTCCCTCTTCCCAAACAACTCCCGTGCCCCTCTTGTCCCTTGGTATTAAGGCGGCAGCAGTGCCGGCGAGGGGCAGTGGGAGGCAGGGAAGGTGCTACTTGAGGAGCCGCTTACGAAGGTGGCATTCTCGTCCTCCCTGTAGAGAGGCTTTGCTGGGCAGGTTGAACGAAGTCGGTGCCCGTGCCCGGGCCGCCCCTCCCCGGCCTGCCCAGCGCGGCGAGGGCGGCTTGCGAGGCCCGGCCCGCCTCGGCGCCGCAGGGAAGGGGTGAGCCCCGGGGCGGAGGTGACCGGGGGCCCGCATCCCGCGCCCTCCGTGGGGTCAGCGTCCCCCTCGGCGCCGGCGGGCGAGGAGCGAGCTGCTGCTCCTCCTTCTTTAATAACCATAGAGCGGCTCTTAAAAGGGCTAGGAAAACGCAGGGAAACCAAAGCATACGGAGACGTTCCCGGACCGCGGCCCCCGGGAGGCGGCGGGGAGATCTGGGAGAGCAGCGGCGGCCGCTGCCCGGGGAGACAGTTTTGAGGAACTCCTGGAAGAGAAACGCGCAATGGACCTGCTGGGACCCGACTTAGGGAAGAGTCCCTGCGGTTGCCTGGTCGGGCAGGCTCCCCACGTAGCCCCACAGCAGCGGGCTGCCTCCGGGAGAGCCCTTCCAGCCTCTCCCTCTGCCCATCCACAGCAACAGGAAAGAACTCCCTGCATACGTGGCTTCGTCTCCAAGCCATCTTCCCTGGGCCTGTCCGGGTCGTGCGGGGCGGTGCGGCCAGACAGGGGCAAAGCCCCCGGATGGTTGCCCAAGGGTTCCCCGGCCCCGGAGGGAGCTGTCTTCAAGGATCTGGCCCCCAAAGAACCGGGTCTGGAGTTCAGGATGGGCTCTCCACTAAGTGTTTTTAAACGGGGGCGTCAAGTGGCCGCTACCGTGAATCCGGATTGCGCTGAGGTTTCATGACGGAGAGTCCGCTGGGGAAATCGCCGTAACTGCTTTTAAAAGCCGGCAAATCAGCGCAAAGTAGATAAGGGCTTGCATCTTCTGGCCACCCCACCCCCACCGGCCACCCCCTCCCCCCTTTGCTATTGCCAGACAAAGGACGGGGTCGAGGTGGGCTCTGTGCTGCAGATGCTCACGGAGGGACAAGTAACCCGGAGATCAACCAGGGCCAAGGAGCTGCCCTGGCTTCTCGGAGTCTCATTTCCCTGCGCCTGCCTTCCTCCGTCTTTGACTAGATCAAATTAGAAACGATTGAGGAATCTCTTCTCCCTTCCGTGGGACAGAGGAGCTTCTTGAAACAGCATCGCCACTGGATAGGGACGGTGCCCACCCAGCCCCTGGTTCCATTGGCTGCCGACATCAAGGCTTGCATCAATCAAAAGATGGTGGGAAGGAAGGACAGAGCCAAGGCAGCGGAGCGCGGCGGGTCTGGCCGTGCGCCCGGCCTGGGGGACAGGCTAGCGGTGCGGAGGGGCTTTCTGAGTGCCGGGGGTGGGCACGGCTGGGTGGGAGAAGGCATTTCACAGGGACCCGCCGGTGTAGCGAGCCCATGAAACCGATGGACATGCTTTTTGATGTGGAAAGCACAGTGGCTTTCTGCCGGAAAATGCTGAGAGAAGCGATGAGTCAGCACGCTCGCTCCGCGCAGGTTCCGCGCAATATGGGTGCAGACTGCTGGATAGCGTTGAGCGATAGGCTGAATTAAATGCTCTTCTTCTCTTTTTAATTTTTTTTAATTTCTTTTTTACTTATTTCCCTTTTCTTTTTTTCCCCCTTCCCCCCTCACGACAGTAGACAGTTTCTCGTGGCACAAATAGTTCATCTTCTTAGGAAAAAAAGTTCCTCGAGTGAAAGACATTGATAGACAGAAGAAAGAGTTTGCTAGGCAGGAGCATATAATCTGTATTTTGGCAAGAGTATCAAATTCATTCTGAAATAAAAGCTTGATCCATTTTTAAAAAAAATTTTCCTCTTCTTGAATAACACAGCTGGGTGGTGCCTTGAGTTTATGTTAGACAGTTGCTCATCATTCATTCTCCAAGAACTGACCTAAATGGTGCCTGTGGGATTAGGTCAACTTTAGTGGATCTACTTCGCCTCATTTGGTTACTAATCGGTTTCTTGTTTTATAAATCGAAATCTCATTTTCAGGAAATTACAAAACCCATGCAGCCAGTCCATGGAGGTAATCCGTGGGTCCGGGGTATTTAAATGGAAATGGTTCTACAATGCATGAAGTATTAAGCAACAGTAAAACTTCCCCTCTATTTCCAAATGAAATCTGAGCTCTCTAACTCCTTAGATCCATAATAGATACATCCCTTCTAAGGCTACTTATGTAAATATGATAAACCAGACCGCGGTGGGGGAGGGGCCGCAGGGAAGAAAGCAAATTTTATGTGCTAAGGTTAATGTGGCATAACTTGGAAATCTTCCAAAATAGATTATGTTTTGCTTTGTCTTCGGCCACTTTAGCTGGGAAAATCCTTTGCCTAAAAACGACTTAGTTATCCTTCCCCTCACAAAGCTGCTTGTTTCTATTCCAAAGCTATTATGCTGTTGGCTCTCCAAATTACAAGAGAATCTTTAGATCTTGTTTCCAAGCGTAATCCTGAAGCAAAAGGGAGAGCTGATTTCCTTGTTTTGTTTTAAATAGGCAATCAAAGGATTTGCAGAATTTTCTGCGGTAGGTCAAGTGCAAGAAATCACAGTTTGCCCCCTCGATAAAAGGAAATTGGATGTTAAAGGAATAGACGGGGGGAGGGAAAATTAAGGGAGGGGGGCTTTCTCTTATGATCTTTAAAAACAGTATTTAAGGGGCATCAGGAGACGCCGTCGATTCGGGAGAGGCTGGGATTGGCAACGAATAGAAATAGTCTCCGACTTGAAAGTGCTGAAAACATCTGGGCAGCACAAAGGATAGCCTCATGTGACAGGATTTCAATAAGCCGGTTCAGGTAGACAAGTGAAAACGTTTAATTATAAACCACGAACAGGCACAGCCCAGCAGCGCGGGGTTTCCACCTGAAACATAGCGAGGAGCTCAGCGCCCCGTGAAGAACCGCCTTCCCGGGAGAGGTTAACCTGCAATACCCGTGAGCTGTTCATTAACCCGCTGGGGTCGGGTTATTTTCCCTTTTAGGAGAAGAATAATTAGAGCCGTAAACTTCGATTAATGAGCAACTTAAATCATAGGCGGGCAGTGCAGATTTAGTCTTGAATAAAGAAATCTATCATTCAGATTTCCCTCCGGGTGGGGGGACGTGGCAAGGAGCCGCCTCAGCGCTAGCAGGCCGTCCTGGCTCCCCAGTAGAGAAACCTCCGAGGAGCTCGGGAAAAACAAATATACCGTGGGCTTTTCTCTCTTTCCCTGGAAGCTGTGTAAGATTTATCAGCTCCTTCCTGAATACAGGGGGCGGAGGTGATCCTCCATCCTGGCGGCTGGCTCCCCGTTAATTGGCATGGAAGAATTAATGGGTAGGAGCCTGTTTCTGACTGGCGACCTGGTACTTGCTGAGGCTGCAGGATGAGGAACGGGCCAGAGAAATTCTCCTGCCTCTGTAGGGCTATGAAAAGGAGGAAGGAGAAAAGTGTAGGAGTGGTGAAGAGACAAGTTGTTGTAAAGAGGTGGACGAGGCAGAGGGGAGAAGGAAGGGAAAGGCGGGGGCGAGCGGGGCGCACCGCTCCGGCGGTGGGGAGAGCGCGCAGGGGCCGCGCTGGGATGCCCCGCTCAAACAGCGCGGAGGAAATCGTTAGCTTTGCTCGGACCGGCAAACACCTGGGCGAGGCCGGTCAATAGCGAGGGATGCCCGCGGCTGCCCGCTGTCAGCACTTCGTCTGTTTGACTCGAAATAACCGGAAAATGGGGTCTTGCCTTTCCCGAACCCGCACTGCGGGGATGGGCACACCCGGCCGACTCGGGTCTCCTTGCGACCTGCACCCCATCCATCGATGAGGATATCTTACTGCTTGTGCGTGTCGGAGTGAGACTTATTTCATGGCATAAGCCTCAAAGGTTTTAGCTGACCCGTTTAAATTATTTCAGCAACAACACTGTGAAAAGGTATCGTCCATGAATAGTTTTACTCCGGTGAAGTACCTTCCACCTGGCTTTTATTACTACTCACTTTGCATAGGAGAAAACAAGACGCGTGTAAAACACTAGACAAGTACGGAGAGATTGATTTCTGGGAGGGGCTCTACGGAGGTACATCACCCCTCCCTGCAGAGGGAACCATCCCGCCCACCGGAGCAGCGGGAGGAGAGATGGAAGGGATAGAGGTGAATCCCGGATACAGACTTAGGGGGCCAGGAGGGAGGGCGGTCCGTGCCGTCGGACAATGACTTGTCTGTAGAATCGTGAAGTTAGGACGCTTTCCCTGAAGTTCAAGGGGACAGTTCCCAATAGCGGAAGGCAGCACTGAAAACCACTTTGTTCTGGCATGCTGTTTCACTTAGGTCTTAAAAATTAACTTCACCGTTAACTCAAAATAGGTATTTGGGTATTTTTCTCTGAGGAATTGGATATTGAAAAAAAATGCACAAAAGAGGCTTTTATCCGCAACGAAGTCAGGTCTAGTTTTCCGAAGATTGTATGTATATATGTTTTAGAGTGTATACAAGGAAAAAATGTTCCCCCCCATCAGGCCCACACGAATAAATTTTTCATCTCCTGACCTTATTTTCTTTTTTGTTTGTCTTAAATAACAGGACTTGGAGAAGCCTGGGGCCACTCCAGCCGAACCAGCCCACTGGATAATGTTGGACGGGAACTGGGATCCCATCTTTTGCAGGTACTAGTCTGGAAACGACAGTCATGTGGTATTAATGATTAAAGAAATAATTCCCTCTTCTGAGCTTTTGATTGCCACCTTGACTAATTTTTAACTGTTCAAGTGTTTAATAGAAAGATAGGCAGGAGGGGAACGACTTCAGAAACGTGAACTGCCGTGACTGAATGTCGTGTTTTTTACTGGGGCTGTGGCTTGGTCCCTCTGGGTCCTTTGCCTCACAACTGTCTAACACTGGGTCCACAGAGAGGGATTCACAGTGTGTCCCAGGCTGCTGAGGTACAGGAACATGACTTTTCCCCAGTTAATTAACAAGGTGACACATACCACCGATGTTCTGAAGCTCAGAGTGGTGTGGTAGGGAGAGGCTCTAGCGACAGGTTAGGGAAGGCTGTCCGCGACAGAAGGGCTCAGCTGGCACCGCAATTAGCAGAGACACAAATCAGGTAGGACACCTCTGAAAACTCGCAGCGCTCTGAAATACCAAAGAATGTTATCGGTGACCATCACCACGTGTTTCTGGTGGAATCATGTGGCCTTTGAAGGGCCTATTCTGTTCTTGGCACACCCAGAAGTCCCATCTGTGTCTGCTGAAATGTACCTGACAAATTGTGTTATTTACACTGCGGAGAGTTTTAGATTCCCTTTGATCGCTTAAATTCTCCTTACAAAATATGCAAACACTAACCCCGCTGTGACATTTGAAATAGGATAGGAGTATTCAGGATTTCTGGGACCCATATATTAATCACCAGATAGCCAGGACCTCGTCTTAGATATTTCCAAGGCACTTTGCATTACTTTTGAGCTCGGCCCCTCTGAGATTGTATCTCAGGAGTCCAAG
This sequence comes from Corvus cornix cornix, assembly GCF_000738735.6. Taxonomy (NCBI): domain Eukaryota; kingdom Metazoa; phylum Chordata; class Aves; order Passeriformes; family Corvidae; genus Corvus; species Corvus cornix. The sequence continues at coordinate 73,437,991 of NC_047056.1, forward strand.
AGTTTTAGAGGGATTCTTGTCCAAGACTTGCCCATTTCCTTCCAACTTTTTGAATAATCAGAGCCTGCGCATCGACGCCTGCTTGCTAGAATAAGTCAGAGGGACAGGTATTTCACGGATCTATCTGTCTATCTATTGATTTATTTATATTCCCAACCCCTTTCTGCAGACGTTGGACGGTTTCATATTTGTCGTGGCTCCGGATGGCAAGATCATGTACATCTCGGAGACTGCCTCGGTGCACCTGGGCTTGTCACAGGTACGCTGGGTGGTCTGCTAGCCCCTGTGCTTGCCTGCACCACCCCCCTGACTGACAGGAGAGGGTGCGCGGTGCCGGCGATGAGCCCCTCTCCTCCTCCCCCTCCTCCTTCTCCTCGTCTCTCACAGGTAGAGCTGACCGGCAACAGCATTTACGAGTACATCCACCCCGCCGACCATGACGAGATGACGGCGGTGCTGACGGCGCATCAGCCTTACCACTCGCACTTCGTGCAGGGTAAAGTACACAGCCCCCGCCCCCTCCTGGCCGCCGCGGTCGCGTAGGGGACCGCACGGAGCCAGAGGAGTCTGTGGCTCACCCCACCTCTGCCTTTCACTCCTCCCAGAGTACGAGATCGAGAGATCCTTTTTCCTGAGGATGAAGTGCGTCCTGGCCAAGAGGAACGCGGGCCTGACCTGCGGGGGCTACAAGGTGCGTGCCCGCGGCCAGGATCCCCGTTCCCCCCGCACTAACCTTCCCTAATTCCTGCGCCGGGAGGGCGGTGAAAATGGGACGAGAAGAGGGTGTGAGACCTCTATTCGCGGGGGTTTACCCAGCCCAGGACTCTTTCATGTGGTTAATTTATCTCAGAGTTTCAGGTTGAAGAGCTCAAACCACAAAACCAAGCAATCAAGCTGCCCTTGACGCTTGTTTGGGGGCTTTTATTTTATTTTTTTTAAATTTTGCTCTCTGAACCGAACCTCGCACAACCACTGAGGCTCCCTGTGGCAGCTTTCAGGTGATACAACGCGAGCCCCGGGTTAATTTGTTTCTTCGTTAGGTGATTCGTCAGCTGCAGGTGTAGCTCTCCTAGTCGAGGGTTTTGCCCCGGCGCAAATGGTTCTGCTCGGGGCTCCTCGGTGAGGAGAGCCCCTGCTCCCTCTCCTACCCCCTCGCTGCTTTGTGTCATCCGCACAACGCCGAGGAGCGGGTTGTAGCCATAACCCGAGGAGAGATGTTGTGTCACGATGTACCGTAGACCAAGAACATCTGCCGAGGTAACTCCAAGAAGACGCATCTTAGTAATAGAGAAGTAAGAGTGGAAGTAGACAGCAGTCATCTGCAAGGATACGTTTAGGAGACAATACTTAAATCAGAGGTGCTTTTTGGCGATAGATTGCGTCTGCTCCATCTATATAATAGACGTATCTTACACATGTGACACATGCACACATGTAAACGCTTTCTCTCACGCGCATACACTCCTCATTACAAAGTTGTAACTGGATTGGCACTTCCGCGTCTTTCCTTTTTAGAAGAATAATAAAAGCGCAGTTAGGAGGTGGGCCAAAAACCACTTAAGCCAGTGGAAAAAAAATCTCGTTGACTCTAATGGGCTTTAGATTAACGCTGAACTCTAGTACGGGAAAAAAACCTCAACCCCGATAGAACCGCAGAGAACTCCCAAAAGGAGGGGGTTTTTGCCGGGCGGAGGCGCAGGTCAGCAGCTCCCGGGAGCCCGGCAGCCGCGTCGGCACCGGCAGGAGGGGTGCGGGGTATTGTTCGGGCCCCCTTCGTGGGGAGGGACGCCTGTCTCAGCACACCCTTCCCCCCTGCTGGGTAGCCGCCAAACTTTCCTGTGTCTCCGGCAGGTCATTCACTGCAGCGGGTACCTGAAGATCCGCCAGTACAGCCTGGACATGTCCCCCTTCGACGGCTGCTACCAAAACGTTGGCTTGGTGGCCGTGGGCCACTCGCTGCCACCCAGCGCCGTGACGGAGATCAAACTCCACAGCAATATGTTCATGTTTCGGGCCAGCCTAGACATGAAGCTCATATTCTTAGATTCCAGGTAGAACTGGGGTTATTTCCAAATCTATTCCCCTAGCCTGTCCCTTCTTCCACAGGCCTCCTCTCCTGTCCTCTCACCCACTTATATTTGCTGCTGATGTCTTTTGCAGGGTAGCTGAGCTAACAGGTTACGAGCCCCAGGACTTGATAGAGAAGACCCTTTACCACCACGTCCATGGCTGTGACACCTTTCACCTGCGTTGTGCACATCACCTGTGTAAGGAGATGGTCTTCTTGTTAAAAACCCTGCTCCCCATCTTCTCCCTTTGCAGATGGACTTTGGGGTTGCTGGGATTCACCTCTAGCTCGGAACGCTAAAAGCCAGCTCTCTGGAGGGCAGAACAAGCAAAATCCGCTTCAGCTTTTAGCGAAACAAGGTTAGATAGCAACTGAACTCTGAGTTGGACACAGGTGGCAAACGGAAGGGATTGGCAATGAAAGACTATTTTTCCGTCCTCATCTTTTTGGTTGTAGGACAAAAACTGCCCTGCACAAATCTCAGGCGCTCTTCAAATTCTGGTTAGGAAAACACTTTTTTCCTGCTCCAAAAAGCCGTGCCAGTGAAATTCAAATACTTTTGTTCCACTTCCACCAAGTCTCACAAATCTGTGTATCTAATTTTGACTGCAGTAGTGAGCCTGATTCGGAGAGCTGTACTTTATTCTATTTTGCTGTCATGATGACATTAATACACGGATAGATGAATAAAAAGGATATTAATTTACGGTAAGTTTCCTTACAGAGAATGTAACGAGAAGAGATAACCCCCAAAGACAGATTTATAGAATAAAATCTCGATGGGGATACTACAGGATGGGGGTGTGTGGGGTTCAGTTCCCGTAGCCTACCGCACACATACACACAGACACCCCCCGGCCCTACCAATCTCCCCGATTAGCCTTTGATAAGGATCTCAGGTACTGAGATCAGCCCTGCCCGGGGGGCTCCACCACCCTTGTCCCCGCCGCTTCCCCATGTGCCGCTAAGGGGTTCCTAACCCCTCTGGTCTCCCACAGGGCTCTGGGGGGAGTGTGCGCCCCCTTCCCGGGGCTGATCAAACCAGAGGCGGTAGCCACGCTGAGGCTCTCCTCGCTTTGTCCCCGCAGTGCTGGTGAAAGGGCAAGTGACCACCAAGTACTACCGCTTCTTGGCCAAGCACGGCGGCTGGGTGTGGGTGCAGAGCTACGCTACCATCGTGCACAACAGCCGCTCCTCCCGCCCGCACTGCATCGTCAGCGTCAACTACGTGCTCACGTAAGTCAGCCTGGGGCCGCTCCGAGCTGCGCGGGGCCGGGCGGCACCGAGCGCCGGCCGGGCACCTGCGGGCGCGCCCCGCTCTGCCCCGGGGCCGGCGGCCGCTCCTCCCTCCCGCTCCTTCTCTCCCCACTTCCCGGCTGCCGGTGCTCAGCCCCCTCGCCGCCGCACTGACCAGAGCAGGCTCGCCAGGTCTGCTAGGAAACACATTGTGCGCTTTCATCTAGATGAAGGGTTTCCCGTCTGCCTGTTTCGTTCTCTTTCGAGAGAGGAAAAGATTTAGAGGTTTGTCACCCACATATTTTGCTGCCCCCTCCTTTTTTTTTCTTTTTTTTTCTTTTTTTTTTTTTTTTTTTTACAGTTTAAATGCACCCAGCATTAAATAAAATTTAATGCGGCGTAAAAGAAAAGGCTTCCACGTACGGAGTTATTTATACTCAACAAACAGGACATCTGTTTTTCCTTTCAAAAATCTGGGGTTTGAAGTTCTTAATTTCATCCAGAGTCTCTATCAAAGCTCAGAGATTTCTTTTTTGTTCTTGGAGAGCGATCCTTACAGAGAACCACAAAGAAAGTTGGTGACCAGAAGGGTCAGTTGAACTTTAAAAAAAATAAAATCAAATAGGAAAAAAAAAAAATCAGAGGTAAGTGCTGAGATACCATATCTCAATACATCTCTCTGCATTTTGGAATGGCTGTGTTGTGCTCTAGCTATGCTGCTTGTACTGAAACGCAGAGGCCCAGTGAGGGAGGGGAAACTCGTCTGGACTATTTTTAAGTGTTTTCAAGATAGTTATTAGCAACCCCTCTGGACACGGCAGAAGCTGTTGCCGGCAGCACTGATGCTTCCTTGGCGTCGTAGGACCAGTCAGGCTGGCGGTCCTTCACTGATCCTGGAGACTGGATATTCCTCTGTTCCGCTGCTTTTTTTTTCTTTTCTTTTCTTTTTTCCCCTGGAGACAAATGTAGGTATTGGAAGCGTCTGTCAGGCACAACCCTCCCATTTCCTATAGCTGTGGCGATGGCAGCATCATGATCTTGCCATCACGGCTTTGGTGCATGGACAGGTGGCAAGTGGCTTCGTAGCCCAGTTTAAGGTGTGCTTCCCGAAATGAAGTGGCTCGACACGGAGGCCACGGCTCTGGTCATGTGTGGAGGGGCTGCTGGTGGAGTTGGAAAGGGGCTGCAGGTCACAGCGCCTGCACTTCTAGGGCGTAATCCCTTTGGTATGTGAGCTGATAAAGGGCGTCGTGCTCTAAGATGGGTCATTGCGTCTGCATGAAAAAACAGACATTTTGGTCAGCACTCTGCGGTAGTCAGAAAACTGTGATTCCCGTTAAAAGAAAAATTATTTTATTTTATTTTATTTTATTTTATTTTATTTTATTTTATTTTATTTTATTTTATGGGGCATAACACTTTGTCATTTCCTTAGCAAGGACGGGTATCAGCAGAGACGTTATCACTTCTGCTCTAGATATTCTGCACAATTGTACGTCCATTTCCTCTATACCAGTCCCTCTCTGTATTTTTCGCGGTTTATGCTTTCCAGTTAAGTCCAAGCACCTGCTTTGGGCGAAAGGGGAACCGCAAAGACAGAAGTTAGTGCATTGTAACGCTAAGAAGCAAGGAACCCGAAGGCAATTAGCATCTTGGAGTGATTTTAGCTCCAGAAACGCTACGGTTTGCTACGATCGTTTGAGATTATCGGTCGTTTCCCTCGTCTTTAATCCCCAAAGCGTGAACATCAATCACAGAATTCTACCTCAAATGATCCGAGTGGAAATGGAGCATCCCAGCGGACCTGCTGAAAGCACAGCTGGGGATCTGGCCGGATCTGTCCCTTGCTTGCCATGGCACGAGAATTTCAGGCTGGCACGGCAAGCAGGGAGTGCCCTGGTACCCTGTGGGTCAGACAAACCCCTCAGAGCTGTGTCCCAGCAGCGTGACTGGTTGCACCATGTGCCGTCCTGTCAGCCCCCCGGCTGTCACCGGGGGCACGGCGAGCGCGGGGGCGGCCACTGGACAGCCCCTGAGTGTCCGCGGCTCCGCGCCCGGGCAGGAATTCCCGGCCGTCTGGGAGCTGGACTTGGAGCACCTCAGCACTCTCCTCCCAAAACAGCGTTGCAGGAAAGACGATTTCCCCTCAGGAGCGGTACCCAAACACGGCGACTCCTCCTGTTCAGCTGATTTTTCCTTGGAGGCAGCGTCTTTATACTTTGGTGCATGTATATGGATTTTCAGAACCTTTTTGCAGCCAAACCGACATGTAGGAGGACTACAGCTGTTCTTTCAAGATTTCCCTTAGAGAATGAAGTTACACCACAGGGCAACTTTGTTATGCCTTGGTGTAAGTCTCCAAGTCTCCCTTTGCACTCTTGGCTTAATTGCCTCGAGTGTGAAGGACGGCGGGAGGGCAGAGAGGGAGCCAGGCTGCCTAAAGGAGGGATGTTGGGAGGTCCAGCACTGGCTGCAGCAACTGCCACGTGCTGCTGGTAGCTGCAATGCAGGCACTGCCACTGCATAAAGTTTTGGTATGCTCAGGTCCTTCAGGTCCCATCATGCCTGGCTGGCTCTTCATTAGGGGTCTGCAGAAGAGATCGTGTTCTGCTTGCTTCTGCAGCAGGGCTACCACTGCTGAAATTGCTGCCCTGCCTCCAAGATATGAGCATAGCTTCTACTGAGTCATTATATTATTATCATCATCATCCTTGTCATCATCATCATCATCATTATCCTTCTTCTCCGCCTAGCTGGCCATTCAGAAAATATATGGTCTTCGAAGAACAGGCCCTGCCGTTTGCCAGGTGACTGTAAGCAGAGAAAGATCTGGCTTTTAAAAAAGTGAGATGAAGTCAGCTTCTGAAATGGATAACCTGAAGTGGAGGGAACTGTTGGGGAAAGGCTCATGGTGGCAGAGTTGGCCATGGGAATACTGAGCTCCTACCTAGAGCGGGCTTAATTGTCTTAATGAGCTATTCAGAGTCAACATGTTACCACTCAAATGAGGAAGGCAGGTGGGGAGAATATAGAGGACAATATAAGGTTACAGGGACTTGTGGTTGTCCTCTGGTATGAGGTAGGCTCTACTGCAGGAGGGCTGGACAAAGGTCCCATAGCACTCAAAATCTGCAAGTGTTTAATATACTTTATGCCAGTATAAATCTGATAGAAACTGCACTTCTTTGAGGATGACATTGGATTTTTCCAGCAAACCAAGAGAGGCTGAGATGAGCAGTTTGTGTGTGACCTCCTGTGCTTTGCCCACCCGGCAGCGGGTGTGTGGCAGAGCCTCTGGTGCAGCTCTGGGCAGAGGGACAGGCATAGGTGTGCCCGCTGCAGCCAGGTCATGTTATAAACCCAGCAGGGAAAAACATGCTTACAAAAGTGAAATACAAGCCTTTGAATATTGATTCTTGTGTGTTTAAGATGAGGAGAAAGCAAAAGAGGTGCAAATTAGTGCTTTTGCATTTTGAAATAACAGAATCACAATCCCACACATTTGGGGTTGCAGGGTAGAACTTGAAAGGTGAGATGACTCCTGCTGAAAAGTCATTTGAATACAGGAAATTTTGGTCTTTTTGGAGGGTGAATCACAAAACGGGTCATAAGGTTTGGAAGATGTAGTACAGGTTTTTGACCTTCTAGGTCTCTCATCCCCTCACACAGTACTTCTTCACTCAGGTAAAGCCCTGGGGGTTTTTTTTGTTTGGTCATGGGATAAGGAGCTTTTCCTCACTGTTGAGAGGAACCTGAGTGCTCAGTTTTGGAAAAGAGCAGATACTGAGTGCCATAAGAGCCAAAATGGTCTGGAGCAGTTTCAGTGTGGGCTGAGCAGGAAGAACAAGAATCTCTACCTTGTAGCTTCCCAGCTCCCCTGGATGATAATGATGATGAAAAAGAAAAGAATGAGAGTTTATGCAAAAAGGACCACACATGCTCCAGTTAAGAAAATTAAAAAGAGGTCATTTTAATTTTTCATAAATCCCAAGTTTTGAGAACATGAATGCTAGGCTTGAGAACAAATGTTTGTAGCAAGTATATATGCTGAAATAAATAAGCACGGTGGCAATGGCATTTTGGCAACGAGAGGAAAGCTGATTTTTTTTGTGTAATAGCAGTGTATCAAAAATTAATATAAATGACCTTCAAAGACTCTGTCCTTAAAGCACACATATTTGGTCTTCATTGCATTCCGCTTCGGATATGTGAGTATAGACACAGAATATTTGTTTCTTTTCTTATTTGTTCTGTACACAGAGTCACCATATCATTGATTATTAACTGTGCATGTTTATCACATAAAGGGACTCAAGTATGAGTCAATTAATAGAGAAGGAAACTGCTGAAGTTAAGTTTATATTTAGATCGCAAACAACCTTCCTTTAAACAAATGGATAATGTGAAGTGCAAATCCTTTGACTTTCTAAGCATGAGCAAATATTATAATAATTTGTCCCCAGAGAAAGCTAGAGAAGCTTTCCTATATACATTTTGTTGTCCTTTAGCATTTAAAAGAATAGCAATAATGGTGGCATATACAGTTAACATGGATTAGGTAGATAATTGTGACTAATCTCTGTTCTAATGATATAGCATGTATTTGATATAGTTCCAGTTGACCTCTTCATGTTGCATTGTATAACTGGCTGATTAGAAACACAAATTGAATGCAAGTTATTTGAAATATTATTTCACAAATAACTGCCATATTGACAAATGTTTTACCTAAATGCAGTTTAGAATAAATTAACTATTAATTGTACCTACACTCTTAATCTTTATTATTATTACTATTCATAGCTTTGTGTACTACCAGATTTAAAATGATTGTATAAGAAAGGTGCTGTCTTTATGTGTGATGGCTCAAACTTCAAAAACAGTCCTTCCTGGCATATTAAGTGGGCTTTAGGGAACTTTGTGTTTCATGTGAAAAAGCTCCTCCCATATTTGTGGGCACTTACAGTTATGTATTTTCATAGCTTTTCATAGAAATTCTGTTTTTGTCCTGTCTCTGATACATCAGGTCTCACCTCTGCCTCTTCCTAGTCAACGTCAGAATCCACAAACTGTATTTCCACACCCACAAGCTTACCTTTCTTGAGCCTTTCTCTCAAACTGGCCTATTCGGAATTACCATGGAGTTCTTTTCTTAGTCATAGGTAGATACATGTTCTCTTGGATCTCCCAGGTGTGTGATGGAGCAGGCAGGACAGGAAATACCCTGGGAAACCCACCCTTCCTCATATCATTAGTGTAACTAGTTGTATGAGTAAGCTTAGACATCCAACTTAAATACTAGAGATAAGGCTCAGTGATTTTAACTGGACAATGTTTGGGGTTTTTTTCTTAAATAGTTGTAAATAGTAGGAACAAATTCGACTTGCTGCTTTTCCTTTATATCTCTCTATATTAAGGCGAACTTTTCCCACTTGTGTAGTAGTGCACAGAACTGGGTCCTATTTTTTCTGTTCAATCTTCAACGTGCTTTTTCTAAGACTGGAAAGCCTACCATCATTCCCGTGATTTGATTAGCAATGCAAATATATAGACGAATTGTTTTAATAAATCAAAATGCTTGGGAAGCACATGTCTCAAAGAAAAAAAAAAAAAAAGGATTCCTCTTGAACTACTCAGTCCAGTGTTCTGTTTGTTCACCATTAGTTTTTATTACAGACTTGTCTCCCTGGAACACTGTTTATATATTTCTTGCAAATAGGAGACAGGCTTTTCCAGGTGTCCGCAATACGTTTCTGCAGTTCTTCTTTGTTCATGTAGGGGCTTTCCTAGCTACCATTTGTTTAATTCACTCCAAATTTCTATGCTTGTATTTAAACCAGGTGACTGTAATGGCCAAGGCACTAAAACTGTGGGCCAGAGCTGAGAGTCACTGTTCATATGAAGAGTTTTATTTGCTAGAGTAAGGATTAAAGGACTGCAGCTCAGACCTATGGAAAAAATACCTCCAGTTGTTAGTTTAAATGCATGCATGCCGAGAGTCTCACATGGCATGAAATTCAAGGTTGCAAAAAAGTGTCTTTATTCCAAGGAAGAGTGACTTCAAATGCTTTCCACTTCATCATTTTCCCATTCAGTGTGTGGCTGCTCCAGGCCTTTGGAAACACCCTTCTCTCAAATACTGAGTTACAGGTCTTGTAAAATGTTTGTCTGGGGCTGAGACACATTCAGCAGGGGCAATAGCTGAAGCAATTACTATCTCCAGCTGTCTGTCTCACTTCAATGATGAAAGGTACAGGGCCTGCTCTAGGGACTCTTATTCCTAAAATGCCATGGTTTATGGTTTAAGGTAAACTGCCACAGATTTTACTTTACATGGCAGCATTGGACTGTACAATGTAGCACAGCTGTTCTTGCTAGAGAGGTTGTTCACACTTTATCCTAACTCTGCCCTTCCACACTCTGAATGGCATAAATGTGGGTTGTGAACATCACTCCAGTAGCTGGGTGCTCCAGTCCCTTCTGGGGGTCACTCTCAGTGGTCCTTCTATGTGGCAGAGCAGGGGAGACCATAGGCCATGGAGTTTAGGGTTATATTCACTGCTCTGTGATAGTTCAGAGAACTGAAGAGGCAGCTGGAAGAGTGTCTGCTGGTTTTACTACACCCCATTTGTAGCTTGTCTATGGACTGTGTTAGTGGCTGTGCAGAAGAGACACACCAAGCAGTCCACTGCTATCTTGCCCTCTTAATACTCTGCATAAAACCGGATGCGGAACTGGCTCCTGCTCTCATAACAACAGCAGTATGTTCCTTAAGTAGGCTTACAATTTTACTAGCTCTGCTTCTGTTTCCTTAATCTGTTGCATGTTTGCTCTTGTTGCTCTGTGCTGCATCTCAGTACTGCTGCCATTCCCATGTTGTTTCACTGTAATTGTCGTGAGGTACAACAGGTGTGACAAGCTACTAAACTGTTTCTGAAGGAAGATCTTTCCGTTACATTATGTTGTTCTTGCTAGTTTTAATTCGTACACAAATGTGGCATTTTGACACAGCCTAAATTAAGTGTTAACAAATAAATCTCCTTTGTCCGTTCAACAGTGGCAAGTATCTGTTTAAAATCTAATTCTCCTTCCCTCACCTCTCTTTTGTACTTTACAGTGTGGGCCAGGCTCCAGCACATATGTTCGTACTCAGTGGGTTACTTCAGAGGCAGGCCCTTTCACTTTGATGACACTATTTATGGAGGCAGGCACTGCTCTGTGTGAACAAGGGTACAGCGTCTGACCCTTCGGAAGGCTTGGGATGGCTGAAGTCTGGAGTCAATCTCATGAGCTTTAACACAGTTAGATGATTTATTCCTGTTGTTGTCTTTTGTTATCATCCACTTAGTGCAATTAAATTGCAGAAGTCCTGTTTTACTAAAGCACTTGAGCACATGTCAGGCTCTAAAAGTGCTTAGACATAACTTTCAGTACACGATTATATCCTGGTGAATTCAGTTTTGAAATAAAAAAACCCTTAGGCACACGCTTGGAAATAAGAATATTCTTTGGCTTTGCCAAATAGAGATGGCTTGAAGGACGCGTTTTGTTACTGTGTTGAATTGGGGCCTAATAGAGAACAGCTGTAGTTTTTCAGCTACAAACCACCGTGTATAAATCTTGGGGACAGCAATGTTGAAAATAACAGCTATTTTCTGCAGAAGCTTCAGTGCAGCTATGGAAACTCAAATGCCTGGCTATCTAAAGTTTGGCTATACCCGTAGCATTGTGCAGATATTTTGACATAACCTAGAGTGAAGACTTTTAAACCCATCCAGCATTCAGTGTTCTTACATCTGTGCTGTCAGTGAGGAAGTGAACATGCCCTGAGGGCACACTGATCCCAAGTAGCCTGTAGCTTTGATTGTCTCTGTACTATGTTTGGCAGCTGGTAGCCAGGGCTGCTGCTATAGAAAACTCTGACTTAGGCCCTGGATTGCTGAAATCCACCCAAAGGCATTGCATGCTATTTTTCTCTTGCTGTTTCCAAAGACTGTTTTGTACACAGAACAAAATAATAACCTTTAATGACTGCTTTACAAGGCCTAGCTCAATGGAGTATTTGCTCACAGAAAGTCTGGATTTGGGGATAAATAGCTTGATAGCATCCTCCCCTTTGCAGTCAAACTTCTGAACAGTGTTTGGCTGCAAAATAATTCTGTTGATCCTAAGCTTCTAGTAGGATAGTTAAAGTGTCACCTTCCAAAAGATTATCAGCCTCCTTAGTGCTCTCTGCTCTGTGAAAAACAGCAGTGGGGATGTGGATGTGGCTTCACTCCAAAGAAAACGGCCTGCCTGTCTGACTACAATGGTGTAACACAGGAACATGCAACTGGGGCTTGCTTCCATGGTGCTATCTAGTGAGTTCAAGAAAGCAGTAGGAGAGAAGGTGCACAGCACTATTTGCACAGGTGTGACACTCTTGAGTCGCTCTATATGTGCTCCAGAATTGGTCACCACAAGCACCGCAAATCTCATACAATGTGGCATAGGGGACTCTGCACAAACAAAATCAAGTGTTCAGTTGCTGCAGGTGCAGATTAGCTGTAGTGTTGGTTAGAGGACAGTTGAAGGTTGGCAGTGGAGTTGGTAGGCAAGAATGCTGTGGACAGTTTTGTGAGAACAATAAGAGTGTCTCTGCTTAGTCAGAGACACTCCTAAGCACCTGGAAATTCTTGATAAATGTATATGTGGAGCAGTGACAACAGAATGACTAATGCCAGCTAAGGCCCCTCACTGTTCTAGCCAAAGCTATGACCAAGAGGACAAAGGTACTAGGCAGATTAAGGTTTCTGAAGAAGACCATAGCTAGATATTATTGTGTTTTATTAAGTTATTTTCATTTATTTGTTGAGAAATTTTAGATACACCTATTAAGTGTTTGACTACCTATAAACACTTGACCCACTGGAGACTTACATAAGCTGGATTTTTATATGGGCATGCATTTCTTGAACTGTACATGTTAATGTAGAGTTTTTGTTATCCCAACGTTGTCAAAAAGCAATAATTGCCATTAAAAAAAGCCTTCTGAATTTACTAGAAGATGTGGGGTAACAGCAGTTGTGCAAGAGATGGTGGTTTAACTTATTCTGACTCCAGAGAGTCTAGGGAATCAAACAGGTTATCCTATATAAATTTTAAATGTTTAATGGACCCCCTTAACCAATATAACCATGTATTATGTACACTTTTAGGAGACAGGATCAGTGATTATTAGGAAACTATCAAATAAAATGGAGACTTATGTGTTACACTATAACCTCATGACATTTCTTTTCTTGCTATTTGTCTCCTGTTTTATCAACATAAAACTCTGTACATTGTATGTCTATCAAAGCTGGATGGTCGAGTCCAATAAGAATGGAGACTTAGACCCAAGTGGCAAGTAATGTGGGTGGGATTTGACTGCAGTAGAAGTTTGGCTGTGGATAGGAAGGAGTTAAAAAACAGTCTGACTCTGGTACAAAAAATGAAATGAGAAAACAGGTATATTAATTTGAAAAAAAATCAAAAATCCATTCTCCCCAAAAGCCAAAATTTCAGTGCAAATCTTGCCTGTCTTCCTCCCCTTATCTCCCTTAAAATTTTAGCAAAAGAAGGGAAAGATCAGTTGAGAAGTAGTTCTTAAGTATTATAACATGATTTTTTCTTAATGGTACATGACAGCCCTCAAAGGCAAAGTGCTCTCCCTTGGCCAAACCTGAGGAACTCTGGACTAGTGAAGCAGAAAGATTTTTGTTGTAGAAAAATATTGCTTCTTCTAAGGAAGGTGAAAGTCTTATGACAAGAAAGGACTAATCTGATGAAAGAGAAAGGGATCTATTGTAAATGGGACACCCTACCAGATGGAGGTCACGAATACTTTTGCACTCAACAGGCCTCTTCACTATGGGGTGCAGCTGATCAGAAAAAGCAGGGTGGAATGATGGGGAAGTTAATTATGCAGCATGCAGATAGGAAATTTCCCAAAGAGGAACAAACAGAATGAACAGTAAATAATTTTTCAAGCACAGTCCTTTTTTTTTTTCTCGGATAATTTATTCCCAGATCACAGAATCTTATCCAGAAAGTCATCACAGAAAAGCTAACTAATTTTTAAAGTGTTCACCGTAGGATCTTAGGAAGGTTGTCACAAGAAAAACTTTGATTATGGGGAACACAGAGGAGTTGAGAAAACCTGAAATATCATGAAGATTTACAGTAAATTATTAAAAGTAATGATGGCAAATTTTCAGGACCTCTCTTCACAGTTTCAGAGGAACTGAACTATGAAACTGCTTAACTACTGTAGTATAGAGTGTAACACAAGAACAGTGATACAGAATCACACACACGCTGATAGTGACCATGGGAAATACTTTGGAAGGAGGTTAAAAATAGGACAAACATGCAGTCATGTTTCCCCAGCACCTTCTTCTCCAAGAAGTTCCAATGTCTTCCTAGAAAGAGGTGAGATCTTTGAATGTATTAGTTGTCAATGTTTTGTGGGTTTTTCCTACACAAATTCACCTGTTTACTTTTTGGCACCATGTGGACTTCTGCCAAGGTTAAGTAAATGTGGGAATAAAGGCCTCCTTTTGCTTCATTCATTCCCTAGCCCATACTTCTTGCATTAGAAGAAGTGAAAAACTGCTTCCTACTCATGTCTTCCTTCTCTATGCAATTCACCATTTACTGATCTTATTTTGTTCTCCCAGTCACCTCTTTTTCAGCCTCAGGAGAGTCCTTATTTTTTTCTCATAGAACATCTGTTCCAAACCCATCATCCTTGTTATCATATTCTGTGCTTTTTCCAAGTTTTCAGATAAGATGGTCAGAGCATACAATATTTGAAATGTCACTGCATGAGGGGTTTATGTATGGTATGATGTATAATCCTTATCTTTATAATCCTCAGTTACTGCATAATTATGCCATGATGTGCATTTTCTTACACACAGGGCAGTCTGTGTTATATCAGCGACCTCTCTGCAATGTGATGCTTCTTTCTTTTGTGAAACTTCTCAGTTTGTGCAGTGAATCACATAGATTAGAGGATACTTCACCAAAATGGAGCTCAAGAATACTAGTTTTAGAAAGAAAAATCTCAAAGTCGGCTTTTAAGACCGTACTTAAGCCCTATAGAGAAGAATGTTATATATGCCCCTAATAACTTGGAGTCTATAGGTACATAATTGTATTTTGTCGCTGCTTAACACCCAGATACAGGACTTTTATCCACTTCTGTGCCAGCTCTTCAGTTAATATTACAAAACATAGAGCAGTCAATCTTGAAAACATCTTAGCTGGTTTATCTGGTCTCCCTTGCCATGAGGGGACAGGACTGGCAAGAAACTCTTCTCTCTAAAAAAGTCCTTGGATTGAAAATGACAGCATTCAACAACCTTCATGAAAATCAAGAGGAGCTCCTGTTGGTTCTCCTTATTACATGCCTTAATGTGCTGTAGAAATCCTTAGTGTTTGAAAACTGTTAATGTATAATCTCTGCCAAAAAATCAGCAGCAGCCTCTGAAATCCTTCTGTCCAAGCATATCATATAGCTATCTAGTGTGCTATTTCCAATAATTTCTGCTCAGTTAGGTACACAATAACAGTGGTATTACATGTATTCAGTCAAATATTTTTATTCATAGAATACATATCAAATTTATTTTAGCAGTTTAAATAAGTGAGTTTAATGTCTATTTAGTCAAGCATTACTGTGGTGAGGACTTCAGTAGATTAGAAATAAATGAATCCAATTAAAGAACACATCTGTGAAATTTGATATGTCATAGGCATGAATGAGCTGTTTGCACAGACACTGTAAAGAAATCATTAATGATTAACTATCTAGAAGAGGTTTAATCAAGGATAAATGGTATAAGATAGTTAAAAACATTTGCATTAAATTCACGGAGATTCTGAAATAATAAAAGAATGTTTTGCATCAATAGTGACACGGGTACTCTTGGGAAATGTATTTTCTGTTTATCTGTGGTGATGTGCAGCCAGGGGCTGAAGCTGAGAGTTAGCTTAGTAATGTTAACTATCATGCATTGATAGAAGGAGGTTGTTCCTTCTATTTAAAGGAACAACTCCTTCTAAATTTAACAGGTGAGACAGACACCGATATTTTGCCAAATATGTGTTACTTACAATAGCATATTGTTATCCTCGTCTTAAGAGCTAATATTCAGCAAAGTTAAGGCAGGGATTCTCAGAAGTCATCAGTGCTGATTTTAATGGGCTAGGAAGTCTAGTAAATAAAGGCAAATACAGGTCTCACTTTTGGATCCAAAGATGGTGAGGCATGTAGTTTGGAATGACAAACTCTACTTTCAGACTGCTGAAAAATCTGCCACATCATGATTATCTAGAGGCCAGGATGTTTTATTTAACTTCAACTGGCAGTTAGATGAGATGAGAAACCAATCATGGAATACATAAAATTCCTCTCACAGTAGTTGTCTAGAGGAAATCCTCAGATTTTTGTGAAATGACCCATACAGGAAAATTTGTGCTTCAATTTTTCTGAATGTATAAAATAATTTAATTAAACTCCCTGGTTTGGATTGCTTTGTCTTTAAAAGCAAATATGGAATATGATATAATGTAAGAGAATCTCATGGCTGGAGAAGCTGTAAACTTTGACTCAACAAGATGTAAACAGCCACTGTTGTTTGTGCTATTTGTGGAGATAAACGGGTGCCTGGAACTTAATGAAGGGATCTGATACACAGAACTCATACTTCTCCAAGTAGATGTATGGCTTAGCCATTACGTGTACTAATAATAAGCATACACTTGAAAGATTTCTGGAGGGTTTTTCCAATTACTTTTGTGAGCAGTAGGTCAGGCCTATAAGGGACTATTCACTCAAGAAGTTTTATGAAGGAGGTTTGCTAATATCACCGCAATTACTGATAGAACAGCTGTGGCAGGGAGTAACTCTGAGTTTGCAGTTGAATGTCAGCTTAGTTTCGTAACAAGCAGTGAGGTTCAACAGCTTTTTTCGCACTTTGTCCTGAAATTTGGCTTCCTGTATGAGCTGAGTGAAACCTCCTTATTTTGACTGGTTCTGAAAGACGCTAAAGGGATTGCACACGCTCCTCCTCACAAATTGCGTGAGCAGACCGAGGCCTTTGTAAACATTTCTGAGACACATTGTATGTGAACTGAGGACACACCAGATGAGGAAATTGTCTGTTTTGTTGTACCATCTGCTGATTTAGAAAGCCATGAAGATGACAAACAGCCAGAATCTGTTCTCTTTTCACTCATCTGCTGAATGGTGCTCTGTTAGCATTGCATGAGCTGGAGTGTGGAAATGTTAAAAGTTGTGGGAATTGTTTAAAAGTAGAAGAATGATATATTGCACTATTGTAGTCAGACATGCATGAGAAAGTGCCTGATTTTTACCACCTTCATGTCTGATTTTAAACAAACTGCAATAACTCAGAAAAAGAGACTGAACATTAATGACATTAACACCTTTAGTTTAATCTCACAGTTTCTATTGCTAGAATGGCAGAAAATCTGACAAATATAATTTTTCTGATTTTTAACTAAAAGAAATGAAGAGTGTATATGACCTATTCCATAGATTTTTCAAGTAAAACTAGAGGAAATGAAGAACATACATCATGTATTCAATAGAAATAATAGTGCAAACAATTGTAATTGAACCTTGTTTTCATTTTCATGATCAGTATTTTCTGCTTTGCTTCAGTCAGGTGAATGATGGTATCCATGATGTAGGAACCCATTGCACTAGGATCACCTAATGCTTTTACTTTCAGCTTGTACTTCACTAATTATTTAATATGTGTAAGGAATGATATGGATGTAGGTTACCCAGCATATGTCAGGTTTAGGTGCTCCCATGATACCTTTCCATCCAATGCTGTAACACCACATATGAAAGTTGAATTTCTGTTAATCTTCTTTAAGGTGTCTAAATTTAATGACTTTTGAAGGAATTAAATGCACTGTAAATGTTTGCCTCTTTGCTGGTTATCTGTGTATTCTCAGTTACTGCATGTATAGCTTATTTTTCCTTTTCATCATGTAGTGTTATTAATGTAAAAAGATGCTTTTCCATACAGTTTTGCAGAATTTTCCTTGGATTGAGCATTTTCTCTTCTTTTCCAAGGGTTTTCTTCTTGTTTTGAAGGTTATGCTGCTTATAACTCTGGATATATAAGATCTGTATTCTTGAGTCTGGCTGGTCTTAAGTACTTTTGGATGAATCTGGATATTTATTCTTTACTAATGGGTGTCATTCTTTTACTTCTTCCTCTGGATACATCGTATTTAGCTGGTCTTTCTGTTTGAGAGCATTTTTCAGGGCTTAAGTTCTCTTCTGTTCCATAGCCTATACTGTCTTTAAGTAGGGAGTATTAATATCTTGAAAACTATTTGTGCCTTTAGTTCTCTAATGTTAATGTCTAGTCTCACTTCAGTGAGCTATAGTAGTCCCAAGCATCACCCTATTAATTGAAGAAACACAATGACAATAAAAACCCAGCTTGTGTGTACAGTTTTAGTTTGTTGTGAGCCACACCGGACCTCTGTCTTCCCAACGTTATTTCTGTCAGTGCCGACTCACCCTTTCCCCATGTGTTTTTTTCCTTCAAAAAACCTATATTAAAAAAACCCTCTCATTTTCTTTTCATTTTTGTGGTGAGCTCTCACCACATGCTTAGTCACTGCATTTGTGCAAACTCTGCTGAGAATTCAGGTTTTGTGGTGCTCTGATACTCCCTTACTGGGTTTTTTCGGGAATGTCTGCTAATGATTCTTTATCTATTCCTCAAACTTTGGTTAGATAGACTGTTGCTACCTTGTTTCATATAGTACATTTTGGCCATGGTAGTGGGAAGAAGGCGTGTTCTAAAGCTGAATTTTGAGAACACTTCACATAAAAGTTGGAGATTCACTTGGCATCCAAGCCATGTAGAAACAGATTGGCTTCCTCTTCCAAACATTTTGCTCCTTCAGCCCTTGTCCATCACCATCTTTTCAGCTTGCTAGAGCTAGATATCTTTAGTAAAGAATATTTTGTACTGAACTTTCAGATGCTTCATTGCAGAGAAATGCAGTTGGTACAGTCATTGACCCTCGGTTTTTTGTGGTGTGCATGTAATACATCAATAAATAATTTCAAGATTAGGATCAAGCTTTATAAGGAGCACTGGATGAGCCAGAGGCATGGCACAGAGTGGAAAAGCTTCTGGGAGTTAGGTCTGAGAAGAAAATGGGAAGCAGCATATTGTAGCAAGGGGATTTTATGCTTTGTCTTCCAAATTTGCTTACAGTGAAGCCTGGTAATCCGGTCTGTAGGTGCCTGATACATTGACCATACTGGGCAGATTCTCATATGGGGGGGAATGACAAGATAGAGAAAAAATAATACAATTTTTGAACCATATGCTACCCAAAGCCTATGCATTCACGTTCTCTGAGGAGTCAGAGAACCTAGAATTTCCATCCAACTGTGGAAAGAATGGCTGTTTCCCATCATGAAAAGATGGAGGTCTTCAATGTGTTTCCCTTTGCAAAGAAGCATCACTTTGGTCTTGTCTGGATTCAGTTTGATTCATCTGTTCTTCATTTAAGAGCTAATTTCCTGTAGTTATTCTGATGTTTTATAGTGATGATAGTTGCATCAGAAAATGAGATAAATAGTAGATTGTCAGCAACATACTGTTAGCAATTGAACATATGCCATATCACTCTCTCTGTCTCAGCAGTCTCATGTAGATAGATGTAGACTGTATGGATCCCTACGGGATCCTGAAGGTGAGGACCTTGGAGGAAGAAGCTCGTATCCACCACTTTTTTTTTTAATTACACATAGAACACAAGATGCAGTACTAGTCTGCGGCTGTGACTGTGTAATAGAGCATTCAGGTCTCTGAGAATAGGAATGTGGAGATTATAGTTCCATGTTGGTGAAAGTTTTATAAATTACTCTAGGAAGTTTTCAGAATTTCCATCTGTAGTTTGTATATCACTAGGAGTCCTGCTTTTTCTAGTCTTTTGTCTCACAGTGCATATGGATATACTCAGATGTCTTCATTTCTTAGTGGAACATCTTTTGCATTTGATATTGAGGCCACTGAACCCTTCCTCCATATTTTCTTTCCTTTTTAACTCCTGGTATTTATCTTGGGCAGTTGCTGATGGTGTTCTGGTATCTCTCTTGGTTATTCTGAAGGGTAGCTCTTCTAGGACAGGGTTGAGATGGTACTGAATCATGACTCAGTGATGCAAAAACGTCCAGGTATTTCATCTGCAAAGAGAGCACAGGAGTCTTCTTTTTCTAAGGCAAAACTTTGCATCTGGCAGCAAGAACTTCAGGTACTTTTTTTATCATCATTTTCTTTGATGAAGTTACTGTCTGAGCAACTCATGCAAATACAAGCTTGTGTTGCTTATTCTAAGGTGCGGTGTTTTGGGAGGGTGAAAGCTCACCATAACAATAGCAAGGACATAGAAAAGTAACACAGAATGTCATTTAAGGTTTGGGTAAGTCAGGTTTGACTGTTTTTTGGGGTTTTTTTTCCAGTTCCCATGACCTAGAAACACTGTAGAGAGTAGTCCCTATATTATTGAATGTTTGGCCCTTACACACATCATAACAGCAGACAAGCAGTGTTGGAATGACAATATGGTCTGAATACCAGGGTGCTATTCCTCCCACTGTTTTAAAACTTTTTAATGGACACAGGAAAGCAGCAGATGGTTACAGGGTGGCAAAAACAGAAATGGGGAGTTAATGGCAGCAGCACAGAGCTACAGGTTCTCCAGCAAAACCAGAGGTAAAAGGGTTGGTAGGCTCAAAAAAAAAAATACAACCTCCTCATACCCCTAAGGCTCTGAAAACTTACCTACTTAGTTTTGATTAATTTCAGTTTCTGGTGGTAATATTTTCTGCATCTGACACAGAAAACACAGGACCCTTCCCCTTCTTATAATCAAATAGTCAGAGGGAGTGTGTATACCAGGATGAGACTATTAGATTTTCAGGGCTATTGATAAAATCTCATGCTACTGTAGCAATTAAGTATGAAGACTGTTTGACATCTTTTGTGTTTCGTATAACATGGAGATAATTTTCTAGGAATCAATTATGAAGACAGATGCTTTGCATGTCAAGTCAAGGTGTCTGGATGAAAATTTTGAGGATAACCATGGGAAAGATTAATGCTTTCAAAATATGTGGATGAGCTGCACCTGTCAAAGAGGCCAAAGCAAATCCCCACACTCAGACACTTTCACTGCAGACAGGATATTTGAAATGCACATATTATAGCAGAGAATATCTCTATTGAAGCTAAAATTTGAAGAAATTACCTCATTAAGAACTAATTTTGCATTGCAAAGCCCTATTTATACTTGACAAATCTCTGTCTGCTATGGACTGGAAACACCATAGTCAGTGCAGTTCTAATGTCAGGGATTTACTTTCATGTGTCATATATACACAGACACACATATATTGTCTGCATTGCCAAAAAACCTAAGCCTCTTCAACCAATAATTTTACTATTTATCACATGCAAAAAAAAATTACTGTAGAACTGGGACGAATTAATATTTTGGTTCTGCAGGTTTATCTGTGGCTGCTCGAAGATTCATCCTATTTCACTTATTTCAGTGATTTATCAAGTTTATTCTTCTACCCCTGCCTTTTATCTGAAAACATTTCAATGTACTAAGCTGTAATACGCTTAGGTGATGAAGCAGTTTCTTTCTAAAAAACTTAGACTCTTGTGGCTTACATATCAATATTTGTGTGATTATAGACCAAGATATTGTTGTTAAAGCTCGGTAAACAATTTATTATTAATATAATTCATTAAGTGTTAATCTTTAGGTTTTGATGGAGTATGGGGTAATTGTGTGAATGAATATGTTGCCTCCTTGACTGCTTAAGAGAAGCATTATTCTTCCCTTATCCCTTACTTCTCTACTGATAACACAAAGGAAAAAAAACATCATGAACCCTTCCTCTTTTCCTCCAGGTAGGTAGGTCAGGAAGAAGCTCTCGCTTTGCTCTCTTTTAATAAATCATTGTCAGAATAGGTTCCGTATGACTACATGAAAGCTGGAGAGCTCATTTGTTACTCCCCTGGGTATCAGCAGACATGCAGATGTGTGCAGAGGAGAGCAGTCCAATGCACATGCCCTTGTTATGCTTAGTAAGACATTGTGAACAATGCCAGTTTTCCTTATTTTCATGCATTCATTAGTTTAAAGAAACTAACACCGAACTTCAAAAACTGACATTATATGTAGCTTTCCATGGAAAACCTCTATTATTTTGTGAGTGAGGGACAGGCTATTTAAATCACAAGATTGATATTTATTTAGCTGTTTGACTGGTAAACTGGTATAAGCAACTAAAAATGGAGGAATAAAAGACTCATAAGACCCATAGAAGGAAAAAAAACAAATCAAAAATTTGCACCAATTGCCTGAAACTTCTTAAACACTGAAAAATACAACCTTAAAGATCAAGTGTTTTCCATTAAAAAATTATTTTGTTTAGTTTATCTAGTCATCTCTGTAGGCTGTTATGTGCACCCCACACACACACATGTGAACACACACACACACATAGCACACATGTGGTAAATTTGTAGTTGTATGGTTAAAAGAGTTTTGAGGAAAATGTATCCTATTTACTGCTTAGCTATGTGACCAATGTAGAACGGTAATACAAATCTCAGAAATATCCATCCCATTGTTTTTTTATTACTGAAGAAAGTAGATCAGGATGATAACAGCTGGATGCAAAAAGCAATCATATTTTCACTATAAAAATACTGCTATTGCTTAGTAAGCTATACTCCATAAATATATTAGGGGGATATACTGGCTTGCCCTGAATGGTTTTATTCTTTTTCCTTAAAAATACCTTTTGTTTCCACCCCCCACAAAGAAGAAAGGAATGTTTCCCGTTAAGACATGAAGTGAGCTTGTTTTTCACTTTTGCCTTTTATATAGGGATACTGAATATAAAGGACTACAGCTCTCCCTGGATCAGGTCACTGCTACCAAGCCGGCATTCTCATACGCAAATTCAACTCCGACCATAACGGATAATAGAAAGGGAAGCAAATCTCGCCTCTCGAGCACAAAGTCAAAATCAAGGACATCACCATACCCACAGGTAGCTGTCTTTGAAAAAAATAAATATTTTTGAATATCTTGATTTTGACTGCTACTTTACCCAAGTAATTAGAATGGGCCAAAGAACGTGTTACTCAAAGGGAATAAAGGACGGCAGGTTATACAACCTTGAGACAGGAATATGTTTCTTTAAACTGCTTCTAAAAAGCTGGAAACATTTATGTTTCAGCATGCATAATAAATCATTATCAACAACAATAGCAGTGCAGGGCTCAGAGTTAATGAGAAGCGGACAGAAGGACAAAGGAAAATGTTGGTTTTGAAATACTTGGTTTGAGAAGGCTCTGAGTTTTGCCATTTGAGAAATCTTTCTTTTTCTTGCTTGGTCTTTACTAACTCCAACATATCTAGAAAACTGTCAGATATTTGATAGAAGTTAATACTGAAATCGTAGTCGAGAGGAGTGAGTTTTGATGAGGGAAAGAAGTCAGCCAGCTTGGTGAATTGGAACAAGAACGTGTGTTTTCTGTGTGTAAAACTTTGAAAGGAAGAAAACAGTAGGAGGTGGTCATTGGCATCAGTAGAATTTAATTTCCCAGATTTCATTTTCAAGCCTAACGTGTAAGGAACATGTCCTGCTTGGAGAATGGACCAGACTCAATTGAGTCTGTGAACTGAAACTTACCCAATACATTTATGTAACTGATTCCTGCAGGCAATGTCACAGCACTTGCATCCTTACACTGTCAAACTTTTAGCTCAAATAAATCTGTTTGTTAAAATAATCATGATGTTTACTAATGATACAAGTCCTACTGCTCTTATGCCTCTACACAAGAGGATATAAATGGATATATACAAAGTGGATATAAATGTATGCATTCACAATGTAACATTGAAGAGCTATGTATTTTGAAAGAGCCCAGGTCAATATTTAACTGGTAATGACCTTAATAACTACAGTTTCTTTGCAGGCACAATGTTTTCTAAATGGACCTCTAAGAGTGTGTAATGGGATCCCAAATGTCTACATCACTTCCTTGTTTTCTTTCTTTTTTCCCATCAAAAGTATCCAGGATAAGAATTTCAGTTAAATGACATCTGCTATTGGCACAGGGAATATTTAACTGAGCACCTAGATATGAATCCAGATTCCTAATTTTAAGCATCTAACTTTTGTCAGAGGTTATCATAGCTCGCTTGTTCATGCATGTTTCTATGGGCTCTTAAAAAAGCCTTTTTCTTTAATTTTTTTAATTGTTTGATTAAATTTCTTCAATCAAGTAATCAAAATGTTTAAAAGAATTGGGGAAGACATGTACGAATAATTCTAAATTCAATTTTTATGACTATTTTTGATATATTGTAATTACATTTCATCTTGCCTTATACAGTCCTTTCAAAGGACTCATTTGCTAGCAGGACAATCCCAGCTGAAGACTTGTTATCCTTCCACATCTATCTGATTTTTGAAAGTGTGACCTCCTTATCCTTTCTGTCACCAGAAAAAAAAATACTGAATGAGCAGTGCAGCATTGTGACTTTTGGTTTATCAGGGATTGTTGTCTGAAAGCTCAGGGTGCTTAGTCTCCAGTTTCATTCTGCATCCTCATCACCAGCTGCCTGATATTAAAGTCACATATTTCATCATTCAAAAAGAAGCAGCCATGGTAGTTGCCAGTATCTTGAAAAATGGTCATACCGTTCATTGCAGCCCATCACCACAAGTAAAGCTGGCAGCTTGGCCTTGCCTCCCTCTCATCCTTTTCCACTGCTGAATAAACTGTTGAAAGACTAAGAGAAGCCGTTGTGAAGAACATGCAGCAGGTGGTATGGCCTGCGTCCCTCAGCCTCCTGCCCTTGTTATTTGCCAGTCAGTAGAGGAGAATTAGAGTGTGACTTAAAAGTCACAGCTGAAAGAGAGGTCACGGGTTTTGGCTTACACAGGAGCCTGAGTTGTGGTGAGGAAAGGAAGCAGGAAGTTTATTAGTAAAATAACGGCAGTGGGCAAAGTACTTCTTAAAGTCAAGGGCACCTAGGAGATTTTAAATGTACATAAGTTCTTTCCCACTTTTTTCCTTTCCTTTTCTCTTTTTCCCTTACCATTTACTTTGCTTCTCTCTTGAAGAGAAAAAGAAATCATATGCCTTATTGGTTTCTGACTGAGAATCCTTCACCTTGCCAGCTGTGTGCCCCTAAGACAGCTACCTGAGATGTGAACAGTATGAAAATTATGCTAATCGACTTCAGCTGAATTTTTACTCCTAGGGCAAAAAGTGGATGTTTCGGTCATCTAAGACAGTGCTAATTTTTTTTCCTCAAATCTTATGCAAAAGCAGACATAGCATACTGTGGGTCTTGTAGACTCAAGTGAAACTGAGTTCATTTAACCGGAGGCATCGGTCAGCATCTGATTAGCACTGCCTGCTGTTAGTACAGTGGGTTCTGTGAAACCACCCTCAGGCAGGGGAGGGGCAAGTAGAGAGGAGAGCAACCCAAAATTCATGGCCTAGCTGCAGAATTTGCTCAGAGTTTGAAGAAAGCTTTTCTAGTCCCATCCCACCAGAGAGGCACAGAGCTGAAAGAGATGGTGGGAAACAAAACAAACAGGCAGATGAAGGTTTGATGGATATTTGCAGAAAAAGGAAATCATGGGTTGGTGTAAAGATGCCTGTAGTCT
Organism: Corvus cornix cornix; assembly: GCF_000738735.6. Taxonomy (NCBI): domain Eukaryota; kingdom Metazoa; phylum Chordata; class Aves; order Passeriformes; family Corvidae; genus Corvus; species Corvus cornix. The sequence goes on from NC_047056.1 coordinate 73,463,100, forward strand.
GCCCCCACAATATAATCATCATCATCACAATCATTGTGAGTGCCTTCCAAAATCTAGCCCTGCACCTTTGTGTTCCCAAAAACTAGCCCAGGACCTCATTTATTCTATACAGAGGAAATAGCAACAAGACTGGAAAAACATTTTAATTATGATCATCTGAACTGCTTTGGAGTTTAATGTACCATTAATGATGATTGCCTAAGGAAAATATTTAAATTGCCTGCTGTCTGCCTGCAGTGGAAATGTTTCATGATGAGATCTGGATAAATGTTTATTCCTTCATATCTCATCTTAGCTCTTGGATAAAGATTATATATATATGTATCTCATGAAAGTACACATACAAGTAAGGATGTACCCAAGAGCTGTTGGATGGAGGCTTTGGTCTATACTATAGCAGGCATAAATTTTTGGAAATAGTTGTATATTATAGATATAGGTACATATTAATAGGTAGGTATAGAGGTATGTATTAATACATCAGATTTCAGAGATATATTGATTCTATATCTCCTTTAAATGGATAATCTGGATTGATTCTGCAGTCCATCTCTTTTTGGGCATATCACCCAATGGGGTAAAGACAACAGAATCAGGCTGAATTCTAGCCAGCCTGGGTTTTGTTTTGTTTTAATTTCTTCCTGTAGCCTAAAGCTTTGGCAACTTCAAGTGTGTTCAAAAGCAAAGCAAACCCTTCTTTTTATAGTAAACATAACTCCTGGTCTGGTGAAGAGTCACCAGCAGTGGGGGTTATTTTAATGGACATGCTGTATTACTTTAATCTAAGCCTTTCACCATCTGTTGTGCCTATAACAGTGAATGCGAAAAGAGCATATTTTACATTTCAGGATTACATTAGTAAAATGTAAGATAAAAGTGATTTAAAAGCATGCATATGTTCTTAGTACAATGCAGCCCGCATCTGTGATGTTTTTTCCCTCATGGTTAAGACACAAATCAAGAGAAAAGCTACTAATGCTGATGTAGTGAAAGTTTTTCATGGAAAAGAGGATTCTGTGAGGGTTTCACCATATAATTAACGTTTGTAATGATAAAAACCTGAGTAGGCTGCCAGAAAATTATATATCTATAGAATCTGTTGTTTGAACATCTGGGGTGGCGTGTGGAGCAGGCTGATGTTGCTGTGTATGACAGAATGAGTCCTCAGGCCAGTGAGACACCTGTAAAAATGGAAGGTCAGGCAAAAGAAAATCACACGAGAAATATTAAATTGTCTACTGGCCTAATACATTTCCATGGGCTCTCATAAAGCAAGCTTTCTTAGACATGGAATTTATATCTTCTCATTTCCTTGTCTCTTTAGCCCTCCAGAAGTTTTTCTTGGAATGAAAATGTATCAGTTATGGCCCACAGACCCTTTCTTTGTCAGTGCTAATCCTGCTGGTGTGCTCTCACTGTGACTGTACGCTGGATTAATACTCTGGAAGACATTTCTAATTTTCAGAGGTGACAATTCAGTTTCCAGGGACCAGCTGGAGGACCATTTAATTTATGTTTTGTTGTTTTTTATGGCAGAAGACAATTGAGAAATCACCTGAAGGGATTTCAGATGTTGCCAGTCTGAAGTTCTTTATCACTATCTGCTGACTAAATTTTGTCAAAAATCCAAAAGTAATAAATTTATTTTGCCTTCTGACTCCTAATAGAAGTCAGAAGGCAAAAATTAGCAGAAAATAAGATGTTTCTGCTGAGACATGACTGGGTTTGAAAAAAATCCAACTGATTTTAATTTGCCATAATTTTCATTAAATCTGATTCCATTTTTTATGGTCTTTCATCACTTGACATATGGGAGCCTAATTCTGACTTGTGAGATAGTGTTTCCACTCCCATTTCAGTAAAGCAATATCTTTGATCACTCTTTCATTTCTCCCCCCATCAACATGTCACACATGCCCGTATTTGAAGTCTCCACCTGTCAACATCAGATTCCCAGGAGCGGCAGTGGTTGGACCGCAGCAGTGGAGGCAGCCTGAAGATGCCAAATAGAGATGTGGCTGGCTTTAGAGGGAATTAGACATATTTTTGCCCTGTGCCTGCTCATGTTGTACCTTAGGAGTAAGTAGTCATATCAAACCTTGGCAGAAAATGTGGGCCACGAACAATTGACTGTGTTAATTTAATTCTGTCCATGGCCCAGCAGCTGCCATAGGTCAGATCTCAAATAATCTTCATTTACCTCAAGGACAAAGAAGATGAGTCAAGTATTGTTGGTCTTGATACATGGTTATATAACACCACACAGTGCATTTCTAATACACTAAACATAAAACCTTTGAGATAATTTCCCTTTTTTCAAAAAAACTGCACAAAGGCCTTTTGTGATTAGGTTCAAAATAAAAGCAAAAATGTGCAACTTTTCAATTACATGAAGATATTCCCTTCAAGAGAAGCTATGTTGGACACTGAAGTGTCCTTAGAAAAAGAGAACAAATAGAAGAATATCTAGTAGAGCTACAGGAAATTAAGAGTTTGCAGTTTGAAAGATTCTCTGGCATTTATTATCATAATAAAGTGTCCAAAAAAAGAAATTTCATTATAATATTGTTCTAAATTAATTTTCCGTGTCCTCCTCATGAAAGAAATACATACTGGGAGCTTTGTTTTTAATAAGAAAATAAATGAACTCCTGATTTTTCTATACTTGCATTTAGGCTTACACTATATAATATTTCTGCTTAACTTTTAAAATTAGAAAATCTGGTTTATACAAGCCAAATCCAAAAAGAGCAAAAAGTAATTCTAAAATTAAGAACAGATGAAAAACTAGTTTTCTGGTTTTTTGATTTTCCATTCCAGATAAAATTTGCTAAGTGGTAATCTTGTTAATAATTTCTAAGTTTTTTTATTCGAAACTTAATTTTACCTATACATTTTTGTAAAATGCTTACAATAATTCAGCTGTTATTTATGAAGGTATCTTTGTGACTAAGCAGTTTGTGGACATTAGATCTGAAAGGATAATAGAAGAGTTAGATGCTCCAGTTGATCACATAACTCTGTGGTGACTGAATAAAGTTTCTAGTTAGTGTATGTTGAGTTACTGGCATTTAATAGAATGCTTTTGTGGCTCTGTAACTATCTAACCTTCATGAAAATTCATGTTTGTCCTTTCATCTTGAAACCCTTGTGATGAGTATCGTGGTACTAACTTTCTGACCTCCTCCATGTCTCCTGGTAGGCTTGTTGCCTATGGCTATTCTTCTGACAACTAATAACAAAATATAATTGACTTCTTCAAAGCCATGACCCTTTCTTTGTTTCCTTGAAATAACCTATCCTGTTCACAACCAAAACAGTATTAGACAAATATAAACAAATATAAACTGGAATACTGAAGAAATGCCCAATTAGATGCCAAAAACTCCACTGATGTTGCACAGATGGTTTAAGTTTCTGTAAGTCAAACATCTGGTCAGTACTTTCGATTGGTAAGTGCATAAAACCTTGATCCTGGCTGATAATGAGGAGTTTCAGAGCAACTTAATCTAATGAAAAGGAAGGTAACCTTATGTTAGGCCTATTAAAAGAAAAGGCAGAGTGGGCATATGGAAGGTGAGTGATGGAATGGGAGAATTCCAAGGTTTCATGTTGTAATACATTGATTTGTGACATGAGTGTGCAGTGCTGAAGAGGTGAGCATGTACAGCTTTGGTCTCATCCCAGTCCATAATCACGGGTGAAATTGATTTAGAAATGTTCCGTGAAGTTTGACAGTTCCAATAAATAAAAAGATTTAAAAATGAGATAGCTAAATCCTAGGAGGTTTAATAAACATTCTTTTCCTTTCCCAAAAGGTATCTAAAAGTTTGAAGCATTCATTAGGAATACCTAGGAATCTGTGACATTTAACTTAACCCTTACTTCTCTCTAAACAAATGCTCATGTTCCTATCCTGACTAATTTTCCAGCTTTTTTTGTGTTGGGAGGGCCTTGTTTAAGTGAGGGTGAAAAGTGCTCACTCTGCCTGCTTTGGTTAGCAGTCACCTTTACTGGAAAATAGTTTCTGGATTTTCCTTGTTCCCACATTGCAATAGAACTGGGATTTTTAGCTTCCTACCTATTTGCCATCACTTTAGGCTTTACCCTATAGAAATGTTGGCAGCGCAGGATTTGCAAGAGGCTTTCTTTTCCCTACTAATAAGAGGAAAGAAGTTCAAAGATACAACTCCAAGGAAAAAATTCAACAAAAAAAATATGAGGAAAAGAGAGCGAACCCTTAGAAAAAACCCTTCAAATACATTCGGTTTCAATTTGACATGTGAGAATGCTCCAGGAGCAGTGTTATTTCAGTCCCTTTTGGAAGTGTTTTGCTGAAGTGCATTGGAGCACCTTGGCTGAGCATAAGCACAGCTTTCAAAGCAACAAGAAAAACCTGAACATATTAAAAATATATTGAACTGAAACATTGATGTTGCTGAGCCTGATATTACACATCATAAAGGAGATGGCTGTTAAGGGCCGACATGGGATGTTTTAGACTTTCATGAGGTCTGTCCTGTCATCTGTGAGCTCATTACAGAGTGTTGTACAGGAAAGGACCAGGAGCCCAATCAGAAGGTGCAGACATGTGGGCACGCTCACAAGAAACACACTATCACATCCACTCTCTGCCTTTGTTCCCAGTGCAGTTACTTGCAGATTTCACCCAGGTGTGGTAATTTCCATGCTGCTTCTCCTGTTTTGCAGTATTCTGGATTTCACACTGAGAGATCCGAGTCTGACCACGAGAGCCAGTGGGGTGGGAGCCCACTGACCGATACGGCTTCTCCCCAGCTCCTGGAGCCTGCGGACAGACCGAGCTCCCAGCACCACGACGCCTCCTGTGCCTACAGACAGTACTCAGACCGCAGCGCGCTCTGCTACGGTTTTGCGCTCGACCACTCCAGGGTGACTGATGACAGGCATTTCCACACTCAGGCCTGCGAGGGAGGCAGATGCGAAGCTGGCCGGTATTTCCTTGGCACGCCGCAGCCGGGGAGGGAGAGCTGGTGGGGCTCTCGTTCAGCATTGCCTCTGACTAAGTCATCCCCTGAGAGCAGAGAAGCGTATGAGAACAGTATGCCCCACATAACGTCAGTGCACAGGATTCATGGTAAGACATAACAAGGATTTGCAGAAGTGACACCATCTCAGCGAAGAATATGACAGAAACATACAGCTGTTTATGTGAAAGATGGAAAATTAGATGCTTTTGATGTATGTTATTGTCTCAGAGATCGCATCTGTGGAGATGAGGATACTTAAAATTCAAGTTGAGTTGAGTTTTATAGTCTGGCTTATATGCAGCAAAATATAATTTTGCTGTATTTTCATCAATCTGTGAAATTAAGGTGGAAATGTGACTGGTGAGATTTTAGGCATGATCTTAAAAATATAAACAAAATAATCCACTCAATAGAAAAGTGGGTATTATTTGTTTTAGGATTAAGACACTTCAGATGGAATATATTTAGCAAAAAATTAGAGCTGAATCCAAGCTGGATATTAAAAACTCTTGAAAGCCTTTGGAGAAATTGTTCTCCAAGTGACATTTTTCCCTATGGGTTATTACTGATTCTGTATGTATTTAAAGTTAGCTATTAAAATTAACAGTTGTTTTTGGTTTCACACATTTATCCTCAGCTATAATTTTTAGCCAATTTGAACTTCTCCATCCTTTCAACACCAAGCCTGAAATTTTGTTTGGTTTCTGACAGGTTGCGAACTCAATGCATTAGCACATTTTCAGAGGCTGAAGCTAATAAAAAAACCACAGTGAAAGCCTGATATTGGTTTGGGAAAAGTCCAAAAGTCCTTCATTTAAAAATTATAGGCTGAGTCTTGGAAGACAGCAACTGGCCCAAAAGTCAGAATTCAAGGTTGTAAGGATGCATGCAGCATCAAAAAAAAAAAAAAAAAGTTTTTCTGCAAAATAGTCTATGAAAACAAGGGTTGCCTCTAAAGAACTCATAAAAGCTGATTACATTAGTACTATTCCGTTGATTTGCAGAATGAAGTTTTGTAAACGAAAAGGAACTGTTCTGTTTTACTCCAATCTGAGGAAAATTATGTCGAGATTAGAAAAAAAATTATTAAGTAGCATGTTCTAGGAAATACAGATAAAACAGGAAAGGGACAGAAAATTTTGCCGATGAGGACTGTTCTCCACTTTTCCTGTGGGAACATGCCTCCTTCCTTGTGTCTGTTCTGTACTTCTGCCCTATTAGTGTTTTTCTAGCTTCTTCTTCTCAAAAAAAAAGAGAATCTAGTAAAGCATGATAATTTTGCTGGCAAATTTTTTGCATGATAATTCTTGCTGAGCACAGAAGTATAATACCAAGGTACAAATGCAAAAGGGTTAGATATTTATTCCATACCTCTATCAAGGATAATTAATGTAAATGGATAATATAGTTTGGTTTTAGTTTGTTGTTTGGTTTTGCTGTAGTTCCAGGTACTGCAGTTAATGTCTTTATTGTATCAAGTCTTACATTTTTCACTAGGTCTTCAGTCTGCGTGTAGCTTTAGGGGGAAAAACCTGACTAGCATTGACATTTTGGGACCAGATCTTAAGAGGACGTGAAAGATAATTTCATACTCATGATACTCCACAGTGAAGTACTTCCACAGCAATGGAAGGATATTTTTATTATAAAAGCCCATCACTGATTTTTGTTGTGAACTCTACAATGCAGTGGTAGTGGTCTGCAACCCAAACAGATCTGTATGCCCTGACCCAACACAGAACAGGAGAAACTTCTGGTGCTAGTCTGAAAATGGGTTTGCTTTGAGGAGTACTGTCAGCCAACCCAACGTGCCTCATCCCCAAAGTGGACTTTGTGTGCTGAGGCAAAGGCATCAAGAAGTAACATGTGCAAGTCCCACACATGCCCTGCTGAAGGAATGTATCTCAGCAAATCAAGCCCTATATCATAATGTTGACCGTTCAGGTTTTGGGGCCACTCACTTTCTTGCTAGTGAGGACTGACAGGTATGATTCTGTGCTTTCAGCTAGTTGCAAGCTGAACATCTTCTCTGATATGTATATGGGCCTTGTTTTTTAAAGAGAGGTAAGAATGTCACAGTATTTTCCCATTTCAAAAGCAAATACTTATTCGTGGGGATATGATGTCACATTTTGACAGTAACCCTGTCTAGCAGTTATGGGTTCTTGAGCTTTTGTAGAAGAGTTCCTTCATTACTTGTGGTTATTTATTGCTGTGTAACCTGCATAAAATCACTACATAACCACAATCTATTTCTCAGTGCTGTCTGTGTTTTAGCTCCTTGAAAGGCCTAAGAAAACATGCTGGAATATTGTACATTTGTAATTCCCTGAGATTTTTATTTTTACCATGGCCCAAATTCACTCAGACCTTGCTGATGCAAAGAGGTAGTAAGGGGCCAGGGGCCTGAACACTGGCATTGAGGGCACTTTGACATGCCCTACGATACCCTGCCTGGCCTCTTGCTGCTCCAAAAGACAGAGGTGCTTTAGAGTTGGTGCCATACCTGCTGGGCTTATGCAGATGCTTGGCTACCCAAGAGTGTATCAAGTGGCACCAGATACCTGTGTTGAGGTGCTTCGATCTCTTTTTATATCTCCAGCTGTGTTACTTGTTCCTTGTGGAGATACTGGAAACTAGAATTTGTCACTGAAAAGCAAAGGGTCTACCATGGTCTTTTTTGGTGACTGTTACGAGTCACTTACCTCTGATTTGATTTTCTCTATGTAAAAGAAGGTTCAGATTACATGTTTTTCAAGATCACGTGCCTCCTTAAACCTCAGTGCTTGTCTCCTTTCTCTCTTTCCTAGGAAGAGGACACTGGGATGAGGACAGTGTCGTTAGCTCACCTGATCCTGGCTCTGCCAGTGAGTCAGGTGACCGATACCGTACTGAGCAGTATCAGAACAGTCCACATGAGCCCAGCAAAATTGAAACTCTAATAAGAGCCACCCAGCAAATGATTAAAGAAGAAGAAAACAGGCTACAGCTGCGGAAGACCACTCCTGACCCACTGGTCTCCATTAACGGCACGGGGAAGAAGCACGCTATCTGTTTTGCAAACTACCCTCAGCAGCAGGTGGCAGCGGACGTCTGCCGCGTCCCAACGGTTGCCAACACTCCCCCCTGTGAACACATCCAGCAGCGAGATGGAAAGATTATGAGCCCACATGAAAATGACTATGACAACAGCCCCACAACACTGTCTAGGATAAGCAGCCCCAGTTCTGATCGAATATCAAAATCTAGTTTGGTACTTGCTAAAGACTACCTGCATTCAGATATGTCCCCTCATCAAAACCAAGGAGACCACCCAGCAGTCTCTCCAAATTATTACAGCTCCCACAGGCAGTACTTTGATAAGCATGCTTACACACTAACTGGGTATGCTCTGGAGCATCTATATGACACTGAAACAATTAGAAACTATTCACTAGGCTGTAATGGATCCCACTTTGATGTGACTTCTCACTTAAGGATGCAGCAAGATCCGGCACAAGGACACAAGGGAACATCTGTTATAATAACCAATGGAAGCTGACACTTTTTTTTTCTAAAAATTTTTGTGCTTTAAAAAATAACCTTTGAGATCTAATTGGAAGATATTATATGTTTTCATGCCCTTGTCCTTACCAGCATTTCACATACCACAGTGCATTAAAAAGAAGAACCCAAGGTTTGGGGGGATAAGTTAGTTAAAACGCATTACTTTAAAAAAATAAAAATGCACTAGCATGCAGTGTTAGAGTGAATGGAGCTAAACTCAAAGTTGGTGCCATGCATGCTGAGAAGGATACAAGAGGCCCAGGCAGGGAGTGCTTGTCCCAGGCTAACAGAGCAGTTCATCCACATCATGTAAGAGGTGTTGTTTGGAAACACTGCCAAGGGCAGATCTTCTGAACTGCATAGGTACCAGCCAACAGAACTGCTATGCACTCTTTTTTTACAGGAATGTGGGATGTGTTCCTTCGAAATACACAACAAAAAGCGTACTTCTGGTGGTTCGTTTATTCCCCAAAGGCCAAGCACGTTATGCTGCTCTATGGTATAAAGCATCCATGGCTGACCAATACAAAATCAAAAAAAGGGAGAAAGAGAGAACTCCTCGAATTGTTATGTCCTTGTGTACTCACATACATAGCTATTGACATATGCCTGATTTGAAAAGAGTCCTTATGATTAGTATGGTCAAATATTTACTTCTACTGTATTAAAAAGACAGGGGCATTCTCACTGTAGTTTTGCGAAACAAAGGGCTTGCTTGTCTTGCTGCAGAGATGGGAGATTGCTCTCATGTTTTTGAAAGGTTGCCCATGGTGGGTAGTGGAGTGAAATGGAAGAAAATTGCCTGGAGAAACAGGGAGAATAGACTGGAATTAGGAGTGGTTCAAGATAAACTGTTAACCCTGTAGCTATGTATGCCATTTAGTAATAATTATAAAATAAGGAAAAGTGGCTGAATAATTAAGAATTAATTTAAAACACAGAAGGAACTCAACAGAATCATAGAAATATTGCTGTAAAATACAAATGCAGTGGCATAAATGTAAAATTACACCAGTCAAGAATAGGTAAAAACTGTTTGGTGGTTTATCTAACTTCTGATAAAGTTTTGGAGTAAATTAAGAGAGTATAGAGAATTGTAACTACTCTGTCTGAAACACAGTAAAGTAATAGGCATGACCTTGATAAATATGAATTATCTTCTTGATTGCAGCAGATAATTTAATGAATATCAGAAAATATTAGGGCTATCAAAATCAGCCATATGTACATAAAAAAGTACAGAGGAAAATCAGTGTTCCAAGGAATTAAATTGTATTAAGAATGCTGGCATTATCAGGGCCTGTCCTAGCGTTATATAAGACATCAAAAGAGGCAGAGGAACTTTTTAAAATTTTTAATAACCTCATGAACAAAGAGAGTGATTGATTGGAAAAGAATAAATACAAAACATATGCTAAAAATGTAAAATAGGGAATTTTTAGGCACAATTGCTAGCCCTGTCCTTTTTTTGTATGGCATTTATATGGTTCCAAAGTCGACTGCAACAGGAGGGACCACCACTCCCTCTTATGCCAATGTGGAGGAAAGGGGACCTGAGGTGGTTACTAAAATGAGATTAGCTCTAAGACTATCTTCATTTGTAACATTCAGAAGCTCAACATATGGGACTGAGTCATCAATGGGACTAAATATAAACCAGCATGCTATGGGTGGGTTAAAAATACTGTTTCCAAATAAAACTAATCAGAAGCAAAAGCTAAATAATAACATTATAAACCACGTAAGTAGAGATGTACTTGAAAGCAGAGGAAATTACCTCTCTGAACTTGGAATATTGTGTGTAGTCCTGATCACTCCAAAGCAGATTGTGAATCTTGAATTGAGTAGTACCTTACTCCATAAGCGACATTTGTTGACTGCAGTGTGATCGCTCCTGGTGGAATGCACGTTGAACACAAGGGAGAACAACACAGTCTGGTCTTTATTATCTAAACTTCGTAACAGAAAAGGTGGAGCAGAGCTCAGCAAAAGATAAAGAGACTGAAAGATCTAATAAAAGCTTTAAATAAACTGGGTCTGTCATCTTTGTAAGGGAACAGAGTAAGGGGGTAGTATCACTGATGTGCACCAAACTCTGCACAGAGGAGAGATAAATAATGGTCTAAAACTATTTGAACTAGAAAATAGCAGAAATGAGAGACAGGGCACTGAATGATAGCCAAGGCAAAATGAGAACAAAATGATTTGGCAAGAAGTTTATTTGACCCATTGCCAAGTGGATAATGAAGGTCATAAAGAGAAGCAGACAGAGATTTTTGTTTGTTTGTTTTAAGATAATAAAAAGGCAAATAATTGAGGGGAAGAAAAACATTGACAACTGTTAACTCAGAGGAAGAAATGGACCAAAATGGACTTCTTTCAGCCCAACAATTGTATATATTCCTAAAGCATAGGAATAAGAAAGTATTTTTGATAAATTTAGTTCTGGATACATATTTATTTCACTTGTTCCTATGAGTAAGATGAATAAACTTGTACTTGGAGTATCTTTTTACAGTATTAAAATACAATTTGAAAAACTAATTAGAGTAGAGGTACATAGAATCATATTATCCCTACAAGTACATATAAAACCATGCCTAAGTGTCAATACTATTTTGTATTACAGAAGAGTCTCCCAAACTGTTTGAATGAATGGTGTTTTCTCAGCACTCAAGTTTCTTGGGATCACAAAGCACTCTTGCCATCAAGCTTTTAGTTAGAGGGCAACAAAGTTCTGCAGACCAGATGCAGTTCCCTGGCTGTGGTCTAATGGCCACAAGTAGTCAGGAAACCGCCCTTTGGCGACCGTTGTATTTGCATTCTGACAGGCACCTTTGAAAAATAGACTTACAAGACAAACAGGCACAGCATAAACTGCTTGTGCACTATATGACTTCATGTAGGAAAAAAAGACAGTGTGCTATGCATTAAAGTTCCCCATCCTTATTTACAGTGATCCCAAACTAAGACTTCACAAACTGTAGCTATTTATGCTATTTTCAATAGTTCTAGTCCACTACAAATGCAAAAAATGCACTGTGATGAACAGAATAAATCAGTAGAGATGTCTCTACATGCAGCCACGTTGTGCTGCAAGCAAAGGCTGATGGTCTCTCCCTCATGGGATTCCAGCAACTGGCACTCCCTAGCACTTCAATACAGTATGCCAGAGATGGATGTCTTTTGTCAGCTTGTTTGCTATCCTGCTTCTTTAGATAGCCAGGAATTTCTTCTTAACTGACAGAAAGCATTGAGTTTTGCAAACATAGACTCTGCATGCTACATGCTACATGCAAACAAGTCCGCAATCTTAATTATAGCATATAATATCACTGCAGCTCATATTATGTGTGCTTTTTAATATGGTATAAAGCTTATTTTTTCCATTACATATTTATGTAATTCAAAGTTTCATTTGGTATCCTTCAAGGATATAATCTTTTTTTATGTTTCTTCCTTTTCCAAATCAGATGGGAAGAAATACTGAAAAATTGAAAAATGCAAGGCATTTGAACCAAATAAGTTTCAAATGTATTGCATTAGCTAAAGGTTATCACTTAAAATAAGGTATGTATGCTGTGTTTTGGAACAGAAACAATATAAATTGCTGTATTGCATAATTTCTCTAACAAAATACTGGTTTGTTATTAACACGAACTTAATATTTTGCAACTACTGCAAATACAGAGTGACCACAGCTCTTTCAAACCATTTCTTACAGATGTCAGTGGATGGCGCATTACGGTTTTTGTGCATTAAAATCTTAGTATATCTCTTTTGTTTAAAGAAATAAAAACCCTCTAGTCTTTATATAAAATCACACCATGGGCATAGAGTTTGTGATTTTGGACAAATTTGCAAAGCAATTCTTAAATTAAAAGAAGAACCTTACTCAGCAATTTGTCCCATTTATTCAAATGGGAATATTTGTGGAGTAAGGTACTACTTAACAAGTGCAAAGGAAGGAAAGCTGACTGCTGATAATAGGTTTGAGGGTTGTTTTGTAATTCTTCTTTCCTTAAATCTGAAGATGTGAGTATGGAATTATGGAAGATAGTATCTCTAATGGCTGTGTTTCTATAAAAGAGGTTATTTATGTTTTGAAAAAATGAGTGCATCTCTCCCAAATGAAGAGCCCCAAAAGTATTTCTTGAGCTTTAAATGGCTTTTGTTGATCTGTCCGCAATACTGCTGTGGGTTACACAGTGAAATTCTGCTCTTTTAAACTGTTTTAATCACTGTTATCTGAATCTCATTTTTGTCTCTGCACATGCAGCATTTATTCATTAATGTCCCTAAGTATGTTAACCACCATATGTTCATGTATGTGAGCATGCTGAGTGAGCTGGAAAAAATGAAAGGTCACATAGTATTTCTGGAAAAGGCACAGCCACCCCAGAAAATCAGCCTGGCTGTTCCAAAGGTCAGATAACCTTTCAGTCACAGAACAAAGCTGTGGCATACGCATTGGTTTCAGACCTTCTGCATACAGACCTGTATGTAATGGGGATTATAGCTCACAGTTCCAGGATTAGACCTAGCTACGTCTATTTTAAGGTGGCTATAGTCAATGTCTGGCAGCAAATGGATTCAGGCTCTGCTCTTTCCATGTGTTGCAAGTTTACTTAAAGCACCTAAGAGCCTAAAGGCAATACAGGAACAATGTTATTATTAGGAACAATGGTGGATGAACACGCTTTCCTGTAGGTATACCGGCTTAACTCCAGATAGCTCCACAGTGTGGAGGAGAATCTATTTTATTTTATTTGCAGTTAGAATTGACGGTTAAATATTTCAGCTGTGTGCACTGAGAAGCTAAAAAACCCCAAACCAAAAAACCCCAAACCCACCCCGAAAACAGCAACAACAAAAAAAAACCAAATCAAAATCCCCCAGATTTCTGTAACCCTTCAGTTTGGTGTTTTTAAAGTCTGCTAGAGGAATAGCTGAGGATTTAGCTGTTATTTTGAAGACCAAAAAAACAAAATAGTCTTCTGTTCTGAACAGTGAGAGCACTAGTGTGATTCCATTCTACATTTCCTTAGGGCATTTATTAATGAAAAAAATGCTGTGAGGCTTCACTGTGGCATTTAGCTTATGTATACAAGAGTTCTGTAGATAAATCTGGCTCTAAATTGTTAGGAATACATCCCTTTTTGAAAAGAGTTAATTTATGACTCCATCTATGAAGCTGAATTTGAAAGGAAAGATCAAATGCAGGATGAAAAAACGCTTTTTGTCTGGTTGCATTCCCTATTTAACTCCCCTCTCACACAAGGTTCTCAACCTTTCCTATTGTTCTAGGATTCCAAATGTAATTTTAAACATTTTTATTTATTGCAATTTGGACTGCATTTATTATTTTCCTTTTCAGCTACTGATACAGTGGGAAGTTTCAAAATGCAAGAAACAATCTTTTTCACACAATATAAAACGTTGGCACCTTTACATTCTAAGGAAATAAAATCTATTAGAAAAAGTACTTTTAGGGCACTGCAACTTTTTCCCAAGGTAAATATTTCAATGCATAAAATATATTAATCTAACAAAAAAAAGCACTTCAGACATGATGAAGAATTTCATGTTTGCTTTAAACCAATGGTTACATTTATGGAAAAAAATACACAGATTGCCAGTGTTTCAAATACCATGCTTTGCAATGTAAAGGGTCTAGTGACATTGTAGCATAACATCCGTAGTTTTCCTTTGGAATGTAATGTAGAAAACATAATTTAGTTATGTCAACAATATCTTGCAAAGTGTTCCCATTTATAATTATTTATATTGTAAATAGCTTTCTGAAGTAAATTTGAAGTTAATGTGCATAAGATGTATTTATTATGTGAAGATTTTTTTTTTTTTTGGTTTAAAATATAGCTACCAATATGCAATTTTTGTCTGTTTTTCTAGATTTTTAAACTAAAGATTGTCCTACATAGTATACATTTTCAGGAATCCATTTTAATTAACGCGAGTATTTCTTACCATTGGGAGTGGACAGGGTAAAGTAATTTATTTTGGTTCCTGTGAATCCTAAGTGTTCCCTGAATCTTGAATGGAGTTTATCAAACTATGAAGAGACACTGATAAGATACTGCTACCTCTTTCAAGATGTCTCAATCTGGTCAAATACAATTGTTTCAGGAAGAACTTAATTAAGATTAATTACCTACTTTGTGAATCATCTGCCTTGTTTCTTGAAGCCATCTACCACCCCCGTGCCTCAGCTAAATCAGCTCACTGACTTGGAGCATGATACCCATTAGGTGCTTAAAGTACTGTACTCAAAGAGCAGTGTTCTGACACAGGAATAGGTGAGAAGTTATGCTAAACTGCACTCAGACCTGAGAGCTGGCTACGTCCTGAGGTTTTGTGCTTGGATATTTCAATCAACCCAGAGTAACATGAGCCACTGTGCAGCATCTGAGCTGCTGCAACCCTTGCCTGGTCTGGGGTTTAGGTCCTTCCGGGCTCGAGTTCTGAGTCACAGCTCTTACCTTCTAGACCAGTTTCTGAGCCATCAGACCCCATCTTCTCAGACACTGTCACTGAGTCTCTTCCCTTGCAGGGCACAAATGC
Source organism: Corvus cornix cornix (assembly GCF_000738735.6). Classification (NCBI taxonomy): domain Eukaryota; kingdom Metazoa; phylum Chordata; class Aves; order Passeriformes; family Corvidae; genus Corvus; species Corvus cornix. The sequence continues at coordinate 73,478,237 of NC_047056.1, forward strand.
ATGACGAGTAGTGGGAGACTGGTGCTATGGTCAGGTGAGAGAGCAGCTTTCTCTGGAGAGAAAGCGGTAGTTCACATATTTCCCACTCACAAGACAGAGCAAATACATAAGCATCAGGGATGGGTGTGATGCAGAGAAGAGTCAGTTTTGAGTCTCAAGTAAATTAAATACATAAAATGGAGATGCAGTTTTGTCAGCAGCCCTTTGCTCCTGCATCGATATAGGCACTTGGTTCTTAGAGACACTCCTGGGACTGGGGAATACTCTGCAGCATTGAGTTAAAAGTTTAAACTACATTCATGATGTTGGCATTTCCTATGGGCTAATTTAGGCTGTTCTCCTCTCAGCCTGAAGTTTGGTCCAGGTTCTCAGGTAGATAGGAAATGGTGCCATCTTTTCACCAAACTGTGCTGTTTAGCTGTCCAAAACATGCTGACTTCCTTTTTCTCTCTTTCTCTTTTTCTTTTTCTCTTTCTTTCTTTCTTGTCTGTCTGTCTGTCTGTCTCTGTGGGTGAGGGGTTTCAGAAATGCCCTTTTTTGGCCTACCTCTCTCTCTTTGAAGCCCACACTGAAATAGAGACCCTGAGATCTGCAGGCAGTCATGGGACCATGTTGTCCTCCATAGGACAACAGTAGTCCTAGTTTCTTCATGCTAAGCACTGCAACAAATCTGAGTATCATCCTCACCTCTGTGTACTTCAAGTCCTGCCACTTCCATGCCTGCTCCTTAGTCCCTTTTCTGGTTCCTGAAGAGTAGCTATTGCCCACTGGTGTTTATTCACTCTTGATTTCCATGCTCATTGGCAAATTGCTCTGCACTGAGGAAATCTGCTGTCACGGCCATTGTAATAAAAGTGTGCAATACCATCAGGAACTTCCTCTATCCACATATGGTGGCCATCAGAGGCTTCAGCATCAGCAATTTCATTTGGTACAGCTCCTTTGACTGTCAGAAGGTCACAAATAGCCTGCTGCGTGCCTGTGTGAGTAAAAAGAGCTATCCACCATACCACAAAGCCTGACGGACTCCATGGCTTTTTCAGAGATGTCAAACAGGGGTCTCACTGCGCATGGATACAACACTCTGGACTGTGGTCCTGAGGCCAGGTGCAAGGCTATGTACAAATGGAAACAGTTTGGCCTCACCATTATCAAGATTGCTCTTCCTTGTAGGCACCTCTCTCTGCAACAGTCTGCCATTGCCTTTCTCCCACAGTCTGTCCTTTTGTTTTTGTGTCTCACAGGAATTATCTGTTCTGTTTCCCTTTCCTCCCTTCTGCCCCAAGCCCTGGTCTGTGATGTAGCTTGCTCAGCTCTAGCTTCTTCTCTTGATCCTGAAAATTGTGTGTCCCTTTTGCTGAGGAAAATGGCTATCTGGCAACAGCTTCTATTACTTGCTTTCCCATTTCCCTTTCCCTCTTTTATACAGCTGGTGTAAATGCCATACTGAGGATCCTGCAATCTTTTTCTCACAGGCATTAGTTCTGCTACAAGAAAGCTATTGGTTGAGGGAATGGAGGTGATGAACTTTTCAGAAAAGCTACAGACAGAAGATGATAGATGCCTTCAGCATACCAAATACACATGCTACTTTAGCTGCATTGCAAAACATCGTCACTTTTGGCCTGCAAACAGAAAGTAAAGATGAAAACTGAGACCAGAGGACATACGCCTGTATTTGAAAATAACAACAAAAGCTACAATCAGATGCATCTGAGAGGGAAACTTAAAAATTGGGTCATTTTCTAAACATGCATTAAATTACATGCAAATAACTAAATGTTCATTATTGCTGTTCATCTCATCACTGTTTTTCATTTATTCATTATTATCATGACCTGTCATCAGTTTTTTCATTTTTACCATGTTATCCATATTTTTCCTTTTTGATCTATACTATTTTTAAATCTATAAATGAAAGTATTCTATAATAAAAATATTAATATAAAATGCAGAGCAGTAACTGACACCTGGAAAATAGAACACAGAAAGTATCAGCGTATTCCAAGCTTTCAACTGACTGTAAGCTCCATGATGTTGTACCCAGTGTATCAGGTGATAAATTTCATATGGGAGCCAATTTTCACATCCAGCCATATTCCTTGGAATTGTTAGTATGACATATTTCAGAGTTATATCACAGCTCTGTTGCAAATACATAAACTTGTACATTATCAAATGTATTACATTTATGGTTCTTATTCTATTTTTTTTGATAAGGAGAAATGTGGGAAAATGGTGATGAGAGTTTAAGGTACTTTTTCAAGCTGGATGCTTTCAATTTCCCCTCAAGATGTATTTCCAGAGACAATCTGATTCACTTTTAAAGGGCAAGCTGGAATCTTGCTATTGCTCCTTCTCTCTCCCTTGAAGCTTGAGGCAGTTCTGAACTATCTGGATACTTGGGATCTGGTAGAGCAGCCTTGAGGCTACACTGATTTGTGCTACCTATCATGACTACCTGCCTACCTGTTCGTCACACAGGAAAAGAGGTCGCCCTCTAGCTTGTGGAGAGTTACCAAGTGCAAGAGAGCTCAAGTGCATTGAGCATCACACTGTCACTATCCTGGGCTCTCTGTTTCTGTGCCATGGCACGGGTTGCAGCGATCTTCCAAAAGCGTCTCCAAAGCGAAGCCGCTCAGCAGGATCAGCCACACACTCTCATACACATGCACGCAGAAATGCACGGACAGCTTCAGTGATAGGGGTCAGCGGCAAAGAGGCAGGAAGGGTCTTTGAGTGGAGTTCCACAGGAGCTCTTTAATGCAGCTACACCATGAAGGACAGCGGGGCAAAGACGGAAAACAATGCAGAGTACAGGTTTAAGTACGGGAGGGAGGGAGCAGCAGAGACCAATGATCTGAGGCCATGGGGGTGGAACAAAGGCAGGACTAGGGGATGGGAGCCAATGCGGAGCTCGGGGGGAGTGGTGAGGGGTGGAGGTAATGGGGGGAACCTGGAGTGGAGAACTTTCTAGGATATGAAACGTATCACGTAGCAAGGGGGTGGAGCGGCCAACAGCCAACCGGGGAAGCAGAACTGGGGTAGATCAACATAACAGAACAATGCAGCCTGGGAGAGGCTTCTTTTCTCACCGTGACCGGTCTCTGGTACTAGGGACTGTCCTACCAGAAAACTCTTTGTTCCTTGTACCACATCATACCACCATTTAAAAACACATTTTTACATTAGCATTGTCTATTTTATGAGGTAAAGCATGTTAGGCTGCCACCTTTCTTCTGTGCTATTATCTTCACAAGTGGTAAGAAAAACAAGGAAGCAGGTGTCAGAAGATGTGAAACTATACTTTTTCTCCCATATTGTCTAGCAAAACTCAGTGAAAGGGCAAGAGATTATTGTCATCACACAGAATAAATGTTTGCCCAGTGGAGTCCTACCTGTATGCAACCAGGTAAGGCAACTTTGTTGCAAATGCCCTTTTGCTCTGCCAGAGGGATGGCTGGTGACACCACACTGGTATGTATGAGCTCGCCAAAAGTCCATGCGTGAACATCGGTGTTTTCTAAACTGGTGATGTGTCCTGTCAAAAGACATTAAGGTTGTTGTCTGCTGGGCCTTTTGCTCCTTTTTTTTTACTATTGCATCCATTTGGAGCCCAGGATGGGGAGAGCCAAGACTGCAAGTGGCTTATGCAGTTTTGACAGGAGTTAGATGCATTTTTCATTTGAAGCTTCTTGGTTTTGATTCTGACACGAGACATTCCATCAGGTTATGAATTATTTTAACAAAAACAGGACTGTGTTTTGTCTGTCTGGTTTCTCTGTGGGACCGTTGTGTCATTTTTTTTTTTTAAAGAATACCAGTGGAAAGGCATCCTTTGTGTTTTCAATTTGGAGCGCACTAGTGAGGTGAAAAATACAGCCTAAGTGTTAAGTCTATTTTCATCAAGTGCACAACTGTACATTTTGATGTTATGTTTCTGACTTTTCTCTAATCACAAAGGCAGAGCCTTTCTTCTGTGCTGCTTTCTATTTAACCTCCAAAACAACTGCAAAGTATTAGAATGACTCCAGTACCCTCTTCAGCATGAATGTTTCTTGAGCTCAAGAGAAATGCTCATGGTTTCATTAGGCTGGTTATCTGACAGTCTGTTCATAGAAAACAGCTGATTCTTGTTTTCATTTTTTTTACTAACAGCTTTGGCTTCCTGTGATCAATCTTCTTTGCTACAGCAGTAAATATGCTAAACTGCAGGTGCCAACAAGCTTTGAGACAGTCTGAGGCTTGAATGTTGACCCATAGTTGTGTTTTGTGTGTCATGAAATAATCTACCTTGTGTACAACTATTTGGTCTATTCGTTGACTTGGGTTTTTAACTTAATATGTGCTTATTTACTTAAGGAATTAGATCCAGTGTGGGAGAGATGCAAAACAGTCAGTGGTTTAGGAGTTTAGTAAATAATCTCAGCTTTGTTCAGTTTTGCTCTAGGTCAGGCTGCTGCATGGAGTAATTCCATATGGCAACCTGATTTGAGCTTACTCAAAGTGAACCTTAAAACGGATTTTGGCAAAATCCAGCCAGCCATCAGGAACCCATTCTCAGTTTCTGCTGAGGATTTCCTGATAGCTTTCTTAATTTAAAAAAAGCATCAACAAAAAACCAACAGCAAATGAGAAAATCTTTGAAACTTTTTTACTGTCTGAAATACCCTTTTCCCTCTTCCTGAGCATTAACCATCAAAAAGCCCTTTAGGCTGCTCTAATTTATGCCAAGTGCTGTAGAAGTTAGGAGGTGCAAACATGGCTTAAGTGACTTTGCCTCCCCCCGCGCGCTTTGCTCTGTGCTGTTGGCGATGTGGTGCAGCGGGTGCAGCCTCTCACGAGGGAGAAGCGTGACGGGGAGGACTTTCTGCCCCTCTGCCCCGGCTCCTGTGCTCTGGTGCAGAGCAGCAGCTGCCTGGTCCCTCGCCAGCCTGTGCCACTGGAGCGTGTGAGCTGCCAAAGCCTCTGCTGCTCTGCTAAGGATAAGAGGGAAGCATGGGGATTTGAGCGGTGAGAGAGCCTCCAGTGGGGTGCCTCCAGTATTCAAAAGCCAGCGGTAAAATCCTGGCATTAATGAAGTCATTGACAGAAATACTTTGGTCTGACTGAAGCATGGCCAAAAATGTAAAAACATTTTGAAAACAACACTTGAGGCAGCTCAGTGTGCCTCCCTCAATAAACCGACTGAAAGCATAAGTAAACAGAAAGATTTACTTGTGTTGGGAGCAAATATAATTTTAAAAAAATGTGGGTAGGGAAACAAGTACACACAAAAAATCCTGTCTTGTAATTTATCTGAACCATGTCAAATGTGAACAAAAACCCTGAGATAAAACTTGGGCTAGAGAGTAGAAATTCTGGCAGGGCTATTTCAAAGTGGGGCTCTTAGGTAAAGCTGATGATTGAAATCAATACAGCAAGACCCAGAATCCAAAAAGACCTTTTCTGAGATCTGAGAGGGTCACTGAGCAGAACTGTCAGTTGATAGTATTGAGGCTGCAATTGCCTTCACCAAGGTGCTTCAGTGTTTGCTTTAGTGACTTCTTGCAGCCAGTGGCTGAGCATACATTTAACATCCCACCTGAGATCACCCTGCTGGAGCAGGGAATTTTTTAAAGACTTCTGTAGCTTAAACAACTCCCTCACCAGCCATATCAGCATGTCACATTTTCTGTATACTAATCAATAACGTTTGATTAATGTACTGAATCAGATTAATTGCAGAGGTTATTATTTATGGAGAAAATTTAAAAGGGACTGAAGTTCTCTGTTTTCTTCTTCTGTTTTTTAAAAACATTCATTCATTTGTATTTTTAACAAATTGTGATTTATCACATGAAACATTTTTAAATACAAACATTTTTAATAATACTATTTTTCACACAATATTAATAGATCATGGTTTTGCTTTAGTTTATTTACTTATTATGTAAAACTTGATTAGGTACTGGCTTCACAGGGATGGGCAAAATACAGATACTTCATAACATTGCAAATTACTGTGAACATATCCTGGTAGTTTATCAGAAGGTGATGGAAATAAATAGAGAAATTGCATTTCCATTATTTACATGGCATCATTTTTCCTGCACCAGAATGGCACTGTTATAGAAATATTATAAAAAACTCAATAAGAACTGAACTTTTTGTTTATGCCAAAAAGAATTAGCCATATTTTGATTGCAAGGGTACATGTACAATGGCTGTTTTAAAGTGCTGTTTTTAATGCTCACGTAAAAACATGCTACTTTATGAATATGTGAATAATTCATTCAAATTTGATTACACTGTATTTGTATTTCAAGGAGGTGCAGAGGAGAGAGAGCATTCAGGTGGAATTTGCCCAGCCCAATATTTCCATTTTAATTACTATCTATTTTTAGCACTCAGCTTCTCAGCAAGTCACTTCAGCTCACTGAGGTAAGTGAAGCTGTACTGACTTGTTCCAGCTAAAAATCTCCAAATATCTCTTTTTAGTTGTCATAATTTCCTATGAGAATGAAGCTCATGCAACCACATGTGAATCTAAATTCTCACAATTTTTGTAAAAGTAGGATGCTACAGAGAAGTAAGAGACCTTCTGTGCCACAGCTCATGTAAAGTGAGACACAAACTTTCCTTTTTCACAACATCAGAACATGGAATCTTAGACACAAAACACCAGACCTTATGGAGTGAAATTCAGTGGGTTATCTTCTCAGAGAGTTCTTTATCTTATTGTATTTAAAGTTACCTCATTACTATCCACCCAAATCTAGTTGGTAGATCACTTTATGTGCCTTGAAAAGGCTAGATGGTCTGCTGCATCAGGAGATAAACTGAGATTAAAAAATGTCCTATTACAAATGGATTTAAATCAGTAAAGTGATTTAATTTTTTAAAATAATAATCTGATTTAGGACTCCTTGCTTGAATTTGAAAAAAATTAGAGAAAAATATATGTGTATTTTCAAGCAGTGTCACTACTTTTAATGTAATATTTCAGTTCAGCAGATTTTTTTACCATATCTTGGAAATTATTTGGGGAGATAGTGAAGACTGCTATGGCAATGTATACATTGTCATAAACAGTAAGCAGCTAGTTTTAAAATCCAAATATAACTGACAAAAGGATACTCGTGATATCAGACATTGCTACAACGAACACATAAATTCCATGAGGTGAAAAAGAACAAGGAGAAAGCATGCAAATTCACAGTGGTACAATGCATTTGCAATATGGATTGCACTTATCTTTTTATTTGCCACAGACATGTAAATTGTGTGCAACAGAATGGAGATTCAAATGATCCAGCATCTGCATGACACTATAAATTACACCGCAGTGAGTATGCTAGAGAAAAGAGACTTTGCCAGTATCTAATTTAAACTAAACAGTGTGAAAAGCAGTGTTTATAAATCAGTCCCAGACTGATGATAAACAGACAAGTGTAGAGGTTCAACTACATCTGGGTGTAGGTGTATTATACATACAGGGTTTTCAAACACACTCTTCCAATTCACTTTTGCTGTCAGTCAGAGACAACAATATAAAAACAACAACCACCTGAGGTGACCTGAAGTTTTGCAATGTTTATATGAATGCATCTAGGTTTAGATCTTTGGTGTCTCTCCCACTGTACCATATTCCACATGCAGCTATTTGTCCTTCTTAGGAGCTTCCTCTTCTGGTGAATGGAGAATACTCTGCCAGCTGTACACCTCCACTCCCTGGAAAGTGGTTACCTATTGCTGTACTGCTGCAGCTGTGAAGGATCTAGTCACTGTTTTGGTCAGTTTTACTCCCAAAACCACAAGACAATCTGAGAAAACTTCTTGATTTTCCCATAGATTTGATACATTTGAATTTATTTTGTTTCTGACTTTGTAGAAAAATCCAAATAAAAGAGATTTCAGAAGGCAGACAAAAAAATGACTGAGGGAAGAGTCATTCAGGTTCTTACAAGGGTAACAAAGAGGCACACAGAACTATAGAATATATTTCTGTCTGGAAACTGATGGATGTGTATAGAAGGAACATAGACACAAAACCATTAAATGAAGTTGGCAGGAACACAGTTACTTAAGCTTACTATAACTTAAAAAGAAAGATTCAGAGGACTTAATAGCAATTAGTACACTTTTATTAATCTATGTTGGTTGATTTGCTATCTTTTACATGAGAAAAATAAATTTAGTATTATAACAAGTCTGCCCACCTCTACATACCTCACTCCAAAAATATTTCAGCAACTCCAGCAGTAGTTTTCTGTGAGTAACCAGATCTTCAGTGATATACCAGATCTTCAGTGAAGAGAAAAGAATAGATACAGGTTTTTTTAAAATGTCTTTTTCTTATGTCTGGGAAGAAAGACAAGGAGATGTGCCTGTGATTCTGGTCACTTAGGAACCAGAAGAGAAATAATAATTTCTCTTCCCATTCAAGTCTATGCTTCAGATTCTGATATCATTTACATCTTCATTAAAATGAGGTTATTGTCAAATAATCCAGAAAGACAGATGGTTTTGGGTTGTTTCTATTTTTATATCCTTTTCCATGCAATGATAAGAGAAGACTGTCAATATTTTTTGGGTTGTTGTTTTTTTTAATGGCCTTATGGCTAGCAGACAGTGAAACGAGACATACAAACAGATTTCCAGACACTGTTAACTTTGACAGGGCACCAAGTGTGTGGTTAAAGACCAGTTTCGAAGTCTTTGTTCCTGATTCCCACCTCAGCCACTCCAGCACAAGGTGGAGGGTTGCCTTCACTGCAGTCAGAAGCTGTCCACCTTTGTACAGATTTACAGACTAATTGAGGCAAATAAACCAGAGGTATTCCTGACTTAGAATAATGTAAAAGAGAAAGAGGAGGTAAAATGAGCCTGGTTTACAAAAATATACACTGTGCTCATTGATTCTTAGATGCTGTCATAAATCAAACAGCAGGTGGTTTTAATTGATAAAATTATCCTTACTAATTTTTAAGCTGTCACAGACAGATCTAAGGCAATTTATTGTGGTCTAGTTGGGGTGGATTGGGGTTTTTTCTTAGAAATACTCAAAATATTCAGTCTTCAATTTTGAAAGTAGAAGCATCTTCTTGACCTTGCCTGGGCATGCAGGGCTTTGAAAAAACCAAGACAAAAATTTATAAAATATTCCAGGAAGACCAGGTCACATCTTCCCCAAAGGTTCCTTAACATCTTTTGTAACAATACCAATGATAACCTGTGCAGGTTTTGGACAAGTATGCCAGGACAGTGCAAAAAAATAAAATCAATGGCCATCTCAGGCACAGAGCTATTGCTCATGAACAGATTGATGTGTTCACACACAATTGCTCTGAGAGGCCCTAGACATGTTGGGGTCAAATTGGCAAAATAGGTAGCAACTGTGTTCTTGCAGCAGCCTCTGAAAGAGAGAGGCAGATGTCTATTCTATCTTGCAAACACATTCTTTTACAATGTGTTACTTCATCTCTTTTATTGCACAAGAGGAAAGTGGGAGACAGAGAATCAAGGATAACGCTAATGATAGGCCATATGGAATACATAAACAACGTTGTTCTAGAATAAGATAGTCTTTTAAAGGGATGGGGGTCTTATTGTACTTGGGCCAGACATTACCTAACTCCTCAGGTGAAAGAAGGAGAATAGGTGAGAATAGGGAGCAGACGCTGCGAGTACGTGATTCAGCTCAGAGCAAGGTTTTCTGGAAGATATAAAGAGTGGCTTAAACCCCTTTAAAGGTCTGAGTTCCACTGTATTGAAATAATGTAATCCTGCTTGCTGAGAGCTGAACCTTCCTCATGAAGACTACTGAAGAAAATACTGTTTTGAAACAGGATTAAAATTTGCCCTGTTCATGAACCACTTAGGAAGTCCTGCAATTTATGTGAAGACATGGGGTCCCTAAGGAAGTGACTGAGAGAACATCCTTGAGTACAAAATGCCCTTGCTTTAACAGAGGGAAGGCAGTTATAACAACAAAAGCTCAGGGCTGTCTTAAAAAAAACTGGGACCTGCCACTCTTACAGTTTTTAAAGCTCATTTTGGACAGCACTGTACTTGGCAAGTGACTCTGCTGAAAGTAGTCATTGCTCTTGGTGTTGGAATTGGAACCCACCTAGCCCATGGGCCAGCAAAAGGGCCAGCTGTCTGTGGCAAGGAAGCTAGAGGAGTTAGATATTTTTCTTCATATTGTGTCTAAAATGCCCAACATTTTAGCTGCATTGGGAATAATGATAGTATCTGTCTCCCACAGCATACGTGAAGATTTCAGGTTTTGGCCTTGCTGTATTTGACCTCATTTAGGACAAGAATGCTTTCATCTAAATCAAAGCAAATTTCTAGTATTAGTCTGAACTTGTGAAGACCCCCAGTGAACAAAAATATCACAGGAATTAGGCAATATGTTGAGAATGCATTTTGAAGTTTTAAGCATGTGCTTAAGTGCTTTTCTGGCTCTACTTTAATGAAAGATGGAAATGTAATGTGGAAATATGACCGAGAAATTCTCTTTCATTAAACTTGGAATGAATCCCAGTGATGAACAAAACTCAAACTGAAGTACTGTTCTGAGATTTAAAAGTAGTTTATCTTTGTATTAATTCTCTCCATTTTGCTCCTGCCTGATCTGAGCTCGTGGAGAGAACACCATGGCAAGCCTGCTGCTCCATTTCTAATGTGACATAAAATATAATACAAAAATTGTTGGCTAGTGGTTTGTCACACTAGAGCGTGCTAGAACGACAGCACAAACAATGGCTGAGGAATGAAAACATAACAGGAGAGTTCTGATTGCCTGACTTCCTTGAAAAGAGTATAGACACAGAAATGGTTAACAGTAAATGGTTAATACAGAAGAAAAAAAGGCATTTTTACTTTCATTTAGTCTTTGATGTAATTCCATAACTTATTTAGTAACAGCAATAAAATAGAAGCAGGTTGAGGGAGGGACCCTCATCTGATGAAAAACATGATAACTGTGCTGACTTCTGCATGCTTGTTTGGGGGGAAGGGCACAAAAACCCAACTTGATGTGTCCCCAGAGGGTTTTCTAGTTGGGGGCCTGTGTCTTTTCACAGCTTTAAACAAGTAACCAGGAAAAAGCAGTCACTCAGGCATCTCACCCAAGGCCAAAGAGAGGAGTCAGAGCAGGGTGCCCTTTCTGATGTCTCAGAAAGAGTCAGGAAAAATCTGAAGGAAAAGGCAGTCAAATACCTAGGGAAATAGTAAGGGATTTTAGGAGGAACAATACTCTGTTGTTTATCACAGGATCTCCTGGCTGGGTTACAGAAGAGGAGTCTGGGTTTTGTCTCTGCACAAGGGGAAGTGACAACTTGGGAGGAGGTAACTGTGCTGAGACTTGGTGACCCCTGTCCTGGGAGTACCTTGGTGCTCATCGCACATCTTTGCCTTGGGGCTGATGGTTTTTAACAGTGCTTGTGAGAACAGTGCTACCACTAGCATGGCAGACTGAGCAGTGTGTGATGAAGGCTGCTGCACTGGGTCTGAGCTCAGTGGATCGCTGTGCGTGTTGACAGGCGACTTAGACAGTCCTCCTCTTCTGTATTTCCTAGAGCTATAGATTTTGAATATAAGCCAAAAGCTAAATGGATCCAAACTGATGGCAGATAGGTCAGTCAGTTGCTAATACATGTGATGGTCTGGATGCAATCTGGATGGTGAGGATGTGGGGGGAGATTATCTCTGTGCTCTATTCCTTGTGTGAAGCCAGTGGTGGTTACTGTTATAAGATGTGACAACACAGTCCAGCCTTTACCATTAGTCATGAAAAAAGCATCTCATAATATCAGCCTGCCACACTTCTTCATTTCTTAATTTAATACAAGATAGACAGCAGCATCTTTTTAATGAAAATATTGCACAGTTAAGGATATTGTAGCACAATAACATAAAATGGCAAATTTATCTCTGAATACAATCAGTTCTTTTTTAACATGTATACCCTGGACACCTATGAAAACCCACTACATTATAATGGGCAAGTACATGAAAGACATGAAGATGATAGATATTGAAATTTTTCCTATTGGGACTTTTAGTGGACTTTTTCATAGCTCAGCAGGAGACCTGAGCTATGCTGAGAAATTGCCAAACAGCATGGTAAACTAACAAGTGTGTTTTCTGTATGTTATCTCCAGTTTAGTGGAACTTTGTAGGGCAACAACCCACTAGTAGATCACAACTCATTTTGGCAGGCCATTTTGTGTGCATTATTGACCTTTACTTGCTGTCCATAAATCCTTGACAATGCTGACACAGAAACGCACCAAGTGACCTTTCAAAAAATGTTGGAAATAATCCGTTGCAGCTGCAGGCTGAGGACACTGACCATATTCAAGTATAAATCTCTCCATCAGCACCATGGACTGCTGGCAAGAGCACCATACTCCCCAAACTGATTCTCCACACCAACAGGTCTGGTGTCCCTTATGAAAAAAGAAAATTCTCACTAGTTAAAAGCAACAGGAGAAAAACCCCTTTTTAAAGCTGACTATATAAGAAAAATTTAGGACAGCATTGGTTTGACCTTCCCCCAAAGCTGGCTAACAACCAGAGCATCCTCCTTTGACAGCTCTCTGTGTAAGATGTTCTTAGCACCCGTAAGGTCCCGTTGACCTTAGCTTCCATCCCAGAACAAACTGTACATTTCCTGGTTTTTAACAGGCACCCTTTCATGTTTAAAGCACAAGGTTTTCTTTACAAAAGTATTTGAGCATTGTATACTCTCCATTTGTAGAGTGCAATATTCGTTTTATCCTTTCTTCTCAAGAAAAAAACCCCACACCACCTTGAGAGCTAAATCTTCCACTGTGGTGAATTCACAACTATTTCAGTTGTGCAGGGATCCTCATGAGCCTGGACTCTTGAACCAGCTGCCTGGGTTAGCTCAGCTTATTAAGGACCAGTCACACAGGGCTTGCTATCTGTGGAAATGGTCTTAACTTGAGGTCAGCGATGGATAAACTGCTTTGAATAAGCTCTCAGTGAACATTTTCTGCAGGCTGAGAGCAGAGTAAGTTTGCAGGCACTTTTACCTTGAGATACTTTGTTCAAATTCCTAAATTAATTGTCTTTGACCTCCAGCCAGTTAGGAACTACCCCATAGATTTTCTATCAAATTGTGATAGAGTATATTAGTATATATGTGAGATAAATATCACATACTTCCAAATAGCTGTACAGACTTCTGCATTTCTTTGGCAAGGAGGCGCACTAAATCCTCTTTCAGGGAGACTTGTGTGTCTCTGTGTAAAATGAGATTTGAGTAACCAACCCACATCTAGAGCTGAAGAAGCAGCACAGAGGTTTGTGACAAAGTGGCAGAGACCAACTGTTTGCCAGGGCAGAAAGACAAACTCTCTTTTCATATGATTAACAGGGTGAAATTATTAAATTTAAGGCTACAGAATGGAAGATCAAAAATCTCTCACACTGTCAGACTACAAAGCTCTCTAACTGCCGAGCTGTCTTGGGGTGACTTTATGATGTATCCCCTAGCGCCGCTCTATGTCCAGACATGAATCCTGAGACTTTCTGTGTCTTCAGGTTGGGTCTGAGAGAAAGGAAGAAAAAACCAACGGAGCGGTTTTGTGTTCAAGGACACAGATACACACTCCCCTGTGTTCCTGGCTGCTACAGAGTGAAGGAAAGCACCTCCCTGCTTTTTACCAGCTCTTGGCTCCTTTTCTCAAGAGAGAGACAGAGAGTTAAACTCCTTGGCTTTTCAGCTAGTCTGTGAGCTGAGGCAAGAAAGTTTTTTTTCCCTTGGTCTTCAGCTTCTCCTTCTTCTCTTCTGGAACTGTTCAGAACTTTCCACCAAGGCCCAGAGGGGGCCCAGGCTGACCCAGCTCTGAAGAGGAGAGAGAGAGACCACACCCAAAGAAAGGACTCTAAAATCTTACCTGGTTCTCTCCACAGTGAGAGGTTTTATTATTTACCATTATTCTTTTCCCATTGTGCATTGTGTCTGTTAAATAAATAGGTTTTTTTCCTTTCACTTTCCTCCGAGGAAAATTTTTTGTTCCCGAACCTGGTGGGGGAGGGGTGGCTAAAACCTGCCTTATATCAGAGGACGTTCATTTTCGACGTTCCTCCGAATTTGTCTCAAACCAGGACACAAGCTAAGAGTAAGATGCTGATGGGAGATTCCGCATGTTGCAAGGTGACTTTAGAAAGGTTTGGTGCCAAGCTCTATCATGTATAAGGGAAAGTTCCACTTAGGTAAACAGAAAATACAATCTTTATCGAATAAGCATTAAAGTTACAAAGCTCACTGGATTGTAATAATGGATACTACTAATATTAATAATATATCAAGTTTCTAGAGGAACGTAATTCAGTTTGTTTAAATTTCTTTCCAGAAAAATTACTGAAGTGAATATCAGGCAAAAGACAGCTACATAAATAAATGTAAATTTGCAATGAACTTTTTTTTTCCTTCTGTTTCTTCCTTATTAAATATCTTGGGTATTAGTCATCAAAATGGTCTTTTTTTCAGCCCACTTTTCATGATCTGTTTTCCTTTCTCACCCAGGGACTTGATTAATACAAATTTGCCTTTGCTAATATGCTTATTTCTATTTGTTTTGTGTTTAATTCTGTGAAAGAAGTAGTAGTAGCATGTTACGCATATTAAAGTGCTTCACATTTCCTTTCCAGCTGCATAGTATATTTTTTTTGTAGTTATTGTTTCTACATTTGTTTCAAATTTTGCTGCCTCCTTGAAGTAAGGTATAATAGTTTTGAGAACCAGAGCATCAGTATTAAACTCATCTGTGTAAAAGGGAATTCCCATAGCTTAGATGAAATTCTAACACTTTTTCCTCTTGAAAGGCCAGGGACCATGTAATGATCTAGTCCAGCCTTCTGTATAAGACCATAAACCTCACCAGGGCTCCATAGACTATTTTCACTCTATACTCCCTGAGTTCAGTGTAATTACTAAGCAAAGGAGAATCTGATAAAGTTCTTCTGAAAAATCATGGTGAGAAAATCTCTAGGAAGTCTAAAAACCGGGCCCTTTGGTGGATATGCAATTAGCAGAAACCTTTCATAACTGCATTTAAACCTTTGGCAAAAAGACAAAAAACCTTAATCTACATCACTTGAATATTTCAGAGCTCTTGGCTTAAACAAAACAAGGATTTAAATGTATTTTTCT
The DNA here is from genome assembly GCF_000738735.6 of Corvus cornix cornix. Lineage (NCBI taxonomy): Eukaryota > Metazoa > Chordata > Aves > Passeriformes > Corvidae > Corvus > Corvus cornix. The sequence goes on from NC_047056.1 coordinate 73,493,412, forward strand.
CTTCACAGTAGAGTTTTTGTGAAGAAACTTCCAATACTGTTTTGTCAACTCAATATCTGCTTCTTTTCATAGTGTCCCTTATATATATCCTGCTTACGCTTGCTGTTAAAAAATGGTGATTTGTTCATACTGTGATTATATGTCCTCAGCACTTATATTCCCTTGTGCTACAGGAGATCTTTAAATTCAGTTCCAAAAGATCCTCACATAGAAGGAGCTGGGGTCTCCAAGTTAGAATTTCACATGTTCCTTAGAGTTTGCTCTGCTTTGCTTCATAACTTCATTACTGAGGACACTGAGGACATTGGTTGTGAGCAGCAGAATGTGTCCACAAAACAAATACAGAGGTTCCTTTCATCCTCTCTATGACTCATTCCTCTAGTGGGTTTGAAAACTTCATGAAAATAGGTGAATAAATGTGACAAGAATTCCACTAATAGATCTGTTAGCGGAAGATTCCCAAATGTTTCTTTCACTCTTCATTTTTTTTTGCTGACCAAATGTAAGTAACCACAGCATCTTTAATGTCAGTTTCTCCTTCTACTTCAGCTTCATATCTCTCTCTTGCATTTATCTAGGCTAGAGACCTGCTTTTACAGTACAAGTATTTCTTGGAAAGCCATTTAAACCAATTCCACCAGTTTTCACTTTCTTCTTGCTCCCACCTTGAATGTTGTAGTTGAGGTTGTAGTTGTCGTAGTAGCTGAGGTAACAGGGAAGGAGTTTTCCCCTTTGTTTGCTGTTCATTCTCATCCTCAACCAATCATAATGCTGATGTCGCTAAGAGTGATCATATGGAGTTTTCGCTTCTCCAAATAAACAGTTCACTACACTACTGGGCTTTGGCCAAGCTATTAGTGTTGCATTAACCTAATCTGAAAAAAAATGCTTTCACTTCCCTGATAAAAATCCAGTAAAAAAAGGAAGAAGATATTAATCTCACTTTTGACAGTAGCAATGCTTAAAATACCTTAAGAAGTTCTTGTCCTTTAGTAGGTATCCCTCTGCTGGATAACCACCAAGAGAACTGAATCAGAGCTGTGATTTGGCTGAGAAATTACCTAAGGGAGAATGTTGTATTTCTACTGGATCAGCTCCTCAGTCTGGCTCGCTGTGAAGCTGCTAGAGGGGAGAGAGGCTGGTGGTGCAAGGAGCAAGCACCTTGGACAGAGATTGCCACCATTATCAGTGCTATCAGAGGGATAATGCTGTCAAAGAAATCTATGTTTCCATACAAAATATTTTTGAATGACAGCCTCAGGATGAAAACCCTCCATACACCACAAACTGATGGCCACCCTTGTACCAACACTGTGATGCCTGAAGGTGCTTCTCGATTTTGTGGGACAAAATAATTATTTGTGGGAATAATGAGTTTGGGAATGAACTGACTCAGCTGGCAGAGCATTCAGTTCAATTAATTTGTTGTCCAAATAATTCCTTTGAAGGAATTATGAAGATGGTTTGTGGAAATCAAATACTTTCCAGCCATCAAGAACTGATGAAAAATGTTCTTTTCTGTAGTAAACATCCTAAAAGCATGTCAGTATAAAAGAAGTGTTTCTTAAATCATTACATTGCTAATGGATTTTTCTGGGAAGTGCAATAAGATAATAAGTACAAATTCACCATAACTAGAGTGGTAATGAGAGTCTTATAATTGTCTAAACACTACTTAGAGATTTTTATTGCATCTAGATGATGTGGACTTCCCAAATATTTAAATTTGCTTATTTAGCTATAACTCTTGACACTGGGCAGGTTTTTGTGAGTTTTTTAATGTTCAGTAATAAAGGTTTTATATGCATAACTTAAATGGTCCTTTTCGTAATTTGAGGAGGAGTAGATTGCCATGTCTTTCACCCCTAGTTCTTCTGATCTAACCACTGTGTTTTGTAGTAGAGTGAGCAATGAGTTTCAGATTAGCCATGTACAGGCAACACTTTGTTAAGCATCAAATAATTTTTTTGGGCCACTGTAGTTCTTTTAAGGATAAATTCTGGAACAATTTTATTGAAGTATGGTTCCAAAATACTAGTACCCACAAAAATTACCTTTTTTCACTAGTAAATAGTAGTGAAATAGTGGATAGTGGTGGATAGTGAATAGTAAAATGCACACTTCTACTAGGAGTATAATGGGGTGGGTTGCAGGAATTTGTAATTTCCTAGTGGCTTAAATTAGTGGCAGACAATACAGATGTTATTATACATAATGCATTATTTTTGGCCATAGTATAATCAGAAATAGGGGAAAAGGGAAGTCAGCATTTCATCAACAGCACATTCTGACCTTGAGGAGTTCAAGAGGATGTAAGCTTTGCACAAGTTGCAATTTTTAAATGCAATGTAAATAAAATTGCTTGTCGTGTAGGGACGGCAATACCATCTGTTGGGAATGTGTCGTCCGTGTCTGCTCTCTCTGATGATTTTTGGTAAACACTTCCTATGAGCCCACAGGTTTGTTTGTTTCTTCACATTCTTTGATGGAGACAACAGTATTCAAACTCTGTCAGCTTCTGCTGATAACCCACCTGAAGTTCAGAAACTATAGACACCTTGGCCAATAGTCCGAGTTTTGAAGCATCTAATGCACAAGGTTTCTGTGTTTATGAGTTCTCAGGGTTGGATGCTAGGGTTTCTTCTCTTTTCAGTGGAGTAGAAGAAAGTGAAATACTGAAGAAAAAAAAAAAAATCATTTCTACGGTGAAATGTTTGAAATTACTGTCCTTTGGAATAAAGAAATGAAAGTTAACTTTGGGCACTTAGAGTAAGAAAGCAGGGGATGAGATTCAGATTCCGTTCTGGGAATTTTTTTTCATCTGTAAAACTTCTAATAGTTCTAAGACCAAAGGTAGGGGTGTTGTAAATAGAGTAAAAAGATTGCTTCCAGAAATAAGTAGGAAGGGTACACCTAAAATACTAAAGGTCTAAGATTTATAAATTAACATCTCTGGAGAAATTCTGACTGGCCTTTGAGTCAGAAACTAATTTCAGGGAATGAGACTCAAAACACATGGTCACTGAATTAATGCTTCACATTCACAGAACCAAAAGTGACTACAGAGTAACGTTAGACTCATTTAGGTGAGAATGACTTCATATACTTTAGGACAAAAGTCAGATCCAGTCCAAACAGAGACATTAAGTGCATTCATATGTCATACTTGTACTACTGCAGCTTAATGTTAGTGATTAGGTAATAGAGGAAGAGACTCTTTTGTGAGGCAGCTTTTATTTGACTTTGAACTTGTATTCATGCCAAGTTCCCATCTGAAAGTGCAAGGATACCTCCATTTCTTTGCAGAAATGCAGTTAACAGCAGCATTTCATAACATCTAAGGCTTAAGTAGGATTTATCCCTAACAAGCTGCCCACTTGGTGTTTTCTGACATCTTAACATTTATAATAACTTCTGAATTATAATAATCTTCTTAATTTTTCCCCTAAAGTTATTGTGAATATTTTTATAATTTTTTCTGATTTATTCACTTGATGAATTTTTAAATTATTTTCTGTAAAGTGCTTTGAAAACCTTATTTCTTTAAGACCTGGTTCCTTGAGTTCTCAGCACTTATATGTGAATTAAGAGGGTACTCAAAAATGGGCAGGAGACCCAGGTTCAGACTTAATGTTCTCATTTCCCTGTCTCTCTGAGAGGCCCAAGGAACAAAGCGAATATTGAAATCAACAGGCTGTAGGGCTTTGAAAGGATTGTCCCAACCACTAGCCTGGAGAGCCAATTGTTCTATCTTGGTAACTGTTTACCCTATGTACAGCAAGAAAGAGGGTAGGTTCACATGAATGTTCCCTACAGGCAACTTGTTAGGATATTTCCACTAAGGAGTAAACATGAAGGGTGTGGCAGAAGGCCAATATCCCATGGAGTATGCCAAGTAGTAGAGAAGATATTGAAAATCTAAGGTGGTCCTTTCTTTATTGCACCTACTGGAACTGCTCCACTGCATTTAAACTGGTTTTTTAAAGTGTCCCCTGAAACAATATTGTGTTTTATACAATATTTTTAGTCATAGTCCATGGACAGTATTTCTAAGATCTTATGTTTCTGTATTGGCGTCTTTCCCCCTGACCTGCCTCCCATATGTGGGACTAAAGCGGGTTTCCAATGAAAAAAGTATGGCATACTGCCCTGGCATTCGATGGAATTGGCTGGCTATCCTGGGCTCAGTTCTTATCAGATCTTCATACTTTTCTAGTGAAATAATAAGCCTTCAAAATAGAAATAAAGTAGGATCAGCTAAAGTCCAAATAGAAAAAATAGCTATTGACTTCATTATATAAGTCAGCAATGAGTGATCTCTGTTGTACCAAAAAACCCGATCCATGTAGGTCCTCTTTTCCAGTGAAAATAGATTGACTTAATACTACTCCCATTCATTAAAGGAAACACCAAAAAGAAAATCTAATAAAGGGTTTTTTTAAATCCTGTGAAGAGTTTATTAGACCCACTAAACAGTTAACATAGAAACTCAATGCAATTTTCCTCTCAGTTTTGTAGCAATTCATTGAGATGTCTATTAATGTTTTATGCGTCTTACCAAGAAATAATTCTTCCTTGGTTTTGATTCAAGGTATAAAGATATGTCCTGCTCAGAGAAGGGAATCTGTGCTCCATTACAGTCCTTTCCATATTAAAGTTAGTTAAGAGGTAGCTGAATGGCAGCAGAGAGCAAATGGAACAGGATGTCTTTCTTCTATGCAGTTTTACCCATAGCTTTTTAGCAAGAAACACTAAAAAATGCTAGTTTAACTTTTTTGTAGATTAATGCTTACTTCTGGATAATTTGTCATCCAGTGGAAAGTATCTGAAATCATGTACCTAGCAGCAGGACCTAGTGAACTAGGAAGGAATCTTCTCATTCAATCATGAAAAAGCCAAATCATTAATTTAAAAATATTTTTTCCTAGCAATTAACCTTTTATTCTTCTGTCTGGAATTCACTACCCAATGCACAGAGCTTTCTCCTCGACCTGGCACAGAACCCAAATTTCTTCTGCACAGAACAAGGAAAAAGATGTAGAGGGACATGGAGTGTTCTGAAACTACATGTGCTAAAAGTTGTCTTATAAAAATCTTTCCTATCTGTTCCCTTATGAGAGAATTCCCATGAGCAATTCCTTAGGCAATCATTAAAACCTATTTAGCATGTTTGAATACAAGCAATTTTTTGAAATAAAACTTTTTTTCTTGACAATTCCAACTGAAGGTCTTGGAATTTGAGTTAATAAAGTATCTGTACTTTATTACTGAAAATGAAGGCAGTGGATATCTCCACTAAATCAGGTAATGAGGACAACAGAAAAGCAGAGAAGCAAGTAAACATGTCTGTATTCTGTGAAGGATCTGGATGATGAACACGAAGTAATTATGGGAGAAACCCAAAGAACAATTTGTTTAAAAAAAAAGTGTTTGAAGAATTATGTACCAAATAAGCACTGTCCATATTGTGCGTCACATGAGGCTGAATGAAATAATAATGTAGTTCATAAAGACTATCTTATAACATGTATGTGAAAAGATTTGGAAGTAAAATTGAATAAAAAACCTTTAGAACAGATATCTACTGAATTCTGATTGCTTAACTTAGAAATCTTACTGCACTTACTAAACTAAGTGATTTCAGGCAGTGGTATCAACTTGACTAAGGAGACAGGAGGGCAGAATACAGACAAGACTTATTTTTACTTTAAGACAATGGAGCAAAAACTCATTGGAACTCCATCCAAGGTGAGAATCCCACCCTCATCCTGCCTGAAAAATAATCATCTTTCAAATAAGAGCAAAATGTGAGAAAAGGTGTTGGATTTAAGGTTTAAGTAAGAGAACATGGGTGGACAGAAGGACTATTAAGCAAAGGAAATGACATTCTAGATTTCATGAGGTGTAGAGTGAGCAGTTAAAATGATAATATAGCAGAACCTGAGCCAAGGTAGACAGCAGAAAGGAATTCAAAACAAAGAACAAAAGGTCCTTTAGCCTTATAAATAAAATGAGGGTGAGGGAAAAAGGGAGACTAAACTGCACTCAGACAGGATAGGAATGATTGGAAGGATGTCCCACCCCTAAAGTAATAATTTGCTTCAATTTTTAGCAAGTGATACAAATTACAGGTGAGAAAGGGCAAGACAGTTACATGAAATAAAAAGATTCAAATTACTCTGTTTATGGGGAAATAAACTCCGAGTTTCACGTTCATTCCAGAGTTCTGAGAAGACTAGCATATGAAATTGTAAGATTGGTGGCAAGATACTTAAAAATTTAGCCACTGTTACCATAGTACCAGAAGTGAGATCCATTCCAAGGATAAAAGATATGCTGTGTTTTTTAAAAAGTTTGAGAAATGTATGCACTAGCCTTTTTTTTTTTTTACAAGTTAAATAGAGTAAGTGTAATATATCTCAGCTTGATTCAGATGATATGTTCTGTGAGAAATTACTGGTTGTTGTAGACAGAACTCATTAGAATGGAGGTTATGTTGAGTGATTACTAAGAGATGTTGGAGTTAAGGAAGCTGCTAGTGCTAGTCCTGAAGACATGAACTAAAAATATTAAAGTATAAATATATTGAAAAATCAGCCTGGGTTATAATTGCTGTGAAATGGCATTGAACAGAGAAAGTTTCAAATTTGTGTCTTTGGGGGTTAATAAAAAAATTCAAAGGTCATCAGTAGAGGAGCAGAAAGATTTTGTATTAGTTAATCATAAAATGGCTGTAATCCACAGGTGGGATACAACCACGGGAAAGGCGAATTCTGTCACTTGATTTATTATACAAAAATTTGCAACAGAGGTGAGGAGTTAATTTTATAGTTTTCCAGGGTACTCTTCCAGAACATTGTGCATGGATCTGATAATCCATGTTCTAGAAATCAACAATTCAACTAAAAATTCAAAGTGAGGAGAATAGGGTTATCAAAAGATCCAGAGTTAACATGTGACAGCAAACTAGAGGAACTGGCTTTGTGTCACATAGCAAAACAAGAGCTGGGAGAAATGTTAATTCTGTCTCAAAATGTGTGGTGGACACAAGCCCTAAGGAGAGAAAGAAATTATTTACAGTAAAGAACAGTCTTGATCTCCAAGAGTGTACAACACAGCAATGTTCTAGAACAAAGACAACTGAGAAAACAATTAAAAGGTGTGGCAACTTGTGGGTAATTATGATTACCTGCAATTGCAGCTGAGTAGGCTGAGTGATTATTTTCCAGCCCTGTACTCCATATGTAGTTTGCATATGCAACACGTAGTCATGAAGTTCTTACGATCTTGATTCAGTTTTTCTTGGATAACAAAGACTGTGACAACGCTAAAATAGAAATAGTGATAGACATATGTTACAATTGATCTAATTCTTACAATCAGCATATCCCTTTAATTGAAGCAACAAAACAATATCAGAACAGATTCCTCAAAATCCTCCAATTGACCCTACATCATAAATCTGTCAAAAATTTCTAAAAAAGACAATTATTCTGTTATATTTGTATGCATTGATTCAGGAATCACAAGTTATCTCCCCATGGTTTCTCAGCATCACACAGGTGACACAGTTTACTTTTCATGGTAGTGATTTATTTCCCTTCCAGACTTCAAAACGTTTCCCATTTGGCTAAAACTTCTGCTTTGCTTGTTGGTGGATAAACCCTATAGTTGTAGTGAACTTCACTGGATATTTTTCACCCCTATTAAATACAAATTCAATTGCTAAACATCCTAAAAATATATTTGTAATTATCTTTCAATTCAACAAAACTATATGGGATGCCCTCAGGATACCTGATGTACAGTTCTTAAAATAATATACTTCTTTTGGAGTCCATGTTATATAACTTTAATTTCTGTGGAATTAAAATTTTATAATAATATTTTACACACTTCAACATGAATTCTCACCTCTTTTGTCTAGCAATCCTCCTAAATAAAGAAATATATGAATCTGCACATAACACCTTTGAAGCACTTGTGAAAAGTAGATACAAGTATTTCAGGGCAAAGCTCATCTGTAGGAGAGTGATTATCAGGTTGTGTGAATACAGAGGGAATAAATTATGTACTCTGGGTAAGACTTTGTGTATGAGCAGGCAACTACTAAAAGCTTGCAGGTAGAGAGGGTCATAGTGAGATATAAAGCACTGAGAAGGTGATGGGGCAAATTCAAGAAGGCAAGTAAACCTGAGAAGGCTAATCCTTCAGACACTTCAAGAAGTAGCACCTTTTACAGATCACATACTGTGCTTTTGAGCCTTCTCTTATCACAGGTGAAGAACATTAACTTGAATGAGTTATTCATTGATTAGCACAGTAAAATCAAGTTGGTCTTGATGAAAGGTAGCACTTGTGTTAAGAGAGAAAGGTTCATATCCTTAAGTCTTTTCAGTCTGAAATCTTTTTAAGATTTAATCTCATGTTTTAAATTTCTTTTTCAAGCTTTACAAAATCTTTTGATATTTTCAAAAATTTCTCCTATTCCTAGTTATTTTTTGTTTGTAAGTAGAACAAACTGTATATGTATTAACTGCCAGCAATATCAGCAGGACCTTTGGAAATTTCAGTCTGTATAGAGATTTATATTTGTGGGGAATACAGAGTAGATAGATAGAAAAGATATAAAGTTTTTGGTTAATTATTGGTTTTTTAGGAATGAAACTGCATTTATTATCTGGAATGCTTATCTTGTTACTGAGCGCATAAATTTGACAACCCAACTGCCATGAACCAACAGGTCTCCCAGAGATGATGTGGATGTCCCATCCCTGGAAATGTTCAATGTGGGCTGTAAATGCCAAAAATTCTATGGTAGCTTCATGTTTGAAGAACTACTCCTCTTTCTAAATTGTATCAAAGCAGAAGATGTTATGGACCAAGACAAAAGCTTTGTTGAGAATGATAAAAGTTTTTCCTGCCTGGGAGATAAACACGGGGTTTATGCCGTGCAGATAGAGTCAGAGAAGTTCTGGCTTTTCAGAACAGATGGAGACAGAAAAGTTCTGGGTTTTTGAGACAGCTGGAGCCCCTGTCCTGTTGCAGAAGCTGTTTTGTGTTTCTGTTAATGTGGATCACACAGAAAGAAAAAGACATAATGATTTTCAGGGACTTAGCCTTGCAAGTATAATGTTATGTTCTCCCAGAACCTGTAACATGGCATACGCTATAACTTTGTCTTTTTGTCTCTTATTATTGAAAGCACTGGTTCAGATTTTACCTCAGGCCTCACAAAATCTCCTTTTCTCCCCCCACAAGTCTACCTGAATGTCACAGCATCCTGTGATTTATAGCAGTTATACTGTTATCTGCTTTTGTCTGCTCACCTGCTGTTTACGAATTGTGTCCTTGTCTTTTGTCAACCACCTGTACTTTGCTTATCACCTCTGCTTCTGTGAACCTCTGTGGAAAGTCATCAATGCTTGCAGGTTTTTCATGAGAACTTACTGTGACATAGGCAGAATTTTTTCCTCTTTCATGTTTGTAATATCCAGTTCTGCTCAAGAGAGAGCGCATTATGGTGGAAAGATTAGAGAGCATGGTCCAAACTACATTCCCATAAAAAGGAAAAATGAGGGATGGTGTATTTTCATCTCCCCTGAATACTCAGCCTTTCTTTAGTTTCCTGGTACAGGTGGCTACCATTCATAGAGCTATCAATTTCTTTGCCCGTTTTAAAGCAGCTATTATTTATGCCAGTCCCTGCTTATCATCCTCTTTATTCGTTTAGACAAGAACAGCTACAAAACATTTTAAACAGCTTGAGATAAAGGTTAAGCTTAAAGATCACATGTTATCATGCACAGCTTCAAAATAATGGGTTAAATCTGCTTCAACACAATGTTCCGAAATCATGCCTTTAATGTGCATTTAATTTGTGCCACTCTTTCAGATGTAAGAAATGTGAAAACATGAACCAAGCTAAAAAGCTATGGCCCATAAAGAAAATCATCTGCAGTAGCATAAAAGGTACATGCTACACTTTTTTTCGCTAGTCTTCATATGCACAATCATACAGAACTGAAAAACACATCCTTCTTCAAATGACTTTTATGACTCTATCTTTTAATAAAAGTATGCATGAGTGACATATGTCTCACGAAAGAAATGTGATTGTTGGAAGTTCTGCATCTATCCTTTAAGTAATTTTAGAAGTTTTTGCATTAGAATTATTGTTATATTTTCAGCCCTAGGTACAAACAATAAATCATCACTACGTCTTGCTATTGAAACAGATCACTTAGCCATTCACCATTTGCCATGGGATGCTCTCCAGATGTGTTGCATCTGAATTTCTCTGAATTTTCACTTGAGCACTATAAAGTTAATCTGTTGTTTAGCACACCAAAGGAATTGTTAAGTATCTGCTAAACATGATACCAGTTTGCAGTATTCTGGTGTAAGGATTCTTTTATTCTCTTTCTTCCCTCTCTCCATTCCACTGATCTTCAACAATACTTCACTGTTGCAATGCTGTTCTTTTTCCTTCTTCAAAGTATAATTTTATGCTAATCCTTGAGCTGTTGAAGAGGGCATTAGCTTTCAGCTCATTTTCTGCTTTGTTGTTCTAGGAAAACTTTGTTACTTACAACCTGGCACAACCTGAACTATCCACAAACTGCCTATTACTTCCATGGTTTAAACATTATTTTACAGTTTGATAGAGATTACATGATAAGGATGCATGGTCCCTCTGTCTACTGTATATCTCACAATCTAATTGCTGAGAGGACTGCACTTTCATCTCTATGTTGGAATATGGCCCAGATTCTGGATTTCAAAGCAACTAAAAGGAAGACAATCATTAAGACAATGTTCCCTCAAATCCCAGTTCAAATGATCTCAAAGTCTATGCAAAACACAAATGTTGACCTCACGGAACACCCCAACCTCCAGAACAGTTCACAAAGTTCTGAAAACACTTGCAAACGTATTTATGAAACTTCTTTTATTTTTATTGTGGGCAAAATATCCCTTGGTTGCCATTAGTTTTGTTTAAATCCGGTGGAAATATTCAGAGCTTGCCGATGTATTCAACAATTCAGAAAAGTGGCTCATCACCTCAGTTTAGCTCAGTCTGCACGATTGCTTGTTTACTCAGTCTCCACTTATTTTTTTCAGGTTCACTATCAGGCTAGACAGCTCTGTCAACTCAAAAAGACATGCTTTTTTCCATCTATTGATCTCTGTTGCTCTTCCAAATCCTTTAGTATTGGCTCTTAGGATTACTATAATGCTATAATCATTCTGTTAAGGATTCAGATTTGTGGTGGACTAAAAGATGGTAACATCAAAAGGATTGAAATGCCCTTGAAGCAATCAATTTTTGTTCATCAAATACAAATGCTGAGAGGCTGCTTTCAGCTAATAATTTATAACTGAATTAATGACACATGGCTTCCGTCAGTAATGGTCTCCTCTTTGGAATCTCTTTTTTCTCTTTCTGTGATCTGATTTCATATTCTGGGAAAGGAAATCAGAGTGGTACAGAATTTAATCAGAAATGGGGACTGTCTGAAGGTAAAAGCTTAGCTTTCTTGCTTCAAATTGAGTGCTGCTGAAATCTTTATCCTTCAGTTTTGGCAAATGTGTATTTTAAGCCAGTGCTACTCATGTGGAATTGTATTTCAACTTTTTTATCCTACTTACAAAGAATCACAGAGTTGTGGGAAGCATCTTGGAAAAATCTTAAGTCACTTGCACGTGTAGGTTTTCAAATACTTTGGTGAATGAGAAATTTTTCATATTAACAGAAGAGTGTCAAAAAATGGTTATAGGCAATTCACCTTTTCTCCCACCAGCCTCCTCCTGCTTCTGTGCTGGATTGTGACAACAGGTTCAGAGTAAAAATGCCACTTTTGCAGTCTAAAACAAACTTAAAATAGTTGACTCTCATTTCCTAACACAGTATTATTTTTCCTTTTCTACTTTTTTGGTCATTTGAGGTAAGTGGTTATTTTCAGAAAGTCTATACAAAACTTTGCCAACTTTTTCTCTTTGTTTTCCACTCCCCCCTGAAATTGTGTGAAAAGGGGAATATGCCCCAGACTTATTATCTGTCAAAACATTCTGAATAAGCCTAGCATTAAAAAGCCAGATAGGGTTAGAAAATAAGGAGAAAAAATTTTTAAAAAGGGAGAAGGAAAAAGCAAATAGCCTTTATAGAGGAAAAGTCATACACCTGAATAAGTGCCAAATTATTGAAGATGTGCAAAAACTAATCTCAGCTTCATGATGTCTCCTCCCTGCTAAAGGACAACCTAATAACCCCAGCTGTGGAATGAGGTTGCTTGGTGATGTTGTTCTGTTATGGTGTGGTCCCTTTTTATAGCTGTCAGATATGTCACTTAGTGTTTGGGGTTGCTTTGCAGGGAAAAAATTGCTGTGGTAGCAAGGAAAAAATAACCAAGATATCACCTTTAGGAAAGAAATGTCCCATTGATCTAGTTATAGCCTCTTCCCTTCTCTTTCATGAAGCAGAGATAATCAGAATCAGTGAAGTAACTTAATTAGTGTTGTTTACACTTTTCTTACATGTGTAGTGTGATGAGATTCACAAGTAATCTTGGGTTATAAGTTATTAGCAAAAATGGCAGGTAGAATGCCATGTCTCTTTTACATCTTCTAGGTAATATTACAGATATGTTTCCTTTCATACAAGCCATCTGTTTATGTCCAGTGAATCCTTTTCTCCATTTCCTTTCTTCTTTTCCCATTATCTTACACCATCTCCCTCTCTCCCCCAAACTCCCTGCAGCTTATAATGGGTTTAGAAATAGATCAAGTTACTTATATTAAATAGCTGAAAGTACTTACTCAGGATAATTCTTTTATGACATTTTGTGTCCAATTAATACTAAATCTTCAGTTGTAGCAAGTCTTCAACATAGCTCTTGCATTGGAACTTATCTGTGGTGCTTCTGTATTAAAAGTGTATGTGGCATGGATATCATCACACATCATTCTTAACATATCAGTTTTCAGAATTTAGAACCTTTAAGAGAGACCTAACTTACAGAAGATGCAGTATCTGAATTTGTTGATTCTCAATTAAAAAACAACTAAAATTCTGCAGGGTGCTTAGCACTTCATATGAACCAAAGCTAAACCTCACACAAAGACTTGCAAAATTAGATCAATAGATTAAAAGCAAATGAAATATGAACCTTAAAAAAACTGAATCAAAGATAGTCACCGAAAGTTGAAAGCAAGTACAATAACTGGGTCCTTCAAAATACTCACACTTGACAACACTTGAAAAAACAATGTCATTTTTAAAAAATGTTTCAAATAAACTGAGATTTATTCCAAATAAAATTTACAAAATAACTGAAGAACCATAATAAAAAAGATCAATAAAAAAGCTTTTAAACTAATTGAAAACGTTGTAACATTAAGCTTTATGCTTAATGTTACATGCTCTTTTCCTTACATGCAGTCTTTGGCAGGCGAAATTTTGGTTTAAATCCTCTCCCACTCTGCAGTTTGATGCAGTCCAAATGTCTTCACTACTGAGAATGGAGCAAATAGAACATTTCTCTTCATAGAGATAGGTTGCGGTCCCCAAGCTCATTTATGACAAATACCTGAACCTTCTCGAGTTTTGTCTTCTAAGTCAGGAGTTTTCATCATCTTTTACTCCTTTTGTGGTCTCTTCTGTTAGTTTTTCAGTGTTTAAGCTGAGACAAAAATATGCTAGAAGCTACACCTCATATCCAGCCCTGTGGAAGGGGCCTCAAAGAGTCGACTCTTCAGAGGCCTCAAAGATGTTAAGCAATGTTTGGCTCCAGGAAAAAGACAGAAATGTCTGTTTCTTCAATGGGAGGTTCCGTAGGCCTTGGTTCCTTTCATTTTGTAAGGTAACAAGTCATCTTTCTTTCTCCTTACTTGTATCTCTGGGCTCACAACACCTCAGTGACAGTGCTGAGAATGACTACTGCAACCTCAGGGATCTCCAGGCACACAAAATCTTAGCAGCTTTTGCAGCAGCAAGATGAGGAGAACAAAGAGCCCACAGCTATCCTTTTGTCTGAGCTGGATTCCTAGAGAAGCTACTGTTTCAAAGTGCAGAAGATAACCCCTTCCAGAAACAGTAAGTCTGGCTCCCCGGGGCTGTCCTTTTTTCACTTTTTATTACAGGATCAGCCCTATCCTGAGCCCTCAGAGCGGCACAAGGAAATGTCACCCATACAACAAGAAGCTGGCTCCAATTACCAGCCTTTAATCAAGAGGCATGAAGATGCTGAGGTGCTGTCATCCTACAGACACATGGCTGTGAACTCAAAATCTGCAACCAACTTCAATGGAAGGGTTCACATGCCTGAAGGTTCAGCTAGTGAGTAACTTCCTGCCGGAAGACTGGTCGTAAAACTTCTGAGTACTTCAGTGACTTTGGGGGCAATGGACCACCGAGCTCTAGGAGGTACATTTTGTGTGAAGGCAGAAGAAAATTGTTCAAATCAGCTTCATCATTAAGACAATAAAAGTACTTCAATATGCTGTTTATCCCAGTAGTTCCTACCACTGTTAATCAGGTTGCAGTCTCAGTGACACCTGAGTTTGTGGTAATGGTAATCTTCAGAAGCAGATACCTTAGAAAACAAACATCACTCTGGTAGAATAGTAAGCAATGTCTTCCCTGTCTCGATCAGGATTGTAGGCAGATGTTTATCACTCATAAATTAATTCACACAATTGAAAACATTGCTAAAAGAGACTGTTAAACCCCTTCACTAATCTTGTTTGGTAGTTAATGGTCCCAGAGGTTATAGCTGATACCTGGAAGCTATAACTGGATTGAAAAGTGCAAGTGGAAACACCTTTTTTTACTTCTCATCTGGCCTTTGAAATACAGGAGAAAAGGAAATGCTGCACACAAGACATGTGACCGTATTCAGTAGACATTTGAAGTCTCATCTTCTATGGCAAGACCACAACAGCTATTTTTCGGCCTGTAATAGGTACCCTTGGTCTGAAGAGGGAGAACAAGAAGTGCTGAGAACGTGTATTCAGCTTTATGCTGAGGCTGAGGGCAGTCAGTAGCACTAAACACACAACACTTTCCTCTTGGGACAGAGCCAGCTAAGAAATCCCACACCCACAATGTCAGCCATGGTGAGAGGGAAATATTCACAATTCTTCCTTTGCTGTGGGATATGTCCCTGACTACAAGAAACTGTAAAAGAGTTTTCATTCAAAATTCTGATGTTATACTATTTTTTTGGGAAGAAATCGGAAAAGGGGCTACCAGGTTACCAGGTTACTTACATGTTCATACTTAGGATCTGCAAAACATCCTGCTATTTCAGAGAAATGAATGTAGGTTCATATGGTCAGTGCTTTACAGGTTCACATTTGTTAAGCAAAAAACCCCAGTGGTTATTACTAGGTTTTCCCCATCTTTGTTGCATACAGCCTAAAAAAAAAAAAAAGCCATTATTTTCAGAAGTATGGCCCATCTCTACAGCTTTTTCATCATACATAACACACAACTGAGAACTTTTTCATCCAATAATGACAGCAAGGACTGTGACATCTAAGCTGGAATTATTTTTTATTGGGAAAAAAAATACATCTAGAAAAAAAAATCAAAATATATTAAGACATAATATAAAAATCCAACCCCGATAGAAGTTCTGGGTAAAAATATGAAGTAAATTATACTCATTGTTTCAAAGACTTTATTTTTTTTACTGTTATTCTTTCTTGTTATATACCCAACAAATTAAGAAAGATTATTTAGTGTCATATTTATTTCACACAGGCACCAGGAGGGTACTATGAAGGTAATATAGTTAGAACACAAAATATGGGGCAAGTCACTTTAAAAAAAAAGACAATTTTCTCTATGAGTTCTGTCTCTCCATGAATTTACATATTGCATTCAGGTTGGCTGGAAGTGGAGGTGTCAATATTAATACAGAGTCTGGTAAGGTTCCTGAACAGCCAAGGCAGTACATTTCAGCAAAGGAAGCATCATTTATCTTAGCACTGGTTGGGAAATGAGGGGCAGGGGGTGGGTTATGTAGTTTTCTGTCATATGGGTTGGAGTCCTTCGGGTTGACCTGAGCAGTTCCTTGTGTGCTGCTCATTTTGTCACCAGTTAACATAAGCTGATGGACTCAGCTGCAATAGACCCACCCGCAACAGACCCACCCCTTTGGAAAGCAAACTGTGCAGCTGAAAGCCAAGACAGTGCAGGGCTTAAATCCTCCTGGGTAGCACTTTAACCATCACTGATGTGGGTCTGATTTTCCAGCTTGCTTGCATTTGCTCTTAGTTATTTTTATAAGGATCTCAACACACCGAGTTCATTCTTTGTATTTTTCTATTGATTTTTCCACAACTGATGTGAAATAGAAGTATCTTTCAGGCTCTTTGTTTAACTGCATTTCCTCGTGTTTTCCCCCTTAATCTTTGTAAACTTAGGTCTTCTTGAGGTTATGGCAGTATGTTTGTTATCTCTTTGTGTCACGTGATATTTATCTAGCTGTGACTCTGATACTGCTGGTGTTTCTGAAAAGACACTGGGTTCCTCTGTTATCTTTCTGCAGGTGTTGGATTTGCGTCTCTCAGTGAAGTTTGGTATCCTCAGTAATTGCTGACAGTCTTTAAAACCAGCAATCCATGATTTTCCCTGAAAGTTTACCTCCTGATAAACTGAATTCTTGTTACAGAGTGAAAATATACCCAAAAACTGAGAGGGGTAAAATAGCTTACTAAATTTTTGCCACTTGACTGGCTAACTCAACTGCACATTTTGAGTCCTGAAATGCAAAAGGAGATAATCAATATAACAACTTGGGACTTCACCATTTCAGCTGCTGGGGTTTTGCCAGTGAGTACAGTTCATCTGCTCAAGATTTTGTCTTCAAATTACTGTAGAAAATATGGATCATCAGATTTCATCATTTTAAAAGCATTGTCTGACTTCTCAACATGTAGGGTTTATACAGGGGAAAGCATTTTTTCAGCTTTCATTACAAGTAGGACATCTTACAGAATAAAACCTTATGTGGTTGTTTTTCTGAAGTGTACTTGAAAACTTGTAAGTTCACAACCTCAGGAAAAAGTAAAATTTAGTTACTTACAAGAGCTGACCTTTATCTGGAGGCTGAACAAAATGTAATCTTGGAGAATCCTAGAGGCGATTGTTTAACTGTGGGTGTATTCTGCTGGATTTACAGCTGACAGAAATCTATTATCTACCCAGAACTATGGGTTTCTCTTTTATTTTTTTGATGCCTGAAAACACAGTAGCAGCAGTAGCAGTAAAGTTTACACACATTGCAAACTTTGGAAATAAGATAGAAAAAAAGAAAACATTTAAATGGTGCTATTTTGAAATAGACTGACCTTCTTCAGTAGTTTTCAAGCATCAAAGGATTGTGTACTTTGTCTGCAAGTTAGTTTTCTGAATAAATTATTATTTTGATTCATCTCTTCATCATCTATTTTTAGCCTTTTGGGAGACTTTTGAAAGCTAAAGTTTTTGCATTTTTTTCTTTCCTTGGTTTGGATCATATGGTTTGGAAGGTTAGAGTTCTTTCTTGCCGCCTGACAGATTCTCACACAATTACCCTTCCAGAAAATTCACCCTCACTGGAACTTACTTCTTAGGCATTCCTCCAGTGCCCCCTGCACTTGTGGATGTCTGTATATTCTGCTGATCAAAGACTGTTCTTCTCCATCCACTTATCAAATGTTTTATTTTTATATAATATGCCTGTTGACACCACAGCTGCTTTTTTGAACTGGGGAGGGGAGAAACGCTGTTGAATAGAGGAGATTACCTTAAAACTGAACTGTACATTTCTTTGCACTAGGTGCAGAGCTGTAGTTGTGAGCAATAGTAGTATTAAAAGCACAGTTAATTTTCTGTCAGCTCCTTGGATTTCTGAAGAAGGCAAAATAGGCCTCTGTTCCTCTCAAAAGCTTTCTTGAAGGTGTGCTGTAGACCGTACCAACTTTTGAACACGCCATAACTCTGCCAGGGCCCAGTCCCACGAAAATTTCCATCTCTTTAAAATAATAGCATCAGACTTGTGATGCAAAATACAGCCTGTGAATTCCTTGTGTTGCTCTGTCTGACTTCCATTGATTATGAGGCACATAGGCATAATATAGAGTCTCAGACATTCTCTCTCAACTCTCTAATAGTTATTTGGACTCATCTATGAACCAGGGATGTGCTGTCTCCTCCCCATGAAACATGAACAACTTTACTGTATTTAGAGAAGTTTAGAAGAATTTACTTCCCTTTATAAAAATTGGATTAACAATACTTCCTGGTACAACCAGGATTTTGCATGCTAATTTAAGTACGAATTTCCAAAGTGTTTTTCCTTTTGGCCAATGTCAAATATGATTTCCCTGTAGGCAATTCTAGTTAGAGGAATGTTTTTCAGCTTTAAGGATATAAAATCTGAAGAATACAATTGGTTGCTTACTGTTTTAATGCACATAATAGCCCTCTTAATAGATTTAAGTGGCTGATTCCTACATGTTATATGCCTTGCTCTCACAGTTACATACTTTGGACTCAGGAAAATACCAATCACCAAAGTGTCCAAAGTCTGTCCAAGTCCCTCAAGAGGAACTATGCTCCCTGAAAGATTTTCTCATCAACCAAACTCCTCTTTGTGACCTTGCTTACCTGCTATAACCAGGACACAATCAGTACAGAAACCAAACGTATTTTTGAGAAAATAGACTGCAAAATAGATAAATCTTGCTTAGAAAATGTCCAAATTTTCCATTGAAATAATCACTAAATGAAAAAATTACAATTGTCCATCAAGTTTTTGTACTTTTTTAAAGACCCCTTGGGAAATGTTTCTATTCTTTGAAAGCAGTATAGATTTATACATCCTTGACTCTTCAATGTGAAAAACAGAACGTGCTTCTACATCTTGTTATAACCAAAATCCTCAAGAAATTATTCATTAAAAATTAATATTGTTTGAGGAGCTGTTGCAACTGATAATGCAAAAGAATTTTTTCAAAGGATAGTTAAATACCAGGGAACTTATTGTTCCAAAAGTCTTGTCATTATTCTATAAACTGCTAGGCTGAAATTATCACTTACTGAAGTACTGGCATAAATGGTAAATGTCAGTACTCTGCAAAAGCACTTAGCAAAAGGAGGCAAAATAGTCTGATGTAGGCAAAAGTATCTGGAGAATGTGGTTCAGGTAGAAAATAAGCAACCCCATCTCTTATGACATTTTATCTTATGCTGTCATGTTCATTAATATGCCTTGTGCATTTCCAACAATCTTTCTTCTTTTATCCTGAGGTGGGACTCTGGTGCCACTTGTGTCTCATTCCGCTGACTTCTTCAGCAAGAAATCCTTCTAGCCCTTCTCTGCTTGCAGAAGATTGCTGCTAAGTGCCATGAACTGCGTGTGAGTGTTCACTGGTTCACATTCTCTTACTGCAGCAGTCTTTCTTGAGTGAGGAATGGCAGCTGATGTCCATCCCACTGCAGGCTGAGTGAGAAGAGAGAGAATTTCCCTGCAGTTTGTCACCCATGTGGTTGTCTTCTCCTCTGTCTCATCGCCCCATGCTCTTGCTTCTTAGTTTATTTCTGAGCTTGAAAAAGGTGTGAAAAGTGGTGAGAGTAGTGCTTCAATTCAGCCATTTCTGCCTTATCTGGGGATCCCATTACCCTGCATAGCAGAGCAGCTGCAGTTCCACCAGCATGATGCCCAGCTGTTTAATAGAAGTCAGAGTAATTTCCTTTGTTTTCTTTCATGCTCCATGTCCATCTTCACATTTGGTTTGGGGCTCTGCTGCTTAGAGTCACCTTGTGGTGAGGTTAGTGAATTCCCTGCTCCAGAGCTACAACCCTAGACACACACAAGGGGAAAAACCACAAAGAGATGAAGGAAATTACTTTATCCAGCACAGATTGGAAAATGTTCCTATGGTAGCACTCAGCAGCTCTTTCCTTCTCTGCTTTGCTGTCATTACAAAGACCATTTGAGGTAGGCAGAATGTAATATGAAATTCTGATCCGGGGAAAGTGGCTTAATCCCTTGCCTGTCTCAGTTTCTTACCTGAGAAACACCAATATAACAAGAAAGGAAGACTGCTCTCAGTACAGCTCCTCTTTCAAACCCGAGCAGCTTCACCTTTTGTTACTCTAGGCTGTTTATCTGGCCTTGCCTGCTGGTAAAACTCAAGTTAAAAAACTTGCAGCATGTATTTCAAAGTCTGCAAATAGTCAGCACTTTGGTTTTCCCTCTCACCAGAATGTTTCCTAAACTTTCCAGTGTTCATGTGTTATATTGCTATTCAATCAATCACTTTTTCTCCCTGAAGCATGTAACCTACTCAAATAACAGTGATTATACATTCATAATTGCAAAGCCAAAATAAAAGCCTAGAGCATATGGAAATGATCAGAATATGGTGTAATAGCAGCAATGCCGTTTACTGTATATAATCAATTTAGCACACCAATAAATACATACATATATAAAACTCTGACAAGCACACTATTCTTTTCTATAAAACTTTTCATTTAAATTCTGGTGCCATTGTTTTGAAATAAATTTTCTTGTCACAAAGATATGGCTTTTTATTTGATTCAGTCTTATTGCATCATTAAAATATTGGTATCTTTTATGTTTTGCAAACATTTGTGGACACACCATTAACCAACATAAAACACAATGCAGTAACAAATGCCTGTTTTATGACTGCTGTCAGACTATATATACTCTCTAATGGTCTAGCATTATCAGCAATCTAAGACTAAATTATCACAAGTTGTCTATGAAATACAAGACACATATATAATCTCCAGGAGTCAATGTATAGAAACATTAGAATTAAAGGTTCAGGCAATCAATTCAGCCAAAAATGCAGTTTTGTAGAGGTATTTTTCATTCAAGAAACAAAGAAGGAACAGGAAGGAAGCAGCAAGTTATTATCAAAAGGATTGCCCATACCCAAAGAAAATATAGTTTCTCTAGACATTTATGTACTGTCAGCAGGAGGAATGAAAAAAGACGAGCTAGAGAAAGAGGGAAGGAATTTGATAAAGGTGCAGTGTTTATGTCTTTATCAGTTTTATTATAAATGCATTTTGATCAGTGAAATTGTTCCATTACCTGTTAGATTGATTTGTGTTGTTCTCTGACACTTTTTACTTAGCCTGAGAATTTTACTGTGTGTCTATAGGAGCAGAAGAATTTAAGACAAGGGTGATAAATTGCTAGCAACATATGGTTTGTTCCAAGTTGTGTGAAAAAAACCTGCGCTGCTGGCAAATGCAACTAATGAAAGTGTATCAGGGACACTAGATTTAGATAGTGATAAGGTCTAAAGTGTTTTGTTCTGTATGTCAGGGTTGGCTATGGTCAGCAGTGAACATATACAAGAAATGAATTTGCCTTTTGCATGATGACAATTCAAAAGTTTTGGGGGTTTTTTTATCTGCTGTGTAAACCCTAGAAAAGAACATTTTCTTTTGGTTGTCTTCTCTTCTAAAGGTGATGACAGGATCAATTTCATTGGCTTAGCATGACAGTATTAATCATGACGGTCTGTCAAGATATATAATGGCAATATATTGGAGATGCATCTTGGCAGAATGAGCTTCATAGTATGAATCTCCCTTTTATTGTAGTCTTTGACAGCAACAGTTTAAAGGGTAAAGAGAGTTCTAAAATCTTGGCACCACAGACAGACCATGTCAAGTAAAGAGAAGCAGAGAGGAAGAAAAGCAAACAAGTTTCAAAGAATGTGTCCAGACTCTCAAATGCATTTCTAATCAAACAGCAAAGCAATCGTGATTTAGTGAGATTCCAAAGTATGCCATTTACTCTTTATCAAAAGGTTTGTGGGGGTTTTTTTAACTTTCTAAACTAAAAAAGGTAGAAGGCACACAATAGTCTGCTACCTAAAATGGTTTCAAAATACAAATGTTCCCTGTTTAGTTTACTTTTTGGATTAGATGTGTCAGTCCCAACAACCCCAACTAACCTATGCTCTAGCCTATCCTCTGTGCATCTTCTTCTTCTTACAGAGATTATACCTCATCTATTAGGATCTTTTTATTTTTGTTCCCACTGCTTCCACAGACTTTCTCCAAACACTTCGCTACTTTTGAAGATCTACATTCTTTGTCATCTGTTTATTGTCCTCTAATGAAAGTGTTGGAGTTGTTTATGGAATACTAACTAAAGCCTCTCTACCCCTTTCCCTTTGGAAGTGAAATGGAGATATTTCCATTGACTTAAAGAAAAATAAGTGGCATGGAGCTGATTTATCTTATTCACAATGAAATTTGCTGGGTATCATCTTCTCTTGCTTGCTTTAATTTTTAAGACTGTATGACAATAATCATAATTTAAGAAGTATTTTTCTCTATGTATTTCTATTCTCCTGATTAATCCAATACATAAAAATTGGGAAGTATTATTATGGTTTATTATTCGATACCTTCTTTTTGAACTCTTGGGCCTTTGCAATGATTTATAGGACTGTGTTATGCTTCTTTCTCTTCCCTTTCTTTCTGTGGAATACAATATTACATGGAAATTATAAGTAGATTTATTGTAAAATGGGAATGGGAGGTTGTTCATGAGTAACATTACAATTTTTCTGGTCTCAGGAGATGTACTGTCCTTAAAAATATGTAGTAACTTAGAACACTAAGAGCAGGAAGATCCATCATGGCCTAATTCTTTTCCAGTTGTACTGAAAATTAAAGCATAGCTGAGACCCATTTCTGTATGGAAACCACAGACCTGGCGTTCAGTATCCTCCTAGACTAGACACTTACAAACTGCATTTATGTAAACTCTCTTGAATTCATTGGCTAATACTTATTTGAGTAAGGACTGCTTACCCAAGAAAGGATTTTCAGGCTCAAACCCTGCTTCAATATTCTCCACTTCCACCAGGCAATTATCTCACCCTCCTGAACAGATTACAAATTATGCAGAACTATAAATGAGGTTGAAAGTGCAAGAGGAAAATAGAGGTAATGTATGAAGTATGCATCATACTATTAGAATTCTTAAAAGCAGCATGACTTACAATTTGGATACAGCATAAGCATTAACATAAAGATGAATAGAAGATCCTTTGCTAGTTTGAATATTGCATGTGAGACTTTAAAAATGGAAACAGAAAATGAATGGGGAAGAAGCAGAGGCACTCTGTGCTACATGCTAACTTAAACAACAGTTTTTGTAACTTTAAAAAAATGGAAATACAATATACAAATATAAAAGTTTATTGAAAAGGGAGAAATATTTTCTGTTTAAGTTTCCACATATTCACAATCTTCTCTTTCTGCTGTGTTTTAAAGGGCTGTGATTCATTCAGGGATATGTGCAAATCATGGGAAAACAGTGATACTAACAAATGGAAATGAAAACTTCAGGATGCAGCATTACAGAAGCATTTTAAAATTTTTTTCATATCTCCTGATGAATAAAAATATGAATATTTTTGTTGGAAATATTGCTGAAGTAAAGTGGTGTGTTTTACTGATGAATTAATTTCTTAAATTGGACAAAAACAAATTAAAAACACTCAAAAGAATTAAAATGAACATAGTACTGGCAGCTGACCAGAGCGAGAAAAATCAGTTTGTGAAAAGCTGGTGATGAGGAATTTGCCAAGGAATGTGCTGCGGCAGTACTCAGGTCTCATCCATCAGGCAGCTGTAAGTGGTTTTGGTTTTTTTCCCTTTCTTACTTTCAAAATAAAATTATGTTCTTTCTTGAGCAACTGAAACTGCAGCTGAACTCAACTAAAAGTAGATTTGAGGAGACAGAATTGTCCTTTTTTTTTTTTAATTTGCTAATCCATTACATTAAACATAAACAGTTTTTGATAACTCATCTTGCAATAGCAGAAACTTTCCACAGTAATTCCAGGAGCTGAAAAACTGATCTTGTGGTGTTGGTCTCATACATTCTGAGTTAAAGGTGCTGGTCATAAACAGTTAGAAAAAAAATATTTTATTTTCTCCTGGACATTTTTTGCAATACCATTGCACGCAAAGGATTGCATAAATAAAATTGCCTGCATAAGACCTCCTGGAAAAAGTCTACATCTTGGCACTTACATCTTTTTTAAACTTGAGTTTTTGAAATAAAGTCTGAGTTCTTAATGCTGTTTTTCAGGTGTAGGGAAGTCAGTTCAAAGACAATACCTTGCTAATTAATACAGTGTGGGGCAATTTATCTTTTCAGTGCTAGCAATTTTTCTTGGTTATCTTTTTCAGTTTCTGGGTGAAGTAGTCTCCAATGCGGGAAAAATACAAATAGTTTAGTCATAGTTTGGTGAAAGACTACTTTATTTGTACACACTTAATGGTATTGTTTACTTAAAAATTGAGTATTACTTAAGTAATTTGATATATAGAGCTAAGTCAATAACTCTATATGGCCTGTACACCTGATCCTCAGTTGATGTTCCTCGTTTTTCACAAAAACCAGCCCAAAAGACTATTGAACAGATTTCTTCCTGTTGCCTGAACTTATTTAAACACAATTTTGAGATGTGCGCTGATGGAGAAATGAAAACAAAAACAAAATTAGAGTGACTACTTTGAAAATATAGTCTGTAAGAGGTTTTTTGTGTTCATCACCCACCTCTAAGATTTTTAAGTACTGTGTCTTGAAAATGGTTCCTGATTTCACCCTCAGCCCTCCTCTCTGAAACAAAATATTGAAATGGAGAAGTTATTCAGACTTACTTTTTCTGGAAAACTTCGTAAGCAATAAAATTACTATAGTTCTGCTGCCTACAGAAGAAGGATGTGGGTAACAGTGTCTCTGTTCTGCAGATGTGTTTCATTTGGGCTTCTCTACCATTGGCTGCAAGAGGTTTTGAGAGACATGGAATATTAGAACAATTAGATCATTAGCTACAACAAGGAGCTTGCTTGCTTCCCCCATCTCCATAGTTTGATATTATCTCATTATTTACTGTATCTTTTACAGATTGCATTACTGAAAAGTAGAAACAGTTTTTGTTGGTTTTTTTTTTTAAGGTTTTTAAAGGGTTTTTTTTTAAAGTAAGAATGCTTGATTTATTCATAGCTCTCCAGTAACAGATCTTTACTGCATGTGGGATCAACGTACAGTGCCACAAAACATATCTCAACCACAGCTATCCAAACGAAACAACACACGAAGCTCTCAGAAAGACAATCCCAAATGACGTACCACCAGTGACTAAACTTGTAGTCTCTGGCAAAAAAAAAAAACTGATTTTAGCTTAGCTATCATGTTAAATTTTATTAAAATTCATTACAAAAAATGATAAGGTGATTTTTTCAGATCTAGAGTGAATGTGATATAATATGAATTAGCATTTACAGTTAGAAAATGTGTCTTTTTCTGGTTAAATGATGGAAGGTACTGCATTTTATAAATGGGTTGAGAAGAAGGGAGTCCAAATGCTATGCTGGCAAGTTGCCTTTTTGTGATATGTCTGTAGGGTCATTACATATGGCTTTAAAACTTATTTTTAGAGGCTTATTATGATTTACTTTAAAAAGCAGAGAAAAAAATTAAAAGCAGTTCTCTTAACAGACCCTGGCAATGTTTTTTTTCAGACAGTTTTTTAAAAAGTGTTCATGTACAATTGTTTTGAGCTTTAATATTACATATTATCTACTTTAAGTCAAATGATATTTTGATGGTTTCCTTTTCTTTATCCTGTTTTAAAATATGTATTGGGTTGGACTGGATTTTAAAACACTAGATTTCTGGATTTTTACATTGATGTGTTTAATGCACAGTTTGTTCTGCTTCTGTGCACATAAATATTTAGTTGTTTGTAAGGATTATATCTTAGACAATGTAGATAGGAAGAACTGGATGAAGAGAGACCAATGAGGTGGTTTTTTTCATCAAATTCATACCGGATTTTTAGGTCTGTAGTTGCTCCTGAAAGTGTGATGATGTTTGAGGACTTTGAATTTTCTCTGAAAGAGTATTTTGGGCATTGGTTTCTCATTCGAAACTGGAGGTTTGCAGTGTAAGATTTCATCCATGACTGTCAATTTTTTTCTGTATCCCAAATATTGACTGTCAACATATCTAGACCATTTGCTTTCACAGATTTTTTGTGAAAATTCTGTAGAAGAATGGTTTATACACCACTGCCCATTATTCATAGTAGAAAAAGCTAACTAACCATGGATATCACTGGGATATGTCAATCTGACATTCTGACACTACAGTTGGAGAACTTACACTTTTTTTCTGTTTGCAGATGTACATTTATATTCCCATAACCAACAGCACTCTTAAAAAAGGCAAATCAATATTATATCAAAATTCCTTTTTTTGAAGGAGAAACTTCAAGAAAAGTTCCCCCCAACTAATCTTCAAAAACTCTAAAATTCTGTTCAATGCTAATGATGTCCTGTAAACTTTGAACTGGAGTACTTCATTTTGTATTCATCCATGTTAACTTTGCGTAAAAGGAGATTAGGTGCCACTTCAGTTCAACCATGCTGTATAGGAAACTTTTTAATGCTGATTATATTTCAAAGCTTAATGTTGATTACATTTCAAGGCTTATGAAATGGAAGAGATTCTAACCTGATGAACTATGATATCAAACAATTTTTAAAAGTAATTCTCTATAAATTATGAGCAATTTTCCTATTTAAAGGAGCATTAAACATTATAAATGGAACCCTGTCTTTTCTGCTAGAGAAAGATAGTGCCCTGATCTTCTTGACTTATACAATAAAGAGGAGTAGCATGTTGCATACAATAATCTCTGTCCTTTATTATGTTATGAATTTAAATAAACTTGTTGAAATAATTTCAAACAAACCCAATTCATTTAATTATTTCTGCTATTTCTACTGTTTCTAAAGTTGCTTGAATTTTTGCATTTATATTTCTCAGCTTTATTTTATTTGAGTACAAAACAGCCATAATAAATAAATAAACACATAAATATAAATAGTGAATAAATTGGCTCCTAAAAAGTGAAATACTAGATTGATCCAAAAACTCTTTCAAATAAAATGTGAATCTGGAATTTAATTTTAACTGAATGACTACATAGTAGTCATTCATGAAAGGTCCGGACATCTGCCACTTGGGTCAGAGTTACAAAGTCATCTTTACTGAGCCATTACCTCTAACAAATCCTCCCTCCTCATTTTTTGTACCGGAGGCTATGGTTTGTAACTAGGTATGTGGGAGGTTTTAAACTATTAAAAAATTTCACAATAATGCATTGTTATGTAAAGGATTGGAAGAAATGTTCTTGGAGGAATATTGAAGTGGAAAAAACAAGTCTCTCAGTGGAGTTAGCTGGTCGGTCTGCAGTTTCATCTGAGAACTAGCCTATGTGTAAAACTTCTCAGTAAGATAAACTGAATGTCTTCAGAGGTTATGGACAGATCAGGGTTTGCAAAGAAGTGCCAGAAACAGGATGGCTGGAAAGAGAAAAGATGCTCTGGGAGTATGACCTTGAGAAAATCTGAGATGTAACTTTTGGGTCAAATGTTGCCTGAAAAAACAGCTTGTATCTGTGGGCAAACCAACTGTCTCCTATCTGAGTTCTTTTGGGACTTCAGATATGCTCTATAAGTAAACAGGATTTGATCTAAGAACACCTTGATAGAATCAAAGTCTCCTCTGATCACAGAAAGCTGCAAAGCTGTTAAATTTGGCTGTTTGTTCACATCAGAGGAAGACAGTAGTATGGCTTTAAGTGGACGAGCCTCTTAATTTAGATTTTTTTTAATCTGTACATAAGGTTAGAGTACGTAGACTGAAATGCTTGGTTCAAATTTCCTTTACTGTTAAACTTTTTAATTACTGGAACAAGGCATTTTCTGCTGTATTCAAACAACTAATTTCACTTCATGTAATTTTTATCAATGAGGAATATTATTTGTGAATGTTCAGGAAATTAGTAAGTGTCCCATATTGTCCTTAGCTTATATTATTTCATACAAAGATGAGTCAAATGCACCATTCAGTGATCACTGAGCATTTAAACATTCCTATAATACCTTTGGCTGCTTCAGCAAACTGTCCAGACAGTTTGATGGCCTGATTTTACTCTTAATGTGATTCAACAGAAAAATGGCAGTGAACTAACAGTCTTGGAAAAAGTACATGTTCATCAAAGCCATTCTGGTAAACAAATTGTGGCAGCTCTATTAATCATGTCAGTTTTATACTTCCTTCTTGCTACCTTCCCCCCACTCAGTTTAGTTGTCACATGCTGTGTTTGCCTTATGTCAGCACAAGGATATTGGAATGAAGACAGACAAACCAATACAGAAGTAATATATTATTTAAGTAGTTCACCTGAACCCCACACCCTGTATGGCTCATGGTCAGTAAGCATGTCAGTGAATGAGGACTGAGCTATTTTTTCTACTAACTTGATTTAAAAAGAAATTTAAAAATGAGAATTATTTTTATTTCTGAGCTGGCTTAGAAGCACTATGCTAGGCTGTAGCTTCAGTATACATGTGATTGCTGCCTGTGTGAAGTAGTACTACCTTATTTTACACCTGCAAATTTGCATCACTAGGTAACCACATAATTTCACACGTGTAAATAGAGTTCCCATAAAATCTTACCATTTGTACACACGGAAACATTTCTGGGAAACTGTACGCTGATTTTACAGTCCACAGTCCTTTTTTGAAATTAGCTATGTGACAGTAAGATTGTTTCCAGATCTGTAAGGTTTTCATTTTTGTAAGAATACTGTGACCAAAATCAGAAAATAAATGTGGCTTTTTCTGTGTGCATTCACATTTTTCCATTTTGCTATGAAAACAAAACAAATAAGGCTTATGTAGAAATACTGGGAGAAGCCTCACATGTATAACCATCTGGTTTTCTGATAGCTATTTTTTCCTAGCAGTTAGGGTGGCTTCTTTAGCTTTTACCAGTTGTCAGGCTCAGGTCTTCCGCCCTGAGGAACTGCACACCTTGCAGACAGATGTGGGTATGTAAGAATCAGAATGACCCTCTCTCCCTTCCCTACACGTACTCATATCCCCACACATGACTGTTTATTGGGGAAGCCTTGTATGGTTTTTAACTTTGCCCCATTAGGACCAGTGACTGAGCTATTGGTGTAGCACAGCAAAGAGGAATTTCACCAGTGATCTGGCAAACTGAGGAAATATATCTCTAGCAAAGTTTAGCTGGAACTACAACTGGACTAATGATTTGTGCTAATGTTTCTTGCAGTGTGCACATAAACATTTTGATATGGGAAAAAGAACCTCACAGTCCAAACCAGCTACTTGACTTTGTATTTCACCTTATGTTAAGGAAACTATAGCTATAAGAGATCAAACACAGAAAAAGCTAAGGACCCAACTCTCATTCCTGCTTAAAAATTTTTATTCTATCATTTGCCCAGAGAAGTTGTGGCTGCCCCATCCCTGGAAGTGTTCATTACCAAGCTGGGTGAGGCTCTGAGCAACCTGGTCTAGTGAAAGTCATCCCTGCCCATGGCAGGCAGGTTGGAATGAGATGATCTTTACAGTCCCTTCCAACCCAAACCATTCAATGATTCTATGATCAATAAGTGAAAATTATCTTGATGTGCGTCAAGCTCT
The DNA here is from genome assembly GCF_000738735.6 of Corvus cornix cornix. Classification (NCBI taxonomy): domain Eukaryota; kingdom Metazoa; phylum Chordata; class Aves; order Passeriformes; family Corvidae; genus Corvus; species Corvus cornix. The sequence goes on from NC_047056.1 coordinate 73,523,008, forward strand.
GAAGAAACAAAATTGTCAGCAGTTTAGGTCAAAAATCATGTTAATTAATCTAAGGCAGGCTCTTTTTAAGGCAGTCCAGTTGTAGTATTCATATCCAAACTTCTTTGGCATTCTGTAGTTGGGGCTTGTCTCTATCAGCTGTGATATGGCTGAGTAGAAGTTAATGGATAAATAAGAGTTTGAAAGTTGATGCAGATGACTTCAATTAGTGTATTGATTCAAAGCTATACAAAAGTAACCAATTAATATTACAAAAAACCCAGCTGGAATAACAATTGGTGTATGTTGCTGCCATTTGTGATAGTGCAAATCTAGCCTGCAAAATTAGTTACATATTTTTATAATTTGTAAATTGATTACGGAGAATTTACCATACTACTTTATTTATACCTTCTTTTTCTAAAAGCAACAGATAATAGTTTGTTGATTGCTAGGATCAGTTTTATAATGTTTCATCTGACATTCTTAAGAAAGGAAATATGATGCATGTACAACATATAAATCCTCTAGAGACTAAACCCACTACTTATCCTGTGTCTTCAATAAAGTAAGAAAAATAAAGGAACTTGGTTTATGAACTAAAGGTTAGGGAAATTTCAGCTAAATACCAAACACAATGGAAATATTAGGAAAATTTCATTCAAAACTTGAAAAGGTTGTTAAAAATGATATTTTAAATAAAGTAGTAAGTAAGATTAGTAATGAAATCCTTCAGTAACAGCACAAACCAGCAATGCAAAACGTTTGCATTAAGAGAGAACATTCCAGGTCTGAAAATTCAGATCAAAGTATTTTTTTTTTCCAAAAATACCCCTTTACCTCTCTGAAGATACTAAAGCTGGCAAAATAAGCATGGCAATTGTCAATGAGACAGCACTATGTCTGATGAGCAGAATCACTGCTTCTAGCTAATAGAACATTATTCCAGCCAAATACAATGTTGTAACTTTTGGGTTGAGAAACTTGACTTCATGGAGTATCCTTGCAGCGCCTGCAAATTTCTTGCTCAAGTTCTAAGGATTTTTAAGTAGTATGAGGAAATATTTAGTGCTCAGAATTAGAACTGAATCCAGAGAGTTACTGGCTTTTTATATCATTGTTCAGAAACTTGTTTTAAACCCCTGCTCTTTCTTGCAAATTCCTCTCATTATTGGTCGCTTCCATTGAAGTCAGGAGTAGACATAACTCATAATCACCACCAAGAGGACTCTCACATGTCCTTTTATCTTTTAATTGTGTCAGAGGGCAAAGAACATCAGAGGATTCTTTTTCTAATAATAAAAGAAAGGTAGAGACTTTTTCATAGGGTGAAACATAAATAAGGTACTAAAACATTTCGATGCTTCATGGAGGAGAAACTATCAGAACCAGATTATAATATCCAAATGACTTTTAAAAATCCTACAAGAGGATGTAAGTTTTAGGTGCTTACTTATAACTGTGGAAAGCTGCAGAGGCCCTATTCAGCCACTGCCTAATGTGGAAGGCAGCATAAAGATAAGAACAGACTGCAATTTCTGAGTTTTATAGGCCCTCATGTTTTGTTTCTCTGTGGACCTGGGAGCATCTTAGTCTCAGTAGCACTGAGCAACTTGGAGCTTAATTCCTAGCCAAACCCCTCTGTGATTCAGAGGATTCATTCCTGACGGGCTTCGTCAGCTGTCCCCATAAGGGATTAATATGTTGTGTACACTCCCCCTCAACACATATTGCGATGGTGATGCCTCTTGCTCTATTCTTCTAGATGACATCTACATTGCCTTATTAATGAACCCCACATGGTTCCTTCAGGGGTAGATTCCCTGGGTTTCTGTTGTGGCCCTGACCCATGGGTATTGTGAGTGGGGTGTTGGGAACCCTGCAGAGGTGGGAACCTCAGATCTGGCCTTGCAGCACCCTCCTATATCTAGTTTCATGCTACCTCAGGAAATCCTCCTCTCCCCTAGATTTCCTACTTGAGGAATGGGAAGTCTGGGCTCACCACTGAGCACACACAAGGACCTACATGTCAGGTCTTCCAAAAACCTCCACTGTTCAGGTCATCCCCCTCCTGAAGAGTTGATCTGTACAGTTTATACCTTTCAACTCTTCCTACTACCTCATGTATCTGGATGACATGAGCTAATCACAATTTAATGACAATTATATGCCTTGACCACTTACTGTACACAGTCCTGGTCACTGACCTATACCCAGAAGAGCTGTTCTCAGCAGGTCCCAGCATCTCCTATCTCCAATGTCTGCAGCCAGGTTGTAAAATGTACAGGCTTTTTTTGCTTCAAGAATCACTTTCTATTTCAGCTTTCCCATTTTCCCAGCCCATGCTCTGCAGCTGGAATGCATGCATGTGGCAGAAGGGAAAACAACCTTGATATCAGAGATGTCCAGGACTCATGTAGTTTATTCTGGAAATGCACATCTTGATCCAGTTCAGGGCAGTGAGTGTTGTAGCAAGTCATTGATGTTTCTTGGGGACAGACACCCATCAAGAAGCTCATCATTCTCCCTTTCCCCAGCGATTTACTCATTTTGGTGGCCCCTACCATGCTGAAGTACTTGTTGCTTTTGTGTGTTCTTCTCTCCCACTTTTGGATTTGCACATAGCAGAGTTCACTGGAGTCCAGACTGAAGAAGGATAAGGCTGTTGGGATAGCACTGGGAAAAGGGCTTCTCAGTGAACCTTGAAAAGTGCAAATTCCATCCTTCCGGGAACGTTGTATATTGCATTGGTCTACCCAGGACAAAACTAAGGTGCTATGCATGTAACAGGTGTAATAATTTGGACAAAACCATTATACAGTGTATAATCTCTTTCTGAAATAACTGCTACAAAATACTCTTACTTGCAAAATTCTTGTATAATATTAGAAGTGTTTTATTTATTTGGACAATAAGAAAAAGAATTAAATGAAAGAAATTAAAATCAAATCTGAAGATCTTGTATCAGACTGAAAGATTGCTTCCTCAGAAGCTATGAGGTATTTTCTCCCACTAACCCCTTTTTGCACACTTCTGGGGATCTTGAGCACTTTTGTGGAATATCTGGCACTGGCCACAGCTGGATCAGGATGCAGGACCCCCCACTCAACTCACTCAAAATTTTGGTATTTCTAAATGAGGATTATACAAGGTTATTGCCAAACCTTGACGTATTTTGAGGAGTCTCCATGTATGCCTGATTAGTGGTTAACTTCTTGTGGGGAATAACAAACACACAGCACAGAAAAAATATTTGTGAGAGTAAATGGCCCAGAGAGAGCAGTGGCTGCTCTCTCTCCTACTAATGAGGAACCAAGATCAAAAGCAGAAAAAAGACTTGCTTTATGTGAGAACCCTGTGACTGAGCAGAGATCTGCATTCTCTGCTGCCCAGTCCTGAGTAGGTTTAGCCTGCTCTGCGGGTAGCTCTGTCTTGACATTTTAATGCAATGCAATTGATTGGTAACTAATCTGGATTATTTCAGCTGATTTTTTTTCTCATTCCTAGTGATTTTAAATTTTTTTCCATCAGTTGTTCTGGGTAAACCAAATAAGAAGTTTTTCTAATTCTCTCTGACTGATCATACTTCCTCTCTGGCATTAGCCACTTTTTTTGACATGGCATTCTTTTTGTTCCGTATCTAATTTAACTTTTCAGGCATTTCTTTGGTAATACAGGGAGGAAATCAACCAGTGCAAAATGTCCTCTTTTATAAGCAAAGCTTCCATAAGAAGTGCTTTCTCAATATAGAGAACTTAATCTCAGTACGATACAAAAATCAAACAATGCTCATTTTTTTAATGAATATGACAGCAAAATTCCTGATAGATTTACACAGTAGCTCACAAGTCGAATGCAATTTATGAGTTTGTTTTGGCTTATATTATAATGTAGATGCTGAGATTTTGGGAACTGGAAACTATGACAGAATAAACTTTTTTGTGTGTGAAATAAAAAGAAGGCACGTGAAAAAGATGTTTTTTCATTGTCCCACGTTTATGCTGACTTGTTGGCAAGCACAATGTTGTGTTGTGCTGAATCACATGACAATTTAAGAGTAAGAATTTTCCTTAGCAGGAAAAAAAGGCTAAAAAAATTGGTAAAAATGTTGGCAATTAAAGTTTTTAGAGTATGCTCTGTAAGCTCCTCTGCTTTCTATCATATCTGTAATTTGGATCAGCCACCAGGACAGTGTGTACTTGAATAGCAGAAAAGTGCCAGCCAGGCTCAGGGACAAAGCTCTGGAAATTGCTGGCTCACCTCTGAGCTCTGGTGTGGATTATAGGATCAAAAGCCATTACAGTACAGGCTTTGTTTGCTTTTGTATGAGTGAAAACTAAGTTTACTGTGCACAATGTTTGGTGGCTGGATTTTCACACACAGAATTGAATAGGCTCATTCGTATTGCTGAGTGACATTTCCAGGGAGGCAGAATTTGTTTGGAAATATTCCCATAGTTGTGGGTTTGTAAATTTAGCTCTTCACCAATACACTAATGAATACAGGTAATTTAATCATAACTGCCTTTTCCTGAGCAAAAACCAGGCAAAAAATGTAAACATTTCCATTTCCAGTGGCTGTGCAAGATTTTAGAGTCTGATACATTTTAGTGGAAAAATTTCTGGTTATTCTCAAAATCACTCAGTACTGTGCTGACTATGCTCATCCTTGAAATAAAGATGGAAAAAAATCAGACCAATATGTAATACTTCAAAAGTTTATCCTTAGAGTTCACTAGGTATTAAATATTGGTGAGTGGTCTGGTCTTCACTAAGAATTATCTCCCTCATTCCAAATTACGCTACAGGCATGACTTAATGGCACCTTCAAAGCAGTAGTTAAGGATGAGGGGAGTGAAGATGTTTATAGCTATTTAAATAATGGATACATGTGAAATAATGGAAATAAGTCCTGGGGAAAAAAAGAGTCAGCTTTAGGAAAAGAATGTAAAATAAACTACTCAGAAGTGCCATAAAGCAGTTTTGGGTCAACTGGGAATCTCTCTAATCCTTACAGCAATAATGAAACCTTCCTGACTTTGACTGTTGATGAGACATCAACTTGTAGAATCTGTGTAAACTGATTAGAAAAAAGAGAAGTCAAATGCAATCTAATTATTTTAGTCCTATAAAAATGCATTGGTATTTCAGCATGACAGAGATTTTCATGCAAAGAGCAAGCTTTTATTATGATGATATTTGTAAAAAAAAAACCCTGTACACATCTTTTTGCAAGCTAGCATGTTCAAACACGTTACCCCTCTAATCAAAATAGTTTTATTAATGCTTTTTAATCCCCCAAAATGTCATGTTGTCATAACATTCCCAAGCAGGTGACAGAGGAGCATTTGTTCAGAGGATGACTTGGAGCAAAGCTCTGTAACTCTGCTAGTTATTCTAGAATGAGATCTGTAAGCAACCAGCTCTACTGGCACAGCCCAGTGCCACGGGGTGAATTGTGTGCATCTCATAGGGATGAGAAAGTGGGGACTTTCTCATAGGGAAAGCAGTGACTATTACAGGTAGGTAACTACAAGACAGCCTTGTCTTTTCTGCTAAGAACCGTATTTCTGGTGAAGATAGAAATTTAGCTGATAAGGTCAAATTTTGAGGGAGATAAAAAAGTGCTTTTTTTTCCTTTCACGTTAAGCTTTCCACCCCATTATTTACATAATTTTGATGTTTACCAATCCCTCTACAGTTGAGCTACCTAAGAATTGGAAAACCCAGTGTTACCTGACCAGAGGGATTTAGAGCACAAAGACTACTGACTTCTAAAGCAGATGCATAATTAATAAAGGTTAATACCTCTGGTATATGATTCAGATCTTAGAGACTTTGAATAACTTTTTGCCTTTTCTTAATTGACTCCAGAAGAAAGTTAAGAGTGCACATGCCTATTCTGAACATATCAATTCAAATGAATTAAAGCTGAGCGGGATGAATATTGGTTCACATACACAGACTGTGAAGCCTTTGAAATCAGTGTGCTCTGTGACTGCAGGTGCTTCTTACCTGAGCCATGAAACAATTTTTTCTTTGTTTGCTGCACTCTGCATGCCGTGTCTGGGGTTTGATATTGTTCCCTGGGTGCTGGCTAGTGCTACAAGGTAACATAGCCTAAAAATTAAAATTAATCAAGCAGCATCCCTTTGGATATCTGAAGGTTAAAACTCTTCAGAATTCATTGGAAACAGCTTAATATGTTCCTTTTTGGGAGCATCTCTGAGTAATTGTTTTGGTTTTGAGCTACTACTGCAGACTCTATTACTTGCACATAAAACAGTTCTGGGCCTCTTCCTTTAGTTCTACGGCACAACTGGTTTAAATCAGTGGAGTTACTTGAACAAGGACTTACTGCTGAGCCCAGAGATATAATTAGTAGAACTTGTGTTCCTAGGCCACCTAGACCTCTTTTAGAAAAGACCTCCCTTTAGTTATGAGAGAGAGGTAACCATCTTCTACCCAATTGATTTTCTTTTCTAAAGAGGCATGCCCATATAATGTACATATCAACCTTGACCTAAGACTGACAAGAAAGATAATTTTGTCTTCATTTTGCTAGAGGAAAGAGTTACTGAAGAGCTGGTATAACTAGAGTCCCAGAGAAACAAGCGAAAAATAATCAAACATGTTGCGTGTACACACAGTGAAGACGTTACCTGTTACATAAAAGCTAACATAAATTGTCAAATCAGCCAAGTATTTCCTCACATCAGAGTCCTCTGACACAGAAGGGAAGGATTCCCTGGTTTTGTGTTGCTTAATGAAGATGGATCTCCACCTGGCTGGTAGTTCAGCAGAAAAGTGCCTAGAACTAGAAGGGACCCCAAACTGAGCATGTATTCTCAATGTTGAACTTCTGTTAAAAATATTTTTAAAAAAAGAAAACACTGTATCAGGATGTATAAACATGAGTATTATATGTAAAACAGCTGCTCTGCTGAATACTGGCCTCAGCTGGAGCATTACTGCATCCAATTAGAGGCACCATATTTCCAGAAGTTTGTGGACCAAAAGAAGGGGAGAGCAAAGCAGAGCAAAAGGATTGATCAGAGATCTAGAATATGTGGCTGTGAAGAAAGGGTTGGGGTGGTGGGGTAAAGGAAAACTGAGGGGTCAGTGTAAGTCTTCAAATATCTTACTGACTGCTGCTAATATGAGATTCACAAGATATTCTCCAGGCATTGTTTAGGATTTTGATCCATTGAACTTCAGGGCAAGAAATAGCATGTTAAAATGCAGCTAGGAAGATTTAGGTTAGATGAGCGAAAAGATTTTCTATCAGTAAGGATAACTACACAGTGGAAGAGATTTCTGAGGGTAACTATGGAGTCTCAATTGCTGGAAGTTTTAGGAAAACATTAGACAAACATCTGCCAGGAATGGTTTAGGTGTAGTTGATTCCACCTTTAGCTAACCCTGTGATCATGACTGTTTATCCTGAGTGATTTGTAAGATACTGCTTTAAAGGTGATAAGGTCAAATGCGGTGGATATATTGATTTCCCACTGTCACTGGCGAAGCTGGGTGCTGGTTGGGAAAATGATGAGCTAAATTTACCAGCAGTCAGAGCAGACAGTAAAAGAGGGCAGAGTCTGAGATGAGTACTAGGGGTAATTTCCTTTTCCTCTCTTGACCTCTGGTTTGAACTTAGCTGATGGACTTGCCATCTGTACCTGCTTCTTAAAGGAGCATGCTTTCACCCATGTGCTGTAGGAAATAGCATTTCCAAGTTCAGAACTGATCACTTCAAGTGGGAAAACAAGTAGGGTAAGAGAGCATTGTTAAGTAAGAAAGTAGCACCTGTTATATCCAAATTTCAGTAAGACAGATCAGAGAGACAGAAAGTGGTAGTTCACTACCAAGCAATTTAAGTTACAACAAAAGGTCTTTTGAACCTTGATGAAAGGGAGAACACGCTGAATTTGGGATCTGCAGTCAAAGAGAAGAAGCTGGCATCTCACCCTCCTAATCATGAGAGATTGTATCATATCGTCAAACTGTATTTTTAAACTGCCCTCATTGCCCAAATGTAAGAATCCTCCAGTAATGCATTAAGTGGGGTGATTTATATCTGCCAGAGGGGTTTGTTCTTTTGATCATTCCTTTTCCTGAGGGGGATTGTATTGTTCTGGTTTAGGAGTTTTTAAAATGGTATGACTGATTAAAAAAATGTTCCCCAGCACATGACTTTGATATTCATGTTTCATTCCCAGGAAATCTTTAGGATTTATCAATCCAGCCGTGTGAAGCTAGTGAATTTTCACTTGGCTAGATCTGTTATTTCATTTTGAATGTTTCTGTGACTACATAGAGTCTACCATAACTCCTAAAATCACAATTTTGGGGTCAGAAATGTGGAAATTCTTATTTTAAATACTTCAAAAGCACCAGTATGTACCATCTAATGTAGTATCTAAATTTGGGAAAAATCTAAGATAGGTAGGAAAATAGTTTTCAGTTTCTTAGGAACATTTAAAAAATATATATAAGCTAGTGCATTTTTCCCCACTATAAAGTTAAAGAAACAATGCAGATGTTCTGTAGGTCACAGATTGTCTCTTTACATGGAAGATGAACAGTTTCTGTGGAACTATACAAGCTGGCATTAGCTGAAATATTTAAAGATGAGATCAAAGAAGTTCAGAAGTTTGTGGGCTTTATGTCCTTTCTAGAGAAAGGACTAGAAAATTTGGTTCAGACATGATCTTTCAAAACGATGGCTTTTTACTGACTTTACATGGCATTAATCTCTTTCCTAATAAAATCAAAATATTTGATTCTTTTAATTACTTTTTACAGTAACAGTTCCAGGAGGTCTTTCATATCAGGTCTAAATACTAAGTACCAGGCATTTGGGACAGTAAAATTTTGGCACATTGCTATCAAAGGCCACTCGATTAATAATTTCTGACATATTTCATGTCCATCTCAAAATATTTACAAATACCCATCGTTCAAACTTTGCATTTGTCGAAAGCAAATTGACTGAATTCTCTACCTTTACCTTATTTCCCTTTACTTCATACGCACACCACACACTGTACATTGTCAAAAGACCTTTTATTCTTCTGCAGTTTTTCAGAATTCGTATGCTTGGATTCTGATGCTCCTGCTGGTTTAAAGAAGAAATGCAACACTAATAAATTATAATAAATTGTCAGTCTCAACGGGTCTGTGACCTTCAGTCAGTAGGGGGTTATGTGCAACACTTCATTTCCCCTTCTTTTAGCTTTGGCTGCTTCCCTTGCTGTTAGGCAGTGTCCTTGATTTATGGGTGGGCCACCAGCAGGACATCTCACCTGCAAAAATAGTTCACACTGTGTTGTTTATTGTACTAAGTAGGCTTCATGCTGGCTGAGGGTTTTTACAAGGCAAAGGAGCTGCTGTCAGTCTTTCTATCATTTGAGCAAAGCTGGCTCCAAAGTTCTCTCAAATTTCTACATGAAGTCTAGGAACAAGACCAGAGTGAGCTACTGCCCCTTCTTCAGTGCATCAGTCTCTTCTGGCTTTTTTGGCTGGAGGTTCAACAGGAGATGAGAACAAAACTAATGAAAAACAGGGATTAAAAAAAAAAAGAATCCGATCTTCATTCGGAGCAAATATTTAATGCTGCCCACATATTGTATATATCTGATTTCCCCTCATGTTAAATTATTACCTGCTGTGTGGCACATTGCCTTTTTTTGTGATTGAAACTAAAGTTTTTTATTTGCTGAAGGAAAAAATACCCAACTATAATTGTCCCTATGCAAATACAAGACAGAAACAGTAGTTACATAAACGTGAACTAGGTGTCAAGAAAAGCAACCAGTAAGTCTGTAGGGTTGCTTTTATGTTTCCTTTTTTCTCTCTTCATATTTATGAAATTTTCCAAGAAAATATTCCATGTTTCACCAAGTCAAGATGAAAGTAAAGAAAGGAAGTAGAAACACTGGAAACATCTATTAATTTTGCATATATTTACGCTGTCACTCTCTGTAACAGGACTTTGTATAAAGACTGTCTACTGTCTACTCCAAAATTAATAAAAAGTTCCAGAGACTGCCCACATTTTTGGAAGGATGCTAGCTATTAATGGCAAATAGATTATAGAATCATAGAATTATTTTTGTATGAAAAGGCCCCTAAGATCATCAAGTCCAGCAACCATGATCATTATATTTAGTCCAGAAATACTTCTTTTCCACTCTGCTCCTCTGTAGCTGCCTTGTGCTTCTGTGGTGAGATGCCATTGTGTGGCAGTTGGCTGGCATGGTCAGCTTTGCTGTATCACCAAGGCTGGACTATTACATTTTCCATTATGGAAACCTTTATGAGCTGCTAACCTGAACAAAACTGAATTCTTGGTTGAATCAGTAGAAAATACATGACTGTATGTTCCTTATGAGCATCAATTCAAGTGCAGCTACAGTGTGGTGTTGTGATGGCCCTTTTTGTTTCTGTGTGCATTTTACTTGCAAGTCTCCAGGTGTTTCCAGGCTTGTTGATAAATCTTGCTCCATTTCTGGTGCTGTGTTTTGTTCCATGTAATTGAATTAAAAATAAAGGTAGATGTTTTTTTTGTTTTTATTTGTACAGGCAGTTTAGGTTTTTAAGAATGCAGTGATGGTTCAAATGAACAAGTGGTACCCAAAGAGAAAAAAATATCTTCCCAGCACGTCAAAAAATTTGATGGTTGGGTTGCGAAGCATCCTAAGACAGGGTACATGAAATTATGCTGCTTATCTCATTAAATGACACTGAACTGGCATATTAGCAAACATGCAATTAGTCAGCATTTCTGAAGGTAAAAGCACAGGTTAGAACCACAAATCCTAAAGATGAACAAGTCGTATGATGGCATATGTATTCTGTAGGCACTCTGAAGGACAAGGGTAATGATACCCTGCTTTGCTAGGTCATAGTGGTTTTGCATACCTCCTCACTGTCCTTTCTTTGCTAAAAGAGATGTCTTTTACCTCAAGAATATTTTTGGGGTTCTTTGGAAAAAGATCTAGTCACATTGAAGCAGAAAATTTTCTATCTATCTATCTATAATTTATAAATTTTCTGCTTACCTACTTACCTACTTACCTACTTACCTACTTACCTACTTACCTACCATGCCACTTTGGTGAGAAAAGCTCCTTTAAAACTGTCAGACTCACTACATTATACAAAAATAGTATATGAATGAAAAAATAGGTTTTTTAAAATACCATTTTAAAATCTCTTTTTTCCAGAAAAAAATGAAGAAATAAAGTAAAAAATACCACTTCCTATTTCTTTGTCCTGTTCTTTTTTTCACATGAATACATTTTTGATATGCTGAATTATAATGCTATTTTTGTAACTAAAAAAAATAGAGAATGAAAATTCCATAAAGTGATGAGTCCTTGGTGTTAAATGAGTTCCTCCATGCTAAATGTGTGAGATTTTTACCATTTATTCTGGAAAGAATGCAGACAGAAATATGATTACAGATTAATTCAGAACAGTGATTTCAAACATTTTTTATCTGGAAACATCTTGATAAAATGATGTCTGTGAATTCACTTTTTTCAGCGTGAATAACGATGCTGACTTATGTTAGTCAGTCTTCTTTTAAATTTCTTTTCTCTCATCTCTTATAAGGAGTCAATAGATCACAGAGATGATCAGGTCACTTCTTCAGAAATATTTATTATCCCAAGTAGAAATCGTTCACTTGACAAATTATTGAGGTACAGTTTTTTCTGTTCCCAAACAGGCCTAAATAATAGTAAATTATGATTAAAATTCTTCTGGTTTAGGTCCCTGTACTGATACAAAGACAAATAGCAACTGTCTGTGATACAATTTTTAGAATGTAAATTAAACATAAAGTGAAATAAATCTTTAAGGCTCTGCTTTCTGGTTAGCCTGGGTGAATAAACATGTCATATGTTGCATAGGCTTCAGCTGAAAGAGCTCTGACTCAAAATGAGAGCTGATTGTTTGTCAACAAGCGACGGCACACTGCTGATCTGATCTTGAATGCCAAGGGATTTTCCACTTCACAAAATCTCCTGCAGCTTGCCCAGCTCTGCTGAGCCTGGGAGACACTGTGGAGGCACATGGGGAGCACTCATGTTGCCTGTGTGCATTTTGTCTGGCTCTGCTGTGGCATGGCTACAGCCACACTACTCTCATTTAAATAAGTTTTTGATTTGCTTATACACAGTCCAAATATCCAAAGAATTTGATAGTCCTTAGAAAGAGTGGACTTTGCCTGTCAAGATTATGGTAATGTGTATTAAAACTTTGACTCCTTCAAGACTAGTTAAACTCTTCAGCAGGTCTGTGTGATACATGTGTATTAGACTATGTGCATGGTTTAAACCACAACACAGTTTCAAAGTCTGATGCATCTGCCCATCCCTGCTTGTGACTAAAAGGAATAAACAAAAAAAGGTCTGTCTGGCTGTTCATGGAGGTGGCAAAGTCACTTTCTCTTGAATGATATTGGAGGATGGTAAGTAATTCCTTGATCACTGCCTTCTTCTGACCTGTCTTGCAGAGATGTCAATCTTTTTTTCTGTCACTTCTCCTCTCAGGTCCAAATAATCCATGCCAATCTCAGCACATAAAGTGATTTTTCTACTCCCTTCCGTTGAAGAGACCATGACTGTCTTAGAAACTTTATAAATGTTTCCACATTATGCAGTCCAGCCTTTCTGTATCCTTCTTCATAGCTGCTTACCCAGTGTGGGGTTTAATGCATCTATTTCCAGTCCTCCTAACACTGAAGACCAGTGTATCCACTTCTGCACTTGATCACCTCCATGGCTGATATTATGGCTCTGGTCACACAGGTTTTTCTCCTTAAATAAAACTGCAAAGTTGCTAACCTACTTTCATTCAAATCCCTTTCTGATCATCTCTGCTGGATGCTACAAGTAATCAGCCAGGGATGACAGACAGGCAGAATTGCAGTTGTGGATTTTTCATTTCTTTTGGAAAACAAACACCCTGATACGTTCTCTTTGTCTCTTCTCTTGAACATGTAGATTTTCCTGGCATCAAGTAAAATGGACTCACAATGCCTATTTTGAATTTGATTTATATGATATAACAACAGCAACAAAAATCACCTTAACCAACTGTATAAGTAATTTTAAAGTTTGGCTTGCCTTACTGACTTCTTAAATTTCAGTTCTTATATTTGTTTTTTGCTGTTAAAATGCAAGCTGTTTTCATCCCAGTGATAGCTCTTGATCCTTGTCCAATGCCTATTCACAGGCACAAGGAAAACCAGCACTGGCATAACTAGACTTGCCAGCCAAGGTCCCTGTGCTTGGCTTATCCTGAACCCCAGCAAGAGCAAGCATCTGCTTGGGTAACTTCAAGAACCATGTTTAAGATATGAAGAGAAGGAACACTAAGCAATCTGCTTCGTAACTAACACTTTCATCACCTCTGAAATGCAGTGATTTTAATTTTTTGGAAATTTGCCTGAAATTGGCTTCCTCAATTTTTGTGATTTGTGCTGAATAGTCAGTTTTGTAAGAACGCTGAGGGGATTTGTTTTTATTAATTGTTAGAGATACTTGTCACTTTTGAGCTATGTATTCCAAAGTCTTTGAGAAAGGAAGTTAATATCATTACCACTATTGAAAAGCATTTTCTATTGGCCGTCTTTCCTCCAGACCCCCTGAAGAATATTTGGCTCATAATGTTTAACATTTTACATGATATTTTACTTATTTTCCTCTTGGCACTGAAACAGCAGTCAAGTAGGAAATCTGGAATATGTTCCACATTTTTCCCTTCTGCCTGTGATCAGTAAGCTGCAAAAGATGAAAGGGATTGTGATTTGAATGCTTCCTTTCTGTATTTTTTTTGAACCCTGAGAATAGTTCTGTATTCTTTTTCATTCATTTATTTTTCTGCTATTAGCATAAATAAAACTGATTGAAAAAATACATTTTTCCTCAAAAAAAAGTGATTTAAAAACATTGATATTGATTCACAGGAAAAAAGCAGTTTTTGACAGGATATAAATGTGAGTTGCATAGCCTATGAGCCATAATATTAGTAGAAAAGTGTGCAGAGACAGACTCTTTCTTTTTGGATTTTTCTTTAATTCCTCCCTCTTCTATTCAGATTTTATATATTATTGTGGCCCATTAAGTAAAGCAACACAAAGTAGACTCACTGACTGTATACATTAGTGTCTATGTTGACATATGATCAACCTGTCCTCTTGTAATGATCAACAAAAAATGGCACAGACTTGAAGAATTATAATTTAAGCCTCATGTTGCATACTTGTTGCTATAAGGCAAGTACCAAACTGTGATCAGACAGATGTGTACATAAATCATATAAATGACCATATTTAGAGATATTAATAAATATATATAAGATATATAATTAATTGGATTAAAGTGGTTTCAAAGTCAGATTTCTACTTCAAGCGAAAATATTTTCTTCTGAAACATAAAATATGTTGGAAGTCAAATATATTACATACAAAACCATGGAAATATGACCAAAATCTGGAGATGAAGCACTAAATGCACAACATATTTAGAACAAACTAAATAAATCTTATTGTCTCTTTTATCTTTCACTGTGTATGATATGGAATTTTCTTCTTTTTTTCCCATTTTTTTCTTATTTGCATATGAAACAAAACAGGAAAAGCCAGTCCCAATAGTTTTTCCATTGTCTTAAAACTGAAATGACAAGAGCTCCATTAAGAACCATCCGCCCCCACCACCCCCTCCTTACTTTAGAATAAACGTATCATTTCCCTAAAATTGCTCAGAGATAGCACCATGTGTATCTGCAGCCTGCCTGGAAATGTGCCATCTCCAGCACAGCACTCTGCAAAGGTCTGCCTTGGTATTTGTCAGTCACTTCTCGGTGATTTATAACTGAGCTGAAGTCCTTCCTCTCCCTCTCCCCCATTCCCACTACTGCAGGAATTTGTGATGAATAGGATGGAAAATCCACAGCATGAGTATTAGTTAACAGGAGGCTGTGACTACAGTTTAAATCTGAAAAGAAATTGAGAGGCCTCCAAGGAATTAAAGGGGTTTTAATTCATTTAAACTGACCAGCCCTACTTTAGCTACTCTACAATTGCGAGCCTTTATCATCTAGGATATCTATTACACTCTACTAAGCATGAGAAAATATACATATTTTTATTCTTTACAGCAAAAATGATTAGCCTCCTTATTCACCTACATGTCAGGCCCTTTTGAGTTACAAAACCTATATCCACATAATTCAGCTGAGGTTTAAAAGCAGGAAATATCTATTTAGAGACCATGAAAAGTTTTTATGAAGGTACCATGAAATATTCTGACTCTGTGTGACCAAAAAGCCAAAATTAAACACTTTGTACAGCAAATCCTGTAACACTTGAACTGAGTTTAGTCTCCTCCTTGGTGCTTCCCCTTCAGCCAAAGACACTTCCTCTCTGGAATGAGGAGCAGGTGAATTCAGTGGTGTGGATTGCCTGCTCGGTCGCTTGCATGTTCGGGTCCAAAAAGGTGGTGGTGTACATTGTGGCTCCCTCCAAGGCAAGAGGGGGAGATGCACTGTTTCTAGATCTCCCTCTCAGCAAGTGGAAAATCACTGGGCAAAGGGCCAGGACATTCTCCTGACCCTCTCAGACCATATCATGATACTGAAAGAGACAAAATGTAGCTTGGTGAATCTACAACTAGACATATGTCATTCATTATGTCTTATAAAATTTAATCTAGAATCAAGGTAATAAAATCCACAAACAAACATGACTTAGAGCTTGAAAGGCTTTCTAGGCATTTTATGTGTTGTGACTCAGAAAGTAAAGCTTGGGAAAGACAACAGATGCAAAACACAAGTGAGAAATCTAAAGACTAGCACCAACTGCTCTTTCAGGGTAGTTTTTTACAGCCCTGTGTGTGAATAACAGGCTGTTTGCAGTTCTTTAGCAGCCTATTCTCAAATGCCTCAGTGTAGAATTGATTGAGAAAGTGATTATGGGAAGCCTTATGATGAAGTACACAAAACTAAAAAATACAGTCCTGCATATATTTGACTAAGTGAATTTTAAACCCTTTCCATGGTTAAAAGAAATAAATATTTAAGGGTATTTCCAAGCTTTGGCAAGCCAAATTAGAGTTTCAGCTCTGGAAGATGAAGTAATTTGGTCTGCTGTCATAACTGTAGTGTCACAGAGGACTGTTCCACTGCTTTCAGGAGCAAGATCTGACTACAAATATCAAACCAAATCAATGCAGGCTGTCAGGATTGTGGGGTTCTGCATCAGTGATGGATTATCCCTGGCTGCTGGTATTCACAAGTGTATTTTTCCTTCAGGCTTGACTGTTTTAGTTCTGTTTTTCCAAATGCTATAGGGTATTTTATATTCCTTTGCAGCTTGCAGCAAGTCAAATAAATATCTTGAATTGGAGGTTGACCAAGTTCCTTGATTATCCTACAGTGAGGAAAGGAGCTTTCAAGCTATCTTATTTATCTAGCTAATGTATGTCTAAAGTTCTTCTCACATTTAGTATTTCTCTTGAACTGGCAGTTGACCAAGTTCCCTAAACATGTCTTTGTAACAAAAAAAAAAAAAAAAAAAAAAAAAAAAAAAAAAAAAAAAAAAAAAAGACTTATCTTCATTATGTCCATGAAACTAAAATATTATTATTTTGCTAAGTATTAAAAAAGCTGAAGATCTATGAACAGCCCTAGTGCCAGAGCAGCTGCTGCTGGACATACAATATTAATGCATTTATGTCACTTCAGAGTACAGCTCTACCTTGACATTTCATCGTTGTGCTGAATGGCACAAGCTTATCCATGCAAACTTTGCTAAGATCATAACATAAGTCTACAGGAACGTGCAAAATCTCTTCTCACTGTGAACACAGGGACATGCTGTGGCCATGCTGTGACTGCGGTTTCTTCACTGCTGGTGTTGTCTCCAGTAAATGCAAAGCAATATAAAAACTCGGGGGCCAGTGGTGTTCTCCAACCCACTTACATCTCCAACCCACTTACATTGCCACTAGTTTCAGTTAGGGAGGCCCCACAGAGAGACCTAGACAAAGCAGAGGGCTGGGCAATCACCAGCCCTAGGAAGTTTAGCAGAAATAACCTGGATTAGCTAGATTCTGCACCTGGGACTGGATGTATGTACAGGCTGGGGAACGAGATGCTGAAAAGTAGCTCCACAGAAAGGGACCAGGGGTCCTGGTCGATGGCAAGTTGAGTATGACTCAGCTGTGCCCTGGCAGCCAGGAAGGCCGACCTTGTCCTGGGGTGCATCAGGAACAGCATCACCAGCAAGGCAAGGGAGGGGATCGTCCCGCTCTGCTCTGCACTGGGGCAGCCTCACCTCAAGTGCAGTTTTGGCCACCACAATATAAGAAATATATTAAATTATTAGAAAGTGTCAAAGGAAGGCTACAAAGATGGTGAAGGGCCTTGAGGGGAAGCCATATGAGGAGCGTCTGAGGTCACTTGGTCTGTTCAGCCTGGAGCAGAGGAGACTGAGGGAAGATCTCATCGCAGTTACAACTTCCTCATGAGGGGAAGTGAAGGGGCAGACACCAATCTCTTCACTCTCCTGACCAGTGATAAGACCAGAGGGAATGGCCTGAAGCTGAGTCAGGGGAGGTTTAGTTTGGATATTAGGAAAAGGTTCTTCCCCCAGAAGGTGATTGGGCAATGGAACAGGCTCCCCAGGGAAGTGGTCACGGCACCAAGCCTGACAGAGTTCCAGAAGCATTTGGACAATGCTTGTAGGTACATGGTGTGACTCTTGGGGTGTCCTGTGAGGGTCAGGAGTTGGACATCAAAGATCTTTATAGGTTCCTTCCAACTCAGGATATTCTGTGATTCTACAATTCTGTATTTTAGCACCAAGATCTATAGAAAAGATATATAATGACGTCCTGTGTAGGTCTGCTATCATAGGTTTGCCCTATAGTATACAAAACAACCTAAACCAACCAGAATATTGTAAAAATGAGAGAATAGGAAATCCTTTAGCCACTTAATAGGAATGCAATGTCAAGAAATGGTTATACAGTGTCATCTGTTCAAAAAATATATTATCAGTGTTACAGCTGAATGAAAGGTATAAAAATATTTAAGAATAGCAGTCGGTCTTCAAATGATTTATCTTTATTTGTTTTGTCTTGCTGAATGCTATTGTAAATGATCCTGTCAAATCTGTGGAGAGGAATGTTTCTAAACCAGTTAACTGCTTACTGCAATCAATAGACTAAGTACTTTCTGCTGCATTTCTGAAAATGGACATCTTAAGTAAACTCTAAATTACATATGGACATTCTGTTGCAAGGTAATTGTCAAATTATGTGAATCCAACTGCAACTATTTGGCCATTAGAAATGCAATAACAACTGTTTCATAGCAAAAGTTTGAAAGGGTCAGAACATTACAACACTTCTGTGACTAATAATCACTCTTAGCTGGAGAGAAATTCCATTAAATCAGTGGTAAAATCATTGTAATAGAAAACATACATTTTCATTTGAATCAGTGTGAACATGATTAGGAGGCTCAAGTCAGTATTAGTTTATACTTACTTGCATGTCAAATCAGAGCATTACATAATTACTTTCTTATGCTCTTTTGTGCATGTTTGCCTACACAGACAGTAAATTTTCTCTGCCTTCCCTTATAATAAATTCAACCTTGTTGTATTAAGTTCTCTGGGTAACAAAAATAGATTAGATTTATATCTATTCCCTCTGCAAAGCAACAAAAAATTTTCTAAAAATGCCATCTTCCTGAACACCAGAAATGGAAATTTCTATTGGAATTTTTATGTAAAATTGCTTATTTTTATTACTATTTTTAATGAAAAATTTTTGCTTTTATAGCAGTGTTTCTTTCTTGTTGAAAAAGTAAATTACAGAATCATAGAATAACAGAAGGACTGAGGTTGGAAGGTACCTATAGAGATCTCTAGTCCAAGTTCCTTGCTCAAAGTGAGGTCAATTGAAGCAGGTTTTTCTGAGCTGTGTCCAGTTGGGTTTTGAATATCTCCGAGTATGGAAACTCTACAGCCTCTCTGGGGAACCTGTGCCACTGCTTGGTCACCTCCAATGCAGAAAAACTTATTAATGTTTACATGTAACTTCAGCTTATGCTCATAGACTCTTCTTCTGGGCCACACTGGGAAGAGTCTGGCTCTATTTTTTTCATCTCCCATTTCCAGGCTGGTGTGGGCACACATTGATCAGATACCCCTGAGCCTTCTACTCTCCAGGCTGAACAACCCCATCTCTCCCAGCCTTTTCTCATAGACATATGATACATTTCTTCATCTTTGTTGGCCTCCAGTAAGTTCATGGCTGTGTTGTACCAAGTAGGCCAGAACTAGGTCCCTGGGTCTACTGCAGAGCTGTTTCCCATTTGGTTAGCTACCAGTGTTTATTAGAGCACTGTGAGAAATAGTTTCCTTTGACTATTCATCAAATGGTATTCTAAGATGTCTTTTTTGCCCAAATGCATTGGTCAGAACTTACCATGGCCACAAATAAATTGCTATGGGCAGCCTGAAAATATATAAAAATGAAACTGAAACTGAAATAAGTGCTCTATGTAACCATGTCTGTAAAAAATACAACAATTGGTGTTACATGACTTCTTAGCATTTAATCTACAAAGCAATTTAAGGATGGGCTGTCCAAAAGGTTTGTGATGACAAAAAACCCTCAAAAATATTGGTGTATCTCTACCTTTATTTTCTTCTTTAGGCCAGAAAAACACTAATTTTCTAATAAGTTCCAAATAATAGCCAGAACTTGTATGTGGCAACTATTATTGGCACTATGCCTAGGTCTCAGAAATGAAGAATTAGATTAATCTCACCCATCTTTACAGGAGACTGCACCCAGGCTCCCTGTATAATCAGTGAAGGGAGAGCATGTGACTGCTTATTGCTTTCTCTAATAAAATAAAATAAATAAAATAAAAATCGAGACATCAATAAGTCTTTCTGTCAGTATAAAAAAATGACTAATTTTCTGGCTTAAAGGACATAATGTTTCATTTCTTCAGATGTATGTTTATACATTCGGTAACGGTCATGTTTAGGTAGACAGATGCCACTTCAAACACGGAAGTAAAATTCACACTGTTTAGGTGGATACATTCTCTTTTACAGCCTTCAAAAATTGCAGATTCATAATGACCAAAACAGACAGCTGTTTGTGGGTCAGTTGTAAATCCTGCAACGGGCTCCACTCATGCCTGTAGCATTTAAAGTACCACTAACTAAAGAGTGGGGTAACACCAAGAGCTCTTGTTATTTTGGGCATGCTCAGAACAGACTTTGGAAACAAAGAAACACACTCAGGTTTATTGTCACACAACCATATTTACATCAAGTCAGCAAAATGGGAATGTTTGCTGTTTAGCGAAATAACTTTTTTGTTAAAAACCTGTGTGACAGGCAACGAGGTGCATAGACAACATAGCAGAGAAAGGAGCAAGTAGATTCACTCCATATTTTTTATACAGGTACCTAAATTCTGCATTCACTTCAGATGTGAAGTGTATTTGGTTTGTGTGGCAAGGATTTAGCAGGGGGACTGCTACAGGAGTGGTTTCTGTGAGAAGCTGCCAGAAGCTTCCCCAGTGTCCAATAGAGCCAATGCCAGCTGGCTCCTAGAGGGACCCATCACTGGCCTTGGCAGACCCATCAGTGACGGTGGTGGTATCTCTGCAATAACACAAAAGATGTTATTGGGCAGGAGCAACTTCAGCAAGAGAAGAGAGGAGTGAAAGGGGGGAGAAGAAAAGAAGAATGCAAAGAAGAGAAGGGGGAGGAGGTGCTACAGGTGTCGAAGCACAGATTCCCCTGCAGCCCCTGGTGCAGACCACAGCGAGGCAGCTGTGTCTCTGCAACCCATGGAGGTTCGGGGGGGCAGAGTTCCACCTGCAGCCCATGGAGGACCCCCCATGCCAGAACAGGTGGATGCCCAAAGGAGACTGTGACCCTGTGGGAAGCCTGTGCTGGAGCGGGCTCCTGGCAGGACCTGTGGACCCGTGGAGAGAGGAGCCCACACTGGAGCAGGTTTGCTGGCAGCACTTGCAGCCCTGTGGGGGGACCCACTGGAGCAGCCTTGGTCCTGGAGGGCTGCACTCTGTGGAGGGGACCCACACTGGAGCAGTTCATGAAGAACCTGTAGGATGGATTTATGTTGGAGAAGTTCATGGAGTACTGTCTCCTGCGGGAGGAACCCCACACTGGAGCAGGGGAAAAGTGTGAGGAGTTCTCCCCCTGAGGAGAAAGGAGCAGTAGAGACAACGTGTCATGAACTGTTCCCAACCCTCACTCTCCATCCACCTGAGTCTCTGGCAGGAGGAGGTAGAGACTCATTAGTAAAGTTGGGCCTGGAAAGAAGTGAGAGATGGGGGAAGGTGTTTTATAAGATTTGGTTTTACTTCTCATTATTCTACTCTGATTTTATTGGTAGTAAGTTAAATCAATTTACCCAAGTCAAGTCCCCTTTGCCCATGATGGCTGTTGGCAAGTAATCTCTCCCTGTCTTTATCTCAACCCATGAATCTCTTTTTATATTTTCTCTCGTCTGTCCAGCTGCAGAGGGGAGTGACAGAGCAGCCTGTTGGGTACCTGGCACCCAGCCAGGGTCAATCCACCATATTTTGTTCCTCCCAATAAATTAGCATTATGGATTTTATCTTGATTGCCCTCCTGCTAACTCTTGAGACGAAGACATCACTTACTGAACAAGGGCCGAGTAATACAAACAGTGATGCATAGGCTGTGTTGTCTATGCTACAGACTTTTATATCAGACTTTTAGCTTGATACTCTCTATGGTTTTTGTCAAAAGCACAGCTGAAAACTCAGATGTGAAGAGGAAAGCATGATTTGAGAGGTTAGATATAGCATAATCACTGGATCCATGAATCTATTCTGCTTTTTGGCAGAAAAATATTAAGTAGTTTTCCAAATAGTTCAAAGTAAGAACACAAAGACAACATATTTGAGAAGCAGTAAGAATAACATGTCATAATGCAAGTAAATCCTAAACAAGAAACTGTGAAGGAAAGTAGCAGTTCACAGAGGAGATCTGGAAAGAGATAAATTACATACTGTGCTAATACCATGATGATTTTTTGTCTTTTCTTTTATACCCCTTTTATACCTTTTTATAGATTTTGTATTCTTAGTGTTTTTAAGCCTACATTCTTAGACTTATTTGTCAAGCTAGGAGACTAAACATCTTAGAAGCCTCGTAGTTAGGGATCAGAATGCCCCAGACACCAAGGTCCTCTCCAGAACACATCCTGTAAACTGAGATAGAACCATCCAGGGGAAGGTTCCTTGGGGAGGGGGGCTCTCAATTGAGCCTCTCATTGGGGAATCTTTGATAGCTATGCTGATTAGTGAGACCTATAATGTTATACCCGATCGACTGTGGGTGTGCATTGCAGTGGGCATTTCGGCGCATTCCACCTGGACGTGGTGCACCTAAGGATCCTTAAAATAAATACAGAGGTAAAATCCCTTTTTCCCTTCTAACTGTTTGATTCTTGATTTTAAAACCAGGAAAAGGCATCAGTGCCACAGAGAGGTGAGAAATTACCATAATATGATTGTGGGAAAAGCTAATGAGGCCAACTTGGTTGTTAGTCTTCTTTTGACTTCAATGGGAGTTATACACAAAGGAGGCACAAACATCTTAAGAATTTTCATAATGAAACATAACACAGATGGAAGAGCATTTCCCTGTAACTGGGGCCAAGATTTTTTGCACTGTGTGATGTCCCAGGGATGTGATATAAGGCATGGAGGCAGCAGGTACGAAGGAAGGGTCTCTCTCAGGTAAAAAGCTCCGGTTCATGTCTGGCCAGCCATCTGGTTCTGGAAGCCTGATATATCTGGCAGCAGATATTCACAGAAATCTCCTGCAAAAAAAGTGTTAGTCCAAATCTTACTGAGACTTTCTGTGAAAAGATTTTCTGAACTTCTTGCCTAAAAACATCCAATCCCTACTTAACACATTCCAGTGTTTTCACCAGCAGCAGCCATATATATTTTTCTCTGTAGTATCCCATGTTTGTTACAATACAGGGATCATTTTTAACCCCTTTATTTAAGAACCCATCACCTTGTCCTCGTTCAAAAGCCTGCTTCTCTTCAAATGCACAGAAGTGAATTTAAGAGGGAGAAAAGAAAATCTGCAAACCCAACATTTCTAGCCTTAGCACTTTCTACAGGCTGCAATCCCCTGTGTATCTGAGTCAGAGATTAGAGGCAGGGAATACCTTTATTTGGGTATTGTCTTAGGTAAGGATACTGTTCACATTAAATAATTTAGAGACAATAATGTTAAGAGATTACTTTTACACGTGTCCATCTTCTACACAGTATAATGTTGACAGTCTCTTTTCTCTTCAGCAGTGGTCTCCTGGAGTTTGTATATGGTTGGGATTTTTTTTCACTGTTACAAAATGGTTATCCACTTTTTTGCTTCTAGCTGAGCCTTAGTATGGCTTCTTTAATTTAAATCAAATGTGCATGCTGCTTTTTTCAACACAATTAAAGACTAGCTCCTGATAGAAAAATAGCGTTAGAATGAATTAATTGTTGGTACTAGTTCGATACCAGATACAAAGAAACTGTTCTTAATTAAGTGTCCCTCTGGTGAAAATGCTGTGTTATAAAAATGACAACTCAGCATGCATATGAATACTGCATTATAACTTCGATGTCATGTTTGCATAGTTTACTGTTTTATGAAATGTATTGCTGTGCTGTGCCCTACTGGAATTGAATTAAATTATGAAATTCAAGCTGGCACAGAAATAATGGTCTGAGGATGTATACAACATTAGACTCTTCCCACTCCTCCTAATAACAAAGAAACCGAACTGTCATCTGGTTTGATTTTTTGGAGGAAGTGGGACAGTTTAGAAAAGTCAGGAGGGGTACTTTCATGCACTTTAGTACTTGCATTGCACAATGATGAAAAATTCTGAAATAACGTTTGCCTTGCTGGAGGAACATTCAGAGAAAGTGCTTCAAACATAACAAACAAGATCTCTCTTTTTATGATTTTTTTTTGGAAAAAATTATACCATGGCTCTGTCAGTGCAGCTGTGACAGTATAATTCAGTACAGAAAACAATGGAAATATATCTCTCCTTCAAAACTGAGACTGAGCTCTTAAGATCAGTAAAGCCCCAAGAGACTTTTTACAGCCGCAAGGCTTTAAGTTGGGGTGTCCCAGCTATTTCAAGTGAAGAGGATTTTCTGTTTACCTGCTGTCTTCCCTCATTTCTCCTACCTAGCATGTTCTGCTTTCCTTTCATCAGCTTCTGCACATGTACTTCTTCTTGAACTTCTCAATCTAATTTTTTGGATTCTTGCTCTGATTTAGGCGAGGAAAGAAGACTTAGTTGAAAAGTGATTGTTGTGACTGTGGGATGCTTAATGGTCATTTCTGAAGTATTTACTAGTGAGTGAAGTGTTTCACTTATCTGACTAGGCTTTTGGAACCTCAGTGTTTTGAAGTTACTGCGAAATAATAAAATAAAGATGCTTAATACCCATGCAGATTTTTTTAATATTTTGTCTTAGAAAAAGTAGTTACAATTTTCTTGGAAGGAGTTAGACTATATTTTAAGTGATGTAAAGGATAACCAAAGGTGCATATCAACTTTAATTGCCTAGAAAAGCTGTATGACTTGCCAGAAATTGTGTTACTTCTAAATACAGCATTTCTCTACAACACTGATCATTTTGTGATTGACTAAATTGAATTTAACTTACCAGTCATCTGTGTAGGAAATTTATTAAAATGTGAAAGATAAAACTGTCCCATAGATTTTTTTCCAGTTAAATGCAGTATGTTTGATGAAATTGATTCATTTTTCTCTTGGGGAAAAAAACTCTGAGAGAATCTCAGGGAGAAGAAATGTGTTTTCATCCTCAGAATGTGTCCCTACAGACCTTGGTAAGGAACCCACAAAATGCTGCTCAGCCACCCCAGGAAAAGTTGTCTGTCTTCTGTTTCAGGTGAAAGCCTGACGCAGGCTGGTTCGAAGGGTCGAGCTCTGGTGCGCCCTTGGTCAGAGGGAACGCAGTGTCACTTCCATGACGTCCTCAAGGAATGCCTTCGGTGGCAAAGGAGGGCGCAAGCTGGGCGCGCGTGCTGCTTCCTCCTCAGAGGAGGCACGACAGGCAGCCGGTGCCTGGGCTCGCGGCAGCCTGGAGCTAAAGGAATAGAGAGGGGCCTCTGGTGTGGGTTCCAACACAGGTTTATTGCCGGAGGGTCCAGGGACCAGAAAAGCCCAGAGAGAAACCGTGCATGGCTTTTTAAGAGGGGGTGGAACAAGGCGGGGAAAAGGGAAACAGCCAACGGGGTACAGTCGAGGGGGAAGTACAATTGAACTGGAACCAATGGGGAAAACAAGGAGGCGGGAGTCACATCAGGGAACCAATGAAAAACCGAACAAAGGAGAACCTTCCAAAACAGGGGGAGGTAGCTTAAACCTGGGGACCGCCCAGGGGGAGGCAGCCTAGACTTCAGTGCCAATCCCTGATCCGCCCACCGACCCACTGTCTTGGGTGGGGAAATCCACCCAATGGATGGCCCTGGTTTGATTGGCATTCCATGGCCTCAGCCCAAGAGTGGGCTGACCCACCCCAACAAAAACCTGTGTCTCTAGTCCACACCCCATCCCATCAACACCTGGGAGAGTATTAGTGAAAAGAGAGAGTATCTAAAGTGTACCAGCTGACTTAAAGGATAAAAACCTGTGGTCCCTACATATTTGCAACATTCTCAATCTAATCCGACACACTGAAACCATGCATGGAGAAGGTGAAAATCAAAGAAAGGATAAAGGAAACCAACAGTAATGAGACAGAGATCCTTAGTCACTGTTTTTGTCTTAAAGTTGTGGAGGTTGCTATGAGGCTTCACATGACCCTATCAGAGGCGGATGTATAAAGTTCACAGTATAAATAACTTTGGTCAACTTACTTATTCTCTGCTGACCATTAAGAAAGCTGAGATAACTGCCTTAGACAAAATACCTAGCATTTCTATGTTGAGACAAATCCACTCAATATGATGAGCAAAATTTGAAAGGAAGAGAGATATTGAAAAAATATTTTTTAAAAAGTAGAGGAAGGGAAAAGAAGGTAGTGTGAAGAAAGCTGATGGGAAATCAAACTAACCAAAAAAAAAAAACCAAAAAACAAAAAAACCCAAACAAACCAGGAGGAAGAAGTATAAGAGATTAACAAAGGATGCAGAACATATGAAAAAATGTAATAATTAGCCACATGAAAAACAAAAGAGGAAAAAACCTAGCCCATATATCTGCATATTAAGTCCAGAAGTCTACAGTTTCAGGATCTGAAAAGATGCATCTGCATTCCCTAATAACTGACTTTTCCATTATATTTCTCAGGAAAAGGTCTATGAAGAAGTGCCTATAATGTGAGTCATTAAGTGCATTATCACTCAAGATCGTGGTGAAGAACAATAGAAACATCCTCTGATATTAGAAACAAGGTAGGACTCATTTTCACTGCAGAATAACTGTTTGGATGCTTCCAACCTACAACAGCAATTTATATACTACCATTATATCTTATCATAATTTGTGTAATAACATTGAAAAATCTATTTGAAGCATTTGAAATTTGAAACAGCATTTATGTGTGACTAGAAGTTTGGCAAGAAACAGAAGAGGAGTACATGCAATAAACAGATCACAGAAGTTTTGACACTGATGTGTGACACAACATAGGTGAGTGATACACAATGTACACAGATCAGGCTTCCACTTGGATAAATAAAATAGTTTTGTTAACAGATTAAATGATTAAAAGAATAAAGCACCTGATAGGAGCAATAAACTGAAACATTGGTTCCTTAGGTACTTTTCCTACTGGAGGAAACCTTCTTCTTCTATATAAATGTAAGAAATACCAGTTTTCACTCAAGAAACAATACTAAGAAAATGCTAAAAAATGGCTCATATTTAATCCAAATGGACAATCATTTGCAAGAACCCACATCAAAGTTGAAGACAAATTAAACTACTCATGAAATATACTATTACTGTTCTTTCATGTTTTCTCATGAAGTTGGTCTGACTTTCTATTTTTGGGTCTTTTATCATTGCAAATATCTATAAATAGGATTGATAATAGAACTATAAAATGAACAAAATAGGTTGAGACAATGGTACTTTGAAGTTATCTGTGGCCTGTTCATGTTCTGCATATTTTCTTTCTGGAGATTCTACCACTTTTAGGAGTTTCTCCTGGATGTCATTCTTCATTTTATATTTTTTTATATGATTAGCATGTTGGCTCCTGAAAAAAAGAATTTCTAAACCATAAATGAGCAAAGATTTTCTTATGTTTTAAATCCTGCTTGGTCACAAAAGTTGCTGCTAATGTTAAACATTATTCAGAGAACCATGTCAACATGTCCTTACATATGGAAAAGCATAATCTATGAAAAAAGAAATTAATAGCTGAGAATCAGGGACATATTAGTGACTTACTGGAGCAAAAATGAAGAGGTAAAAGCTTTCAGGGTCACTATAGTGGCCTTGATGTTGTCTCACGCAGCTACAGCAGCAGATTTTCTGGCTTGCTTGTAAATTAAGCAACTTTACAGATTGGGCAAAGGTTCATCTTCCCTAATTTAGATGTTAAAAGTTAGTTTCTTAAATTCAGGTTAGACTGTCTAGGGACCATATATAGTCAATGAGAGAAACAAGCAATCAGTTTAATCTTAAAGTGGTTTTATTAAGATAGGCTACACGAATTGTTTTCTGAAGTTACGTGCTTTCTTCTCTTAATCTCAAAGGAGACCACAGTGACTTGGACTACTAAAATGAGGAACCTTCGATTACAGGAGATGAATCCCAATCTGGGTATTGTTGCAAATCAATTGCTATTGGAGCCTGTCAGCTTTATTAGGAAAAAGATGCCTTGCAACAGAATTTTTAAAATAATTGTATTATTTTTATATTGCATTTTTGGATTTTTTTATATGCAACTTCAGTAGCAGAATATTTTTATTTAAGACATTCATTATATTCTGGTAACTAACAAAAGGTAGCAGAGATAAGAAATGCAAAAATCCTTTCAAAACTAGATTGAAGCTTATTATTATTTATCATTCTCTGAATGATAAAATTACACACAGTCTGTTTAGTTAAAGATTGCTTAACAGGGCACCAGAGAGAAAGGTATAAAATACCCGTGGCTGCTAGCTAAAAAGTAAGTCTTCTTCTAGGAAGTCTTGAATCCACCTAATAATTGGCAATGGTTTTTAAGTCTCAAAAATATGTTTGTATATTCCAGATACAATTGTTAGTAGAGTGGTGTTATATATTGTTGTTATCTTGTAATATTTGACTCCTCTTTGGAAGATTTGTCTTGAGAATACCAGTGATACTATTCTCTCCTTTACTTCCACTTGCAGAAAACTTCATTTTGATAACCAGGTGTAAAGTCACAGATTACTGATTAGAAATGCCAATACATTTGTATATTGTTTTAATTTTGTTTCTGTTTATTAAGAAAATGTGGCTCAGAGAAAAATCCTTGACTTCCCCAAACAGAAATCCACGTAAGTATGTGGCATTTCCACAGGTGTGAACAATTTCATTTGTCTATAGAAAAACTGTCGCACTGACCGCTCGCTTCTCAGCCCGGCCAGCACCTGCGGTGTGCGGCAGGAGCGGGGAGCAGCTGGAGGCACGGAGCTTTAAAGCTGCTCCTCTGAAGCCTCTGCTCTACCCAGGGGAGCACCGGCTCCAGGCACTGCTGCAGCCAGCAGCCCTCAACGAAAGGAAAAATAAAAAGTAGCAAGGAGGCTTGCCATGAGAGGCAATTCAAGTTTATTCAAGGATATCCACAGAGGACAACCAACACTTGCAAAGCAACCATGCCTTATAAAGGGGGCTGAACAAGGGGCGTAACCTAACTAGGGACCAATAAGCGGATTAAGAGGGAGGGACACTGGAGGGATGGACTCACATCTGGTCCAATGGTTTTGGTGGGTGGAGGGAGAGGGGTACATGCCCCAATGGGGCGGGGAGGTTTAGGGGATTTCCAAGAGGGGAGGTAGCCGAGGGGGCAGGGTCTTGGGGGATTGACGGGGACCATATTAGGGTAATTAGGGAGGGCTTGGGGTGACAGGTACTGAACAATCTAGAACTCCGGGAGGGGTTTGGCAGATTGATAGGGAAAGAGCCAGAACAAGGGGAGGGGATAACCAAATTGAGAGCACCGGGGGAGTGGCTTGGATCTGGGGCAAACCAACTGGGAGTAGAAGTGGGGAGCGTAGGGACGAACCATTAGGGTACAAAGAACATACAAAAATAAAATAGAAACATCGCATCACCACAAAAAACATTTAGCATACAAATGAGCATGAAAATTTGAAAGCATTGCCACATTCCTTTTATATCTGTGAAATTATTTAAAGACAATAATCATGGAAAAATTTGAACAGATTTAAAGAAGCAAGATATGTTTTTAATAAATTCATGGTCTCATCTTTCACAGTAGTTAGTAGGAGAAATGGATAGTATTTTGACTTAAACAAAGCCTGACAAAAAAAAAGCTTCCATATATGATTTTAATGAAATTCTAGTTCTCAGTTTCAAAGTGTATCAACGAGTTTCACACAGCTTTCCATGCTACTCACTTTCTCTCTTGTTTCCCAGAATAACTAGGATATAAAAGAAAACATAATCTTTCTTTATTATTAGATCATCCTTCAAGAGGTAGGACAACCACCTGTTCAAGGAGGCTGCAGTCTTTTTCCAGAGCTGTGCATCTCCATTCTGGTATTTGAAACCAGAGTTCTACTTGATGCTGACAACATGCTACGTACCTATTCACCAGCACAGCTGGAAAAAACTTTCACAGGCTGCTGATAGCTTGTAAATTTGCAGAATAATTGTGCCTGGATTGTATCATCCCATCCTTTCCACAGCCAATGTGTGTTATATTTCTGATCTTTGCTAGCAGTAAAGTTTTGTAAGAAATAGTGAACAAGACAAAAATACGAGACTGTGGAACTGGAAAAGTAACAGAAAGACAACAGAACCAGATTTCAGTGGTTCAGCAATTAGTTTATGTAAGGCCATGGTGGTAAAGATGGTAAGTGAATATGCAGAAATGGTGAGAGGAAAAAAGAAACTGACATTTGATATGTTTTAATGACTGGGTGAGGTATCAGTTTAGTTGCAACAACATTGTGAGTAAACACATAGCCAGTTACTTTCAGTCACATATTTAATGATTAGTTATTTCCTTACACTACAGTAGAATATCAGTTTAGGCACTTGCTTTTGTTGGAGTGAACTTGTCTAAACAGCAAGGCAAAAATACTAGCGAATATGAAATGTGATGGTCAAGTGTAGCTGACGAATACACTTGAATAAGTACTCTGTTACTCAAAAAAGGATTGTGCTTTCTATCATTTTTTTATTATCTTGGTATACTAAAACTTTTCTTAGCTATATATCCATGTTCTGCACCTTTCAACACTCTACTATCAGAAATTGCTGCCACAGAGAAACATTTCACAAGATCTGGCAACAGGTAAATAAACACTGCATAAATAATAGAATACAGTGACTTTTTTTTCCAACACTAAACTGGTGAGACACTTGGATTTTTCTTATAATTTCTGGTAACAATAGCAGTAAGTGATTTCACTGTAGTTTCCTGGGGCACTAGTCATAGGCAATGATGGTGTTGAACTAGACAATGTACATAGAACAGAAATACAATTCCCACCTCAGAGCTCACTCTCTGGTTGTAAGGAAAGAGTGAGCAGATGGATAGAGTCATATGGGAACTATGAGGTAGAAGTGAAACAATCTGCAGTCTAAAAATTGTCAAGTTTACTGTTAAGTTTCCTGTATGTATTATGGTAAAAGAGATTTCCTGAAGATAATTTAAAATATGATTGCTTGTGCAGCTATTTTCTTCAGAAACACTTCTTAAAATGATTTTATTTCAGTTGCCTGCTGCTTACGTTGCAACTGATGCAGAGTGACACAATGTGAATCTGTCTTATTTGAACAGACTTTAGAAATATGTGGGAATTACTGGTAACAGCAAAATAAACCTCTCAGAAAAAAAATATACTTGTAATAAACACCTGAAGAGATAGTCATAAATTGTGGTAAAAATAAACAAATAAATAAACCAAAGAAAAGAATGCTTGTAATGAAACCTGTCGCTCTGACTCATATGAGAAGCCAGAAGTTTAGATTATGCACCTAAAAATTAACAGTCTATACAGTCAAGGAGCACAGACTATTTTCTTATACTAGAGCTCATCTGCATGTGATTTGCCACACTAGTTGAACTGTTCCTGTATTGTTCACTCAAATTTCTTACTTCCCTCTCTGGGATTCTTTCAGAAAGTGACAGAGAAAAGATTAAAATGCCTTTGGAAAAAAGAAGTGAAGCTATCCTCATAGCAAAGGCACTGGATAGGTAATTACTGTCGGCTGTTGCTGATATTGGCTAACTTTAAGGTTGACTTTGACCTGGGGTTTACATCTACCTCATCACAAAGTAATCTTGGAACATTATTACAGATACATTGATTCCTTCCCAGAAAAACAACCCAGTTTGTTACACTAAGAGGATGTTTGTTTTAATAATGGAGGAATAAACAAAACTGTTGACTTGGAAGTGTCAGTGAAAAGCGATTGCTCTTTTCAAAAGAAGTATGTCCTATTAAAAACACTAAAGGATTTCTATCAAAAGAATAAAGTATACTGGGGTTTTCTTCATTAATTTGCTGAAACTAAGCCTATTGTATTTCCTTTGGGTCATTTGTGTCGTGGGATTACCATTAAATTATAGACATTATGCCACCACCAAGACTATTTATTCAAACCAGTGTGAGTTGGTGTAGTCTCTTTGACTCCTAAAATATCGTTTTCCTGAAGTAACCATGTTTCATTCATGCCAATCTGTGATTGCCCGTACACTGCCACATGGCCAACCCAGCTGGTGCATGCGCTGCTGCGGACCGAGGAGAGCTCTGTGCTATTGGGTGGCTGCTTCCCTCGCTGCAGCTCCACCACACTACCAAGATGCCAGAAAGCACATCCCTGCTCCTGTTCTCAGCGAAACACCCTGCTCCGGTGACTCCTCCTATTCCTTGTGAGGAGAGCTGCCTATCTGATTTTGGACCTCTGGCAAAAAGCCTGTGCTCATTGATTACAGATCACTGTTAATAAAGAGCATTTGTAATGCAGCAGTGGTGATACAATCTCCACACGACAGTTCATGATGGCCCTTCAGTCCCCACAATTAAGTCGTCCAGCAGGCATGCCCCCTGGTACAGCTGCTCTGTCAATCTCATTTTGTACTACAAATGATCTTAGACCCAGTGTTTGACATGGGGTTTTAACACCAAAGAAGGCAATTCTGCAACTTCAAATGAGCCTAATTGGTTGTGCGCTCAGGCGTTCACTCAAGCTGCTTCAGTCCATCAGAGAGAGATTTCCAACTAATTGAACAGCTCAGAAGGAAAAGAACCAGGGAAATCACAATGCACCGGCCCGCTTGAGAGGTTTTTTCATGATAAAAAACCTTCAAAATAAGAAATTTTTTTTGTCGTTAAAGCAGCCACCTGTCAATCTAGAAAGATGTTTCGTTGGTACAGAAGCTCTTAATGAGGTATGACCTAAAAATCAATGGCTATTAATAGCACAATCTACAGGTAAAGGTATTTTTTATTTTTATATCTAAAAATGTTTATTTTGGATTGTGAAATTATTTTCTTTAGACCGGAAAGCTTTTCTTACAGCGCATAACAATTACGTTGTGATGGGCAGATACAGTACTTTCCTTACCTGAGCAATGCCATTCAAGAAACTCTCGCTGCTAAAGTGTGTAAAGTTATTCATGTGTACAGATGTTGGGACTGGGCTGGGTGAGATTCTGATCACGTAAATATTTGCCTTTCTTCTTTTTTTTTTTTTTTTTTTTTTTGAGCAGCTGAATTTAAATTTACATGTTTGTTCCAGGAAATTATGAATCAGATTCCTCTTCTGAATTGCACCCTTTTTACCTCTTGTTTTCACTCTACTTATTTAAATAACTTTCTTTCAAAGGTCAATTCAGAGACTTTTGCCCTACTGTTTACATTCTGTATGTCTAATAATTTCATATCTATTCCATGAGGGATTCAAAAATATAATTTATGTAATATTTATATTCAACATCAAAGGTAGTTGTTCACATCTGAACTGAAGGTAACTCAGTATCTAATTTTTTACAAAAAAAAAAGAAAGAACAGACTAAATAATATAAATTTATTTCCTTTCTGTTTAAAATAGGAAGAAACTGAAGACTTTTGCTTCAGTAAATGTGGGCACAGAAGTTCATGATTGTAATGATGGTGTGTTCTGGTGAGGAGCTGATTAACCTGCTCTAATAAAGATCTTCAGAAGCTGTTTAATTCTAAGTAGGTAAGTCCTCTGATTTCAAATACCAAGTTGCCTTTGCTATTTGCATTGTGGTGGTATGGAGGGGCTGAGCCCACCCTTAAGTCCCTGTTGAATGGCATGTATGTACACTTTAGTCAGGGACAGCGCTTATCCCCTTGGGTATACAAGTCTTCTGAAAGTAACAGAAGCAGGTGTGTACATCTACTTGTGTATATACATCACACATACATAGATATAAAATTTAAACTAATTGTTCTAGCTTGTGGAAAATTCCAGAGGGTCTGAGGCTTACACCTGTACTTGATTGTTTTCCAGCAATATTTACATGATTGGATTCTAAAATAATGATATAGCTCAGTAAAATTAGACCTCTTTTGACTACAGGGAATGCCAAACTCCAAGAAGTCAATGCGAGTGGTTTTTTTGTTCCAACACCAAGTAATTATAAGAGTACTTACATATTCTTGTCACCTTTAAAGCCCAGTGACAGTGAAACAAAACCCAAAGCAGTAAACAATTTCAGCTGCAGTCTCATCAACACATATATCCTAACATTTTACAGACATCTATCCAACAGTGACACTCTTATTTGACTTCAGTGAGAGCAGAATCAAACACTCCTGTTTCATGATCAAAGACTAAATTCTTTCAGTTGAAACGAACAGTCTGCATGTTCAGAATGTACCTTTCTCAATCACCTGAGGTGCTTTATTGCTCTGGTGTTGAATCATCACTCAGGATTTTAAAATTCAAGCAAACGTAACAGGATATAAACTTAACATGGTTACTTAAATAAAATATCTTTTTATTTCAGGAATAGCCACTAAATTAAATTAAAACATCATGATGCTTATCTCTCTGAGGATATGTTTCATTCTGAACTCTACCCCAAAAATATTTATGTGTAAAATCTAAAGGACCATACTATACATATGATATCAAATGCACTTGTAATACTATAGTAAAGACAGTAATTGTTAAGTGCCTTCTAGGTCCCCTAACAGTGGGCTGGAGCTGTAGCTACAGGGATCCTTGTTGCTGAGCTCAGCAGACAAGCTGCCCCTGTGATTCCAGATGTTTCTCTTTTTTGGGGGGAGGGGGGGGGCAGGGGACCTCCCAGGATCAGAATGCCAGCATGTCTGAGGTAGAGTATCCACCCTGTGATACTGGAAACTCAGTACTCCTAACCCTATAGCTCTGCAAGAAATTCAGTTGGATCCTCAGGGGCAGATGGGCTAAACAGATCCACGTTGTCAGCTTCCCTAGACAACTGCATCTGTCAAAAATCTCATGTTTAATTTGTATACACACACATGCTCACACACACAATATATATTTCTAAACCAAGAGGGGGAAAAAAGCCCCCCAAAAGAAGCTGAAAATCTCAGGCAGAAAAACAGCTGCACCAATTTTTGCTGTGAACTGGCTGAGTCAGCCCTTAAGCTGAGCCCTAATTAATTTGTGCACACAGTGTAACCAACAAAGAATGGCAACAGCCAGAAGAATGGACTGTGTTGAGGGGGATTAGTCCCTAGCAGAAAGGGTGGCTGAGAGAGAGAGTCTGATGATAGCTAATTGTTGCCAGGAGGACAAAAATAATGGGCAGCCTGCAAGAGAAAGAGAAAAGAAATGGCTGGTGGAAGTAGTCATCAGGTGTTTGCAGTGATGAAGTTCATTGCCCCAGCTGTTTATTCTGGTGTTGAGCCTTAATGCCCATTTGGAACGGGCACAGCAAGAAGCCTTGTTAAAATAATAAGATTTGAGTGTGTAATGCATTGATGGAGTCAGAAGTCCATGCAAATGTCTGTTTCACAGGTGTCATTTGGTCTGGCTGGAGTGTAGTGTTCAGTCACTGAGCCTTGGAAAAAGATGAACAGCCTGATTTTTTCACACAACAGCTCCTGCAGACACTTGTCTGTGCTTAATACAGCTTCCCCTTATGGCAGCTGTTTAAGTGGGTGATTTCTGAAGAGATTTTTGTCCTTTAAGATTTGTTCATTCTGTTAACATCCTGTTTTTCATCTAGGAACCGTGGCACACTGTTACTCACCCACTAGTAACCTGGATGTAACTCCGCGCTATTTTGAGCCCGCCTTGCTAGAAGTGGAAGCAATCTAAGTGGTTCCATATTTTATAATGCAAACAATTAGTGTTTAATGTTTGATAAACATGCAACATATTAGATTGCCCTTGTGGTTTCTCATTTGTGAATGTCTTACTACACTCTCTACCAGCTCTTGGAGTCGCTGTAAATTTGCCAGCGAAAACAAGCACTGAAAATCAAGTCCCTGATATTGCAAGCTAGGCACTGAAATCTGATGGTCTGCAAAATCCTAACTCTCTGCTCACATAAATGTTTTAATTGTTTTGTTTTACATATCCATTATGTCAGGACTGGCTTAAACTTGTTAACTGGGAACTGTAGACCAGTGCTTTCTGGAGAAATGAGTTGCAATTCCAAAACAAACCAAAATATTTTCTGTGACTAGAAAGTCATCCCATTTAGGAAAAGATATGGGAATGTTTGCATAATGTATATGTAGGCAAGCCATAGAAGCGTGTTTATGCATATAAGGACATATGAATGTTTTATCTACAATAAATGTCATCAGTGACTGATAACAGGCAAAGGAAGCTATCAGATAAGTAAGAATTCATGCTTACAAAATAACAGAAAAAAAGGAAATCCTGCTGTTCATATGGTTCAGTAAGAGATAAAGGTAGAACAGCTATCAAATATGAGGCAAAAACTACTATTAATTCACAAGAATGTTAACCCAAATCTAGTTTAAAAAGGCAATTCTAATCAACATGACTGGAAAGCCCACATCTACCATAAATCAAAGTTAACTCATGAATTTCTCAGTCACGATTTTTGATTTGTAAGAAACATATACTGTCCTGATATGAAAAGAGATAGTGTACTTTGAGTATTCAAGATGACTAGTCTTCTGATCAAAGCCATGGAAAATCTCATATCATGCATAGTCAAATAACAAATTAAAGCACATTTACATAATCAACGTCAGCTCATGCAGTTAAATGTATTATCATATACAATGTAAGGGCTCAGTACCACATTATGTTCTGGTTTAAAATAATTTAGTTCAAAATATCATGAAGTTCATATGAAAGACATTAAACTGGTCTGCATCCAAATAGGGCAAAAACTCTATTTAGGTCCTGACAGGTCTTATTCATGATTGATATATGCCCACTTTCTATCATGATC
This sequence comes from Corvus cornix cornix, assembly GCF_000738735.6. Lineage (NCBI taxonomy): Eukaryota > Metazoa > Chordata > Aves > Passeriformes > Corvidae > Corvus > Corvus cornix. Next base: position 73,559,700 of record NC_047056.1, read on the forward strand.
TAGTAGAAAAACTAAAATATAAAATAATGACTTAGGAAATTATGATAAAAAATTGAATGACAATAAAACTATGAGGAAAAAATTGCCTAACAATGAACTTCCTCTGCATGGAATGTGGAGCAAACTAAGATCTCAGAATCTGCTTGAAGAACTTATAGTATGAACTTTTATATCCTGCATTAAAAAAAAACCCTAAAAAGTATTTATTTAACTATATTTACTTTAATATCTTCTTTTAATACAAGTTTGGGGTTTTTTTAACCCCCCAAAAGCCCCAAAAGCAAGGGTTTTTTTTCTCAAGCTGCAATTTTCATCATTGCCTCTAACGTCTTTCTTCTAGAAGGTAACTACAGGAAACTCTTTATGATTATGATGGAAGTGCGTATTCCGATTGAATATGAGCCCATCATTTTTTCTCCAATTAATTTTGCTGATAGAGGACCCCAAATCAGGTCTTGCATACCAGATGAGAGGCATTGATCTGGACTTAGGTGACATGGAAAAGAATCCAGAACCACAGTAAGGAATCAGCACAAGAATGAATGAGAAATAATCTCAGGGTTAGAAGAGAGCATAACAGGCAGCTTTACTGTAAATTGTATAATCCACTGTACAAAAAGCAAGCTGAAAAACTGAAATTTTAGAACGGTCACCAGAATTATTGGTTCGGCCATTTGTTAATCTTTCCTCGGATAATGAAACATATTAAGTTTTCAGAGGAAAACATTCTGAGTTAGGATAGATATTCAATCTAACACAATCTTTTTTCAATATCTCATATTCCCCCAAACAAAGCAAAGCTGAAAATACATTCAAATGAATTGAAATGTTGCTTTGAAATAGCGACATACAACTTTACCTGGAGTTCAGACATGGCCAGGATTAATTCCTGGCCCCAACAGTAAGCTGCACAGGACAGTTACATCCATAAAGCCAACTTCATCTATACCACGCTGCCCCCAAATCCTTGTTAAGCCTATTGGGTGCAGATCACAGCCTGTGCCCCTTCATGATTGTGCCAATGGACTGCTGGCACCTATGGGGCCCCGGAAAAGCTATGTCAATGAGCACAGTCAAAAATTAAACAATACAGAAAATTCCAGCCGTAGCTCTACTGGGATAGAGGTCACATATGCAGTCACATAAAATTAGCTTTGCTTCTCCTTTTTTTTTTCTCTTTTAGCTATTGAATGCCCTATATTTTGAATCCACTTGTGCTCTTGGCTGACTGACGTCACCACCAGAAGGGTTAAGGACAGTGTTCTGCTCTGAGGTTTGACATTTACCTGGTGGATGGCTTTGGGCTACTGAATTAGGTTGTTTTCTGGGGCCAGAATCTCCCCACCTGACCTAGATGTGAAGTGTGCCAACTCTGTCCAGGATGATCCTTTTCCTCTAGTGGCTACACTGCAATCCTGGGTTAGGTTTCTCACTGAAGAATATGAACTGAGTAAGACGGATCCAGACATCTGTTCCTTAGGTTGTTTATCTGTAAAAAAGTTTTAACACCAAGCAAAGATTCTTAAACAACATACAGATAAATTCCTTTTCCAGGAATACTGTCATATCCACTCTATTTCTGAGGAATTTCTGTCTTGGCAAGCGCTCTTCATCACCAGCCAAGTTAGTATCGTCTGGCCCACTCACAGGTACATCTCTAAGCTCTCTCTACGTGAGAAACCCCTAATCCAAAGTTTAAGTACAACAAATAACAGCCTCAGATGTTTTCCTCTGCAAAGGAACAAATTATTTTTTGTCTGTCCTTCAACTGCCTTGGCTCAGTTTGGGTCCCCTGGCGTATATTGAGCTAGTGGGCTTGGGCAGTGAACTTCTTCCCTCCTGCCAGATTGAGGCAGCATCCAACAGTTTGCCCAGCTCTGACTGTGAGATGGTCTTTTTTATGTGGATCTAATGGATGAGGACTCAGGGGCAAACAGTTGACCATTTCATAATACAGAACCTGCGATATGCAAAGGTTTCATGGAATAAGGACTTATGTTTGATTTCAACTCTGCACTCTCTGTCTGTTCTAATATTCTTTCAAATTGTGTGACAGGTTTGAGAGACACGGCAAGAGGAAAGTGCGTTAAGAGGTGTACAATAGTTCTCTTTTTTTCTAGGAGCAGCACTAACAAGAAAAGACCGTGTTCCTGGCACAGTCCCATAGCAGACATTAATCTCAGCCCTCTGGGATGATAAGGGAATGAGGCACTTGAAGTCTCAGTGCCTTTTCTGAGAATTGCTTTTAATAGTCCAGCTACAATGACAAAACTGACCAAATCATGGAACAGTGCAAACCAGAAGTATCCTATTTAAATTGTAATTTCTTGGGATTTTGCTTTCTCTATTAAAAGAAAAAAGTTTTAAATGCTCTCTTTCAGTTTAATCATCCTTGCGTGTTTTCCTATAGTGCCTGTGCAAACATTTATGAAACACTTGGTATTCTTTTTTCTAATGTGACCTAATGGCAAGAGCCTATCAACATTTATCAAGAGACTTTGGAGTTAAAAGTGCCAAAGCTTTCAGTGGACATGCAAGCAATCATTTCCGTATGTTAGCTTTTTTTTCTCCATAGACCTGGAAAGCAATGTGATAGTAAAAGATTTATTTGTAATGGCTGGAGGAACAAGCTGCAGCTGAATAGAGGGCAAATATTTTGTGGTTTTGCTATGTTCCTCAAGTTGCTCTTCTTTGTCTGAAGACACTAATATTTGTGTTGGTTTTGGTTACTTGGCACAGTTTGAATCTTGATATGTCAGATTTTTTCATTCTCTTGGCTTCTGCCTACTTAATGCATCTCTTTTGGTGATAAATGCTGTGGACTCCTCTATCAAAAAAAAAAAACCAAAAACCAACCCAGCAAGGCTGCATCTGGAATAAAAAGCTCAGAGTTCTGCCACTCAGCCAGGATCACAGGCCTAGAAAACTAAATAAGAGGATTTGCTGTTTCTGGTGTGTACCTCTTTTTCTGTATATGTTTATTGTGTTCATTTCTATAAGGAAAAAATCATGTCTTATTACTGGAAGGGTACACAACAGAAATCAATTTAGAGGACAGTGTGGCTTTGGAAAAATCAACAAAATATATGTTCGCAGAATACAGCCCATGGATTCTGTATACACTCAGAATGATATGTGATCACCTGTCATATGCATCCTTCTTTTTAGAATTATAAGATCTCCAAGTCTCTTCAATACCAGTTGTTTTAAAATCTTGGGTTGGCTATGTACTTGTATATCCTAAATGAAAGAGGAGTCTCAGACTCCATTCATCAAGTGCAAATATTCAAATCAATGTAAACTGTGACATAAACGGAATGAATAGAACTCAACCTGTTAGGCAAGTGATCATCAGTGCACACATACTTCAGGCAGGTAACTATTTGAAAGTACTCTCTGGCACACAAAAAAGTTGTTTATATATATTAAAATGTTATTTCTCTTCTAAGCAAAGAAAATATGTCATACAAGAGATATTAGGGTTACTTGGTAGCATTATGGAAGGTTAATATACTGTGAAGCCAAATGCAATATTGAAATAACTTGATGTTATTTCATTTTTTAACTGATATTGAAAGGGTTTTTGTTTGATGCTGATTACTATTATTAAATGTTATGATACATGACGGGACTTATATAAAAGCGTTATGTGAGTATATGACATTGTTACTAGGAATCTTGTCAATCAGTGGTATCATTGAAAGAGAAAACCAACAAATTATATTAAGCTTTTGGACAAATCCTTGGGATTTTAATCCTTCCACTATTTTAGTTTTGGTTTTATCATATTTTTTTTGCTTGCATGGCTCGCTAACTATGTAGTTTCTATAGCAACCTCCATTGACCACAGAAATAATGAAAGCCACAGCAACTCTCCTGCAGTGAAATCCCTCATGATGACAACAAAACTCCTGTTTTCTTTGTCCAGTGTTGCCCGTTACTTACATGACTGACTCATTTGTCAAAATACTTGAGCTGTTTGCTAATTACTTCAAAATGTGATAATTGCAGACAAGACATCTAAATTTCAGTGTACCTGCAGATTCCCATTGGAACAAGGAGTTAAAACAGAAATCTTATTTTGTGCCAGAAATATAATTTCATAACTGTGAAAGGATTTGAAAAATGTATTTGAGATATTGAGAAGAAAGAACTACATGAACATTGGAAAAAAAACCCAACAAACAACAAACCAAATCAAGCAAATTTTAGGTTTTTTAACTTAATTCTAAGGTTTTTTAACCTCTGGACTGATGTATTTTTTGGGTCCTGAATTTGATTCCAAATTAGCAGCAAACAGGATCAATGTCTGGACGCTGGACCCAAGGGAAGGATGTAGGAGGATCAGAGAGTGCTTCTGGTCATTCAGTAGGTGGCACTTAAGCTTTGTATCTCACTGAATCAATGGTTTATCACAAAGTTAGTGAACCCGTTACTGTTGGAGGGGACATGTTCCAGCTGAAATAAAGAACTAACCACTGATGCTAATTAAAGACCCTCTAGCACTTCATGCACATCTGAAATAATAATTCATGCTGGTTTGGTATGAAATGTATTTTTCCAAATTAAATTCTCAAAATGGTTATACCATAGGAAGTGGGACTGACCTTTTCGTGGCTTTTAGTCCAATGTATCTGTTGCTCTGTTGAAGTGAGTCTTTCAGACTTCATGCTACCTGTAGAATGGAAGATGGAGACCACATACTCTAGACTCTTGTTTATGTGGATAAAAAACCCTCTGGAGGCTTTTTCTTTGTCCTGCTCCATTTCACCCCAAACGCCTATAGGCAGAGAAACAGTGAAATCTTTGGAGAGCAGCTGTGGTCTTTTGTCTCTGGACTACCTTCCAAAACTTTTCCTTAGCTCTCCAATCTGGGTGGCAGCTGGCAGCATGAGTGCATTGGTATGAGACCACAAGGAGTGATGATTGCTTCTGATACAGTGATGATACCCTGCTTAGCTTTTTCTGTTAGAGACAAATGCCTTCTTGCTGTGAACTTTTAATTACTATATGTATTTTGGAGCTAGATGTAGTACTTACCTAATTTTATAAAATTTGTTGTTGATAAAATGCTGGGAAAATTGTGGAGTAGCAATGAAAATCAAATAATGAGTCCTGGTAAATTGTAAAGGCCTGTGACAGTTTTCAGGGACTTTTCCCTTTTATAAAGATTGGTTTGACACCAATCCAGACACTACAAAAATTCCTTATTGTGTCCTTTCATATTTGCCTCAACAGTGCAAAATATGACTTTTGGACATTTTATTTTATTGCTGACACGATTTAAGCTTTTTAAAAGTAGCAAAGTAAAGGAAAATATAGGGACAGGAGTAAAACCCAAGAGAGTCAAAATACATTAAGAATTTAAATATGCATATAGTGCTTTGAAAGAGCACCATTTCTGATGTTGTTTTGCAGAATAGCAATGCAAAAAACAGTACAGATGAGCAGTACTGTCAGCCTGGTCTGCACAAAGCAACATTGCAGAGAAGGAAAAATAAAGAGAATGCGACTGAAAGGTTACTCCATAGGAAGAGATTAAGTTCTGCAGAAGGTTAATTTCTGTTCTCTGGAAGGCTACTCTGAATGATAATGTTTTTTCTTTTTTTTTCTGGTCATATGAATTTCCTTTGTTTGTGGAAGGGATAAAATAAAGCAGCAAAAGTGTGGTGATATGCAAAAAGGTGATATTTTATTTGGTCATAGCTGGTTAATTAATTAACTTTGGTTCATCTTCCATCTGGGTTCATGAAACACATTAACTGACTTGGCTTTTTTTCAGAATGGAAAAGTTTTAACTGCAGCTGGCCAGCTCTGAACTTCATAGCTCTTCAGCTCAGCAGTGGACATAACTGATAAAAAACTGAGTCACACAGGGAAAACACAAAAAATTCTCAAATGGGGCAGCTCCTGCCTCGCATGGGATATCCCAGGGCTTAGAGCAACTCAGCAGGATCTGAGATCACTCATGAGTCTGGAAATAGCTGACATTAATCTTTATTCATAAGATTAGCAATCACTGGCTGACAGTGCCTTGGATGTGTTGTAGAGAATGGTATCCTACAAGATTGCCTAGCTCCCACGAAATTTGGGTTCTTGTTCTTGTACTATACTCTAGTACTAAGCACTGGGTGCAGTCAGGTTTGAATTGACCTCTTGTGATACCTGTGGGCTTAAATGAGGCTAAATTCCCAAAGTGCCTGAGGGGTATTGATTTCTTCCTGGATTTCAACAATTCTGACCAACTCAAATTTTAAAATGGAAAATGCATGTACCTTAAGCATGTGGTGTGTTAGGAAGTGGCTATTTGCTGGTTTTTATCATCTCACTGTTATTTAGTAATAGACTTGAATCCCTAAAGTTTCATGTAGGTCCTCAGCTTCATGTGTTTAATCTAATAGCAGATAAATCAGAAACATATGCTTGAGTGCATAGAGATCATATAGGCTAACACCTATAGAGAGGAGGAAAGACCAAAATCTGCTGTTATGCACTTGGCTGAAAGTAAAAAACTGCTTCTTTGGAGGTACTCTGTACTTACTTGTGTGTGTCCAAACCCAGCATTTCAAACATTATATGCAAAGTGAGACATTTTAGATTTTTCCTGCTTGAATATCTTAAACTTCTATTTTAGCTTTAACAAATATAAAGACATTTCTGTTTCTACAGATGTCAAAAAAAGTTGTATGCATTATCTTGATTATTGGATAAAGTAGCCAGGATCTGAAGTTCTTTATCTGCATTCATGGAAACTAACTTTTTGTCCCCTCCTAAAACAATTTCAGATAAGCCTTTCACAAGCGCAAATTGCGTTCTTCAAAGAACTGCTTAGTATTGCTTTAATGCAATTGATATTTGTGCTAGAGTGTGGCAAGCTCTTAGGAATTTAAAACCCATCAGGCATTTACCATACAAAAGTTCCAGACACAGCTTTGTACCACCTTTCATCTGAAACAAGCCAGCAGCAGTAAGTAGGATTGCGCAGGTGCAATTCACCAAAGTGTATGAAACCACCATCTTTCTTTTCCTATCACATCAAATACGCTCCTTAAGGCAAGTCACTTAATCTCCAGTTTTGTGGTGGAAACTGACTAAATGTATTAGGGGACATGGGTTCTTCTCAAGGTTTATGCCCTAGTAGCCAAAATCAGCTAGTCTTTTCAACCTAATAATGTATTTGAACAGATGATTGTTCATTTGAGTATTTTGAAATAGGAGTGAGTTACTGTGCAGAATCTGTTCAATCAATTTCATGGCTTGGATACATTGTCCTTAGCTAATGGGTATCAACATAGTTGCTGCAAGGAAAGGTTCCACTGCTACACAGTTCTTACCATGGTGGTATGCTCTTTTCTGCAATCATCTCTCAAGAGTGGGTTGATGCTCATTTTTATACTTAAATTCATTCATAACTAGACGACTGTTTACTAGGGCATGAAAATTGAGAATTTAACTTGATTTTTTCCGACGAATTTTCCAAATCCGATTATTGCATAGTATAATTTTATTGGCAAAAAAAAAAATCTAGATTTACAAATTGTCTACATTCATAGACCTCTGAACCCTCCCACAAAAATTCTAATGTTTTGGATAGTGAGTTTTGATGGATATTGTCTGGTGAATCTTTTACTACAGGATAAAACCAAATCGACAGCATACTCTCAAATGTAGCATTTTTACATCACTTTTATGTTCAGTTTCAAAGTAAGTAATAATCATTAGGAACCTTTCATAACAAAAATGAAGGGGAACATTTTCTTTAAATGCATGTCCCTCGTTTTCATAGGTTAATGCAATCTATTGAATATAATATTACCCATTAAATCTTTAAAGTTGCGTTTTCACTGAAACAAGACTGCATTGAACCTAAGCAGTTCTGGTGCATCAGACAGCATTCATAAAGCTGTAGAATATTATGCTGATACACCTGACTGCTTCAAACTTGTTCAAACTCCATTCCTAGGTGAGTCTTATATGTTGTTCTCAACACATAAAGATATTCTTGTTTCTTATTAGATATGTTTATCTTACAGGCAAAAGAGCTACCAGAAAAGACACTGAACGCAGAGGCAGCCCAGTTGGTTCATACAGGCTGGGTAAAACTTCCTCACGGATGAACCTAAAAGGTACAGACTACAAGCTATAAAATGAACACATGAAAAAGAGTACTTGCTGTTGTATTTTCAACAATGAGGGAGTAATTTTGTTTTCTTCTTCCAAGCAGGGGGAGTGTTTTTACAACACTTCAGAGCAAGGGTGACAGGAAAAACATGAGAGGGGCTCTTTTCTTAGTAAAGCCCACAGCCTGAAAACTCTTTGCTCCACTCCTGGTTTTAGCTCGCACTGTAGTCAAGTCACATCATTTCTCAAGCATCTCTGCTTTCCTTCCCTTTCCATAAAATGTGGGTAGCATTGCAGTAAACCACAGATATGTTAGAGTGCATTAAGATTCCTGTATGACAGTTCTCATGCAAGCGCTAAATATTCTGTTATGTAATATAGATGTTCTTGCTTGTGGTTGTCTTTTGATGTTAAGCAAAGACTGAAGTAGTTTAAATACAGCACAGAATTACAGATGGGTGACACAGAGACAAATGGTGAGGCGGCCCATCTGCTGCCCTCTGAGGAAACATTTTTTGTTTCAGGTAGTTTATGTATTTTTATACAGACAGTTTCCATACAGTATAAGGTTTTCTGCCATTCTGTAAGATAAATTGGATCCGAAAGTAAATGGCCTACCTTTCCATCCATAAAATTGATTGTTTCTAGATTATGAACAAGACAACCAGTTCAATGACATTGGGAAAAGACAAAGAGGCTCTTGAAAGATCTCAGTAGTCCATTCACTGGTAACTCTCTGGCCCATACCCAGCTCTGAACTGGCTTCCCTCTTGTCAGATTTTTTATGACAACCAATTAAATCAATATGACTGTTGAGACATATGGCAACAATAACACTCTGAGTTGCTGCCCATTACCACTCCAGCAGGAAACCAAGAACATGCAGTATTTGTTATTGCTTATTTCAGGGATTCACTGAAGAGTATCTCCTTCTTAAATAAAAGATTCACTGTGACTGTGTCAAAGGCAATTAATACTGTGGATGTTATCTGTGGAGCTGCTAACATATTGGTGTGCAGAAGAAGTTCTGGTTTTTCTGCCGTCTGGAACCACATTCAGAAAATGTTGGAATCTTAATGCACATCTGTTCTTGCCAATACATATTTGAAAATATTAGATATTAATCTTCCTGCAGAGAACCCTGTGAGACAAGCCTACTCTAATGTGCCATTCTGGAGTTTCTGCTTCACGGATGACTAGACATTCAGGTGCTGCAGACTGTGGTGAGAGATCTTCTTTCAGTGAGCACTTTAGAGCAGTGATTTTATCAGTCATGAATTTACTTTGGAAAATATGCATTTTGCTCTCTATATTTTCAGGTCCTGACAGATTTTTCTTCTTCTGATGCTGTTTTGGTAGAGTTTGGCAGGGAATTATAATGCAAGGCAGTTTCAGTGGGAGGTTTGACTCTGGAATTTCCATTTCTGATTGGTTCAGTGTGTAAAACGGACATGGTCCAAAGTCTCTAGGGTTCCTGATTAGTCATTCTTAAGTAGGGCTAATGACCAAAGAGACTGACTGGGGATTCCCCCTGCTTTTTTTTTTTTTTTTTTTTTTTTTTTTTTTTTTTTTTTTTTTTTTTTTTTTTGTCAGGAGTTACTGGTTTTTTTCCTACGTTGTGGGGAGAAAGGTCTATTTTTCAGTGTAACTCCGATTTATTTGATATCTTGCATATGCTCCCAAGGCAGAGCAATTGTGGACACATAAGAAGAAGAAAACCCATGGGACTGCCATGTATAAGATTACCATGAAGCTGAAACACAGGAAATGCAGCACCTAACCCATTGAAGTGACTTACAGAGATTATGCCCAGAATTATATACCTCCACAGGCACCTACTGCTTTCTAAATATCTTGCTGGTGGCTTTGAAATTTTGCTAGATGTCTTAGGTTACATCTTATACATATGCATAAATGCTTTGACTTTAGCAACTGGGAGGCCAGATTCTCCTCAATTTCATCATGGTCCCCCTGGAAAGCAAAAGATCACAACTACCTTAGATCTGAGAAATGCTGGATTCTGCGCAATTAATGTTGAGTCTAGCACAAAAATTTTTTGCATCCTCCACTTGACAAGTATGCAGCACTCAATCCAGACAGTAGTTCAAGGGATATCTTCTTCTCACCTGATTGGCCACCATGGAACACATAAGTCATAGAGGTAGAAGAACAAGCCAGGAGGGACAAGACTTATAGCTGCTGGTGGTGTGATGCCCAGGATATTCAGAACAGCCAGAAGACATCTTAGGACATCTTAGTCCTGGCTTATAGTCTGAGTACTGTTTCTGTGGGAAGTAATTAAGTAAAATATAAATTCCAGTTAAGCTCAAATTAGTTCCATATAGCAAATATAGGTCTAAATTTTGAAAGCAGGGTACTTCTGTGTAAGTCCAGAAGCAAAGGTGAAGGAAGGCACTTCAGAGGTCCTTTAAGATGTCTTGTGTGTCACAACTGTTAAGCAGGTGTTGAAATTGCTTTATATAATACCTTTAGGCTTTCTTGAGCTGCTTGCCTTGGAATAGACACCACAGTAGCAGCCAACTCAGCCTAGCAAGTCTGAAGCCTGTCTTTTTCAATATCCTAAAATATAAGTTGAGTGTCTAATGTGGAAAATTTGGATTATTTCATTACATTTAGTTAGATTATTTTCTGACGGTATCCCACTCATCCTCTGCAGTCTGCTAACTCCGTTAATTAGAGAGTTCTGGTATTTGCTTTGTGTGTTTGGATGAGGTTTTTAAAACAGTTTCAAATTTTAAAATGTATCTTGTAAATTTTATGCTATTTATAATTAAAAGAGAAATTCAAAAGGTATTTTAAAGGACATAAATGCTTTTAAAATACAGTAGATAAGCACAGTAGAGACTGATTCTACATGTTTCACTGATTTTTTTCATAATGGTAGTGAAAGGATAGGGATTTTCATAGCTATTTAAATGGCTATTTTCAGCTGTTAGTTCACAGAATATTTTTAGGCCGTTTTTTCCTGACACAAAATGTTTTCAAATATGCATTTCAAAAGCAGCATGTGTAAAACAATATTACAGTGTTTCACATTAATATATTTGCATCTTTAATTTTTGCCCCTGTCAGATCACAGGAAGGCAAGGCTTTGTGTTTGAAATCATTGTTTCTCTGAAACTCCTTGATATTCTACAGACATCACCCTTCCCTGGAGTACAACTCTGATTGTCTAATGCATTTGTTTCACAAGGGAACTCAGCTGAGTATGGCTTTGTGATATTTTTTTGTGCTTGAAACACTATAAAGAAATAGATAATGATCACATGCAGTGTTCTATAACAAATGTTGGTGGTTACTCAAATCAAAACAGAGAATTTCTTTCTTATCCACTGCTTTAGAAAAACACTCATCCAAGTGGCTTGCGGAAAAAAGGCATTTTCATAGCATCTTCCTACACGTGCATGCCTTTCTGTATTTGACCAAGCTTAACATTGTTTTCAGTTTTCATAGGTGAAGGGGAAAAATAAATATTTCCATTTATGCTTATGCTTCTAACATAATATTGATATTATGTAATTAAATTTGTCATTCCAGTTTCATTACCAGTGTCATTCTACCATGAAAATGCTAACATACTGATTTTCTGCATTTTTGCACAACTTTCAACACTTTGCCTTGCCATGCGTAGCCAATAAGCCTTTGTATTCCTAGAGATAAGCTGCTTTACTGCCACTATGGAACTTCAGAATAGCCTGCATCAATGCTGAAGAAATAACTGAGAATGATGCTAATTCAAGTAATGCTGAAATATAGAGCTGTATATATATTATGCTAAAGTCTCATTCCAGCTGTCTTAGAATGGCTTTCATTTTCAGCAAAAAAGCTTTCACTGCTTTGGAGAAGGTGGTGCCTCCCAGACAGATGTTAAAGTGCAGTGGGTGAATACATATGAAAAGCACCATCTTTAGATGTGCTTGTGCTTTTCCATGTACATTTCTATTAATTCAGCCTCTTTCTTGGAAATTGTTATGGTAAAAGGCACGTCTAACACTTGTTTTTCATCTCTAACTTAAACTGTGTAATTATGTATTACATATAGCCTAGTGAGGTAGCACCTGAAAGTACAGTTCTTGCTAGAGAACAAAACAGTCGTTCACCACAGATCAAAAGAAGACAAAACCAAACTAATTTATATGTCTTTCCCCAGTTACAGGAAAATTACTATTATTTGTTATACATGCTTGTACAATTTCCATAAAGAAATGCAGTATGAAATGTATGTATCTAAAAAATTCTTTCCCCAACAGGCACAGAAGTGCTTAAGAGATCATAAAATGTAGTCCAAACAAAGCTGGAATTACAAATATGGAGTTACAAAACATAATTTGAAAAAGAAAAAAAGAAGAACAATAAAACTTCTCTTTCCCAGTGCCTTAGTAATGATTTCATATGAGTAGTTCCAATAACTCTTTAGAACATTATTGTCTGAATAAAGAGGAAAAGATAGAGTGCTACTGCTGCCATAAATACACTTATAATTGATTCACAGTATTTTTGCCAGATGCCTACAAGAGCTTCATCTCAAAATGGAAAATATTAACGGTCACTTCAACTTTTTAATCATTGTTTTGGAAGGCTGAAAAGCAGGAAATTGTGCTTTATAAAATATGTAAGAAATTGGTTAGTTGTTGATCAAGATATTCTAGTGGTCAATGAGGAAAGTTCTGGGGGAAAAGAACCCAAAAACTTAGAAAGAAGTCTTTCTTTATAGATTTTAAGAAAGACATGGAATTAGGACTTAGAAACTCTCTCTCTCTCTCCAGACGATGAAATTCCTCCCATTTTCCTCTGCCCGGTTTCGGCCAGGACATTTTTTACGGAGGGGGCATGGCTAAGTCTCCAGTGTTATTTTATACCAGCTCACTTCATTCCTGGGAGGAGGGAAAAGGGAGTCTTTCTCTCTTCTGAGGAAGAGAAGGGGTCCTTCAGGTCGAGAAAATGTGGCGGGCGAGAGCGTATTGTTCACTGTTACGGGGCTTTCCATGTAAATCTCTTCTTTGTCTTACACCTTTTGTTATTAATACTGTTGCTGTTACTGGTTGTTTTCTTATCTCATTGCTGTTTCCACTAAATTGTTCTTGTCTCAACCCGCGATCTTTGCCTTTTGTGCCTCCAGCTGGGAGCAGGAGGAAGTGAGTGTTGACATGGTTTTAGTGGGAGTGCTACATTGCAGAATAGCACTCCTAAGCCATGACAGCCCCTACCATGTAGACAATGTTCTGCATTTTAAGCAATAAATGTTATAATTTCAAGGGAAATTGAATCTTTTTTGCAGGCCAAAAGGCCTAATTACACCACCAGAGTTATCTAAACGATAAATATGTAGCCCTGAAAACCTAAATATTTACAGACTTGAGAGTACAAAAATGGAAGGACACGATATCACACAGTATTTGGGCACTGCCTTCTTTCTTTGAGATGCGTTTATCAGATTAAAAAAAAAAAAGTAAAAATATGCATTTCCAAAAAAAGTTGAAATAACATTTAAACATCAAACCAAGCTGAGTAGTCCAACTGTACATCAGAGACCATTTTTTCAATTAAATTTTAAGTAGAATAGAATAGAATAGAATAGGACTGTTTCAGTTGGAACTACAGCAATCATCCAGTCCAACTGTCTGAGCAATTTAGGGCTGAACAAGTCAAAGCATGTTTTTAAAGGGCTTTGTCCTAGTGCCTCTTAAACACGGACAGGCTTGGGACATTGACCACCTCTCTAGGGAGCCTGTTCCAGTGTTTTACCACCCTCTTAGTAAAGAAATGCTTCTTCATGTCCCATCTAAACCTTCCCTGGCAAAACTTTAAACTGTTCCTACACATCCTATCACTGAGTTCCAGGGAGAAGAGCTCAGCACCTCCCTCTCCACTTCCTCTCCTCAGGGAGCTGTAGAGAGCAAAGGGGTCGCGCCTCAGTCCCCTTTTCTCCAAACCAGACAAGCCCGAAGTCCTCAGCTGCTCTTCACACATATCTTCCAGCTCTGTCACCAGCTTTGATGCCCTCCTCTGGATTCATCTGAGTATGTTAATAAGATGTATGCTCACATTTTGTGTCATATCTGTCTAACTTTGACAGCTACCTTTAGCTGCTTGCAAAACCACAGTATTTATATAAACACAGTCACTAATGCAGGCAGCTGATCCTGAAGAGATTTAGCTGAAAGAAGAGTTGCAACACTAGATTACTGTTCATTCACAAATGTGATACTTTTAGGAACTTTGTCATAAAGACTTAAATCCTGAATTTTGCAGGCTACTGACTTGACTCAATGAATCCAAATACTTCTTACACACTTGGGCTGAGTTCAAAAAGCATTTATACTGCTCTAAATCAATTGGCTTACGTGGTTTAAGGTTGTGTAAGAAAGATGCAAATCATTTGGATAAGACAGTCCTGTGCAGTCAAGGACATGGCTCCAAGGGAGAAGTCCCATGCCTCCAAACCAAACGGTGTAAAGTCACTCCTAACTGTGATCAGCTACTCTTTTCTTGAGCAGAGTGGATAACATACTAAGCACGTGGCCTACTCTGTCCTCTAGGCCTGCTGTAGTGCTCCCATGGTTATTCTGGAGACATGTGTCTTTTTTAACAAAAATACCTTAAAAAAGACCAGACCACTGGGGTTTTTTGCAGCATAAAGCTGCAGGTACATGTTTGAAAAGGTAAACCCTGTCCAGGTTGAAGGTGAATGCTGCCTATACTCATTTGTCTTCTCACAGTCTTTTCGAGAATGATGTCAGGTTTGAATCATCCCAAGAGCCATGTGCAGCTTGATCCTGGAGGAATTACCTAGGTCACTATGAAAGAAAGCCTGAGAATAAGTTTAGACAGTGACACAAGAAGAGGGTGCAAAATAGAAGCGAACCACAGAGGTAAAGTATTTGTCAGTGGAGACTTGGCCACATAAGACTTACTAATGGCAAGAGCAAGGTCTTGTCACGTAAATGAAAAGCCTCTTACCTAAGATCCAGCCTCATCAGTAGAGGTTTGTAAAGCTGGTTATTAAGAGTATTGCACAGGAAAAAGTAATGGAAACTTGCAAAATACAGAGTCACAAGATGCACTCCTTTTCATTTGACATCAAAAAAGTCTGCTGAACAAATAGTTTTGCAATGCATAATTAGGAGTAATTTAAAGGAAAAGTTCTGAAAAGATATCACCAATGTTTCTAGCTGACCTGTTTTTTCCCCCAGGCAAGTAATCAGATTTTGGTAATGGTTTTAAATTGCATGCTTACATGTTACAAATGCTTTTAAATATTTTAAATCTGTACCTGGTTTATATTCAGATTGTGTCTCTCTGTAATTTAAATCTGGTACAGTAATGAGGAAAATATTAAGCCAAATAATGAAAACAAGATCATGGAATAAAAGTGATTAAAGTGAAAATGCAACCTAGCTATATAAAATAGCACTAATAGTAATGGCTGAAGCAAGGATATTTAAGATCTAAGGATCTTGCATTCTTTTTTTATGATCTAATAGAATCTACTATTACAATACTATTGTTTTGCTATAAGGCCTCTGAGTAAATGGAAAATGTTCTTTCCAAAAAACTTTCCTCAGAGACTTAATAAGCTGTTTTAGCTGAAAAGACATCTGATAAAAGTTACAAAATTCTTGCGATAAGTCAAAGTTACCTCTTCCAAAAAATCTCTCTCCTCCCTTCTCTCTCACTCTTTTCTTTCCTGAGTAACTGTAAATCCATTACAGTCACATTTGTGTACTTCATGGTAAGAAATTGGGAACTTTTATAAGTTAAAGAACTAGTATTTGGCACTAATGCATGTAACTGAAATACTGTTTCTTCCTGCATAAGTTGGGTGTGCTTTTCATCATCAAGAATCTGTGTTTGTAGTGTGAAATTCCATTGGTTGATACTAGAATCGCCTAATGCAATAGCAGCAGCATGAAAAGGCTCACATCTAATTCATTGCAGCACCCCAAGCCTCCCCCCCCGCCCTGATGTATGAAGGCATGATGCTCCTGTTAAAGAATGCAGGGTAGGCCTTCCACCAGAATACAACTCATTGGGATGAAATATGGGATAAGTACATTTTTTTGTAGACTGCAGGTACCCCTAACCTCTTGATCTTTTGTATGTCTCTATTTTTTTGGCTTGACAGACCACATGCCAACATGCAGCCCAGAATTCCTCACCCGTGTGATTTATTGTTTACAGCTGTTCAAGTATTTCAGACATGGCAGCTGCTTTTCAGATGTCCTCAAATTAGAATGAAAGTCTCAGATAGAGGTCTTAATGCAAACCTGCATGTTCACAGAAAGAAAGGGGAAAAGCTGATGAAAAAATCATCTGAATTCTGCTCTAAAAGCTCTCAATTGATCCTAGCCTTGAGGGCAAAGGAAAATGTTTGGTTTATTTCATAAGCTCATTAGGTGTGGGAGAGCCTATTTGGCATTTGCTATTGACTAAGCCTGAGCAAAAAGTGATCACTGGCAGAACGTTCGATAAGAGATCAATAAAAAGCGTGTGATTGGATTAGGTACTTGATCAATGCTTTGTGCTAATATATTAACAAGCAAATTACCAGGCAGCCCATAAGAGCAGAGTGCTGACTATAATTGCATTACAAACTATCGTGATCTAATGACCCTTGAAGTGCAAAAGGTTATTTATACAGTAAAAGGCTTAAAAGTAGTTTGAGTGATGCTGCATTATTACAGAAAGCAAATCATTCCCTCCATTAGCATTCAATCATGTGCTTTAAAGAGGCCCAGGTATTTTGCATTCTTCCCAAATTTTCAGACCAAATTTCTCCCTACCTCTGAGATGGAAGCAGGAGAATGAGTGACAGTACTTCAGTGGGCAATTTAGGGTGGCAACACTTTCGTGAGAGCTGGGAAATAACTAGAGAGGAAAGTGGGGAAGGATGTGGCTCCTTGAGGGGCAGGAGAGCACTACAAAGCTGTGCTCTGGTGCTGCAGGAATTGTTTAAAGGCTGCAGATAATTGCTTAAAAGCTGCAGATAGCACTGTGCAACTACTTAAATCTGAAAATTATGTATGAAATTTAGAAATAATACATAAGGTAATGCAAAAACCGAACTCTTTTGAAGAGTCTATGTTGATTTCACTTATCTGCCATGAGACCAGAATAAAGCATCTGTTTCTTGAAGTTACAATACCTAGGTTTTTAGCACACCAGCTGTACCTTTCAGATTTCTGTATAGAGCAGATAAGCATATTTAAAAGCAAGACCACTGTGCATCTTCAAACAAGGAGACCAGTTTGTTTCCTGAATTTGGTACTCACGGTTAAATGGAAAATTAGGAAAAACAATTGTAAGCCCCACAAATGTTTCTGTTGACTTTCTAGTTCATTCTCTTCAGGTGAGCCGGTGTAAACCAGGTATGCACAAGCATTGAACAAGTGTGCAAAGAAATAGGCAGTTGGGGAGTTGTAGACTTCATCTTTGTCTGGAAAGGCATTTTAGCTGCAAATTCAGATATCCAAGGCTTTGCTGTTGCCCTCCCTCTCCCCTCTGCCTTTTGTGCTTTCTGAGGTGAGGCTGAAATGACGGCAGTGAAATGTTATTGTGGGGTATCGGGGGCTCTGACAGGGTTCAGGGGCTGAGGGGCACCCCAGCCGCAGCCGCCCACGAGGGGCAAGCCCTGGCCCAGGCTCCCTGCGGGGCGTAGGGTCCCTGCCCGGGCTGACAGCAGCCAGCCACAGCTGACAAAACAAGCTGCCAGGCTGCTACCCTCGGGGTCCTGCTTGTCTGGAGAGGAAGCACTGTCAATCAATGCACATACACAGTACAGGGGGAAACTTGATCACCGATGGAGCAGCTCAGGGTTTTGATGGGTACTTGTCAGTTGTTTCTGACTTCTCAGGCTCATGGAAGGGGCCAGGCCAGTTACCTGCAGCATCAGCCTGGGCTGGTTCTCTGTGTGTGCATGCAGATAAAAGAGGGTGTCTGTCTATTTTACTTCACCCAGTGCCTTTATTATTACTATGATGATGATGATGATTATTATTATTATTTTACAGATGGAGCTCCCCATAGATGTCAGATGATGAAACAGGTCTCTCTGACAATAATAGTTTGGAACCATGTGCAATCCATTTCAGTTTTTTCTTTTCTCTCCCATTTTAGAATTCCAAAGTGACCACCTGAAAGTGAATGTTTTCACAGCAACCAACAACTTCACAAACAACTTCAAAGTAATCCCTTTCTTCTTCAATGACACTTGTTAGGTGTAGGTTACGGACGGTCTCGGTCGGGATGGTCGGTGACGGAGACGAGAGATCTCTATAGTCTGATTTTGGGACACAGGGTTTATTGCAAAGGGCGTGGGTATAGGGGCACTGCTCAGAGCTGCCAGACTCAGCTCTGAGCAGGCCCAAGAGAGCAAGAGAGTAAGTGGGTAAGAGAGAGAGAGAGAGAGTGTAAGAGCAAAGAGAGTGAAGAAGAAGTAGTAAGAATAAGAGCAAGAGTATAGAATGGAATGGTGAAGTCCTGGTTACAATACAATAAATCATCTTCTGTACTGAATATTCTAATTGTCACTAACCAATCTAATACAAGATACAAATCCTATAGCATTTACATACAGCCTATAAGAGTTCTTATATTACCATAGAGTGTTACATCTTAACTTCTAAAAACTACTCTTTGGACCCCTTCTGCTGAGCTAGTAGGGTCTGCTCTGACCCTTGGACCTGCCTGCAAGCAGAGGGTATTGTTCAATCAAGAGGGATTACCTTCAGTCGGCCATACCATTGTTTTCCAGTTGTTCAGTAACTAAGACTTGGTATTTCAAAAGTGGCTTTCATTTCGATGTTGCCTGTAGTTTTCATATTCCCAAAATCTTTTGTCAGGCAATCATATTTATAAGGCTTTCCTGTTTCATCTTCCCCAACAGTTAGGACTTAAAAAATATCTGCAGACATTATTTTAAAACTTGTGTGGAGGAATTAAAAATTAGATATCTTCTATTTTCAGCTACAGCTCTTACTTATTTACCTCAAAAATGTATAGGCCCAAGACAATTCAGTAAAATTGTCTGTGACAGAAGAGCTCAGTTAATGGGTCTTTGAATTATCAGGTCCCTTAGCAAAATTGCGGCACATATTTTATATTATCTCTCCACTAAGAAATTATTCAAAGGAATATTTTGTCACCCAGATCCCTAACCAAGTACATCCAAAATCTTACTTTACAATTTTGGCCCTCAGTTTGAAGCTGAGGGCAGCAAAGAAGTATGCCATAATTTCCAAACAGTGTTGCGAGACTGAACAAGCTGTCATTCTAACATTAATTGCTTATGCTCCTTAGGTCAAAAAAGATATACACACTCCTATCACCTGCAGTATAAGGGAAGGAAAGTTCTTACTTCTAGCTGGTAGTTTACCTAATCCCTCTCTATTCTCTAGCCTAAACTTAGGGTTTCAAACTCCTTTAATTTTTTTTTTTTTGCTGGGGGGAAGAAACGTATACCCTTTAAATTACTTGTGTGTGTGTGTGTTTTCTCACAATCATTCTAATTACTACACTTGATAAAATCCTTTATTTCTCAGATCCTGAGTTTTCCACAGGTTATTACAGACTAAGAATTCTGATATTTGGTAATGCTGCTCACTTTATGCAGCTTGAAGCACATCCTAGCATCTTAAAAGAAATATTAACCTTTTTTCCCTCTAGAAAATTCTCTCTCCCGGTCTTCACAAACAGCTTGTCTTTCAATAATAACAGTGAAAATGAAGATTTTAGCTCCTGAGATAAGGTTTGTCAAGAGCGGATCAAGAGCATTTTTAACAACAACATATAAATCATTGCCAACTGTAGACCCAGTTATGTTACAAACTGCATGATAAAACAAAGCCATAAAGTGGAGTTAATCATTATGTCTTCAGTAGAGAAAAATGCTTCTTTACTAAACAGTAAAATCCCATTTAATTCTTAAGCCTCCATAACTCATCCACAGGTTTATCAAATGCTTAAAAGGAGCTGTTAAAGAAAATCCTACATCTTAGGAAGGTTCCATGAAATTATTAGCTCTTGTGGAGCCGTAAGTTAATACTGCTAGGAAAAACTGCTAGAGGTGCTCCTTCCTAGAAGAACCCTGACTTCTCTAGTGAGGATCATCTGATGAAATCTTTAGTGAAAAATATTACTCCCTATTCTGTGCCTTGCAGTGGATGGTTGGTGAGTCTGAGCTGAGAGAGAAAAGAGTGAGCAATGGTAATGCAACAAAGAGAGGCAGAGAGAAAATAAATAGCTTGACAATTTCTTAACTGTAGGCCAGGCTGAGAGTAATATATGAGAGGCTGGGAAGATTAGCAATATACTGCTATGCCATTTCAGCAATGCCACTAAGATAAAAAAGTAATTGCATTGAAACCTACTGACTGGTTCATACATTTACTTACACAATGACAGCCTTTGAAGCATAAAGTATTATGCTTCAGACAACTGGATAGATAAAAGCGTAGTTACAAGCATATACTTTTCAAGCCCATAACCCCACTCTAGCATCATGGCCTTGGTGTGTATCTAAAGTGATAATAAATGTGTGTCTCAAGATTGGCATATATTCTCCCTTCAAAAACAGCCATTGTGCCCTGGGAAACTGTAGAAGAAGTTCTGTGCTCTTCTTGTGGGAAAGAAAAGATTCCTGTTTATCTCAACACTTTGGATGAGAATGTTCAGAGACTTCTTTTCTCCACCTGACACCATGTCATTCCTTACTGCAATGGTATTACTTTCTGGGCTACAGAAGAAAGCAGTCTTGAGAGTAAAATCCTACTGAGCTGCAGGACATAGCTTTCTTCTCACAGAATTTCTTCCTAGGATTGCTTCAAAACCCAGACAGTCATCCCTGAGTTGGTTATAGATGGCTCAAATTTCAACCCTTCCTTAAAAATTGCAGGGAGTGAAAAGATGAAATTTCTTTTGAAATGAAAACTGAGATTGAGATATAACCATATGAAGTGAGGAATTTAGTCTGTAGGCTAGGCATAAAGTACCTATGCTTTAATCAGGCCTATCCCTAAGCCTAGTTTTATGACCATTTTATCCTGGTGTTTTGATGAGACCATTTCAGTGTTTCATTCACATTAAGGGTTGATTTATATCTAGAAAAGTTAACTGTCGGCACTGAGAATCAGTAATGCTGAGACTGAACAAGAATGTGTAGTTCATTTACACATGTTGGTAGCTTACTTGTGTGGTTGATAGATTTGCTTCCTGTAAAGGGGACAGGACAGAGCCTATTTTTCCACACCCTTTTCTTCCCACATGAAAGCAACACAGGCTTCTCTGCAGACAAGGCAGATTGATGATCTGGCAGTGTGGTAATTCTGCTGCTTTGATGATCAGGCAGTATGGTAATTCTGCTGCTTGGGACCCTTCGTTACTAAAGAGCATAGTCTAAACAGGCAGGTTTGGAGGAACATCTTCAATACCAGCATCAAATTTCCCCTGACCAACTACCTAAGGAGGAGGGACATTCCTGTTTCTTGGCTCCTTCCCCTCAGAGGACCCTTGGAAAAAAGGAAATTCCTTTAACAAGAGAATGTTAACTTCTAACCTGGCTGCTGGCTAAGGGATTTGTATGGGCAACTGGGATTTGGCTTCTCCATGTGCTTTTTTTGTTTATTTGTTTGTTTGTTTTAGCAACAAGTCCAAATATGTTTTGGCAACAAACCCAAATACCTTTTTTATGTGATTGACCCCCTTGTGAATCCTTTGAGTGATTGAGACAATCTTTTATTGTATTGCCTTTATCTGTAGCTCTGGTTGGAGCCTTTGCTCAGGGATTTCTAGCTTGCCAGTGATCCAGCTCACAGGAATGAAGTCTCCCACATCCCAGATGAGTATTCTGGGTGCTATTGTTGTCAAGATGCATTCTGTTTTCTTTCATTCTAAATAAAAACATGGTTTCACCACTGCAGGATCTGGAATACTGTTTGTCTCAGTCCCAGCTAACAGCATAGGTGCTCCTGATATTTTTTA
The DNA here is from genome assembly GCF_000738735.6 of Corvus cornix cornix. Lineage (NCBI taxonomy): Eukaryota > Metazoa > Chordata > Aves > Passeriformes > Corvidae > Corvus > Corvus cornix. Next base: position 73,581,819 of record NC_047056.1, read on the forward strand.
ATGTCTCCAAGTGAAATGGTTTCCAATGTTTTCCTATATACTATGGCATCTTTTTGGATCAGGACCTTGAGTCATAAAGTAATGAAGATAATACTGTATTGTTGTTATGTTGTCCAAATAATTAGTTATAGGTATACAATATTAAAAATACTTCTATAAAAATATTTTGCATGTGTTGTGGGTAGGAAAAGGGGAAGAATAAATAGCTGTGAGCATAGAATGTATGTTATTCTTACTGTCTGTAAGATTATGTGTACAACTTCAAAAATACTTGGAAAACTGACTATAGGCATACTAAAAGTTAGAGAAACAAGTATTCTGTGTGTGGCAGTGATGAGCTGGCATTTTTGTCCTTCTTTTCTCCCTTGCTCATCACAAAACAGTTCAATGAAAGTACCTGTGCCCAACCAGCATGGGTTTATGAGAGGCAGGTCCTGCTTGACTGACCAGATCTCCTTCCACTGCAAGGTGACCTGCTTGGTGGACGAGGGAAACACCTTGGGTATTGCCTTTAGTAAAACCTTCGGCATTGTTTCCTACAGCAATCTTACAGAGAAACTGGCTGTTTGGATGAGTGCACTGTTCACTGGGTAAAAAGCTGTCTGGATGGCTGATCCCAGAGAAATGAAATGGAGTTACATCTAGTTGACAGCTGGTCACAAGTGGGCTCGGTACTGGGGCCGCTTCTGTTTAATATCTTTATAAATGATTGGGACGAGTAGATCAAGTGGTCCCTCAGTCAGTTTGCAGATGACACCAATTTGGGTGGGAGTGTTGATCAGCTGGAGGGCAGGAAGGGTCTGCAGAGGGATCTGGACAGGCTGGATCAATGGGCCAATGTCAGTTGTTTGGGGCTCAACAAGTCAAAATGCCATGTCCTGCACTTGGGTACCAACAGCCTCATGCAGCACTACAGGCTTGGGGCAGAGTGCCTGGAAAGCTGCTTGGAATAAAAGTACCTACTGTGTTGGTTGACAGCCAGCTGAACACGAGCCACCAATGTGGCCAGGTGGCCAAGAAGACCGAAGGCATCCTACTTGTAAAAGAAATAGTGTGTCCAGCAGGATCAAGGAAGAGATTGTCCCTCTGTACTTGGCACAGGTAAGGCTGCACCTCAAATCCTCTGTTCAGTTTTAGGCCCTTCACTGCATGAAAGACATTGAGGCACTGGAGCTTGTCCAGAGAAAGGCAACGGCACTAGTGACAAGCCTTATGAAGGAACACAAGTTGTATGAGGAGACGTTTAGGGAGCTGGGTTTGTTTAGCCCAGAAAAGGAGAAAAGCAGACTCCAGGGGACCTCACCACTCCACAAATACAAGAAAAGAGGTTGTAGTGTAGTGGTGGTTGGTCTCTTCTTCCAAGTAGAAAGCAATAGAATGAGAGGAAATGGCCTCAAATTGTACCAAGGGAGGTTTATATTAGATATTGGAGGACATTTCTTCACTGAAGGTGTGGTCAGGCATTGGAACAGACTGCCCAGGGAAGTGGAGGAAGCACCATTCCTGGAAATGTTCAAAAGATGTGTAGGTGTGGCACTTAGGGACACGGTTTAGTGGTGGACATGGCAGTTCTGGATTAACAATTAGACTTACTGATGTTAAAAGTCTTTTCTGACCTAAATGATTCTATGATTCTATATACATAGTTTAAGGGGTGTACATCTGCAAAAGTACAACTATTACAGCGTGAGTATTTCTGAGAGCCAGTGGTATTTTTTACTCTTATTAGTACTTCATTAAAAATAAATTTAATGGAATTAGTAAACCTCAAAGTGTGCAAAATATCCTTACACATATATCAACATACCAAACAGCTTTCCAATGTTGTTAACTGCAGAAAAAACATTGCAGAGATTTACCAACTCTATACACTTCAAAACAGCTCACTTTAACTCCTGCATCCCTTTGATCAAATACCTGGAAAATATGCCTTAATGCATTGACAGTCTGGAATAAGCATGCTTTGGTCATTCTGATGCACAGTTAATGTTCAAAATCACATACAGATTTTTGAGATAAAACAACTTTCCTGGTTTTTTCTGTCATCATTACATTTTGTTAAGGCAAAAGTTTGGTTGCTTTACAAATTTGTAGAAAGTGTTTTCCCACTTAATATTCAGAAATTATTTTCCTGATGATATGAGTACCCTTCATTTTGGTCAGCATTACATCAAGATTTTCTTGATGAACCTAGATGTACAATTACATATATAAGCCTTTCATTCACACCTCTATTTCTTTTTCTTTCTTTCTTTCTTTCTTTTTTCTTTCTTTCTTTCCTTCTTTCTTTCTTTCCTTTCTTTCTTTCCTTTCTTCCTTTCTTCCTTTCTTTTTCTTTCTTTCTTTCTTTCTTTCTTTCTTTCTTTCTTTCTTTCTTTCTTTCTCTCTTTCTCTCTTTCTTTCTTTCTTTCTTCATGGCATGGGGAGTCCTATAAAAACTAGTTTAATTGTAAATGACATAGTTATTTAATAAGGGAAAGCAAAGTCCTACAGTCCTTGCACACTCCAAACTGTCCTTACTTCACAGGAATATTACAGTGTCATAGGAAAATTAAAATGCTACAATTACAATAAAACTTTATTTTTCTGTACCTTACAATCACTACTTAATGAAACCTCACTGCACATCTATATATCAGCAGCAATTATTATTATTAGCTCTATTTCTTATGCAGGAAAACAGACATTGAACATCTGTGCAATTTGTTCAAAGAATTACCTCAGCTAAGTGGAAAAGCAATGAAGAATATCCAGATCTATCCTTAAACACGTGATAATCCTGCCAGACTTGAAAAAGACATACTGAATTCTACTTAATTACTTCTTGGAGCATGATAAAACACTCACCATTAAACTTTGATGAAATAGACACTTCCAAAGTATTAATGATTGGCCACTACCATTACTTTGTAAGTAACTAATTATGTTATAAAGATGGAATTGTCCCTCCCGTCTATTATATGGATTTCTCTATGTATCATTCCTGAATTTCTTTGCTAAGGCATTTCTGTGTGCAAGTTACTTTTAAAGAATTTGATATGCTGAATACTAAACAACTAGTTGCTATATTTCAGACATTTCATTCATGTTAACTTCTCTGTTTTAAAAGATCGGATGCCATTATATATTGGCTTAATGCTGATGGTAAATCATTGAACTATTCTCATTATTCCCAGTAGATGAATTGATTAAGTAATTTGTTCTGAGCATATTAGTCACCCTGCAAACTTTCCAGTGGTCCTTGATGAAGCCTGCATTTGTATGAACAAAAGTTTTACACACTAATCATTTTTATGGGTCTTTCAGCACCCTGTCACTTTTGTGCAAAATCAATTGAATGTGCACACATCCAAACTCATTTGGATGTCAAAAGTGTTTTCATACCCATGATTAGAGGCCATTTTGGAAAACACAGGGGTTTTCTTCCTTCTCAGTTCAAACTTGGCTTCTTAGAACACCTAGTTAGGACTATGAAGTACCTCCAAAGTAATCCCATTATTCCATGTTACTCTTTTTTTACAATGTATGTCTGTATTTGTTTATTTGTTTATACAATGCCTTTAAATGTATGTAAATATGTGTGTCAATTTGGTACTGTTTGTAGTATTTAAAACTGTTATTTTATTTTCTGAAAACTTCAACTGGTTCTTTGTATTTTGCAATGTACTGCCATTGTGCTACCTCCCTTATTTATGCATAAACATGTCAGTGAACAAGCTGTAGTGATTGTAGAGAGTCTGTGTATTTGTGAATACAACAATCGAGTAGGTTTTCATTTCTAATCTGTATTTGTGGTACATTACCTCAGGGTACAAGATTACTCACAGTATTATGAGTTTTGAGAATGGGCTTCTTGCCTACTGAATGAACTATACATCTGTGCTTCACTAAGGTGGTTTTTGCTTGAACAGGAAATGCTACTGATACTTAGAGAATTGTAGCATATAATGGAATTTCCTTCATGGAAGTTTTTTCATATTTATCCTTAGAAACATTTAGAATCTCAGTTAAAAAACAGTTAGAGTGCAAAGATTGAAAAGTGAAGAATTTAAATTTAAAATTTGAAAGGACTAAACTGGAAGTATTGAACACAATGTAGACTTTATCCTCTGTAAGAAATATTATAGTAAAACTTTGAAGCTATGATGATGTATCAGCCTCTGTTCAGGTCCCTGTTTTTGTCCAGCTCACTAATTCAGGGGAAATTATGAAAGAGTATTGTAGCTCAGAGATCCTTTATTTCCCCTCCTCAGGGGCTGATCATGAGCAAGGGACAAAATATGAGACATTTCTTGAATGGAACAATGAAAAATTTAGTGATACATAACTGTTTCATCCTTCTCCTTACAGAATGCAAGGGCATGAGAGGGGAATCATGTGCATTGTTTTCTGTAAATAATCTCTTTTTTCAGTTAAACACCATGACCCTAAATTGGAGTTATACCACTATAAAACTGAAATTATAACCTGAATGAAGGCTCATTGATAACACATATCTACAGAGGGCAGAGCTGGAAGCATTAAAATGTCACCTTTGTTTCTGAACCTCTCTGCATTCATCTTTAAAAGCCATACTATTATTTCAGTCCTGTTTTTATAGAATCTTATACAGACATGCATACGTAGAGATAACTTTCCCTGGCATATTTTCAGTGGCCATTGCAGAAGACCAGAAATGAACAGCAAATAAGCAGTTTGAGGGCACTGTATTATGTTTAGCTTTGTAGATGTTTCTGAGTCTTAAAAGAATTTGTACTGAGATCAGTCAATATCTTTGGAATGCATTTGCAAAGCAATTTATAAAATAGTATACATTGATACTCTTCGAAACTAGGAAGAAATAGGGTTTGTATGACCCTCGAGATTGACTGCTATATTCCATGTCCCATTTATTTCACATAAGTGGCTCTTTAAGAAAAAAACAGCAAAATCAAAACATAATCAGTGACAACAATTAGGGGATGTGGCATAAACAGAGACAGTGTTCCACTGAGATGCTGTTTTAGGACAGTGAGAAGTAAACCTGATATTCACTCTTCCGCATGCAATTGTTTTTAACCAATTAATGAATAATATTTAAGGAGATTAAAATAAAGGAGCAGATTATAATTTCATTTTATGGCCGACTAGTGAGAGGGTTAACCAGTTTTGCTACATTTGACATCACAGAGTAGTAAATTCATATCTTGTCAAATATTAATTTTTAAATGCTAGAAGAAAATACAGTTCTACTCACGGAACTACCATTCAGCCTTCTTATTTGAGTTCATCAGCCACTAGCTTTTTATATTTTTACTTAACTTATTTGGTTGTTTTAGAAAATTTCTTCACTGCATTAACCACATTAAAATCCTTCTTTAGAATAAGATCAACACCCAAGGCTAAATTTAAACCTCAGGAAAGGTAAAAGAATCTTTAATTTATGAAACTGAACAAGTAGACTTATCTAAACATCTCTAGGGCTTTAATGGGGGATATCTGTAATTCTCTGAATTGTATTCCTTTCACAGTGATATTTTGTAATTCCATTCTATTACCCTTGCTTAACATTAATGAGATAAAAGGATCACATTATGGCGATTGATGTTCTTCAAATTAAATGCACGTTTCCATGTACAAAGCTGTCTGCTAATTTAAAAAACATAGCATGTAACATAGAATCATGACCATGGTCATCACTCAGCTGGGATCAGATAGCATTTTTTATCTATTCATTGGATTTAACAAGGCATGAGATGGAAGCAGAATACAAAGTGTGGGTAGATTATCCCATATTCCCCCTTTTGGCCACTTCTTGGCAATCTCAGCAAGGAAACTGAGGCTTCATGTTGCCATGGAAATAAACCTCAAGGTCAAAGGGGCATATGGAAGGTCAGGCAATGACAAAGGAACATCTGAGAGGCCATCTGGATGAGTGACCTGACATAATTAGTCATTAATCCCACTCTTGGGAACAATAGAGTTAGCCGAGAATGTGTTTGGACTTTGATCGTGGTCAGGGTGATCTCATGGGGAAAAAGGAAGAAAGCTCCACTTGGTAACTAAGCAGATTACCCTGGCATGCTGTTAACTAAAGAAGAGTAGTCAGGAGAGGCCAGTGGGCTATGCATTTTACATATGCTATGTTTTCCCTTTAGTTACTACAGGCCGCTCTAGAGCCATGTGGCTCTAGGATTAGCTTTTGGGTAGTGATTTTTTTTTTTTTTTACAGTTTTCAATGAAAAGAGAGCAAGTGTCCCAAAATACTTCACTTAAAATTCCCAGGCAACAGATGGGAAGAGAGCTGAAGAGCCAAAGGCATCAGCCAGCTTGGTTTACAGGTGTCAATATTTACTAAGTAGAGTTGGGCAGGGTGCCCCCTGGGAAAAAAAGGGAGAGAATGGCTAATCAGTAAAACAATAGCAATCATCCCTGTTGTCTGTTTTATACTGAATAGTTAGAATTATAATATGACCGTGTGGCAAAAGCTCCCCATCAGCATCTGTCTTTTCATTCCCACTGCTTTCCCTGTCAGGTCATGTATTTTCATTATTGAGATGAGTGCCTTGATGAGAAGATACCCCTTACATGTATCTGAGATTCTGCTACTTGAAGAGTTGGTGATATTTGGTGATTAAGTGTCTACAGTGTTGTAGGGTGTGAATTTGATAATGGACTACAGTAAATGAATGCAACCCAGCACATGCAGAAATTAATTTTTCCTTTGGATAAAAAAATATGCTCTTTGCTGTGCCATAAAAGGAAATAAATGAAATAGATTAAGAAGGCTGTAGAGTAAGAACAGAGGGAGATTTCAGAGATCTATTCTTTCTTTAACTAAAGTAAAATGCAACACGTAATATGCTCTTTTTCAGCTAGGGTATACTTGTTAAAATTTTCCTCTAAACTAAAATAATTCCATTATAGTAAACAATCTCTCCTTAAATCTATTGTCTTTGCCTGTTACAAACGCATTTTCTCAGGCTAAGAGCTAAAGATAAACCACTGCTACTTCACTATAAATACAAGTAAGGATCCAGGAATGTCCATAGAGAAGGTCAGATATGACATCAGCAGCTGCAATCCTTTGCTGTCTCTAGGTAATGAAAATAACTTTTGCAAATAATTTCTGCCATCTCCAGGTTCCACATTTTAAATTAAGTCTTTAATAATTGACCAAACCCAGGAAGAATATGTGCTGCTTCACTGTAACTTGTACTTAATTTAATAGTACATAGAGGAAACCCAACATTCTTCCTTTTGTTAATGGGATTTTGAGACCAAATGCTGCTACTTGTTCCTAAATCATATTATTAACCTGTTTTATTAACAAACAGTAGTTGCACCCCAGGAAAATATATTTGTCAGATAAAATCAGCAAAATCCTTGGAAACTGTAGGTTTATCACTCTCTTCATTCCTTTTAAAATTGCCAAGTAAAAGACTGACAAAGCTGTACTGGTTTGTACTTTTAAAGAGCTGTATAGTGGTTACATTATGAAGATCTAAATCCTTTATCCAATGAGAAAGATTGTTTTGCTGTTGTGTTTGTGTTTGCCTAACAACTTGTTATGGACTACAAGAAATTAGAAAGTGTATAATCCTTCTGGAGAGGAAGGTATATAATCTAAGGGAAAATTGTTATTCCTTGAAGAAGAACCAGCATCACGAATGGATTCCCCTTGATGAACAGAGTTTGTTTGAATAAACACAAACTAAATCTTGTCAGCTTCATAAGAATAGGAAAGCTATTTTGGCAAAATTTCAGCATTACTCTTGAAGGAATAACCCATCTGATGTGATCAGTAGTGTTCACACAATGGAAAAATTCAAAACTATAGAGGATGCGGAAGACATTAATTTGAAAAAATCTATGAGCAACAAATAGACTCTTTACTTTTTGTGAAATCATCTTGTTTTCATTTGAGAGAATCATGTTATGCCCAATTTATTAGGGGAAAAACATTTCCACATTGTCCTATTATATTTTTTTAATTATTTTTTTAAAGAATAAAAGTGGAGAAGAGGGGGATTATGCAACATGCTGGCTATTGTGCATGACTTTAGTGCACAATTATATTCTTCCTTCAACATATTCAAACACAAGCACTTGACTTTGGTAACAGTATTTTAGTCTTCACAGCTAATAGGTTCTAGCATAGAACCACTTGAGAGAATCATGGTATTGGCAGAGATGACCTTACAAATCTATACATTCTTCTACTTCCTACTATTTTAATATTTTAGTAAAAATATAATGTTTTCATCGGACTCCATCCAGACTTCATGTACCATGCTGGCCGTGAGTAAGTCAGAACAGAATGACTGAATGGGGATATAAACAAGCCATTGTTTTATAGCACTGCTGGATTGCTTAAGGTTTGACTTGAAGTTGTTAAGATTTTGTGTTTCAGAATGACTCATCCCAGTGACTGTGGTAAGAAGCTGCATTTGGTTTCATTTATCAGTATTACTAAATAAAATACATCTTCCATGCTCCCATTGCAGCCTAGTACCTAGACAGTACTCAAAAGGACAAACCCTTTCCTTCTGTGGAGTTTGACTTAACAATGCTATATCATACAGGATTGTGGTTTTTTTCATATTTTTCAATTTATTTCTTGGTTGTGTATAGTTTTGAAGACAAGACCTTCATCTCCTTGTTTTAATTAACACTTGGGGAAATTTGGAAAGTGTTTAATCTATGATCTTTTTGCCATTTACCTCAGACAGAATCGTGTTGTCCTGCTCTTGAATCAATGTAAAATTTCTGCTCTTGATGCAACAGGAATGACACTATGATCTAATCTGACTTTGCACAGCTTTCTTATGTCCCTATTCAGAATTACTAAAGCTTTGCCTGCAAAAAATATGGTCTCTGCACATGCCAACACCTTACTGAAATCTTCCTGGCTAACCAAGGCAGCATTTTAGGTTAGACCATGAGCCTGGGTTCCTGCTGGCCTTCTGCAGTTTTGTTCAAGCAGTGCATCTCATGAAGTGCTAAAGAGAACAGAAAGTAACTGCTGAAAACAAAAAAGCATTTTTTATTTCAGCTTTCCCTCATCTGTTCTGAGGACACTGTCTGAGCGCTCCTTGTTTGGTCCAGTGTTCCCCTTTCCCCTCAAGTCGATGAAGCTGGTGGAGAAATTGAAGAAAAACAACCCTTTCTTTCAGCTTTCAGCCTCCACTTCCAGCCTGGTTTCTGTATGGCTTGGTGTTGTTCTGGCTCACCAAAGAAAGCCCAGGCCACCCAGAGGTGCTGGCTGGTACCTTGTTTGGCATCACTGGGTTACAACCCAGAGCCAGGGACTGCACTGCTCAGGCTGTGCTTTGTTTTGGGCACTGATTTAACTGGTGGTGGATGTGTGTGTGATTTCACACAGCAAAGCTGCAGGACTGGAGTGTTCATTTCCACCTGCCTTTCACAATATTCCATAATCCCTGAGCTACTTTATTTATTTTCACAATACTTGATTGAAAAATGGCTTAGAAATACTGAGAAAATTCTGGTGATAATTGAAATATCGATTGAGTACTGCTATTGATATTCTACCTTGGAAGATTCATACCACTCTGAGGTTATTTCCAATCCTGTTATTTGTTTTCACAAAATGGAAGCCAGAGGTTATGAGCTGATTTCTTATGACCTAGAAACATTCCAGATGTAGACAAAGAAGTTTATTCCTTCTTCTGAATTTGTCATTGCATGTGAATGAGAAAGAAAAACTCTGAACTCAGTTTTTATTGCTTATCTTTGAAGACTGACACATTTGTACAAATGTTCTTAAAGAGAATTCTGAAACAAGTTTTTTTAATATTAAAATTTTATTTAAATATTCAAATAATAAATAAAAAGAAGAATTCAAATACCATTAATATATCATGATAAAGCTTTGCAGCCTGAATGTCCTGAACTGAGATTCACAATCTAAAAAAGGAAGGGAGGCATTGAGCTTCAGTCTTTTTTGTGAGCATACCTGTACAGGGGCTATCTCATCTGCCTGTGAAGGCAAACTGCCTCTTCCTCTGTCATTCTTTAAATTGACAATTTTGAGCCTCAAAGCCAAGCAGACTTAATTCCAAAAGTTAAAAATTATTTGAAAATTTTAAATGTTCCTTTTGCTTAAAACTATTTGTAAGACATGCCTTAAATTCCCAAGTTTGGATTTATTAAGAGTACTTTTTCATTTATGTGTGGAAAAATGCCCTATAAATATCAATTCATTCACACTGAAACTCAATATATTTCCACAGATGCAGTATTTGGCAAAATTAGATTAACACTTACAAGATTGTAGCATAATTTTATGCATGAGACTATAATCAAGACACCAAGAATGAATGGTGGTTTTAATTAATGTTTATACTGCTTATAGCAGCTGCTAAGCATAAATACCTTCCTAATTTTAACCATTTAAAAACTATTTAATACCATATATGAGTCTGGTTGAAGGAGGAACTCTGTAGAAGCAACCACTAGGAGACCTTTCAATATATTAGGAAGATTAGTAGTGCTCTAATAGAACATCTGTCTCTAGAAGTACTGACAGAAACATTAAGAGAGTGTAAAATGCTAAGTAAACTGAAAAGCTATTAAGCATTTTAAAACAAAAAATAATTTAGGTTCAAATGGGAAAGGTAGATAAACAGAATAGTGCACCTAGTTCCTAAGAAATTATAGTAGAGAAAAAAACTATTGAGTTGTCTTTTTACATGATAAGAATAGGGAACATCTACTTGCTTATAATAGAGCTTAAACTTATGTCTTGAAGCTGACATTTCAGACCAAAGGCCAGTTTGGAATAAGTTTTACTGTACAAATCTTTTTAGTATTTCACATAGCACTTCAGAAAAAAAGAAATCCTTGGAGAAAATAATTATGTTTCAAGAAAGTTTAATGTGTTAGGATTCATGTTAATTCGGTGTTAAGATTCACACAGCAAGCTTTAAATTTGCTAGTGAGTAGATAAAGCTTGTATTCATTCTGTTGTACTGTCATTACAGAAATCAGAAACAGGACTGAAAATCCTTTTGTTGACTGGGTTAGACAATTAATTAAACATTAATATGCACTCTTGATACATGTCTGCAGTGTTCTGTGCATGCAGCTGCTACCATAACAGAAAGAAATAACAAATTGTTACGTTACAGTTTGTTTGAAAGTATACTTGAAGTATAAGTGAAATGTTCCATGACGGATGACATAAAATGTTCCAGGACATAAAATCTTCTCTAAAATAAATATGAACTTTTTGGTCTTATGATTTGGGAATGCTTGAACAAAGTGCTACACACATTCATTCTCGTAGGATGAACAGTTTTCTAATATGGTTGAATTTAGAAGAGAGCATGATGTACTAAAATTGTCATAAATATGTATCTGTCAAGAAGACCAATTGATATAGAGCCTAAAAATTCTTACTCACATTCACAAATATTTTGCAAGACTTAAACTCACAGTGTCTGATTTACAGTGTACTTAAAATAAAAAGTTGAAAGGCTCTAAAGGTGGTGTCAGGCATGTCAGATATCATTCAGGAAAAATAAATATTTTGAAAAACCAGCTGAGTGGTTTCTGCCCAGCTTTCAAAAGCCAATCAGCTGTCACTATAGCAGCTTTTGCTATTAGGGGTAGGCTACATAAGGCTATAATTAAGTGCCTTCTATTCTTATAAAGCAAATCTAAAAAGGTGGAGCTGAAAGATCAGTACTACAACAGGGAACGTGCTCAGAAACAAAACCACCTACTCCAAAAATCCGTAGAAGAAGCCTGGAAGAAAAGGCATCAGGCAGTCTTCTGTCTAGCTGACCACATCAGTAAATCACTAAGCTTATTCTATTAGTTCACCATCCTTGCCACACAAAAAAAAATTCTTCAGGAATGGAGTGCAGAGGAGAATCTGGAGAAAAAAACCTAAGTGCTCAAGCTGTGAAACTGGGCTTATGTATTTTTACTGTAGAGTGCAGCTGGAGGGAACTTTTGTGCCATTTTTGAGACTAACATATAACAGGTTGGTCTTTATTACTTCTTAGGTTTACATTACTGGGTTCTGTGAAATCTATTCTGCTCTGTTTCAGAGCAAAGTTAAAGATGCAAGTTTAAATCACCGAAAGTCATGGAATTTAGTCTTCACCTGTTTGATTTTTGCTTTCAAAGGGAGTGCATGCATCCTCACAGTCAGTTATGAGGTCTTAGCTGGGAGCCAGGATCAAACAGCTGAGAGATGATAGAAAACAGGTCCATAAACCCCTTCTCGCTTATTCCCAAACATATGAGCATTTCCAAACTTCTTGTTTGATTCTGGCATAAGGCAAGTTCAACTTCAGTTTTAGTCTTATGTTGTCATCTTGACTCTGCCTTGAAAAGGAAATGCTACTAGAGGTATTGCTGGGAAGCAGTTTAGGAAGCTGCTCCTTGTTGCCTCTCAGCTGTACACTAATGGCTTCCAGCTGAACTAACTGCATCCATGTTTCTCCCCCAACCTGCAAGCCACTGCTGGCGACAGACACAAGCCCAATCCGTCAGAGGTGTCAGGACCAGGAGCCACTGTTTTTAACACTGACTTTACTGCCTTCTTTCATATCTCCGTGAGTCCTTGTCTCCATATCTGCTCCTTAAGTGGTCTTTGGTGAAATAGGGTTAGCACTCCCCTTGGTGGTGTCTGTACTTCAGCTGGGAGCCATTAACTGAAAGCTTGTGAAATGGCAAGGAACAATTTCCTAATTGCCTGTCAGCTGTAGCAGCCTGAGGAACTCTTCCAGCATGTGTCACAGCAAAGTCAAGCAGGTTATTCTGGTTATTTCAAACAACCCCCAGCAGTGATTTAGACTACTCTGGTTTCATTTTTCGTGATGGGATTGTCCAAACAAATGATCACTCACAAAGTCCAGTGATGGAGAAAGCCATACATCCTCAAAAAACTCTCCACTTTCATTTACTTGCTCTTACCCAGACCCTGCTATCCATGATCACACAGGCACATTCCATGCACATGAGGCACAGATTTAGAAAGCACTCTGTGAGACTCTACACACAAATCCATGAAGGTTTGGCAGCAGCTCATGGTACACCCTGGACAGAAGCACAAGCATTGCAGACCTATGTATAACTTGATTGCTGTTTTATGGGGAAGGTAGTGGAAAATGAAGTTAGTTTGCATGGCAGCTTCCTGGCAGAAGGATCCATGTAGCTGGAGAGACATCTCAACCTGTGTTAACCACTCCAGCCTCAGTCCAAATGTCTTTAAAGCCACATATAACATGAGGCTGCTTCACCTACCAGGGTAAAAGGGTAGTCTGCACTGGCAGATGCTTCACTATTACACTTCAAGCTGAACATCAGCACAGCCAGGAGTGCAAGGATCATTAGGCCAGAAGAAGAGGAGGAAACAAGCAAGTCCCATACATCTGTAGCCCATTTCTTAGAGCTATGTCATATCTTGTGTGCTATCTGTGTCATATCTTACTTTTTCCTGAACTGCTTGTGTACTTTATCTTAGGCATTTTTATATGTTGTTGCCCCAGGAGCTGAGCAAGTGGGAGTTAAACTGCATTTTGTTTTAGTTGTCACTTGTACAAGTTCCACAATCAGGGATCTTCTAGTTACAGTAGTCTGAATGGAAAGGAACAGAAAGAACCAAAACACCTCTGACTTATCTCACTCAGGGCAATACGTGGAGGAAGGAGGATTCAGAGCCATAATTTTGCAAGTTATGAACTCACAAAAATGGAAAGACTTTTTCTATACCAAGACCCAAATGTGCCCTGATGTTTCTGAATAAAGAGAATGAAGGAGCTATTATTCTGGAGGTGAAAGAATGGGATTTCCAGCAGTAGATCTTCATCCAAGAACTGTTTATAGTATCTGCACATTAAACCTTAAAAGCAGCCTTTCTAACTCTTGTCAACATGTGAAAGCCTGGTTTTTTTTTTTTTTTTCCTTTGTTTCAGAAATTGCTTTCATTGAATGGGTGGAGAATAAGCAAACTGGCAGACTGCAGAGAATCAGGCCCTTGTTTAAGAGTCTGAGGTTTCCAGTCTGGCACCCAAGTAGAGAAGTGGCCAGGCAAAGCTATTTTTGAGAGGTAGCTGTTCAGTTTCATACATGAAATTAGCTGATAGCTTGAAAACTATTAGTTTTATAGATGCCTAGGTTTCCTCCTCACTCAGAGGTACCCCTCAATAACAGTCTTAAAAGAGTCTGAGAGCTGAACCTCACAATCCAGTGTATATATGTTACACTGTCAGCTAGAAATTCAAACCCCAGACAGCTTGGTGCTTCATACTGCAAAAAGACCTCTCTGATTTGTTACCAAATGTTGGACTTCATTGATGAAATCAGCAAATGAAACCAGCTGCATTAAATCCTGAAAATGTGTCTCATTCAGAGAGCAAGCCAGCCATGGCTTACTGGAGTTCCAGAGTTGCAATGTTCTGTCATAAAAAAATTTGATTATTGGGGAAGATGCAGAGTTGTTAAATTCTTATCTCAAGGAACAGGCCTTATTTATTTTTTTGGAAATGTGTTTGAGCAAGACCTAGTTATGCTGGAAAAGGAAAGAAGGCTGCTCACATGAGTGCTTTAATTTCCACAAACTAATGAAGTGTCTTCAGTTGTGTCCATATTGTGCCATTGTTTACTTGGCTTGTTCACACTCAGCTGTAGGTGGCTCTTCCAAACATTTCTGTTTCAGTATGGTTTTTGAGGAGAAAAAATAATGGCCAACATGCCAAACTTAACTTTCATACTGTCTTGTAAATAAATGCCTTGAAAACATTTGTGGACTGAACTTTCTGTTGCTGGTTTCTTCCCAGGCAAAAGTTTATGAAGTGTGTAGCAAAAATCTAGTGATTCTAAATTTCCAAAATTGATGATAAGCCAGTGTCTAACTCATTTCTAGTTACATTATACCTACATATAAGTCAAATATCCTTTGAAAAACTACTACCCACATAGCTTGGGTCATATGACTAGTGAATACTGGCAGCTAAATTTGATTAACCAACTGACTAATTAGACACCTTAAGTTAGATATGATAAAAAAACCCTTATAAATTTTGAGTTATTTGAAATTAATTTAGTTTTGTTCAGGGAAAAAAGTGTGCAGGGCATTGTAATGAGTTTCTTGCCTTTTCTTTTTCCATAGAGGTTTCAAATTATGTAGATGGCTGAAAGAAAAACAGTTTCAAAGTGTAGCTGCTCAGAACTGCCATCCAGACTGACACACTTTTTTTCCATTGTTTGGCGTGCACATTACAGAAAACTTAGCAAGGTGCACTTTTGTAGAAGGTTGGACTAGATGACATCTTGGGGGTCCCTTCCAACCTGAATTAGTTTGTGGTTCAGAAGGTAATAAGTAAACACAGAAGATATAAAATCAGAGTAATAGGCTTTCTATACCTGCTTTCCTCAGTGCTTTGTAAGAAACTAGAAAGTTATTGTAAATTTCAAGTTATCTTTGACTGTGAGCAAGTCCCAGCTACATTACAGGAACTGTATTCACTTTTAGGAGAAGCTACTCCCAGAAGTTAATCTGAAAGCCCTGAGCAGGGTCTAACTCCTTCCTTATGAATGGACAGATGTCTTATCAGTCTTTTTTGGTTTATGGGGCAGCACTAGGTATAAGGGACCAGAGCACAGTCCGTGGTTGAAAAAGTCTGTGATCTGACCCTAAATTTGGATGAATTGGCTAAAGTGGGAGGAAATGCACTGCTTCTGCCACCTACATTGTGACTACCCTAGGAGTAAGCACATAGGAACAGAAAATTTTGTACAAAATGGCTATGATAAGGATGAGCCCTGACAGAGAACATGGAATAATGTTGAAACTCTACATTAGCTAACCCATGTGCTGCTGAGGTCCCAATCCAAGGGTTTTCACAAGCTTATCTTATTTAACAATAATTCTGGCATCGCTGCTGAGGCCTACCAAGCAAAGATATACCCTTGGTCTCTTATTGAGACTGTCAGGGGAAAAAAAGGAAGAAAACCTTAATGGGATGATATTTCTCATTGTTCTCAAATTGCACCCAGATACAGTGGAATCATTCCACTGCTGGAGCATGTGTTCAGTGGTTACACTCATGGGCAACAGCAGAAAAGCCTATGACAAATAGATGTTGATTACTTTTGAAAATCTCAGCCTTGTTTTTAGCTGAACACTTCTATAAGGAGGCTCCTTTATGCTCTGCTGCATTCTTTATGAAGCATTCAGTACAGGAATGTAATAGTAATGCAGTATGTATAACATTTATATGTCATTATCATCATCATCATTATCATGATGTGTTATCTGTCTGGCAATCTGCTTGCAATATGAATGACAATTCTTCATATTGGTCATGTTTTTCCATGAAGCATCTCATTATTGCTGGCAGAGAAAGGCAGCTTGGATTTAAGAAGGCACCAGATGTTGGTAAAACTGCTTTTAAACTCCTCTTTGTTGCTTCCCAGAGCTTACAGCACGCAGAGAAATTGCAGCTTGGTAGCAGTGACTTGGTAGCCTAATCTCTTCAGCTGTTTCTGTTATGTTTTAGCACCAATTTGTGTGTCATGGACACCCAAGAAAGCCAGTAAATTTCATCCAGGTCTTTCCTGTGGTCCACTGGTATCAATTTAAAATAGTCATGGCAGCCAGTATCTACCTTATTGAGAATGACCTTGATTGGACCAATACCAAAGGATAGCTCAGCTTGAGGTAAAGAACTGGAAAATTTGAAAACCAAGTGTCTTTTCTTTTAGAAAAATATTTTGCACTGAGTTTTAGCAGCATAGGGTCAGAGTTTTCACTGAGTGTCTGTTTCAGCATAATTTTTTTGAGAATATATGTATTTGAAAACAGAAACAAGCTTCAATTTCCCACTTAAGAGACTGCTTCCACTTGTCCAAGGCTTGTATTTTCCATGGGTTTATTCTTAGGTCCACACAATGTAGAGGAAATTGATTCCTGGAATGATCTTGAATAGAGAGACCACCAAACATAATTTTATTGCAGGTTTAACATAAAGGAATTGGGAAGGGAAATAAGGAAGAAAATCAACTGGGCTGAACCTTTTGCATGAGTGTACTGTCTATGGCAAGAACCAGTATCAACACATAGTATTATACAAACAATAATTTATGGATCTCAAGACGTACACATTTTCAATTATTTTTTCTAGTTTAATGACACTTTGGTTTTTTTTAGTTTTCTTTTCTTTTTAATGCTTGTCAGATTTCTAACTCCCCCAAAATGAATGACGCCACTTATCTTCTCTGGTAAAAAGCAGTCTTCAGTTAGCTAAAGGACTCTTTGTTAAGTTTTAAAAGAGAATTACAAATGGCTTAACATCAGAGTAAATTTCTTTTAAAGATCCCTAGGGTCTGATTATGTCTTTACAGACACTAAATTACACAAATTTGATTACTTTTGTGATATTTCACTGTGATGCCTTAGGTTTTAACTTTTATAATTTTCAAATCCTGTACTGCCTAGTGTGTAACTCTGAAGTTTTGTGTGGCATGTTAGCTGCTGTTCTCTCATGCTGGTTAGACATAAAAAACCTCTCTAGGTTTCCACCTCAAGGACACCAGGCCCCAAAATGTGTAAACTAAAAGCCTCTGAAGGGGGGACAAACTTGGGGTAATTACATCAGGAACTGAGGTTATAATTGGAGAATTAACCCTGATATGCAAATGACCCAAACTTATAAAAGTGTGAAGAACCTGTGACGCAGGGTCCACCTTGGATGTAGCCTTTTGACTGCCCAGGGTGTACCTATGAAGGCCCTCCAAATAAATACCTCCTTTTATTCTCTTATTCTTGTCTAATCTCTGTTTTTAGGTGGCCACCTCAGGCATCAACTGGAGATACTCCCAGTCCTTCAGCTGTAAAGCAACAAAGAATCAAGTATGTCAATTCTCTGGATTATGCTGGTTTATAATGCAAAATCAGCAAGGAGAGAATCATTCTAACAATAAGCCATTCCATTATAACCTCATCAAACAACAAATAAAGTTCTTGAAAGAAATCACATCATCAGTTGCAATAATTTGCATTGATAAAATATGTGGCTATCCAAATGATATAATGATTTCTCTTATATTTATAGGTAGTCATTTATGCCCTAGATGTATTAATGAGCCACATCCTCAGTGAAGACAGGCCAAATTACCTTCAGCTTCTGTATCATTATCTGTCAACCGAACATCTTACCATCTGTAAGGGGAGAAAAGTTTAGTGGAAAGAAAAGTTGGACTGTTAAAAGTATTAACATTTCATTTTTTTTCTTAATAAAAATGTCACATAAAATGTCTTATACCTAGATGCCACGATCTCGTTTTCTAAAATGCTATGTCCAAATGACAAAGCTAAAGGTTAAAATTAAATGCAATTATATTCCCCAGGAATAAAATGGATATACATTAAAAGTATAGTTAGGTTGTAAATTCATTTAAGTTTTTAAAAATTACAAAGGAATATATAAAATGCAAATTAAATGAGAAAATCTTATTTATCTCCCCTGTTTGTATGGTAATTGGCTCCTTTTAATGAATTAATCTCATGCACAGACTCCTGCTAAATTAGACTACCTATAATGTACTGTCTTCAAGTAACTTCACATTCTCATTATGGCCTCCCTAATTTCTAAAGTAAAATTAATATAATTAGGGAGCAAATCAATACATATTGATCTTGAGTTACTTCAATGGAACAAAAGAATAACAGATTAAAAGGAGATGATTTTTGTTAGCATTGATTTTGTTAGCATGCTGAAACAACAGTGTTGAAGAATTAAGTCTTAAAATATTTTCCTTCCCCGAATGATATCCTCTGGTAATTTTATATTCTCTATGAAGCAAACATGACTGTGTTTGAAGGAAATGGAAAAATAATTTTTTCACTCTTTGTATTTTGGTGACTGTTTATGGCATAGTTTTCCTATAGCAAAAGACATTGAGTGTATTTTATTTTCATGGAGATCAATTTCTGGCTACAAATTATTTCATCAACCAATGTTTCCTTTTCCAAGTGTAAATTAAAGGTGGATGCATGCTGGCAAACACTACCTGAATAAATAAATGGTAGTATACTGGGATATAATCAAGCATATGCAGTGAGGAACTTGAGGCTCATAATGAGAAATAATGGAAGAATTCACAGAAATCAAAGCAGCAATGCTTTTCTACATACCCACTGACTTATTTCATGTGGAAGAAAATGACTCTTTCTAGCAGAAGAGAGTAAGTTCTTTTCATTGTATTCAGGCAGACTTATTGCTATCTAATGGCTTTAGACTGACATTTATTAGAAAAGTGTGAAGGAAAAATAATAATGTGCTACCTCAAAAGCTGAAGTCCATATTCTCAAAGTTGCTTCTGGGGATGGAAAAGTCTCAGGTGGTTCTAGACAAATGCTTGTGCCGTTCTGTGTTTCTCCAGAGCCTCCACAGGGCACCAGGCTGCTGTGGAAGGTAGACTTTGTCCAAACTCATAAGAGCACACTGATTGAAGTCAGGGGCAGCTAATTTGCTTTTCACATCCTAAAGTCTCTACAGAGCGTAAATCTTTTTTCCTAAGTCATATTTCATTTCAGTATTTCACAGCAGCTTTATAATATGTGAACAAATTCCCTTGCTGCATGTGATAAATCTAAATTGCTTTGCTTAAAAAGGTAATTAATTTAGAGTTTTCCTTTCAATTTTCACACCATATGAACATGAATAAAGCTTTTCATGGTGTATAAATTTATGTACAGTGATTACCCAAATGAATGGCAGAAACAGCTGCACCCTAAATCTTTACTCTGAATATTCTGATTTACTTGAAGCTAAATTGCAGATTCTGGTTGCATTTCACACATTCTTTAAATATAGTTTTAGGGAAACTATAGTAGGACATATAAAAGATGCTATAAATATTAGAGGAAGAAGAGCTTTTATGTATTTTTTGCAAAAATACAAAATTTCACTACATAATTTTGTTTAGTAAAAGTGGGGCTTTGATGGAGGTAAGGTTATTTGATTATTTAACATTATTACATATTTGGTTATATGTTGATACAATTCTATTTCAATTATTTGTGTAATAGTCCAGAAGTAAAGCATACCTGGCCTTTTACATGATGGGTGAGAAAGCTCTTGTTAGATATTAAGTTTTTTCATTGAAAAAATGAGAATATTTAAACACAAAATCTTAGTGAAAACAATGTAGACATAATGTATAGGCTGCCATCATTAAAATATAACACTTTTTTTCTGACACAAACACAGTCTTAATCTAAGTTGGCAAATAGATGACAATGGCATTCTAAATATTTTTTTCATTGTTAATTTCAGAAAAATAATCTATGTTACTATAAATAAAACAGGTACAGTTACACAACAGTATGAAATTAAAAGGAAAAATGAAATATTTCCTCTTTTCTTCTCATGGAGTAATATTTAATTTAGATCTTGAACTTTGTCTGAACAAATGCAGTCTTGATGGTAGCATATTTTGACTTGAGGCAAAGTCTGGGCATCTGTGCTGGAACAAAAATATTCTTGCCCAGTCTTGGTGGAGGACAATTATTTTTATTTCAGTTTCCATACAGAACCCCCCTGAAAAAGCTTCAGGGAAAAAGACACCATTGCCAGGAACAGACTGAACTCTGAGCCCAACATGGCTCTTTTTTGCCTTGAGAAAGAAATCAAATTGGAGGGATATCCCCTGAATATCAATATTGGAGGCCAAGGGTACCCAATTACTACCTGAGGTCCTATTTCAATCTCAGGTTTATGTTCTCTCAAGCTGAAGTGAAGGACATGGACAAATACTTTCACTGAGTTCACTGACTAGTAAGCAAAGCTACAGGGAAATGAGGATTTTTGTATTTGAGCTCTTTTAAGAAAGCCTTTTTTTAGGATCTCAATGGCAAGTGATTTTTCTTTTTTCTTTCCACACTTTTTTCTTTGCCCCACCTTTTTTCCTTTTCCCCCTCTTCATCTTCCCTCTCTCCTCCTTTATTCCATTTTCCTTTTCATTCCTTTTTGTTCCCTTCTCTTTTCTCCTTTTTTTCTAGTTTTGCCACATCACCAGCA
This sequence comes from Corvus cornix cornix, assembly GCF_000738735.6. Taxonomy (NCBI): domain Eukaryota; kingdom Metazoa; phylum Chordata; class Aves; order Passeriformes; family Corvidae; genus Corvus; species Corvus cornix. The sequence continues at coordinate 73,602,860 of NC_047056.1, forward strand.
ACATTTTCTGACAGAGCAGTCCTTTTGACATCATATGAAGATTTCCATGCTGAAAGCAAAACGCAAGTCTTCCTCTTAGAAGTGGAGAAGTGTCCTTTGTGGGCAGGTCATGTCCAATGTGTCATGCAGCTGCCTAAAAAGAAAAAGAGGTAGAGAGAGATGAGAAAGTATAGGTTCATCCAAAGACAAAAAAAAAAAAAAAAAAAAAAAAAAAAAAAAAAAAAAAAGCAGAATTTATTCCAGAGCCATAAACTGAGGGAGAGCTAGGCTTGGTGCTGGGAACTCACCCATGACACTAAAGTTGTCTGAAGCTGCTGCTGACTTCAGGAGCTCGTCCAAGTTTGTGCTAGGTGGTGCAAGGCCTAGTAGTCAATGTTAAGTTCACTCTTGTGACCTAGAGATGAACTCCTGATTCAAAGGAGCCCAATACACATTTGGTGGGTAAGGTGATTATAATAGTACCCTGGAAATGGGGAAAAATACTTCTTTTTGTTGGCTCTTCTGTTCCTAATTTTTAAGCTATAGCAAATACATTACTTTTCTGGAGAAGGAGGCAAAATAGTCAATGGCCAAGACCCTGAGAATAAATGATAATTCTCAGATCAATGATAATTCTCTAGATACAGCTAGAAGATGGAAGACTTCATAGAAAAAAAAGCTGAAAGAGAGGTTATCATCCTCATTTCCATACCAAAACCTGGATGTATTTCCATCCCAGAGAACTGTTGTGAAAGATATTTATCAAGAAGTTAATTTTAGTTTGAGTAAAACACTGAGCTGGGCTTATGTCTACTTTTGGACTTCAATCGTTTTTTAGCTTGCTTATAACATCTCTCACTTCAATAAGAGAGATTTTTTTTAGACATTTTTGTGAACCTTGCTAGTCCATTGAAAAAAAGCCTTATAACAGCCATTACCTCATGGACTGGTAGAGAAACGATACCTTTAAAAAATAATGAACGAGAAAAGAGGAAAGAGAATACATCTGGACATGGTGAGAATTGAATTAAGGAACCTAAAATGAATCACAGACATGGAGAATTATGGAAGATGGATTGAGTTCAGTGGATTTGATGAGGCTTATTACTGCTACTCATGCACAGATTATATTATTTTAAACATAGAATCTCAGAAAATGTGTTTTTAGAATTTTTCTCCTACTTTAGGTGAGAAATAAACCAGATCTCTCAAACTTCATCTTTCCTGGGAAACACCAATATTTTCTACAAATACCTAATTTATTGTAAATGAGCAGAGACAAAAGTGTAACAGGAAAGAGTCTGGAGGTAAAAAAAGACCTCCTGAGCTATAACAGCAAGAGATGTCAGGGACATTTAATGTTTAAATGTTGGTAGGATCCTCAGACTAAGAGTTCCCAACACAGTTTGGGTATAATATTAGCAATTACCTTATTCACATGATACCTTTGGAGTAGCACCAGCCATACACTTATTTAGGCAATCTTGCCAACATAACTTAATTCCCAATAAATATGAGAGTACTCAATAAATTCACAGGGCCAAAGTCATCAGCGAGAAGTAGGGTACACCACAAAATAATTTCAAAATTAACTTAAGAAAGGATAACTTCTTTTTGAAATGAAATTATTCTGTAAATGAAAGTTACTCTTACAAGTAAGAGATATGTTAATAACCAAGATTTCATAAGAGTAGCCCTTTATGCAGAGTTCCTCATACAAACCTGTGCACCCTGTCCAGCATTCCTCATTATTTCCCAGAAGGCAGTAGGGAGCCCTGGTTATTTATTGGCTCAAATTATTCATCGCCTGGGTTGTACAAGGCTAGGTTCCTCTTGGGTGCCACAATAGGATTCAAGTATGGCTCTAAGGGATCTGGTAAAGGAATTAATTATTATTTCTTCTGCAATGCTTGAATGCCTAAACTATGAGGATTGGTAGTATCTCACATGTTGTGTGTAAAGACAAGTGAAATTTGAAATTGCTGTCTGAAAATCATTATAAGGCAGAAATTTAAAACAAAATAAAAACAAAATTTTAATACAAAATCAGAATTCCCCTAGAGAAAAACTTGCTCTTTGCCAAAATGGTGATTTTTACAGGAAAAGTACTCTTTGTTCTGTCAGTTTTGGTGTTTTGCTTTGAAAAGCCCACCTATTATTGCATTTTCAATCATTTTGTAGTCTCTCCAAAGTTTCATCTAGATTTTGTGACAATGAAAATTCTAAATTATCCTTTGAAATTCCTTTACCAAAGCAGATTTACAGTCACTGTGGGCAAACTACAAATGAACTATGGCTACTTTTGTTTTGTAGACCACTTAAGTCATTCTAATAGGATAAAAGGAGTGGATGACCATAAAACTTGCTTTGCCTCTTTCCCATGTCTTTTTTTCTGATGGCATAGGAAGCTAAAAATTTTATTTGACAAGAGAAAAACAAACAAACAAACAAAATTTTTAAACCCCCCCCAAAAAAAAAACCCACCAAAAACTATCAAACAAAACCAAAAACAAACCCTGAAAATTGCCTATTCTCAAAAAAATTTTCAAAACTAAAATGAACTTAAATGCAGAACATCAAGTTTATATAAGCAAAGTCAAGAAAAGTCAAGAAATCCACAAAGTTTTCGACAATTACCAGTCATAAATACTCCATTCCTAATCCTGTTTCCTTGTTAAATGTGAAACGTAATAGATTATTGATTTTGCTGTAAAACCTAGACCATAAAATATACAAGATATGCGCAGAGGTAGCATCAAGGTTGCTCTTGTAGCATTAACTTTTATGTTTCCTTACTCTCTGGATTTTAACTACAACCCGAAATACTAGTTTTATAATAACAGTTCATGTAGCTCTTACTAAAATAAATTGCACCTCACCTTTGGTATTTGCCAACAGACTAGAAAAGCAAGACAATGGTCTTTTTACTCCAAATTTGTTGCGATAGTTGTGACAAACATATGGATAATAACAGTCTTACAAGCAGGATGCTTATCTGTTTTACTAGTTCAGAAAGGTCTGATTGATGTGAAAGACCAAGGTCTCTCTAAAGATAATTTAGCCATTTCCATACAGTTTACGCTTGTGCTAGCTGTATCCTGCAAGGGGACTCCCAGGGGGATTTTCCCTGACCTTCCCTCTAAAAGGTAACATATAAGAGATTCCTAAAGGAGCCATCATCTAACAAGACTAATGATAACTTCCATGCCTATTATCATTCAGTGAGAGTGAAAGAGACTTTAAAAATGCAGTACCACATTCCTCCCTTGATGTTTCTCATGATCTATTAAGGTATTAGATGCCAGATAAATTAATCATTAAAAACTTACAGTTAAGTCTTTACAAATAATAACCAGGTGTACTTTGATTATTTTTTATCTCGCTATATATATTTATAAATTTCTGTCACTAAGCACAAGTGATACAAGACAATTTGATTGTTAATGAGTAGAGGCTAGCTACAGTTCAGAGAAAGACCTATATTCTTCAACTTCACAGTGCATTAGAAAGTTAGGAGGATTACAGAAAACCATCCATTCTTAATTTCTGAAGTAGCTCATGGTTTGTCATTGAACTATGCTTTCATGCTATTTTAAGGAGTGTGAGCTATTGTGCTGACTGTTTATTAGTGCATGTAACCTGCCACTTGATTTATTTTTTCCTGATCAGTACTACTTTGCTTAAAATTTTCTCCAGTACAGTTACTACACAGAATTTTGGGGGAAACTAATTTTTATTAAAATAGTCTTCTCTAGCTTAGCTTTTTTTAGTATAAAAGAGACGATCTGCATTTATTTTCAAACTGTTTTCACCATAATATGATTATTGACATATTTTTCCCTGTTATCCAATATATTTTTTAATGAAATAAAAGCTCTTTCAGAGCAGTGATGACTTGTTGAATTTCACTGCTGTCATAAAGATCTACTTATTTTCTTCAGGGTTTGCATTCAGTTAGTCCCATGGGGACAATGTGCCTGCATTTCTCCAGTGACCATGTTGCTTTCTAGAGATTTAAAGCTTTTACTTTAAAACAGGAAATGATTGACCTGTATGATTGGAGCTTGTTTCCTGATGTGAACTAGTTCAGCTCTATTTCTAGATCCCTAGGTAAGCATGCATTTGCACTGAATATGTATAATTCTTGCTGTTTCACCTCTGGAATATAACAAATACAGATGCATTCAACAGAGTAACTTTAAATACATTTTCAAATGCTGAAAAGGTATTCCAAAAATGTTGTTTGTATTTTATTTGATTTCATAAACCAGTATGTTTATATTTTTCAATATGATGCCTTAAAATCTGCCTGGTTTTATTTTATTAAAAGTCTTGATTTTTATCATAGATATTTGGAAAACTTGTACCTGAACCTAGACTATTCGTTCAATAAATGGCACAAGATCTCTCAGGTGTAATAATTTCTCAGTAGATAATAATAATAATAATAATAATAATAGAAATATTTGTGATGTTTCTAGTGGATCTATGCCTGTCACAGATTTAAGATCATTTATAACAATCCCTGCTAAACAATAATATGGACTGGTGGCAAAGGCAGTAAAAGCCCGGCTTATTTTGGAAGTGGTTGCTCAGCATGGAAGTTAGGCAGAGAAGTGAGCTCATGTAGAAAATGTCTTTTACCACAAAACTAATTTTTCTCCTAATCCACTGATCTGAAACATAGAGGAACACGCTTAGTATGTAAGGAGCTGTAGTGTGGATGGCATCCTAGGGAATATTCAGGAAGAGAAGATACACTTCCTCAATCTCCTGCGTCCACAGTCAGACAGCATGACAGATGCTCCACTGTGCAAGTCTGTATCAGCCAACAGATCCTGTGTGTTTGGTGCTTGGTCCTGTGGCTGTGCCAAAGCTCTCCTCTGCTTTCCTTAAAATTGTGCAGAACAACACTGTCCTAATGGCTCTGGCAGAGACAGTGCTAAATACACACCTGCATCCCAGGTATCTAGCTCTGTGATGTTAAATGACATCTAATAGTAGCTTCCCTTTCTGAAGGCTGCAAAACTTAAATAGAAAAGAAAATGGAGAGATCAAATGAAGATTAGTGAATCAATTATTAATTAATTTAAATAACTGTAGTTCCTTGCCCCCCCAATTATTTGAACAAGAAGTTTATTGTCACATCTTCTTTGGTAAGATGTGGGCATAATCCATAACCTGCTGAATAAACAGAATTAATGCATCTGACACTTGAATTCCAAAAATATATTTTTTAGAGATGGAAACTTAAAATGATGAGCAAATCTATGAGGATTGGGTTCTGATCTGTATGCTCATTAATGTAAATTTAGATTTTACTTTTCTGGTTTATTTGAAATATTTTGCTGTTTGTTTCAAGTGTTCACATCTTCCACCCCACGGCAGGGTTCCAGTGCCAGTAGGAGATTCTCAGTGTTACAGGAGTGCAACAAAGAGCTTACCAAAAAAAAAAAAAAAAAAAAAAAAAGCAACAACAAAAAAAATCCAAACTCCAAAACCCAAACTCATTTTCTGGAGGATGTTCCTGGCATTACGGCATTACACTTAATTTGTTATTATAGTCACAGAAAACATGAGGACTTAATGAAAAATATTGGAATGTTCTGTTTGTAGGTAAATCTCATTATTTATACAAGTCAATGGAGAAAGTTTCTGCTCCAAGTGGCATGAGCTGGGCAACACATAACATATCTGAAATTTAGCTGTGACCTACTGATGTTTTAAGTCATTCTTACGTTAGGAGTAGACTTTTTCAGAATTCTAAGACTCTACCAGAAGAATAGTCACGTAAATACTTGAAAATATTTTTGCATGATATATTATGAACCACTTTCCCATCTCTATCACGGGCACTTGATCAAAGAAAAGGAGATGTGAAACGCCTGCACAGAAGAGTTGTCCTCAAGACTACATTTAGTGGAAGAGATAAGACCCCAGCATTTGTTACGCTGCTTTACAGACATTCATCTTCTTTCTTCTAATCCATTCATTTAGACAATAAGCTGAAGTGCCTTTTGTGGCAGTGAAAATGTGCGATACGCAAGATGAACCACCAATAATATTTACACATACATCAGTGGGTTTCATGTACCTGCATGACATGCCTTCCCTAAGGGTGATACCTTGTCTGACATTGGTCAGTAAAAGGAAAAATGTATTTTTCATATTGTTGAAAAGAAATACTGTAAAGTAGGAGTTGTATAGGCTTTAAATCAAAGAAAGCCCTTACCTAGCAAATCTGTGAGACAAGAAAAACGCGGTGAAATACAAAATTGCACCTAGAATTTTGAGAGTCCCCACAATAAAGTAATTTCCCAAAAATTATAATATTAGTCAAAATGGTAAATGTTAATGATAGCATTTTTTGTTTCCTTTCTTGGAACTTCCAAAGCTGGAAACTGTCTTCATCCCATGTCTCTCTGGACATTTGCCAGATTAGGAGTCTGGTCTAAGGGTACCATCAAGGACAGATCAGATCTCAGGCAAGCTGAATTGCTTTTGAAGACTCCTTTCCCTCTCTCTAGTAGGGAATAACCCTAAAAACAGAAGCCTTAATTTTAGCATTTATTCCCAAGAAGGAAGTAGAATAAATGGAAAAGAATACCCATAAACTATCAATCTGTTAATCTCCTTCAAACCTGATTCAGCTACAATGGTCAGGTGTAGGATGGCTTGCTCCTTGTTCTGAGAGAAGAAAGAAAAACTTAGGCTGTTTTTCCTTTGTAGAGAAGGATGAAATGTAGTTCTAAACGTCTCAGAGACTATCAGATATTACACATTGTCTATTCAAGGTGGATGCAGCGGTGATGAGGCTCAAGAGGCAGTCACGCAGTGTGGTAAGAAAGGCAAGAAGAGAGAGAAGAAATTCAGCACATTTTAATGCTGAGTGTTTTTCTCTAAACAAAAGGAGTTTGATGTTGAAGATAGCACTGCATAGCCAACATTTTTCCTGTTATCTCTATGCAAGTGTTCTGATTAATTATTTTTTGGTAACCATGCTGCCCTTTCTAACATTTCTCATTTGGTTTCCTAAGTGCCCTGTTGAAAACTTATGTTCAGTCCTATAAACATGGAAATTAATAATTGCCTATAGCGTTAATAAGTAATAAAACCTCTAGCATAACATTTATAAAAAGCACATGGGAATTTAAAATGTAGTGTGGAGGAGATGTAGAATTGTGAGTGTGGAAATGATAGAGATACAGAGCACTGTCATAGGAAAAGAATGTTATATGAACAAAGGGCAGCGAGGAAGTGATAGAAAAGCACATCAGAGAACAATCCTCTTGTTCTGTGGCCTGACTGTTTCTAAGCATAATAAAAAGAAGAGATATGAGGGTAATAAAATTCATGCTAGACACATCTCTGAAGCGGGAACTGACTGAAGAATAAAAAAAGCACTTTCCTCCTAAGCCTTAAATTTGCCAGAGTGTATTCACCTCCAGTAGCAAGGTACAAAGTACCACTGGTCCCAAGCTAATTTAAGGTATAAGCAGCTCTGCAGAAGGGCATGAAGGAAAAACTTTAGGGCCATTCTGAGGAACAGTTTTTTCTCCTCTGTTCATTTTACAAATTTCTGTATTGTCATAAAATACTGTGAGCAGTTTAGGGAGGGATTAATTTTGGATGTCTAGCAACTGTATGTTTCAGGACTTGTGGATATTCTTAGCATCAATGAAGGGTTTAGACCAGATGATTCTGTCATGAGTTCTTCACTTTATTATAAAGTCTTTCCTCATGTGTTTTGTTAATGTAGCATTATGCTTTAACTTCAGCTTCAGCATTACAAAAAACCACAGAGTGACAAGTGTTCCATTTGCTATTAATAGTAAATAATGATATTTTTTTTCCCATATTCTACATATGCCTTCTCTGCATCATATCTTGAAGCTTGGAATTTACTTACAATGAAAAATATTAATGTGGAGAAACCAGTTTTCATGATGTCCATTTTGGAGGACTCAAATCACTTGTGTGTAAACCCAGGCATATGGGAAGTGCTCTGCAGCATCTCTCCAACAGACAATGCATATATCAGCCTTAGGTCTCAGGACCCACATCTCCTGTCTGTTTAGTTTTAAGGAATGCCGAAAATGTATGGGGATAGCAAGAAAATTGCCATGGAGATTTATAAAAAAGGGACGGAACACTTAAAAATGTCTTAATCACACCCTTACTGGAACCAGCCCTGCTAACTCTGAATAGGTAGAGTCTTGTTGCTATAGTAATTAAAGCCAAAACCAGTGCTCCAGTCTGAACAGCAACTATTGCAATGAAGACTGTAAATTTACACAAGCTCCCTTGAATCTTCATACCAAGAGCAGCAGAATGGAATAAAACAGACATGCACACTCAAATGCACATGCACATGCTCTATTAGAGGGATGAAGATTTTATTCAAGGTAAACCTTTTAAGGATGCAACTCAGAAAATTCAGAGGATGTACGTTTCTGTCCTGAATTGCACACCACTGACATGAATGTACCTGGTGTGAAGTGGAAGAGACCTTAAGAGTCTTCAGGGATTTTAAATAATATATTTCCAAAGGAGTTAGGTGTCTGAATACTTTTAAGATTTTAGTTGAAGTTCTTCCAACTGTTCTGTGGCACCTTACTGTTAAACTTGAAGGTGCTAGAGGGGAGAATTACCAAGAAAGTAACTTTAAAGCATATATTCTAACACCAGTTGTTTGTATGGTTTCACAGAGGAACTGGATGCACACACATAAGAGAGGTCTTCATTCCTTCCTCTCTCCTTGCCTCCTTTCTACCCTTTTCTTTCTTGTTCTTTTCCTTCCTTTCTTCCTCCCTTCCTTCCTTCCTTCCATCATTTTTCCATAGAGCTACAAATAGTTTACAGGAGACAGTCAAATCCTGTTCACACTTAATTCAGTGGCAAAAATATGCGTGTTGGTGCTGGGGAAATAAGAAGTTGATTTGGAAATATCTGTAGGAATGTAATTATTAAAAATAATTTAGAAATCCTTTACTCAAATAAAAAATCATCCAGGGCATTTTACTGTCTGTAAGACTTGAGGTGACTAACATGTAGTTATTAATCTAGAAATATTAGACAAAAGTTAGAATTCTCAAATTAAGTGGTTCTGTAGAGACTGGTAACTCAAAAACATTTCCAGCTTTAACAGAAATATTTCTCCTTGCCCCTGGTGTAAATACAGCAGTTTTGAAAACAGCAAATACTTTCAAAACCAAGAATTGGTGCCGAAATTCCTGTGTAGCCAACATGAAACTTGTTAATGTCTAATATGGACATGATTTTTATGGAACAGTATGCACCAACCATGCAATAGACCTCAAAGTATAACTGTTTAGGCACATGAAAACAGACACAGTCAAAAATCATGAGTTCATCAGAAAGAAATTGCTTGAAGAGGACTTTGAGTCAAAGTTAACAGAATTGTCCATAACTGTAGCTCTTAACATCTTAAATTAGGTGAAAGAAGGCATTGAATTCTGTTATTGAATACACAGCTTAAAAACAGGGACTAGTAACCCACAGCATCTCCTCCAGTGATGCAGCCCTGTGTCATTTGATCCACAGGCTGAGAAATGATTGCACTGAAACAGATGTGCCTGTGCATGTGAGAGAGAAGCAGGGGAAATGATGTGGAAGGAGTAAGAGCAGTGGAGAAACATTTACAGAGAGCTTGTGTGTCACTGAGTGCTAAGTACTGCCTTGAAAGGAGGCTGCAACTGCAAATATGATAACTCCTTTCTGTTGCTTATTTTTGCTGTCTTGAGGAAATAGGTCTGGGTTCCTTTGGAAATAGGAAGACTTCTGAGACACTGCTGATGCATTTTTTCCTCCCAATAAACGGCCCACAGGGACCTGAGTACTGGCTGACTGCTTAGCTGAAACTATTTAAACTAATTAATATTCACATTGATTGATGATAATATGTCCCATTCAGCTTCTTATTTACATATATTAGATGTCTTTCCCAATGTGCAATGAAACATTTCTTCCTTAAAATATTTATTTTTCAGTCTTTCTATTGCTTTTCTTTATATGTCAATACACTACAGATAGGATGCTTTGATACTTCTAGTGCATGGTTTAAGACAAAAAGGGATGAAATATCAGCCCATATATCTTAAGACACCATGTTTTTGTCACATTTAGAACAGTAGATAGCAGTGGTGTCACAGCATGTGTTAACAATTAGCAGATGATTCATTTTAGTAGCAGCTTTGCTGTAAAGGCTTCAATATTTCTCAGCACAAGGACTGTGTCATTTGACTAATCTGCTTATTTTACTGTCCAAACCAATGCTTGCCCATTCTTTGAATTTCATGTTTACATTCAGAATCCTTTTGACTGCAGGTTTGGGAAGTACCAAATGCTTCTCCATCTGGGAAGGTCATTTTAATCCCCAAGATGGACTTGCTGACATGAAAACAGCATATTTGGAATCACTGCCAGCTCTGGGCTGGTCCTTTGCAAATGGCACTTCAGGCACAGGGCATGGGAAAGAGACTTTTATTACCCACACGTCCTATTTATAAAAATGAAAATAATTAGTAAAGCATATTATTCCCTTGTTTTGTCTATTTATTAGCCCTATTTTCCTCTTGTTTTTCACAAAGTAACTTTACACTGGGAAGCAGGATCCTTGATTAGCTGCCGGCCATCAGAGCTGCCGATGTGAAGTTACATACAGAGGTGCTGAGCCCAGCCTCTCCCGGAGGGAGTGATATATAGGCTCATATCTGACAACAACAGAAAATAAAAACAGGGCTGTATAACCACACAGAGCAGGAGGTTGCCTCGGGCAGCAAAATATAATGGGCTGCAAAATGTTAAGAGACTGTTTACGCACTGGCAGCCTATTGTGCTGCCCCAACACAAATTTCATCCAGATAAAATTGCACCGAAGTATGTAACCATATCTGTGTGTAGCTGTAGGGAGTAGGTGAGGTGTCCTAAAGCAGCATGCTCTGCTTTTCTTATTGCAATTAATTGTCTCTACAGCTTTACCTAAGAGGCAACACTTTCAAAATTGTCTTGGGTAGAGGTATCCACATATTTTTTCCAGCTGGGGAATACGCTGGTTTTTTGCTGCAAGCAGGAAGACCACATATAGACTGTTTAGGGTGGAGCAAATTACAGCTGCTCCCAACTAATATGAGAACTCGTGTTTTAAAGCCACAGCTCCCACCTCAGTTTGATCCAAGCAACTCTGCTAGAATCAATACAGCATATGGAATGCTGGGATCTTGTCAGAGTGGTCTTATGCACCATTCATTCCTTGACTGTAGCCAGCACTCATGGCTAGGACAGCTGTAGACCTAGAGGATATCCAGTTTTTGACAGGGCTGCTGATATGAATGTACAGGGTTAGGTCTGAGATCAAATAATTGGTTGAAGCTCACTATGGGGAAGGAACTGCTGTTAGAACGAGAACTCTTAATCTGAAGTCTCCATAAAGTTGTGTTCATTTTATTGGAAGATGCCAGTCTTGTTACACCCTTGTTATCCATGTATTTACATCAATATTTCCATCAATTTGTCTCAAGAAGTTGTAGGGGGGGTTTGGGCATTGCAGTCAATGCTTAATTTATGCAACTAAACTAGTAACTGTCCAAAATTGGCTGTAGCTTCTTGGTTCACAGTTTTCATTTTGGAGTTAAAAAAAATACATGAAAATCTGCATCAATTTGATCAATAGACCCAGAGTAAGATTTTAAGTTTTTTATCTTTCTATTTTTAACCATACTTCTTCCTGTAGAAAATCTTCCATTTGAAGTTAGTTCAGTCTTCGTACTCAATATGCTTTATCTCACAGGGTGAAAACGTGAAAGGTAAAGCTGGGTTTGAAAAAGGCTTGTTATCAGCTACATAGTCAAAATTTTAATTTCCAGCACACAGAAGCCTGAATAAAATGAAAAGGCATTTCTACAACAGTAAAAATAAGGAGAGCTTGACAAATGAGACACAACTTTTCCATTTATATTTGGTTTAAAAATTACTTTATTTTATACATCAATGAATATTTGTGTGTGTGCTGATTTACTGCAAACGTTGGAAAAATTGAATTTGAATGTCACAAATAGAAAACCAATTTCAGAAAGATACGCATAATTCCAGACAGAAACAATACTTTAGATCCACATGCAGAAGTAGTTTGTGCTGGAAACTCTAGGGGGCTCATCCAAACATTGGGAAAAAATCTGTATTATTCTAACTAACTTAAGTTTTGAACACGTCCATACACATGTATTGACATTGGAAGAACCCGCTAATGTAAATTTCCCTACGCACCCTATGCAAACCTACAATTTATAGTGTAAAACACAAGTCGTCTTTAATGTTTATTCTGTGGCCGAGAAAACAATTCATCAGTTATTTAAAAGCCTCGGTTCTTTCAGCACCAGACTGACACAGAAAAGGTAAGATGTGAAGGAAAGAGCACCCTCCAAAGCAGCTGTGATAGATGAGATGATTGCTGAGGCAAAATAGTTGTGAAACAGTCTCTGTTAGGTTCAAATCATCAGCTTGCTGTAGTGTTTAGCTCCAAACAGACTTTTACTTTTTCATTAATTCTAAAAGTCTAGGACTATACAACCATATCCTTCACTTTGTATTTAGTGATCCCATAATTTTTGTTATTTTCCATTTCTTTGTCATTACTAAAACCCCTCAAGGCTCTTCCTGTATTCCTGGATTCTGAAGTTTCAGGAAATCTTTGAAATCCTCTGGGGCCTGTGCTCTCTGACAAGATATCATGGAGGTATCAAATGAAGGAAGGATAAGAAAAAATAAAGTGAAAAAAACAGGATTGAAAAAAAAAGTACATCAGCTTTCCTTCTTACCACTGGATAGAATTTTTAAATCTTAATACTATGTTAGTCATACTGCAGTAGGATATAATATAAAAGGTCTGCTTTCTCTTTAAAAAATGCCAACAGTTTCACAAAGTCAAATTTTATAATCTGTAGGTATTAAATAAATTAATAATTTCCTTACTTGGAAACCATTTTTAAAATGCTTACAAGAGTTGGGATAGGAAGGCATTAAAAACAATGAGGGATCAAAATTTAAATTAAAAATTGTATTCAGTCTATGATTATTTGATATATTTAATTAGTATATGTTAGATTTACACTTTTTTTTTATTTTGTGCAGGTATATTGAACCTTTGAACAAGGAACGTCAGAAAAACAAATTGAATATTAGGCTTGTTCAAAGAAACTATGAAGCAGGTGATGTGATGGCTGCTGAAATGAGTCTAGACTCAAATACTTCCACCAAGCAAAATATAAGTCATATAACAGAAGAATTAGGGCCAAATGCAGAGTTATATTGGCAAAGGTAGAAAAAAAAATACCATTTTAATTTTTTTTAAGCTTTAAGTTTTTACAGCTCGGGTAACACAGTGTAATGCCCCTGCCCCTAGGATAAGTAAAGATGTGTTATCAACATTCACAGTCTTTGGCACATAAAATGTAATGTATTTTAAAAAAAGTAAATTATCTAATTGGAGAGCATTTTGAAAACTTCTTTGTCACTACCATAAGAATAACTGAGTGCACCATCCTATTCTAAGTCACCTCAAACTTTGGCAAAGGCTCTCCTTCCCCATAGACATCATCAAATGATTCCACCTGTCTTCATTATTGCAGTAATAGTAACAAATGCTACTGGGACAAGTCAGCATTCATTGACATCATTGATCTGACATGTTGAATTATAACAGTAAATATTAAGTTACAGTTAAATTCCCTGCACATGGTCAAAAGGAAATCCCATCACAGTGTTTAACAGCTCAGTTTTACTGAGCAGAGTGAAAACCATAGGCAACAGATACATATAAACTTCCCTGATACATCTCAGTTCTTAAACATGAGGAAGTTAACAACAAAATGGCATCTTGGCTTCTACTCTGCTCTTCTGTCTGAGCTAGACTATTCTCCTTATTCTTCTGTGTTGTCAGACAATGCTAATAATTCTATGTGTAGTTTTTCCTTGAGAGTCTGAACAAATTATATGATAGCTTTTTTTTTCCTCTTCCTGACAGACTTCTCCTCTGAGACGTGAAGTATAATTTCACTCGTCATCTGCTGTCACGTTTCATTAGAAGTTACAGCTGAGTGTTTTCTGTGTTGTTTCATGGCACGGGAAAAGTATGGGTTTGCATAATCTTTTACATTTAATAAGAATTGGAACACCTGTATGACTTTACTTGACTTTGGCCCTAGCTCAGTGGAAATGCTGAATGTTGTTTGTTGGCCTTCCAGAGTGAGAATGGACCTGGGTCAGAGATGGGTTTGAGCACAGCTGTTCAAAATTCACTGTACTCTCTGAAAATGTGAATGCAAAGGCTTCAGATGACTCCTGAGTAAATGCTCAAGCCATGTTGGAACCATTGTTTTGGTAGTTCCTCATTTTCAAACCTTGGAAGGCAAAAGGTTAGTGAGGAAAACTGAATATCTAAGAAGGGAATGAAACTGCTCAAGACCAACAGAGCTTTACTTTTACTTTTGTTTTATTTCAAAATGGAAGTTCCCTGAACATGAACAAAGGTTCATATTTAGTGTCTAGATTTCCATTTCATGTGTCTTCCTAAATTCTGCTTAGTTTAGCAACTGATATAACCAAGCCCGTGTCCGTATAAACATAAACAAAGTCACATGCAACAATGAGTGCCTTTACATTTTGCTTTTAGATGACTCTGGTCCTCTGTTTTCATAGAGAATTTCCCCCCAGACCCAGCTTGGAGATAAATAAACAGTGTTAAAGATGTTCATTTTACTCATTCCAGTATAATAAAAATAATAACACCTCATTATTTTCTTTGGAGGTTGATAACTGGATACAGATCACTTGCACTCTGAGTCTTTCCTTTTGGTGACCTCTTACTTTTTTTTACTTATGCTAGCTTTTGCTTTTAACCTCCTTTCATTTGTTTCATGTTTTCTTCCTCTCCTTTTACTCCTGCCTATCATTTGCAATGGAAAAAGAGCACACATCAGCTGAGCCATTCAGGTAATAAAAGTTTTCAAGTTCTTTCCAGCAAAGCCTCTCAATTAATGGCTTTGAATATATAATGAAATTTCAAAACTGAATCCTTTCCAGATATCAAATTTTAAAATGGTCTAAATTGAGCCCAGATTAATTTTTAAATTCAACTACTCATTTACATTGGAAAACCTTCATCAAAATTTAATTTTATTGTTAATTAGAAGTGTAGAATATATTCAGTACCTAAATTTTCAGTAATTAAAGACCAAAGAAACAATTCCCAATCTTGCAGTTCTTGAAAAGGAAGCAATATTTTCACTACAACAGTGAGTACAGATTACATTTAAAGGACTCAAATATAGCTAGCTTCTTTTTTTAAATAATAATCTGATACTCCTAAATCTTGGTATTTTCAACTCCTGGTAAAAGCATTAAGAGAAATTAAATCTTGGCTGTGCAAAAATATGTTGCATGTTTGTAGTTTTGCACAAGTCAAAAGGCCACTTGTGTATGAGGGAAAGTGGGGGCAAGCCAATGGGGAATCAAAAGTCTTGAAAACTGGAATAAATTATGCAGACAGTGTTGTAGTGGGAGGAAATTGAAAATTATACGGACCTCAATGTTTAGAAATACATCAGTGTAGCAATCTACTTGTATAGGTAGAAAATAAAAGGGAATTTGAAAATAAACCTTAACACCGGTATAATAAAAAATACATTTGAGGCAAACTAATCAGAAGTGGAGAATAATGGTATTTCATTTGAATGAAATGAAATCTAAATAAGGAGCAACATTACTGAACTTTGAAACACAATATAAAATTATTTCTACTATAAACGGAGAAGAAAGAAAAATCAACTCAAAACCAGAAAAAACCAATGCTCATTCCTCTGAGTGCTACCTTACTAAACAGAACAATTTCAATTTAAAGATATCCAGTTGGAAAAAACAAACCATCATCCTTGTAGACTTAGACAGTCAAAGAGCACAAGAGGAAATCCTGGTTAATATCCATATAATATCTGTGTACAAATGAAAAAGTATACTATTAAGGCAGAAAGAGTCAATGAAAGGCCAAATGTAAATTGAGAAGCTGAAGACTGCAATTCAAACCCCTGGAGATACCTCCACAACAGACTCTGCAGGGAAGGTGAAGGGATAGCCCTAAACTATACCAGCATATTGTTTGTTAATTGGCTGCCATGTGTGGCAAAATCTTTTTATTTTAATTCCATAGCAGATGCTGGTGAATATTCAGTATAAAGGAGAGAAGAGTTCATGTTAGCATTCCTAGAGCTGTGATTATAGCCCATAGAATCATGGTTGTAAATGGCCTCTTGGGAAAATCTGTGTGTAAAAGAAGAACTCCAGATTGAGAAAATAAATCATGATCAAATATTATATAATTTACACCATTTGCTAACTGAGAACATTAGGTCATTAGTCCATGTAAACAGAAGAACAAATGAACAAAAATTATATCCAGGGGCATTTGAGCATTCAGCTTAATTTTGTATTTGATGTGATCAATACTAGGCAAAAATCCATCTTGACTTTTGCCTCTGAGTCCTTTTACCCGGTATGGTGGTATGAAGGAAAGAGGCAGTACTACGTTACTAACAATGGTGATTTGTGTGCTGTGTCAGCTATGCTAGACAAGCTACAAAGCTATGCCCCTACTTCTGCTCCAGCAAGCTGAGCAGCTGCCATTCTCACAGCCAGCAGGAATAACTACTGCCACAACAGGCAACAAAAGCAACGCTGTGGCACCTGCTGCCTTGGCCAGCTGAGGCGACGGTAGGCTATCATTCAAGGCAGTGGCAATGGGGCCACATAAACAAAACACATGTTCTGGCTTACTCAGCTGCTGCCCTATCTAGCCACAGCCATGTGCCCAACAGACAGCTTTCCACTCCCAGTTGTGGCTCTTGGGAAGCATCATTTGAATATCTTCCTCCTGAGAAGGAGGAAGGAAAAGAAACGTGGTCTGTCCATGTGGCAGAGAGCACCTCCCAGGACTTCAGCGAGACGCCATCAAATTTTGCCACCTGAGCACTTTGTTCTCATATAATGCCACAAAATCATGAAATAAAGACTTTGATGGGCTTTTCAGACCCTGACATAACATTTAAACCTACACAGGTTATTGTCTCTTACCCAGTTCAATGTCTTTCATAATTATTTCTTATGGAAACAGGAGGGTAAGACTACAGAGTGTCCTACATTATGTCCTCGCTTTCTCAGGATCAGAGGGATGTTTAGCACAACCCCCTGCAGGATGACAGCCTCTGTCCTGCATCCAAATCTTAGTCTTAGTAACTCTAAAAACCTATGAAGTGAATATGACTAAATTCTTTCTGTTCTTGCTGTTGTGTGGAAATAACACAAGCTGAGCCTGAAGTCCAGCCAGCTTACCTGGTATGTTGGTTAAGACATCTGGATTTGTGTCTCTCTGTCACAAAGTTGAGTGTTTGTGTACCCAAGAATCCTGGTTCACACCCTGTGAAGCCAATTCCTCTTTGTCCTGGGAGGGCTGAAAACTATAACTGAGACTAAATTTTCAGAACAAAGTATTTTGATTATGTAAATATTAGGCATGTTTGGATTTTTCTCTCCATGGAAAATTTCCAGGGAGTTTCTATATCCAAATTTAGGTGGATGAGTGTTATTTTTTGTATGGAATCTTCTCCTGAATATGATGTCTGCTTTTTGATCAGGCCCTGCAAGAGCTGGTTACAAGGCTTATCCTGGAACAGAATTCCAAGCAGTTGAGATGGTTGTTACACTCTGAAGGATGGTTTTGAGGATGAAAAACTATTCTTTTTCCAGTCCTTAAAGTTTATATTAGTCTCTATGATACAGCTGACTGATTTTGTGATACATTTTCTGCCACGTGAGAGCTTTCTTCTAATATTCAAGACTGCAAAATGCAATGGAGACGTTTTGACAAGTGCTAAATATGCATACTCAAAATAAGGTAAAGTTGCTCTGGTTTCTCTTCTTGGCACCTTCTGCCTCACTTAAACCCACTTATAATCTGACTTATTTCTGCAGGAACCTACCTTGCTTCACAAAGCAACTCTCTATGCTACCTTGCACTGTGGAGTAATTTGTACATGGTGATATTCATGTTGCACTTGTGTAATTTTTGCATCTAAATTCACATTGTATTTTTGTTCTCTATGTATAGCTTGATCTTCCTTTCATATTCAGTTTCTCCCCACATATTTATCCATACTTAATCCTACTTTTCAGTTCTTTTTTATAAATACATAGTGAACACACCATATTAAAAAGCAAACACTCACCATTACTTGGTATAAATACAGTCCTGTGGTACACATTCATTCTAAACTTGGGAAATACCGTGGTAAAAGCAATGCCACAGAAGAGTATTTGTTTACCTTTCAGAGGCGCCCTGGTTATTTAAGTAAAATTAAGTTAGATTCTTTTTTATAGGTTTTTGTCCATCACTGGAAAATAGTGTTAGCACTAGCAAAATTAACAACAAAACCCACACGTTTTCCACTATGCTTTAGAAAGACATTCTTACCCACATTAAGAAACGTGACTCATTCTTTGATTGTGTTTCAGCTAGGATGGATTGTTTTCACAGCTATGAAAAGGGAAATTGTTAGAAATATGAGTAATATATCTAGGCTAAAATGAAAATAATTTGATACATGACCAATTTATTATTGTATTTATTTATTATTATTTATTTATTTATTATATTTATTCTTGTGGAAAAATAGCTTTTGGACTTTTAATTCAGTCTACACTTTGTGAACACTGTTTGCCTGTCAAAATTTTCAAAGGGTGTCATTAACTGGTGAAGTGAAGCTGGTTGAATTATTTGCTCAGCAACACTTGGCTAGCAAATAATGTCCATACCAGCCATGCTTTCTGGAAACAATCTTCCTCTAGTATTTGCCAAAATACTTTCAGTTGATAATTTTGGAAATTTTTTCAAAATTGTTTTCCGTAGTGCCAAATTCCTTACAAATCTTATGTGACTGATCACTTCAGGCACATAAAATTGTTTCTGACATATAATTTTAGCTGCATTTTTCTCTTAATATCTGTTTCTTGAGGGAGTTTAAAAGTAACATGTATTCCAATCTTTTTCTTTAATGAGTTTTTAGTTGAGCAATATATTGATATAAAAAATGAGTTTTATGATTTGCAGCATTTTAGCCCAGAAATGAAGAGACAAAAAAGAACCACACACCATCGGCTCAGTAAAAGAAATTACAATAATCCAATTAATTTAGATTAGAAACATACTACCAGTAATTTTTTTCTTGGGGGTATAAGCACAACTACACTTTTCAATGAATGTGATCAGGTGAACAAGATTCTTATTTCTGTGATTTCTCTCCTATTTTAACTAGAAAACTTCAATTATTTTTGGGTCTGAGAGAAAGAAATTAAAGAAAAGTTACTAATCTTTCAATTTTGAATGCATAAAAATACCATCTGCTTTTTCTATTTTTACTCATTTTTATCTGCTTTTAAAGACCAATAAAATAGCGTAAAAATATTACAATTTTTCCAACTAAGTTTAAAATGCAAAATACTGCATTTTAAGTCAGCAATATTTTCTTTGTTTCCAGCAAACTCTGTAATAGAACTTGTTAACATTTTCCTTCTTTACATGGGTTATACAACTATAACCTCTTTCTTCTTAAAGCAATCTGTAGAAGACACTATAATACCCAAAATATACATGCCTTGGCAAGCAGATATCCCTGCCTGAATTCCTTCTCTACCTGACATAGAGCCTGGACTGAAGAAGGTATCCTGTATCACAGGAGATCAAGTCAGGCATTGACTGATCAGATCTCTCTGCTTGCAGAACCTGCTCTATTGTTTAAAGTCAAGCATTTATTCCAGCATAAAAGAACATAGGAATGACCTTGATGGGTAGGAACAGAAAGCCACTCAGCTTTGTGACAGTGACCAGTAAGGGACACATCAGAGAATGGCAGAAGTACAAAACAACCTTTCCCTGATAGTCTCTCCTAGTTCCCAACCTGCAAGATATCTGGAACAATAAGTGTATCAGACTCATGTCATTTAATAGCCCTCAAGATAGTTTTATTCTTTAATTTTGTCTGTCTTTTTGATCTCACTTATACTTTTTGCCTGTGATTTTTCCTTAGGAACAAGAACTTCCTTTGGTTTTCTTTATACGTGCTATCTTATCATTTCATTTGGTGTCTTCCACATCCTGAGCTATGTGAAACATCAAATAATTGTTTCCCGTTCATCTTCTCTCTGGCATTCAGGATATTATATTCTTCTTTTGTATCTATTGCCTGCTCAGTTGAGTCATTTCCAGACTGATCTGTTCTGGTCTATTTAATTTCTTCTTATCTCCTTGTCATCCCTTTCATCCTTCTCTGTACTGTTTTTACAGTATCCTGTTTGATATGGTGCAGCCAGAGCTCCAAGTAGCATTAAATACTTTTTTTGTTTAGTTGACTATTCCTTCTTCATAACACTGAGTCTTAGTACCCTGCTTTCTTTTTTTACCACTGAGGAATACTGAGGTGATAAAGTCAGAAAACTATCTATAGTGACTACAAGGTCCCTTTCATGAGTGAAAGCATCTGATTTATAGTCCATTTTCTCATCTCTAGCTGAATGCTTACAGTTAGTTTTCCATTAGTGCATTATTTTCCATTAACTGACACAGAATCTAATCTGCCATTTCATCACCTGCTCATTCAGTAGCTTCCATCAATTCTCTTAGCTCTCACTGCTGCACACTGGCTCTCTGGGCACTGATGAGTTACGAGTTCCCAGAATTTGCTGTGCAGATAGACCAGAAGTCTTTTCAAAAAAGGTGCCTTGACAGGAGCTAATGATATGTCTGGCTGTAGCTCCCAACTGCCACGTCCACTTTGATTTTGGCTTGATCCAAAGAACACATCTATCACAATATTAATCACAACAAGGTACTCATAAGTGTAGTTTCAGGTTTTAAATATATTCATGTATTAATAACATCAAAATATGGGTAAAGAACATCAAAATTTTCTGATGGAAACATGGCTTTTAGATTAGGGGACTGGAATGTGAGTGAGAATGGAGGGATGGGTTGGTGGGTGAATTCCAGTGGTATTGAAGGCCAGGACAGCTCACATGGGAGATGGTTCTTGCAACTACCCCAGGCAGGGAAATGTTTAATTTGATGTTTGCATGGCTTAGATACTAAAGTCGGTGACAAGACTGAAAGGCACAGGAAAGCAGGCTTCATTGACTCTGGTGGTCATCATGCTATTTCTCAAACAGGGATATTGTTGAATTACTTAGTGTTTGCCTCATATATTGAAATGTAGAAGTTATATGTGAAGGTTGTATACATTGTTATAATAGTCATGAGTTTTTGAATATTCTAATGACAGGAAAAGTTTTATGGTGGGGGGCTGGGGGTGGTTTATAAATACTTAAACCTAAAACTAGAAATCTTAGTTTCCCACCCCCTTTTTCAGAGCAAAAATTGAAACCAACAGCAAAAGTGCCTTCACCTTCTCTGGACTGACTGTGAAAGGATTTATACCCTATTGTTGTCAGAGCATGTGGCCAGCATTGAAGTAAGTGTGCCTGCTTGAGCCTCCTGTGTGTGTCTGTAATCTTGATGCTAAGATCGAACAGCTGCTGTGTACCTGTCAGCAGTGTGTGTTTTCCAGGGTAAAGCAATCTTTCTTTTCTTGCACTTTCCTCTGCTGGAATGAAGCCAACCAAGTTCTGCAGAAAGAAATAGGAAGAAATTAAAATATGTAAATCAGCAGCTAGTAAGGGGGGCTGTTATGTGAGTAAGGTACTGACATCCTTCTCTAACATTGGTCTCTCTCTGTGTTGCTAAAAAATGAGCACGGGGCAGTGGAAGTTTGTATTCTTACAGTAGGAACTCTACACTGCCCTGACTAAGCTGAGGTGACAATCAATGCCTCAGTCTTCAGAAAGCAGCCCAAAGACTTTGAGATAGAGATCCTAAGTCCTGTAAAAATATTTTAGATGCTTGTAGGGAACAAGTAAGATTCTAATAACTGCAGATTCGTTGGATCAAGGAAAGAGAAAAACTTGAACAACTTCACCGCAGATGACAAGGTAATGTAAAACAACACTTAAGTTGGCTGTCTACCCATCATAAAGGCACAGCTAGCACAAGTCTGAAAAGGGGAAAATAGTATATATTCCATGCTGTAAAGCACATGTTTCCTCTGTGTAAAATTTTTGAAACTAAAGAAAGAGGTATTATCATTTTTATCTTTGTAAGAGACAACTTCAAGGAAAAAATATACACACAGTTGAAAAGCACTAGTAAAGAAGAGTGAAAGTAGCTAACTAAAGCAGCTCAGAACTCCAATATGTGTTGAAAAATGCTTTATAATGAGAAATAAACAGCTCACACAAGCATACATGGCAGAAATGTACCTTGGAATTCTCTGCAGTTAGAGCACATGGATGGGAGGTCAGACACTGTCATTCAAATGCCTGTGAGGAAGATCTGGACTTCTGTTTTCTTCACCTGGCTGAGGGCTGTAACCACTACAGGCTGCACAATATTCGGAGGTTGCTCTCTTGTTGGAGCCTTAATTCAAAATGCTACACAGCATGATGATGCTTGGCATCATGATACAAATTTTAATCCCTTCAGGTAAAAGGGAAGTGAAATGCTTAGAGTGCTTACAGCTGGGACACAGTTCAATGAATGAAGGCTCTCCCTTCCTTCACTTTTGGTACTCATATTTTGACTTAATTTATATTCTTAATTTTCACTAAATTATTCAATAAATTTGACTTTAATTTGTAGACAACTGTGAGATAAAATTAAATATTTTAACATATTGACTTTTTCTAAAAATTATTTTCTTTGGCTTCAGTTATCAAGATAGCAAGAAGAGTGAGCCATAATCAGCAGTGCAAATCAGGGTAACCAGATAACATTATCGACTGGAATGTAAATATGAACAGCAACTGCAAGACTGGAAGGGGTTATGCTGTCATCCACTACAGATGACAGTACACATTCATACCAAAGGCATTGCATCACTAAGAACTGCAGGGTTAAAAGACAACTGCAGGAATTTTGGAAGAGTTTTTAGAAAGAAACAGAGAAACTAATGATTTGCATGAGTACAAAGACAGAAAAAAACCAGACAATCATGAGCATCAATTGTGATGGCAGTTAAGAACCCCTGAACCACAGTCCAGGGGAACAGTATGTGGGGCAAAGAATATGGATTGTATCTGATCACAATGATGGTTAATCACACTGGAAAATGATCAGACACAGCCATGAGAGCATCGGACTAACCATAAAAAAAGGCTAATGCAGTCATGAGTCTAACTCAGCATGTGGCGAACAAATTGAGCACAAGATGGAAAAGAGCATAAAATGAAGAAGCTTTGTAACGACTGGTATTACTCCTAGACATCTGAAAAATTAAAAGAAGACAAAATGATTCTGACAGATGAAAGGAAATATGATGCAATTGCCATTTTCTGAAACCTAACTGGACAATTCACATACCTGAATAGTTAAAAGTCCTGGTTATAATCTGTTCAGGAAGTTTAGCATGCATAAAAGGAGGTGCTGAGCTGGCCTTTTATTTTGAGAATGCTCTCACATGTTTCATGTGTTCCTGTAGCTTCATGTATTAACCAACATCATTTAAGTTGGGGCTTGGTGGAGGACATGGAATCAAGTCAGAGAAAAGGACCATTTATTCCTGCAGCACCTATCTGCACTACCTTGAAATATCTGTCGGAGGATGTCAGTTTGAGCTGATATTTTCCTAATGTAACAAGATAGATAACTACATCTACAGTAACTCTAGTCTGCATTTCATTACATAGATATCACAGATCCATTTACAAGATATTAGTGGTTGTTTGAAGGAGCAGTGATCTTGAAATCATTATACTGAGGCAAAAAACCCCTAAAATTACCTTATAGAATCTAAAAATAAGATACAAGAAGGCATGAAGTGTCATTTCAGTATATACAAAAGATACCTTTCCATTGGAAGGTGCCTCAAAGACATAGTCTCAAAGACATAGGTTCCCAGTTTATAGTTGGGAAGAACTGTTAAACAAAAGTTTGGAAAGTTGGCACACTATGCAGAAAACTGACTCTGTCAGGCTCATGGGGAATACCTGAAGGCAGGAAGAATGCCTGAACTCCCATTTTCCTCCTGAATTCCCACAACCCTTTCTTTGTTATTTATTAGGCAATTCTATCCATTCCAAAATTAATATAATGTCTTAAGATAAACAGTGAAGAGGACCTCATTCGTCCAGTCTTTAACAAATATAGCAGTGACATTTTCCTGTCAAGGAGATGACTTGGTCTAGGCAAGTCTCCTCTAGGTAAACAGGCTCAGAAAACTCTCTTTTTACAGGACATTGCCATAACTTCTCAGTGCAGGAGAAAGGACTCTCCTCCACATTAGCACACTAAAATGAATGCCAGAGTTGGACATGAGTGGATAATTTATGCCTTTACTCTGTGGCATATTGACTAGATGCCTGTCAGATAAGGTAAAAAAGTACTCCTATAAACAGATCCCTAGTTTATACTCTGCTGTTGTTGGGTTTGGTTTTTTGGGCTTTTTAAATTTTTTTTTTTTTAATTAAGCAGTTGTAGGATTGCAAGTTTGAGCACTGTTCACAAGAACTCAGGCTTCCTCTGCTCTCCAAGGAGCCGAATGTTGCAGGTGAGTATTTAAGAACACTTCCTGGAGGTGGGACCAGCACAGAGCCCCTTCCCTGCCTGCACATCTCTTACAAAAGCAAACCTAGAAATTAATTTGGTTAAAGTGGTTACATACCAGTACCAGGTTTGGCAAGCTATTGAAAACTGGTATAGAAATCTAGTTTTAAGGGTTATTGGAAAATTTATGTAGAGGAATGATTACAATATATTCTACTGGCTGTAAACCAGACTCCATTATTAATGCTAAAAGGAAAGTTGCAGAGTGACTTGATGGCAATGCAGAAATACTATTCTGGGAAATGGGAAAAAAACCACCTAAATGCTCAAGCTTTTATTAGTTCAGGAGAAAAGAGAGTAAAAAAAACAGTGGGAGACTGTGAAACCAGGCAAGTTCAGACACAGTGGTAGTGTTTCCAAAAATTTCTTTCTTAATTATGGGGCAAACTATGAAGTCAGATTTCTCCTACCCTTGAAGCCTGGACTCTTGCTAGAAGGTATGCTGTAGCCAAAGCTGGGTCAAGTGCAGGGCTACGCAATGCACATCTGGCTATGTTCTGAGCAGAAACAAGAACTTCAGCATAGGTATTAAGCAGTGAAGATGTTTTGTTTGTAAACAACTATATAGAGAAGACAAATGAAGTATTTTCTGGGCATTCATGGCAGCACAGCTTTTGCACCCACACAAATCTTTAGGCATCAAGATTCTAAGTAGGCTTTGTGGTACTGCATTCTCTGGTTTCACGTATTTGCATTGCCCCAATGTTGTGTTTGGGGGGGCCACAGTGATATTTGAAAACTTTCTGGATAAAACTATGTAGCATCAGAACAGTGGTTTATTTTTTAAAATTATTTTGGGGGGTCCAGATCATGGAAACAGAAATAGCAGACTGTAAAAATCAATTTTGGTTTTTGCCATCACTTATTTGTTGCTATTGATATCCTGAGCTAATTTCACTGTTCTGAAGCAGCACATCATGATACAAAAACACCTGGATCCACATCCAGGCTCTCTGGATTTACCAGGTAGCTGGTAAATCTCTTGCTGTAGGATCTAGGCCTTAACACTCCACATCATCCCTGCCAGGTAATTTGTGCACTGGCATGTAGCAGCAGTTAAATGAAAAAGCCTTTAAGCAATCCTCTAGAGTTGAAGGTGAAGCTCCTGTTGCACAGAAGGCAAAACTGAGAAATGAAAAATAAAAATGTCACCGTAGAACAAGTAGATGAAATCCATAATTATTTCTATTTTAAGAAGTGTTACAGGAAAATGCTGCTGATGGAATAAGCAGGATGACATTTCATCAGAAGCTGCGCATATGTTCCTTATTTTTGCAAATAAAAGTTATCCTTATTTGATATTATATATCATGTATTTTTTAAAAGATTGTAAATTGATACACTAAACATTATTTGCACAGTTCTGAAAACCCCCTATTTCTGCCATGCATGAATTATTTTGTGTCTTCTGGCATGCTGGCATGTTTGTGGAACAAGCATGGAAACTGTACTGGGAAAGACTCATCAGGACAGAAAAGCAGAGTAGACAAAGGAACAAACATCCTCATTCACCTGTGGAAAAAGCAAGACTTGCACTACCGTTCTAATGTACAATACAGTAGAATCTGGGAATTTTAAGTCAAATGTCATGAAACTAAAATTTGTTGCCATTTTCCATAAAAAAAGAAAAACATTCATGAAAATGTCTAGGTATAGGAATTTGATTTGATTCTTTACCATTTGTCTGAGATATGAGAAACCTATGTTTAAGCATCTCATACAGTGATTCTTTTTCTCAGATATGAGTCCATTAGCTTTATAATTTGAGTTAATTAGTGTTTCCACACAGACAAATAGTTTCTCAAACATTTTTTGACCAGTCATGACTATGCTAAGAAAGGCAAGCAGTCTGTGTAGAATGAAGGGAATTTCCAGGCTAAGATGCATTTCTGAGATATATCTTTGGCATCCTTGGCACCTAAAATAGTCAATGAAAGCTTACAACAGCCGAGGCAACTCTGCTTTAGGCCTCTCTGAGTGCTCAGGGCCAGGGTGGCATGAAGCTACACCTGCTTGTGCTTTGGTCCTTCCCTTAGCTAGATCTGGTGTTCTGCACTTATGAATATTCTTTCTCTTCCTGTGTTGAGAGATCTTGTACTCCTGGCCCATGTAAACTTGCTTTTACCAAATCAAAGTCTGAGACAACCTCCAGGCTCATTGCATGGAATCATCTAGGAGTACTTGGTTAAAATTGATTTGACACTCTGGTTTGTTAACTTTACCAGCTTGTATTTGTGTTGAAATTTCAGTAGCTGCCTGGTAGTCTTACTTCTTTACTAGCCCTTCACTGCTTCTATCCCCTACATACAAGCCCTTCTTGTACCCAAAAGTTGTAATAATACTGTGTGGTGCTAAAACTAATAGGCTGTGCTCCACATCTCTTCAAAGTGAAATAACTAATACTAAGAAGATCTGTAATTGTATTAACATTACCTATGCCCTACATTAGTGTAAAAAAATTATGCATTCTTTTCTTACAAGCAAAAGTATGACCTCAGGTAGTAGGAAATCCAGAAGGCATTTACTGTGGTTTTTAGAGCATCCGTTAGTGAGCTGGGAGATAAAAAGAGAAATTTAAAATTTATACCCATAAGGAACTATCAAATAACAATTTTCTCTAGCATAAATAATTGTAGATGTACATAAAACAGAGAGTTTGCAGGACCTTTACACTCGTTTGCACAAAATAAATGGGCTAATAAATGGGGTTTAGAGAGTAAAATTTTGCTGATACCTGGAACTTCCCGAACTACTACCACGTTATTCTGAGTAACAAGTGGAAAGTCATGTGTGAGGTTGCCAAACGTGTCTCAGAAACCAAACTGTATATTAACATCTACTGATTCCTCCTTATCTACCATGTTAGTGTGTCTTCAAACATGAGATCCCTTGCCTGATTTTATGCTTCCCATCTTTAATCAAGCTGCGTCTTCCCAGCTGCTGTCCATCTTTAAGATAGTTTCTAGAGATGAGTTCTGTTAAAATACAAACTCTAAGGTAGGGAACGAGGCTGGCTTTGAATTTGTGTTTGTGGCTACTTTGCCCAAGACAACCCTTATGAATGCCAAGATTGGAAAATATAAAAATTTTACTATTATCATATCAAACTGAATCCTTTAGTGATAAATGTTTTCTGCTACTTTCAAGCCCCTTTGAAACGGAATCCTCTGATAAGAAGATTAATTTAAAGGTCACTGCATGAATTTCCATCTTCATTTTCTTAAATGCATATGGAGACAAGAAATATGGATGATGTTTTCCCAAAAACTCTTGGGCCAAACAATTTTTCAGATGGATTATTCACATGTAGTCATGAAAAACTAAATATCTACTGAAGTTTATCTGTCCAGTGTTTAAAAGAATAAATTTAACACCAATTTTTGCTCCTAGCATAAAGGTAATCAGATGTGAAACCTAGTTGTTTCTAGTGAAAGTAGAACATCCAGAAGAATATGAATCATAACATTATTTTTAGCATACATATCACTTCCACATTTATAGTTAAACAGATTAACTTTAAAACTACTTATTTAGAATTTTGGATGATTTGAATATAAAAGGATATATTGTTACAAGTAAAACAATGAAACATTACTTCTGTTTTCATCATTGTTTTTGTCTTCAGGTACTGTAGGAAGATTTTCTTATTTACAAATGAAGTAATGTTAGTGATAATAAAAACTGTTCATGAAAAAATGCTCTCTTGCAACACTCAAAGCAATTTGTAGGATTAGTTCTACACAAAAGAGTGCAGGATACTGCACACTTCCAGTCCTTGTACTCATTAGGGCTAAAACTGAATTAGCTAGGATTATATTTAAACAATATTAACTGTAGCAGACAATTTAGATTAGTGAAGAGCTAGTGCATAAAATGGGTTTATAAAATAACATGGAGAGTGGTTGGGTTTTGTGCAATGGTTTTTCTGTTGCACTTTGCTAACCAGATTATTTGTCTGAGATATGAGAAGTAGCAGCAACTACAAGAATAACAGTCAGAGTGCAGGATTAAGTCAAGAGAGCCATATTTCGGAGGGTTTGAAAGATAAGCTTACGTGCATGTTCCCAGCTATTGTACAAATTCCATAAACCCCATTTGTCTCCTGTCTATGCAGAAGAGCAAGCACCAGTTGTATTTTAGTTACACCAAAATATTTTTTGGCATTTTTTAAGGATGCCTGAATACACCTACACTTTAAAGCTGACATTTTTCAGGCAAAAAGGAAAGACCAGTGGGTTGATTAATAAGGCATTTGTACACCACTGGGTAAAAAGCGTTTTAAAAGAAGGTCCACCTCAGCAATGCATTGTTTTCAGGTTGGTTTGTTTTGGGGTTTTTTTGGTAGTTTGAGTGTGGCGTGTGAGCTTAAACACTGAGACAGTGCTGCCACCTTGAGGATTTTCTTGAAGAATGCCCCTCAGCAGAATTGAAAATTGATGGCACACACTAATTGCAGTTTGTGTTCTCACTTGTATATGCATAATGGATACTAAATAACAATAGCATATTGAAAATATGTATTCCATAGAAAATTCCCCAGAAAAGATAATAATGCTATGACAAAAGTCTATAAACTTAAGCTTAGAAAATTTAGAGATGAGCTGTTTTATAGACAGATTTTAAAGTAACTTTACTTTTCATTATCCAGCAACCAAGGTGGGAATAATTTTCTCGGCAAGGTTAGGTACCACTGGCACATATAAGTAACAGATTTGTATGTGAAATACAGATTGATTTATGTGTTCAAAGACAACCTGGCATGGTTACATGACTAAGCTCGTTTACGTGACCTGGGACTTAAGTAAAGTCACTATAATTATGGAATGTCTGTGGTTTAGGATATTCAATCTAAGATAGTTTTTGTTTGTGCCCAGCTGAGACAGTAACTATACCCTGCAAGGGGATCCCCCAAACAGTAACCCTATCTCAGAAAACATTAGTCACTGCTGCAGATCCACATTTGTGTGAGATTTATTGAGATACATCCAACTGCAGAGTTTAGGGTATTTTTTTCCATAGTCACTATAATGCTGATTTTGACCATATCCAATGTTTTCGCTTTGTTCATCAATAAAAATTCATAGGCTGATATTAAGCGCTTATGGAAAGAGGAAGTTTGGAATTGAACCCATAACACAAAGTACTGATGAATGACAAAAAATACATGTCATTACAAATAAAAAAAAGAAAGCATCAGGAATACTGTCCTTGAGAGCTGAGTCTGCTCTGAGAGACTTAAACTCACAGTCTGGAACTTCTTGTGTTTGGCATCTGCCATTTAGAGAACAGAAGATTGACCTGGTCTTTTTGGATACAGAAGGAGATGGTGCTGACATTACCCTCTTCATATTGTTGCCCAGTGCCAAGAACACTCACTCAGGAAACAGAAAGACCTTTAGTCCCTCCTCATCTTGATTTGGAACAATGCATTGTTTCCTACTTCCCAGGCATCTTGCACTTTGCTACTGGGACTTTTCCCTGAATGACTGAGAGAGAATGGTTCCTCTTTTACCAATTTTTGTCTGGCATTATAAAATGAGAAAGCTTACCTGGTAGTTTCAACAGCAAAGATGGAGAGTGGCCCTTCCTGCCCTGTGTTTAATTGTATTAGTGGAAGACAAAACTTTGAACCTGAATCAAGAAATGAGATGTTTTACTTCAGAGGGAATTCTCTTTTCTTAGAGCACCTATTCCAGTGAACTTGATGAGTGAAATTGAATAGTTGTCATGTTTTGCAATAATTTCAATGTTTAGGCCTGGTATGGTTTAAGAACAATGATAAAGCCAGACTGAGAAGAAGGTGAAGAGGGAAGAAGGTGAAGGGAAGCTTTATGCCTGGAGTTAGCTGTCTCAGCTAACAGTAGGCAGGGAGTTGGTCTGGCCCCATGGGCAGTAGATTGGAACACTTGCAGAAGAAAATTTCAAGAGATGTGAAAACTTCAGTGATGGAAAGTTAGCATCTACAGTTTCCCTGAAGTTGAAGAGAGTTGGTGGAGCTGTAGCAGCAGTCTTCAACTTCAGTGTTCAAATTCTCACCTAGTCCTACTTTAGTGTCTAAACCCTTTCATAGGCTCATCTATGTATACCGATTTCATATTTCATGTTCTCAAGGGTAATGAACTTCATCACCCACATTTCATTAATAGACACTATAATTACAATTAATTTTTAAATGTATTAAAATTTATTTTTAACTTGGGTCAAAAAGGAATTCATCATTAACCCACAGCAACAGATCTACAGGATGTTTATCAGGTATGGAACATTGCTGATAAGGGAATGAAAAGATAAACACTCCTCTGCCAGGTTATGAGTACTGTCAGGTATTCTGAAAGATAGGTAAAGATATTAAATACCTGCTTATACTGCATATAGAGAACTTTGTGTCTGTAAAAGAGAATAGAGCTCTAAAGAAACCTGGCACCAAACCCCTACCTTTTTCTGAGGAGATCAGTGACACAGAAAATGATTTTGTGGAGGGAAATCATAATACTCCTTAAACTCCAGTTGAACTTCATTTCACCAGGCATCTCAAGGCATAAGTATGTTCCAAGCAAATTTTAAAAGCTTTCAATTGCAATCAGCAGATGAAGTTACATCTGCTTTGCATCCATCCATTTTACATCACTGCAGAATTTGGCACTATTACTCTACCAAGTCCTTAAGGGAAAACATTTCATTACTGGCATGCTTTTATTTATTTGTTTTTGCTTAAATAACACAATGATGAAACAACTGGATTTTATTCACTTACTTAAATGCATTTCTTGGGCCACTCACTGAACAATAACATTAAAATAGCAGGGAGAACCATCTGGCTTTTTGAAGTTTTTTCCAATACATTACCAAACCACACGGAGTATTTTACCAGGAAATAATGTCTTCCTGGACAGTCTGGATTCTTTTCCACATGTATGGAGGGAAATTGTTTATATTTGTATCCATTTCTCACTTCAAAATGGTTATAATGTGGTGAGGAATGCAGAATTATATTGCAGCATTTTCTATCTGTGTATCTATGGGGAAAACAACTAGTCTGGTTTTGTGTGCACAGATATATTCCATACATATTTTAAGCTGACTGCTTTAAGCTGATTCCTTGCCTGTATATTATCTGGTCACTTGACCAGGGCTAAAGAATGGGAAGAACTCCTGAATTAAATGAGTTGCTAAAAATGTCTCATGAAGTCACACAAAACTTCCAGAACCAAAGATCTGTCTGTCTGAAACTCCTCAAACCTGGAAAAATTGAATTTTAGTAGCTCTACATAAATAACTGCAAGATAGTTTCTTATTTTTTGTTTTGAAAGGTGAAGACACAAACTTTTAAGTCAGTGTTTCGAGCATTCAGGTAATAACATATATATTCATGTCATATTTTAAGTAGTTTGAAAGGGCTATCACCTAACAGAAAGTAGAGTCCTTTACTGAAAACTGACTGAATTTAAGACTGACAGTTCCCTTATAACCTTCTTCTGCCAGAGGGTATGAGGGAAGGAAGGGAAGAATCCAATAAAATCTGATGTGTCAATCCAAAAAGGGCTTAGGAACATATTCCAAATTTATAGCAAAATGAGAGAGGTTAGTAAAATCTTCTGGTTCAAAACCCAAGATCATCATTACACCACTTTGATTTAGTTAAAATAGGAATACATGAATATACTCACCACCAGCATCCTCACCACACTTTCACTTTTCTGACAACTCATTCATCTCAGTGATTCCATGTGAGAGTGCTTTGGATACATGGAAGGCACTACAGATTCACTGAGTCAATCAAAAAATGGTATTAGAAGTTCATTTATAAATATTTTACTTTCAGACTGGAAGGATTTTTTAGAGGTATATTGGCCAACGCTGGGATGATAGAATAAAAACATGCTTATTACAGTTTTATATGGGGTGAGTTATACAGAAAGACAGGATTTAAACTCGAAACTAGCAAACTGAGGAAATTATTTGGAAAAAGCCAGATTCAACTTGAATGCAAACTTTTCACATATGCAAGAATAATCAACTCCATAAACTAACTGAGGAATGGCAGGCTGTGCAAAGTTCTGCTGAAAAGTACCTTGTGGTTATAGCAGATAACCAGCCAAACCCAAGCCACCAAACTTGTGATGATGAGAAAAAAGGCAAGTATCATATTTATGTGTACAGAGTGTCGTGTGCAAGCTGCACACTTTCTGGAACTACTGCTTTCTCTTCTCTGGCTGCCTATATCTCATCCACACTAAGCGTCCCATCCCTACCTAATGTCTCATCCACCCAAAGGGTCTTCTCTGTACGTGTAGACCAGTTGATGAAAATGTCAAGGGGCACAGGAAAAGTCAGAGATATGAAAACTACAGATTGTGAGAAACTGCTTCTGGTGGAGTTAGAGTAGTTTAATTTAGAAAACAAAGACTAAGAGAAATTTACTGAAAGTCTTGAGGTACGTTAGCTGGATATGTAGAAACATGAAATCTAGGTAAAAAGAGGAGAGAGATCAACTGTTCCCTGTGCCTGTATGAACCACATGACCACTGAAGAAAGTCCTGAGGGAGCTGAGGCATTTACTCCACTGGAGTTTTGAAGAAAAATTTGAACAAGTTATCTGTCAGGATGTATAACTGTAATTGCATTTGATACATTGTGTCTTTTCCTAATCTATTTTCCTATTACATTATTTGACAATGCAGCAACAGTCTAAATTTTCTAGACTAGGAGAGTCCAAACAGTAATAGGGTACAGCGGTTACTACTGCAGCAACCAAAAATTCCTCCAAGTGTTCATAGCCAGGAATTGCCACTAATGCCACAGGAACAATAGCCAGCAGGTGACCAGAGCACAGCAGGCTCTTTTGGGCCATCTGCTACCATGTTTCCCATTTCCTCTTTGCTTTCTTGATGAAATAGACTGCAATCTTTTCTATCTGTCCCCAAGTTACTGCCTAAAGAGACAGTGACAAATGGTGAATTCCCCATTAGCTACTAGTGGCATTTCACTATCCAGGAATTCACACTGGGATACTTATGAATGAGTTTTCAAGTCAGTGAACACACAGCATCTTGAGGTTGCCTAAATTCCAATCACCACTTGAGACAACTGCAAAATTGCTTGCTTTTTTTTTTTTTTTCTCTTTTACCAGAAGAAAGCAGAGATCAGTTTGAAGATGTGATCTGTATTTTTGCCTGCCTCATACAGTTGGGTGATGTCATTTGACCTAGGGGAAAATAGTATCTTTTAATAAGTGCTTGTAGCATTTCATCTTCCTCCTTATTTTGCCCTGTAAATTTGTGGGTATTTCAGCAATACAGTATCTTGAGTCCTTGGAAAATAAAAGTAATCTAACATTGGGGGGGGGAATAATTGGTTAAATACTGAAAGAAGAGGCAAAACTTGGAAAGTTCAAAATTAATACTAAACACAATAGTGGAGTTGTATGTTCTTTTCAAAGAACATTAGAACTAAGAAATACTTTTAGTTTTAAAAGTATATATACATATATATTTGTATTTTTTTCTCACACGTGTCTGCAGGTCTGTTTAGGTATGAAAGCTACTGAAATATTTCTACATGATTCAGACATGAATATTATTTGTACATTAACATATATGTATATTATGCATCTCAGTTCAGTGCTGGCTCTCTAATTTGAGATAAACACAATTCCATTTAGCCTTCTTTTACATCTATAAATAGTGCAGATATAAGTGGGTTTTGCGCTCATAAAATTTTTGTAAGCAAAGACTAAGGTAAACATGGATTTTTTTCTCCCTCTATATTTTGAGTTAATGATTTTTTGAAAAGAACATCTTTGTCCTAAATCAAAACCACACAGCCTGTCATTGGCTTTTGGTGATTTAGAAAACAACTGTGGATCATATGGCACTCAAAGGAAGAATGAGTTCACTGAAACTACTGCCAAACAGAATTTTGGAAGCAGAAATAGAAATGGGTAGGAAGTGGTTTTCCTGTCCCACGAAAGTTTTCGAGATCTCGTTTCTCCCATTATGCCTCAGAATGAACCCAAGACCTACCAAAAATGAGAGAGGGAGAAAGGTAAAGCCCAGCAGGCTGAATGGGTAAGCCCACAGCATCCTCATTCACATAGATGGTTGGGTAGGGCACTTCCCTGGGACAAGGAGCACCAAGGTTAGATGCCTGTTCTGACCCCACCCATGTCCTGAACCTCCCCCTGAGTGACTGAGAATGTTCAGGTCATGTCAGCTGCACACTGGACTGGCAGTACAATCAGTTACTAGAGTGCCAACTATTTTGTTGCAGTTACATTGTTTGCCCACCAAATTGTAAACTGCTCTTTTCAATAGAAAGGTTTTCAATTCTGGTAAATCACTGTCCTTTTTCAGTTCTTACAGAAATATTTTTACTCCCAGTGTCCAAACTGGAGGATGCAAAATTTCCTATTGGTGCTCTAGTGGCTGTACCTATCTAGAAATAAGATCCTGGTCCCACATCCTCAAAGGCATTTATACACCTAACTCCCACTGAGAGGCAAAGACCAGACCGAAAAAAAGTTCCATTTGGATATTGCTACTGCAAGCTTGCAGGCATATGGGACCTGCAATAAAATCCAGATGGGCTACTTCTCCCTCAGTGTCTGAAGCATAGGTGTACACTGGACTGGCTTTGGGGTTTGTGGTGTGGGAGATCAGTCATATACTGCGGATGACGGAGAACCATCCTGTCCTGAAGAAGCATTTCAGAGTTTCTTGCAGCTTCAGAAGGGTTGTCTATGTTGCACAACAGTGCTGGATGACAATAGCTGGCCCAAGTAGTCTGCCCATGCTGCCATATCTGCACTCCTATTAATATTTCAAAAGACTGAGACAAACGTATTTCTTTCTACCCAGGGTTAATTCGGAACTTGTACTGCAACTTAAGCATCCACAGCGCAGAGAGTAGCACACATAGCTCCTTTGCTAACTCTGCAGGCTTGAAAATAGAATGAGCACAACAACAAAGCCCTCTGGCAATAGAGTTGCTATAACTGCACCATGAAGCTGCCGACTTTATCTTCCAGTTACGGCACCTCCACGTTCAAATCCAAATGTTCCTCTGGAGCTGTACTAAGAGAGGTTTGCGGCACTTCCTCTGTCCTCCCATCAGAGCCTCCAATTTCAGCCACCCATTGCAGTGTGGAGCTGAGGAAGGCAGCCCATCCGCTAATAGAAAGCCTGACTCCAGCTGATAAGCTGGATGCCCGCTGCTTCTTTTCCGGTGCCATCCCCGTTGCATGTCTCCGGACCTCTGCTAGCAAGGCACGCTCAGGGCATCGCTACAGCAGAGGGCGCTGGCCTCAGGGAGGAGTTCAGAGCAGTGCTGGTGCTGCAGGTAAACGGGGTGACTTCCGGAAAAGCAAAGCGAAATGTGTTTGCCCTCCTTTTTTGTTTGATATCGTTTCATTCCCAAATCCCTTGATGCCAAAAGATGACTGGATATTTTAAACAGCATCGTTGCCACAAAGCAGAAAGAGGACAAGTGGTCTGCTGCACAGCTGTGTTCAACCCACCCACTGTACACAGAGTCTAGCTCAGCCTTACTTTCTTATGAGGGTAATAAGTGTGCACATAGAATGAAATTAAGAACCCTTCCAAGTTCCGGGCCAGGTGCTGGGCAGATGTACAGAGAGGGGGCGGAGGGATTGTAGGGAAGCATTGAGAAGAAATCATCTCTCATAGACCACCGGGCAGCTGCAGAGCCCTCCCAAAGAAGTCTCACTGGGGCCTATGGCTCACCTGGGAGCCCACAACACAATATGGGCCATGGGAGGCTTCTGCCCAGCAGAGGACTCAGCCTTTTCACACCCATCTCCTTTCGGTACTTATTCCATTGCTGCTTTGTTTTCATGCACAGAGCTACCCACTACAACTGAATCTCTTCCCCTAAGTCAGGCTCTGACACTTTGCAGAATGACTCTCAGAAGTGAGCAAGGGGATAGATTTGGCTCCTGGTAGCTGTTACTGACTTTTATTAGTACTTCATTTTTCCGACACTGGTATGAAAAGACCTATCTGAAATCTGCATTTGATTGTTGGCAGTCAATACATAAACTTTCACAAGTGAGATTTAATATGAGTCATGTAAAAAATATTGAAGAATTGAAGACTACACCTACTTTTACACATTCATTATATTGTCCAGATCATCACTTTCTGTTAACTAGCTACAATGAAATTTGCAGTGACTAATTGAACTTCTAAAGACAACAGAAGTTAAGCTGCTCTGATGAAGTGTCCATGTAGTTCATTTGGCTTCATGAAATGCACTGGTATTAACACAGTTTACTGTTTTAGGTGAATATATTTTTAATGCCATTTAAAATGAAAAATACAGAAATGGTCAGAAAATATTTATTCTCAAGTCCCAATCTTTAAACAAGCTTCAACATTTTTTTTTAATTTTTTAAATTTTTTTTGTAGTTTAAAAGAACAACTATGACATCCAGTGGTTGTAAATTTCTTCAATATTTTTACTTCCATATTTGACACCACATCTGGTGTAGAAAATAGATTTGTTCTTCATTAAATTGTAAAATAAGATATTAATTTTAATACATGCTCAGTAGAGGCACAAAGCCTTAACATGTCACCTTGAGACATTTTATAGTAGATATTGTTCTGGAATGTATGAATGCTCATGAGACACTTTTTTCATAACATTGAAATAAGTACAATGAATTTTCTCTACAACTCTGAATCCAGTTAAAATTGGAATAAAATTAGCACATGCTTTTTAAAAGTACTTTGCATCTATAAGTGCTTATTAATAGCAGCCCTTTCTTTCCTGTTTCCCTCCTATACTTGTTTGGTGTATTTAGAAACCAGGAGTACCTGGTAGCTTTTCTATAATGATATGGACCATACCAGCCCTAAAGATAGATATGTTAAGGATGAAGAATGTCACTTACTATTATTCACCCTACCCTGAGAAAAATTAAATACTTACTTCCATAAATATTGGAGGGAAAAAGTTAATTGAGGAAGTCAACATTCTTTTCCAAAGTTCTGTGAACCAGGCTGAAAATAAGGGGGAGCCTCCCAACCTGAAGGTGTATTCAGTAATGCAATTTAATTTTCACTGCTGGTAAAGATTCAAAAAGTATTACTTAAAATAATATAGGAGTTTATTTGAACAAATCTTTTTTAACAGATCAATTACCAGAAGACTCTAGGAGTAATATCACCCTCTTGGTTTTTTCTTCTATGGACAGTTTTTCTTCTCATTTCTCTCAGCACCTGCACTGTACACCTTGCAGAACCCACGACAGGAGGCTTCCAGACCTCCAGCTCCGGAGTCACTGGGGTGACCCAGTGCTGCTCATTACCACAGGGCTACAGGAGCTCTGTCCAATGCCAGCTACTGATGGTATTCTCCATCTCGACTCTGGCTCATGCAGCACACACCACCTGAAATCCCTCTCCTGGTCTCAGACAGCTTCAGGGCTCCCGAGCTCCTGTTCTGCAGTAGGTAAATCACTTTGCTTCAGGAGCTGGAAACAATCTAGGAACTTCCCCAGGGAGCCAGACAAACCTGGACTTGCAACAGGGAATGCACGGATTTCAGTTAACCATCAGCATTTAAGGCAAAGATGGATTTATGTGGAGGGAAAGGGATTCAGCTGTCTCTCCTGTGGCCAGTTGGATTTAATGAGACAGCTCTTGCTGTGGAGATTTCTTTCCCAATCTAGCAGCCCAGCAGGGATGAGTTAATAGGTGGGCTGCTATTTTTTGTTACATAGTCATTCTCCTTTCCTTCAGTTTAGCTTCAAGTTGTGCATGTCAGTACATTTGAGAACACTAAAATCAGTGTGAGAAAAATTACCTGTTCTTTAAAACAAAAAAAAAAAATACAAATTGTGAAAGAATAGGGATTCTTCTCTTCTCCCAAGACTAAGTCTGCATTTTGTGCTCTGTGAGATTTGCTGTATCAACAGTATATTTTATTTTCACTCATCTGTCTGTATTTGGAAGAGTTACAAACAGAATGGTTTTACAGTTTGAGAACTGTACCTGGATTGACATATCATCTGCACTAGAAATTAACTAAACTAATCTCAATATTTTCTTGTTGCTGGTGGTACCTGAGCTTCTTTCACCCAGCATTACTTGGAATTGTTTACTAGATTTCATCAACAAACTTCACTCCGTAACCTTCTGAACACCTTGAAAATATCCACAGTCAAAAACTGAAAACGTGGCAGTTAGTTTTGAGATACCGACTGTATAATCCTTTCCCCTAGATGGATTGGCATGACACTTTCTCAAGCAAGGAAATGCATTTGGAATCTTCCCATCTACAGAGATTGGAGTAATTGATGCTTCTCCTGGTATAAAATACACTTGCAAATCAAAGAGAAACTTAGCCCTTGATTTCTTCCTAACATGGTATTCATGGTTGGTAAGGTCTCCTCCCAACAGTATTTAGGCTGCAAGTCTCCATAGGAAACAGGCATAGATCTGACAAGAATTGTATATGGCTTGATGGGATTGAAAGTACCATTACTGAGGAAACTACGGAGTGAAGGGAGGAAAAGGCTTGTTGATTTGCAGTGTGATCTTCCCCTCTCTAGTGACCTGCCTTTGCTACACACATTGATCAGTGACGAAAAGCAAAGGCAAATTTAGAATAAAAGTGTTCATATTATCAAAGCATGTGTACCAAAACCTTCATTTTTGCATTTTTACAACATGATTATGTTTATGTAAGTATAGTATAAAACATATACAAATAAATTTATAATAAAGTTTAGAGGTATTAAGGTTATAACTGTACAATGATACAAAGTCTCTGACACTGAATAGATCTTGCAGGGAAAGAAAAATCTTCCTTAGTTACACACAGCACAATTCCCTCATTGTTCTGCATTATCCTTCATTTGAGACCAAAATGAAGCCAAAAAAAGAAATCCCAGTGGATACCAACTGTCATCATTTTATTGCCTTGAGTGAAATCAATTTACAGCTGTCATTTTTAGAGCCTCTGTATCCACTGCCATGTCCACCACTCACACTGGAGCTCACCTCCTTTCTCCTCCATCTCTTCTGCTCCCTGACTTGTCCCCAGGGTACCTGCCCACTGGAACAGGAGGGGCAGCACCTCTCCCGGCAGACAGCCAGTGTTTGTTATGGCGAGCACACTGAAGTCAAAATTTGTGGTTTTGATAAAGCATGAAGCACTCCAGCAACCCATGTCACTGGGGACATGCTAAGTGGTTCCCCTCATCAGTGGGAGCCATGTGCTAGTTTCCAGGTGCATCAAAAGAGTAACTGTTCTGTGAAAACAGATTAGTTGACTTCACTTGCTAAAATATATGCTCTCTCTCTCCCCTTAGGAAGATAAAAAAATCCATGAATACTTGCAGACACACAGCAGCAACATTTCACTTTTTATTATTGTCATTAATGATACTTTTGTACTCGCAGTCCAGGCAAGGCCGAGGAAGAGAAATTTGCAACCACAGAATAAGAGTCACATTCCCATCCTAACAAGTTTGCAATTTAGAGGCAGCTGATGGACCCAGACAGATGGCAGGGTACAGGCACTATGAGACACAACTGATCTCAGAGCGTCCTCCTGCCTAATGTTGCTGACCTTGTGTAAGCCTAATGGCCAGTTTTGGGATGGTATTTGAAGAACAGGGAAATAGCATCAACATCTGGAACTTACATCCCCTTGAAATAAAAATAAGAGAGAATTTAGGAGCAGAAATGCATATATATAAATGTCCATATATTAATCACTTTTCTCAGATTGTAGTGTCATATGATATACATCCTGTCTTGGTTTGAGACAAATTAGGAGGAAATGTCCAAAATGAATGGGTCCTCTAATGGAAGGCAGGTTTCAGCAGCCCCTCCCCCACCAGGTTCAGAAAGAAATTTCTTGGAGGAAAGTGAAAAAAAATCTGTTAATTTAACAAGCCAAGTGCACGCAGGCATGAGAGAATTAATAATGTTAAATAATAAAACCTCTCACTGTGGAGAAGACCTGGTGGATTCAGAGTCCTTTCTGTAGGTGTGGCTCTGCTGTCTCTGGAGCTGGGGTGTGACATGGGCCCCTCCGGGCCATGGTGTGGAGCCTCTGGGTGATGGTGTTCCAAACTGGAGCAAAGCTGAACAGTTCCAGGTGAAGAACAAGCCACAGTCCTGGGAAAACTCCTTGCTTCAGGTAACGGACAAGAAGCTAGCTAAAAACTAGAGAATGCAACTCTCTGCCCTGCTGCAGAGAGCTGAGAGGTGGGGAGAGAGTGAGCGAGTTATCTGTGTTTTGAACACAGGTCACTGAAAGAATTCCACTGCCTTTCCCCCCTCTCCCTCAGCTTTGGCTTAAGGGCAGAGAAAAGCACAGGATTCATGTCTGGCATAGAGCAGGCAATAGCAGATACAGCATCATGAAGTCACCCCAAGACACATCCATAGACAAAATTTCATAGAATCACAGAATAATTTTGGCTGGGAGGAATCTTTAAAGGTTATCTAGTCCAACCCCTCTGCCATGGGCAGGGACACCTTCCACTAGACCAGGTTGCTCAGAGCCCTGTCCAATGTGGCCTTGAATGTATTCAGGGATGCGGCATCTACTTACTTATACCTAGTCTGAATCTACCTCTGTTAGTTTAAAACCATTACTCCTTATCCTATTTCTACAGGCCCTGCTAAAAAGTTTACCACCATCTTTCCTGTAGGCCCTTTCCAGCTGCTGGTCTTCTCAGACCCTTTCTTCTCCAGGCTGAACAGCCCCAGCTCTCTCAGCCTTCACAGGAGAGGTGCTCCAGCTCTCTGATTGTCTTCATGGCTTTCTCCTGGACTCGCTCCATCAGGTCCATGTCTTTCCTGTGCTGAGGACCCCAGAGCTGGATGCAGCACTCCAGGTGGGTTCTCAGGAGGGCAGAGTAGGGGAGCAGAATCACTTCCCTTGATCTGCTGGCCATCCCTCTTTGATGAAGCCCAGGATACAATTGGCATTCTAAGCTACAAGTGCACATTACTGGATCATATCCAGCTTTTCACCCACTAGTCCATCCCAGTCCTTCTCAGCAGGACTGCTCTCAATCTCTTCATTCTCCCATCCATGAAGATACTGGGGGTTGCCCTGACCCAGGTGCAGGACCTTACACTTGCAAAATTTAGAATTCCTAACATCAGTTCCTGCATAAAGATGCCTTTTGGCTCTCACTACCATTTTATTATTAATTGTCAAACCTAAGCAGTTTTTTCTGTCAAGATAATCATCAAGTTAGCTGGTTTTACAGCACAGAGAATAAATGGATATATAAGCTTTCATCAGTCTATGTTCTTTGGAGTGTTTGTATTTTTAAAAACAAGTTGTTTTCTTAAAAAGTGTACAGTTTAATTTGCTTGTGATGCCAACTGTTAAAAATATAAAATGCAAATCTAAAATCTTTTAAAAGTCCTTTGTCCAGTCTTTGTGCCCTTTGAGCAACTCTAGCTTAGCAGGTTTGTTAATAAATAAAATAATTTGTGAATGAAAATATTTATTTATAAATACAAATTAATCACTTCAAAACAAGCTTCTTAATCTTTGCTGTGAAATCCACATAGGTTATTTTTTGTGCTCGCAAACAGAAAATTATACTCAATTCACTGTGATTAGCTTGTTTAGCCTCACCTTATTGAAGCATATTCCTAGAACAGAAACCTTAAGGTATGTTAACAGTCTTCTACTTTGTAAGACAGTGTTATATTTTAGCATATAAAAGCCTGGCTAAAAAAAAAAAAAACCAAGATCCATTTTCTTTTGATTACTCTATGTGCTGCTGTGGAGTCTGTTGGAACCCTGGGTTTAGAGAATTTGGGTTTCTGGGATATAATAATATATATATATATATGTAACAATATGGAGGATTTTGGGTGTGGATTTGTTCTTCTTTTCTTCTTCTTCTTCACAAATCTGGCTGTTCTGGTATTGGTCAAAAAACCAGCAGTGCAGATCATGAATAGATAGTTATTGGATTATAAGTGAAAACAAGATACTTGGTATTTTATATTTGGGTGATTTGGACCTTAAAAGGCCTTGAAATTTAGAACCCAGGGCCATTTTCCATCTTGTTAACTAAGAGGCACATCCCGTGTAGCTGTGCTATAGATAAGAAAATAATAAACATCTAAGTCCGAAGAACAACCTAGAGTCATCTGCCTTTTAATCCGAACTCTGAGTAAAAGAACTCGCGATTCAGAGACAAAACGAAAACAGAGAAATTAACAGAGTCTATCAAATCTTCCCTTTTAATGAGGAAAACCAATTCTGCCCATACCCAAACTAAAATTATGATCTCACTTGTGACAAAAATAAATGTGTGTTTTTATTTCAAGACAGCTCACTCGTCTTATTTCTTTTAATGTAAAACCTGACTGCAGATAGTGCACAGGAGGTTCTCATCCTACCATTTAAAGCTGGCCTTATGTCCCTTCTGAGGTTAGCTTGATTAGCTAGGTAGCTATGAAATCTGAGCATTTGTACTAGAACTTTACAACAGGACAG
This sequence comes from Corvus cornix cornix, assembly GCF_000738735.6. Lineage (NCBI taxonomy): Eukaryota > Metazoa > Chordata > Aves > Passeriformes > Corvidae > Corvus > Corvus cornix. The sequence continues at coordinate 73,646,118 of NC_047056.1, forward strand.
CTTCTTAAAGTTTTCAGTATAAAGCAATCCCAAAACACTACTGTTTTCAGCCAAGAGAGCCTAATCCTTTGACTGTGTTATCACTATGAAAAAATTTCACCCCAGCCAAGAGCAACAAAAACTCATTTGTAATAAAATGGAGAATGCATCTGAATCTGATCTTAAACGAAAAAACTCACAGAGCACAGAACAATTCAGTATTTCAGGCGTGGGTTTTTGAATGGATCAAGTGATCTGGAGCTACCCAGGTGGGTAAAAAGAGGGCGAGAAGAGAGGTCCCTGGTGATATGGGGAAGGACAAAGCCTTGGAAAGGAGGAACACCAAGAAGAGGCCAGTTACAGGTCCCACAGCCATTGCTCTGCCTCAGCAAGAAGTACACTGTTGAAGCTGTGAACTGGAGTGAGTTAACACGCACAGGGAGGAGATCTTGGGGGCCCTAGCAAAGTGGGAAAGACAAGACAGTATTTTTTGGAGCCTGGTCCAAGGCAGCTTCAGTGTATTTCAATCAAAGAGGAATATTACTTTCTTCCATTTCTTTTTCTTATTTTTTCTTTTCTTTTAAACTCTGGGGGACATTGTAATCCCCAGCTTCTCTACTTTCAGTCTTGCCCTTGTTGCAGACTGAGAACTGGTGTGATCTATTGTTAATGTTTGAATGGATTTCTGTTTGGGGTGGGATACCAAATGTAGGCCTGCTGAGCCACAGAGAATAAATAATGGACAGGAAAACTTATTTTCCAGGCTGAAGTAAAGAGGGATGGGGAGTAGGGGTTAGTGAGGGAGGGGCTGGAAAGGTAGTTGGTTAAGATTTATTTGGCAGACATGTTCAACTATCCTGTTTGAGTTGTATTTGAATTAATTAACTTCATCTGTGTAAACTGGGTCAGTATCCTGTAATTTCCTAAGGGTATGGCAGTATCAGGAAACTAAATAGTCAGCAGAGCTGGTTGAATAGTTAAAATAACTGATTTACAAATAGTTCCAGGAATAAAACCACTGAGTTTCATTTCTTATGATTTATTGGGCAATATAGGAAAATTTATCTTACCTGAAAAATGTCCTTTCTGCAAGAGGGGAAGTCCACAGCTCCTTGGGTTTTCCTCTCATACTTTCCACTCTCTGGAGGCAGAGCCAGGCTGGTCAAACGAGGCCATACATTAGCAAATCTCGCAAGTTTCCAGTGCAAGTACATAGAAAGTAGTCCTTTACAGCTTAATTCACAGCTAAGCTGATAAGGAAGAGAGAAAAAAAAAAAAAAAAAAAAAAAAAAAAAAAAAAAAAAAAGAAAGAACCACACAATTTTTGCTGTAGAAAAGTTTAAACTTCCCTGACAACTGCTTTTAGGTTCCATAGCATCTCTCATAAATATACAAACATTTGGGAGTCAATGAAAGCATTTGTAAAGAAAATATAGCACAATTTACAAGTTTTCTTGACTCAGAACTGCCCTTCCCTTGCCAGGTGGGTAGTCGAGATCTTCCAGTTTTCTTGCTAGAGGAAACTAAATGCATGCAACCATCCTTCTAGGAAAGACTACAGGTTTAAGACAATACAGTACCCATCAGGTGTCAGGAAATATAAGAAAATAGTGAATACAAAAAGTATGTCTTGCTGCCCTCCCTTTAAAAAAGAAGAATATCAGTTCAGAGATAGCATGTGAAGTGTGCTGCTTCCTCCAGATAACAGCGGGATACAAGGAGATTTGCCTGTATAATTTTGAGACCTTAAGAGTATAGTAAAAAAAATCTCCATACTATTCTGTGCATGTTGGAAAAGAGCTGCCTATGAAGACTTCTGTGGCTCATGAGGAAAATCCACAAATATTTAAAAGAGAGAAAGGAATTGCTGGCTTTTAAAGCTTTGGCAAAGTACTGATTTAGTCACCCGGTAACTGGAGTCTTACCAGCAGGTTATTTTAATTTTTAATTAATGAATAGAATTATAGATTATCATGATGTGAGATTTCTGAATGAGGTATTTCCTTTACTTGCTTTTTAGTGTTTTCTTCTGCCATCAGGGATTCTCAAGGATTTTTTGAGGATTTTTTCTAGTATTTGTGGGGTTTGTGTGGTTCATATGTGGCTAAATATAACAGGAAAGAAACAGCCCTGTTAACTAGTACTAGTTCTCCTAGATAAGACTGTAACCTTAAAACTCAGTATTAAGTGAAAAGAGTATAAGGCTAAAAGCCTTCAAAGAAGAAAATGTAACAGAATTTCTGAAAGAAAAAAAAAGATAAATAATTCCATATTCAGAGAATTTAATTTCCAGGTAGGAGCTGCTTTCATTAGCAGAGGTGTGAGAAGCCTTGCATCTGCTTTTGAGAATTGCTCTGAGGCTTTACATTGTCTATAGTGATCTAGAAACTGAGCTCATTTATCACCTGTGGTAAATAAAAAAGGCACCTTTTTATTTCTAACTGTATCTCTATTGCTAGATAAATGAGAGAGATTGGTAAAATCCTTGAGCATATCCTGTCTGCTGATTACATCCTCAAGGCTGAAAAAAATGTGGTAAATCCATGTGGATAGCCTGCTTTAGGTCTTCCTCCTATATCTTCTTAATTTTTTCTATCTAAGAGTAAAATTTTGTTGATACACAACCAAGAAGAAATTTTGAGCGCATCTTGCATCTCAAAGAATTACACACAATATGCAAGCAATATTTTCCTTCATCTTACGCCATCTTGCTTTCTTCACAGACTCCAAACACAAGGACAGAATGAAGAGCCTTGAAAATTAATTTTGAAGATGAATGACCAGAAGTTTCCCCATTTTGTTTTTTTCAGCAAATCAAAGCTATATCAGCAACAAGCGACATGGTCTTGCAGATGCAGACACAGATGTAGAGGCCTCTGAACTACTTCCAAAACTGGAAGCAGCACAGTCACCACATCAACATGATGCCCTATCATAATTAACTAATGGCTATATGGCTGCCACAACCCACTCAAATATTGTGCACAGCCCTATGCACTGTAGACAGATTGTATTTTTGCCAAATTTTTCAGCTCTATCTATCTACGCACTCTCACTGCAGTGCATGATACCAATAATGTTGCACAGATATGTGAAAAGAATGTATAAATCCTTGCTAAAAATGAAACCAGTGCAAAACAAACCTTGGATAAGAGTAGGTTGCTGGCTCATAATGCTCCCCTAAGATACCTTTCTTCAGTCTAATTCAGAGCAGGCTCTCAGGCCCAGTAGTAATAAAAGAAGCAACATGAGCAGAGGCGTTTAATTAAGTATTCACAGTTAATATTTCAGATTTATGCTTCATTTCCATTTATTTTTCCTATTGTTCTGTGATATTTAGTAATTTTTGACCACTACGACAAAACACCTCAACATGTGTTCAACAGTAACCTGTGTGTATTTCCACTGATTTCAGGGGGATTGCTGTCAGGTTCAATACTGGGCTTCTGTGTTGACCATGCTAACACATAACAACACAGTATTTGAAGCAACAGATGTGTTTCTGGTTCCCAGTGTTTCCAGATCCTGGATCTGGCAACTATGATATTAGCTAATAATTACCCCACTGATCCCTGATCACCTTTTCAGGAGGTGGGCTGCAGAGTTTGTGATAGACAGTTTATCTCAAGGCCATTCAAATAGTATTATGGTTACAAATATTACATTTTAATAGTAGTTGTTTGAAACTAAAAAATAATTTTGTTTTCTGGGATTCCACTGTGTTTACTTAAAGAGCATTTGAGTTCTATTTGGTCTAACAGTTTACACATTTCCAAGCAGCCTTTAAACTTCTTTGCTGTACTGCAGAGTAATGAAGATCAGTCTGCTTCCTCCCTAGCAAAGGGGCTTTTGTTTGTCATCCTGCTCTGTGTTCCTTAGGCATTTCATGATGAGGAAAGGAAACTGTGTAGAGTCAGTTTGTTCAATTGACAGAAGTATGCACAGAGATTTAAGCACAAAAGTAAAGAGCTATTTAAGACATTGGGTTTTTGTTTCTAAGCATGATGCCTGCTTCTGCTGAAGAGTTGTTACTTACAAATATTTAAATACATATTATATAGATATTACAAATTTATATAAATACATATTATAAATATCTATGTATGAAAGTGGTTGCAAATTATTTTTCACCCCATCTAGTAGGCAAAAGGAAATTTTGTTGCATATGAGAGACATAGCATTTAAATCACTTTACTGATAACAATTATAGACTTTCTTTACTTTATGCTAAAATTTACCAACTTTACTCCATTTCCTACCATAAGACCTTTCTCACGTCCTGCTTGAGAATTGCTGAGAATCCTGTCCTTCAGTTTTCTTTGGTTTTTCTTGATTTCTGAGCAGCTCTACTCTCATATTACCCAATTTTTTTAATTTCCCTCAAAGAAGACCTGAGAGTCAGCACATCTGAAGGAGGTAAGTTAAGAAGTTAGTACACTTAGTATAGAAGATTTTTTTAAACTCTAAGTGGATGGCTGAAAAATTGGTTGAATTAACATATTGAAGAAAGTAATGCCTATTCATTATCAAAGTGGAAGATGATACTGAATACAGTTTTGCAGCTAGCAAGGGACTCAAGACCTGTCTGAGCCTGGTAGGCTTCATTGTATATTCCAGTCTGAAGGGTGGTGTCAAAATGCCTACTAATTTGGAGGTGATGCAGAAATTATGGCACCTGTGTTAGAGGTCAGGATAAGAACTTTAAAAAAAATTCTCAGAAGCCAGAGGAATTATCTGAAAAAATAGGATGTTTTTCCAAAAGAACAAGCAGAAAATACCATGGTTAGACATAAACAAGAAGTAGGACAAATGTACTCTGAGAAAAAACAACAGTTATACAGAAGATGATCAAGATATTATGGGGGACTGTGAGTTGAAAGTGAGTCTTGATTTTAAAAAATTAAGAGGAGGTAATGGGACAAAAAGCGAAGATAATGCTGAGAAATGTGAGGTAATCTTTCCACTGCTTAGCTGAAGTGCTACCTCCACTTTGTGACAGTAATCCTCACAAAGGATGTGAACCAAGCAGGCCACTCTGCAATACAGCAGTGATAATCACTGTGGGCTTGGTCATATAAATATTGAGGAAATACTAAAGTAGTCTTGGGGAAGAATATGAGGAAAAGAATAACTTGAACCACGTTACACATGGATATAGAAGGCAGAAACATTTGGCTTAAATTAAAATAAGAAAACTCAGGCTATGTATTGGAAACACTCTAATGAAAGGATGATAACTGACCCCCTGGACAATTCAGAGTACACGTCTTTGCTTTTGACTTTGGAAGTCTACAAGAACAGCCTGAACATGAGCCTCACGAGTGACAGGTACAGTTATTCCCTACAGAGATTTTTCCAACACTGTTTGGATCTTTTTTTTAAATTGTGATATATTTGCTATTAAAAGAAACTCTTTATTGACATTCCAATTAACAATCAAGGAAAACAGATTAAAGTTTATCGTATATTGGCATGTTTACAGATTGATGTAATATAAATTCATGTTTTAAAAAGATTATATTCCAATTAATGTTCAGGAAAGAATCCAGCTCAACCTTTTAAAAAGCAACAGAAAAAGCCTTTGCATTTTACCATCTTTTTGGTTAGATTGTTATTTAAAAGAATGATGTGAACTAAGAGTTAATGGTCTTTGTAAAACTCATTTTGTTTGCAGCTGTTTTGTTTCTGTTGTTTGATACCCATGCTGAGCCTTTCAAGAGGGTGAACAAAATTAAGTTAGAACTTTCTGTGTCAATTACTTCCTTTTTATTTTAAGTAAGTTCCTTTTAGTTTGCGCCATTCCGAAGATACAGGGTAGCAACTCATCCAGGTATATTCTGCTGACAGAATTTCATTATTTTTCAGCATGTGTTTTGGTACAAAATAAATAAATATGAATTTTAAGTTATCTTTTCTTCAACTTTAGTGAAAAAACTTTTAGACTATAAAGGACCCTGAAGGTATATCCTGATATCTGGTGGAAAGCAGTAGGATTTTGAGAAAAAGAAGAGTGCTTGAATTTGACAACTGACCGTGTCTATGAAATTATGTTTACCTACAACAGTTATGGGTTCCAGCAATTCTCATGCTCCCCATAAAAGCTCTGGGCCCAGTGTTTTACTGAAATAGAAAAATATATTCAGAGTAGTGGTAGCCAAAGAAAAATTTGAATATTGCTACAAAGGGAGAAACTCGAAGTAATCAGGAACTTCTGCTAGATATGTTTCAGGCAAATAAGACTGCCTGAACATATCACATCTCTCCATCTGCCCTAGCCTTTCTTTTGACAACTGCTTATCTGTGTTTTATTTTAACCCTCCCTAGGTGCCGTGTATGTCTTTAGTAATGTGTATTGCTACTGAATCTACAGAGGAAACAGGAGAAACAGAGACGCTGTAAAACTGATCTTTATAGCTGGACCTTACATGGAGATTGTAGAATTTGAGAACACAGTGCTGTAGGTCATTTTCTTACCTTAATTCTTGATTATCTGTCCTTATGTCAGGTAACCAAGCTGCCTTTCCTTCTTCTTTTGCTCCTCTTCTGCATTCACAAAATAAAAATCAAGTGATTGGAAGAGATCAGTACATAGATTGAAACTTGTGACTGAGCCTTAGTTCACAAGGGAAGGATGCAAAAATGGCTGGAAGGGAAATTAACCAATTAATCAAGTAAGTAAATTATTTTCAGTTCAAGGAACAGATGTGTGTTTGCCTTTTTCTGTTATGGTTTAAATGGCAAGGGTTTTTCTGATATCCAGGTTGCAACTGTACAGTGAAAATAGTTCTGATTCATTTTAACATCACCCACGTAATTTAAAAATTCGTGCACCCGTGTGATTGTACCCATCCTCTGGCTGTAGACTTTGCCTTCACAAGGCACTATCTCTGCATGATTTAAGTTCATCTGGAAAATGAAGCTAGTGCAAAATCTGGCTGCCTCAAACCTGGCTGCTCTTCTAAGAAAGTATTGTGCCTTTGTGAAGTTCAATGCACTTTTGCCATATGATCTCCATTGGCTACCAGTAGCCACTTGGGTGTTTTGACCTTTTAAGCTCTAAATAATTGTGTATTCAAAAGTCTAGCTTGCTCTTGTGTTATTCCTGAGCCAGCTGAAAGCAACAAACATGCTGGATTAATTTTCTTCTACCAAAGAGAGAAATCTTGGCAAAGCATGGGCTGTGATACCTCATTCAGACTGCAAACATAGTTATCTAGTTGGTCCTAAGTTGCTCAGTATCCTGAAATCTTTACTGGTTTGGCCTTGATCTTCAAAAGATTGTAGTACTAAGCAAAAAAAAAAAAGAGCAAATATGATTAGTGATTAGAAAGGGCAGTCTATCTAAATCCTTTCTTTGATTTCTTTCTAATGGGGGACCATATGTCATTGCTTCACATTATATGGTCTATCTTATGCAGAAAGATATTTTGTAAATGTGCAACTCCCTTAATTTAAAATCAGGCTTATGTTGTCTAAAATTCGTAGGTTTTGGAGCACTTTTCCGCCAAACCCTTGTCCACCTCCCCTCTCCCTGCCTATATCAGGCATCAGTTTAATAAATGTAGTTCAAAGGAACATGATGCAGTCTGAAGTTGAAGCACCTCTTTGACAGCTGAGATTGGCATGAGAAGGTTGAGATGAGGCTTGAATATCCTCCAGCTGCTATGCACTAAGTTAATCAAGATGCAGCAAGGGCACAGTGAAGTTTAGAGAAGTCAGTTGCTCTGGTGAGGCTGCCAGCCTTCAGTCTGATCCTGACCATCTTGCTTCTGAAGAAACACTGCCAGAAAGGCCAAGGTGAGCAAGCATATTGACTGCTCTGATCTATCCTTAGCTGGGAATAGACAAGATCAAGAAGCCACTACCAGTTTCTTGACAGCCTCTTTTTTGTTGTTGTTGTTCTTTTTTTATTTTACTACCCTTCTATTCCCAGAGTAAGGAAGCTGAAGAATAGGCTCTAGTTCAAGAGAATAAATGGATTTTTCAAAAAGACAAAGTGTAGTTCGAAAGTGGATAAGAAGGATAACACACCATACAACAAACACTAACTAGAAAGCTGTTTGCTGCACAATGAGGGAGAATTGCACAGGAACATGACAAGACATCAAGAGCAGGACTAAAAAAGAGGTAACAGCTGAGCTGTAAGGAGCATTACATACTAGAGAGTGACTGGTATTGAAATCAAAGGGTGAAATTAGTTATTTTTCACATAAGCTCTAAAAAAGGTGACAACTCTAATGCCTCAGTAGGCATGTTAAATATTAGAGCCGCATTTCTGTTCCCATCTACAACATGATGTTGCCTTAGAAAGTGTTCATTTGACTGTTTAGGAAATAGAAATGGTTTTGATGAAATATTTATCAGAGGCAGGCTCAGTTCTATGTTTGCTTTATAAAATGTCATCATTCACATTTGTTTTGACTTTGCATTTGCATAGCAACAGGAGACCATTATCCCGCAGCAGGAGACCATTATCCTGTCACAGTACTGTGGGCTCTCCAAGGTATATGTCAGAGGGGCTACTCCAACAGACTATTAATTTAGTTACTTCTGCTGCAGTTATCTGTGCAGAGTAATTAGCCACAGTAGTAATTCACACAAAACCCATGTACGTAAGGGAAAGGACGTAACGCCAAATAGCATGCAAGAGAATGGTATTTAATCTCTTTCACATTGAATCCCAAATATGAATAAAAATAGGAGAAACATTCAAAATATCAGAGTAGTGAGCTGTGCAACCACAGGATATTAGCTTGTGCCAGAGACCACATTTTGGTACAACAAATGTCAAAAGATTGGCGTTTTCAACACTGCATGTAAAAGCTACGAAGCACTTGCCAATAGCATTGCTAAGCCATTCTAAATTCACTTATGAATTGGAGGCTAATAAAGGAGAAAAACACAGAAACTGAGTTTACATATAGCAGAACATAGAACCACTTTTCCCCTCCTGTTGTGTTTACTGGCAAGCCATCACCGGAATATGAAGTCAGGAAGTATTGCAGTGGGCACACCATGCCTCGTCTCAGATTATTACACCTGATAAAAGACTCACCAAATTCAGTGTGTTTCTAGCTTTCTACAATGGACATAATATCATAAGATTTGATATGTTGCCAGGCAGAGATAAACATGGTGTCTTGTAGAGTCCAATAATGAAACATTTTCCAAAATCCTGTGAAATTTTCTATTAAAACTCTCGGTACTGCTGTTAAATAATTGGCATATTAGAAAGACAGCAGAGCTTAAAGCCCTGTGAGATAACTGCTTGAAACTTTAGATAAACAAAGAAGTGGTTGAGAGGAAAATTGGAGACATGGAGGAGTGAAGGGTCTCACCAAGGTCCTCTAAACTTTGTAATTCTTTTCTTGTCTAGCATATACCTTTTTGCACTCTGTGGCTCCCCCACACTCAGGAGAAGGGTTCCCAGATGACATTGTGCCACAGCTGCTCTCTGTGCCATGCTGTCAAGCTGATAAGTGACATACTGATTTAGGTAAGGAGCACACACACTGTGTGCGTGATCATCCATAAAATAATATCTAATTTGAACAGAATTAGGATAAGAACAAGAAACACTGAACATATATATACACATATATACACCAAATAGGGGACATCTAGCTTCTTTCCAGTTCTAAAATATATGGTGCACAAGGGGAGGAGAGGACAGGAAATATGAAAACAAGCTGAAGGACAGAATCATTGAAGAATCACTGTCTTCAATAGCCACATACTGTCTTTGTAATGGTATAAGAAAATTTTTAGTGAAGTTATATGACGTGTTAGATGGGAAAGGGTAGAAGGACTGGAAAAAATGGGTAGGGGAAGAAAAATAATACCATGACAAAAAAAATTGTTCAGAAAAAATGCTTTGATCAGCAATGTGAAGGTATCATTAAATACATATTATGCCTTTCATCTTAAATTATTTGTGGAATTCTATTACCAGATGGAAACTTGCACCTCTTGGTACTGAGCCCCTGAAATAAATAAAGGCTAGAAAACACTGCTAGTCTTCATGCTGAAGACATCTGTTGATCTTTTGTTTTGATACCATTTCATATCATGCACTTTTTGAAGTTTCCTGCCAGCCTAATTCTCTTTACACTGCTTTTTTTTCTCTTTCTGTTTTCAGGGATTTGGTTTTATGGTAATTTTCCTTGTAAGTTACTAATTCTTACGTCCACAAAAGGGTAAACCATTTCATCAGGGAGCTGAGGCTAGTTTGGGTATAGTCTCCTGCTAAAAGCTAAACTTTCAGACATCTAAAAACTGGAAGGGTTCACAGGCTTATCCCAGTGTAATTTAGAACAGCTGCAGAGCAGTTCTAAACCAGTCTGTCCTGCCATTTCCCAGCAAGGAAATTCCTGGGTATGACTAATGGTGGTATACGTGGGAATGATCAATGCAACATAGAAATAAAATCAATTCTTTTTCAAAGCACCTATCTGTCTGGCTATAATCTACTTCGCTCCAAGACAGAAATATAGGAAATATGTTCTTCTTAAAGCACGAAGACAGAGTGCTCTAAACAAAAGTTTTATTTTGCAAATTCTATGAGTCCCTCATGCTACACAAAATCTCCTGAAAGGCAGTGTTCCAGCATACCAGAAGCATGTAAACCAAAGCAAAAAAAAAAAAAACATATACAAAGGAAAAAAAAAAAAAGTCAAAAAATATGTTACCAAGCCTTATTGCCTTATTTTTGGGGGGGAAATGACAAATTTTCATGTCAGGACATCTACCAGGCTTGCATGCTGGGAGCAGGAGACATGCCAATCCCTTAAGGGTTGGTGCATGGTGCTGGAGGAACAGAAAGTAGAAATTCAGTGAATGTATTGGATCAATGCAGTTCATCTCTGAAATCCTCTGCTGCAGCCTAGAAAGCATCAAAAACCTCCATCCGATTGCCCTGCATCGAAAATTCATGAAGCAGAATTTTTAATCTAAAAATCTGGAGTAAAGTAATAATTATTGATGAACATGGCTTGTAATGCAATGCCACAGGCAACTGTGATTATTTAGAACCCACCACGATTGTGGTACTACACAAATTTTGCACGTCATTTTCTGATTAAAAACTTCATTATTAAAATGCTCTATGGTTGCCATAGATGTGTATTTTTTTCTTCCAAAGAATAGCTTCTTAGCCACATGATGTAGAGACAAATGGAGACATTGGGGACGTCATGTGAGGACACACAGAGGAAAATATGGGAGGAGGCATGTGGGAAGGGGTATTGTTGGGGACGCAGCAGGAGACACTCTTGGAAAGAGGACCTCCACGGTAGAGGAGGTACATCTCTAAGGGACTGTGGCCTCAGGCAACCCACACCAGGACAGGGACACCCCAAGGGACCATGCCTCTGGTTGACCCACACAAGGACAGGGATACCCTGAGGGATCCCAGCAACTCAGAGCAGATAAAACGAGCAAGAAAGGAGGTGCAGGGGAGTAAGAAGTAAGGAGCAGCAGGAGGGGCTGACCGCAGTCTCTGCACTGCCTGATGCATCACAAGGGGCCTGACTGCAACCTGTGGTTCAAACAACGGGAGTGGAGATGAGCAAGGCAGGGAGGAGAGGCACGTGAATTGAAGCCAAGAGGATGAAACAACTTTTACCTAGGTGTGCATTTAATTTACTCTCTTTGTTTCTCAGTACGCAAATCAGTAATTAACCATTTCAGTAATTGGCAAATAATTAAATGACATAGAATTCCCTGAATCCACTCTATTTTACCTGCACAGTACTCTGGTGTAAAAGAAAATTTAATGTACTTCTTTTCATTACTTCATTATTTCAGAGGTAACTCCAGGGGTTAAAAGCAGTGTTCTCATGTTATACATAGACACCTTGAATTGAATTGACAGAAATACATGAAAAAACATGGTCAGTTATGAGAAGAGATATCCCAGTGACACTGAACTGTGAACTAGGAGACAGTGGACCTATTCTAATCTTTAGTAGCATTTCAGTCTGAATTTGAGCAATTTAATTCACATCTCTGTTCCTGTGCTCTCTTCCTCTGCTTCTTGGATTTTCTACTTAAGATATAGGTCTAGGGTGGTTTAACCAACTCACTAGATCTGCATATTGTGTTTCTTATGTCAGAACTGTGATGTGACTCTGGCGTGCCAGATACTACTGTAATGTAAAAGGAAAAATAAAATATCTAAGAAAACTAATACTTAAGTATGCTAATGAATAAAAAGGAACCATAAGCATGTGAGATTTTTCTTTTAAGTCATGACAAAAGACAACAAATCTCTTGTCATAACATGAGCTTACAAGAGAAAAAAAGCACATGAATATTGATTATGATTTGTCTGTTTCTTCTGAAGAGATTGAGATATATTAATTCAAGATTACTCTACAATTTCCCATTCAGTCAGACAGAGCAATAATGGCAATTCCACAGATGAAAATATATTTTCTTTAGAATTCAAGTTGCATATATTGATTCCAGGTGCTTATTTCTCACATATGTGTAAAGGTATTCGAATGTTAAGACCATTTCCAAAAAAATCCTCTAGGAAAATAAAGTAAGATCTAAGAAAACAGTAGTTCCTTAGCCCTAATTTGATCTTGAAAACTCTAGGGCCTAGTCCTAAATCCAGCTAAACTCTATCTGTTTTTAGAGTTGCAGTATTTCATCTTGGCAGGACAGATCTCTTCTTCCAGGAGACCATTGGCTGTAAGTGTAACTCACATTATTTCTACTTGGATGGTCTTAGTTTTAACTGCTTTTTAGGAGAAAAAGACAGTTAAAAGTTTTCTTCCATTTGCTTTGATGATATGTAGAAAAATTCATCTCTCTCTGGAAATGTGAATGTTACTCCTTTCAGTTTACTATCTGCTAATTTCGCTTGAGATGAATAACGATTCAGATGAAATGTTTTCCATCTTAATCTTTGATTCTGATGGAAATATTTTTGTTTGAATGGAATCTAATTTAGTTTTCTACTTTAACAGTGTTTTTGTATTAAAACCGTGAATTTTCAGAGAACCCTTACCTGTAGTAAAATACACAAAACCGTGATCAGTTACAGAATACCTTAAAGGCACTAGTCTGAACTGCTAAGGAAGAATTCTAGATAATGGAATGTCAGACCCGAGTCAATAATTTAAAGCAAATTTATCTTTCTGAGTAAAAATATTACTCTATTTCTAAAGATATGATATAAAAAGGTAGTTTCTTAATTTAAGCATAGAAATAGTGATTAGCATCCTTCAAGAAAATAGCAAGACAAAAAACCCCAGTTTTTGCAAGTGGTGTCATTTAACCACTTTCTTGAGAATTAGGTGTGCTAATTTTGTCTACTCGTTGTTTTCTGAGTGGATTTCTTGATGCAGAACAACATGAAAGAAATTATTTTTTAAAATTACAGTAAAACAAACTTAGGAAAGGGACTGCTTATATGATGCATCTGTAAACACATAGGGGTCGTTCTGAAAATGTGTGTGGAGGCATTCAGTCCACTGACACATTTTCCACATTGCCTATTTTTTGTCTTCAGTATCAAAGACTTGGAAATACTGTTCTTTCAGAGTAATTATTGCTTCACTGGGAGGCTTTTCCTAGTGATGCAGTAGTCGGCAATTTATAAATGCAGCCTCTACTCTTCTGGAACACTTAGCTCACGTGTTGCTGTCACTCACTTTGATCTGTAAAAGCAAAGTAATTCTGAAGGGACCAAATCGATAATGTGAAGCTTACCTGGTCATCCAGTGTGCACAAGGAATCAAGTATGTTTTATTCAGACAACACATAATGCAAAGCCATCAAAAAATTTCAACTTAGATTCAAAACCTTTCAGAAGAAAGAGGTATGGCTGAGAGGCAGTGTTGTAAAACCCCATTTTCAGAAGCTTAGTACTATCAGATGAAAAATACCATTTGGATAAAGTTTCCAATGCCTATTGTCAGTCCAAAGATTTGGAGCTTGTGCTTGTGAGAATAGTTGGTAAAAGTCTATTCATTTACCCTAAGATAAAGTGTTTTTCAGCTGTTTTTTGTTCTTCAGTCTTTTGTATTCCTCCCCCCAGTGAAATGAAGTGCTGTCATCAGTCAAAAAAATGCCAAATGCATTGTGATAGATGAAGTAGAAATATGAGGAGGAGTTCACACAACACAAGAAGGCGGCTGAAAGTATGAGAGAATTGCTTATCCAAACTGAGGAGAGAGAGTGAAAGAAATTATTTTGGTGTGTTTAAAGAAGAAATGGTTACAAAACAAAGCAATAAGTCTGTGGAATTTAATCCATATGCACAGTATTATTTTCCCTGAGCAGTGTTGTAGTAACATATACATTTCTGCCAATTCTTCTGAAAGATATGTGGGATATATGTCATATTATGAAATATGAGCTTACAGTTATACAAAAGAATTCCCAATTTGCTTCTTGTTGCTGTTGTTGTTATTGTTTTATACCAACTGAAACAGTAGCAGATCAAAACCAAGGAAAAAAAAAAAAGGTTTTTTAACACAAGTTCATGATTTCTAGATTCTGAATTATACCTCTGGAAATCTTGGATGTTGGAGGAATCACATAGTACATGTCTTTGTCAATACTAATGAAACTGCAGCTTATTTTATGGCAAGTCCATAAAGAAAAAGCAACAAACATGTCCTCTTGTCAAAGGAAGGTAGGTATGAGATTGCTGACTCCAGTCTGCAGTTAGGAGCTGTGACCTTAGCATGCCAGACATTATTAAATTGGCCATTATCTAGATTGTGCCACTATGCCAGTGAAAAGGAGATGGCAAAGAAGGTAATATTAGGACCCAAACAATTGCTAAGTCAGTTATCTTTTCTAAGTAGGTCCAGCTTTTCCTATTGTCAGAGAAATACAGAGAGATGAGAAGAGCATCCCTGTAAGGTGAGTCATCTAATAATAGCAACAGTATCTAAGATACACTCTTGCAGAATAATTTCATGTGGATAACAAGCTTCAACTAGATCCCAAATTTTCACCTGTTGAGAATAAGACAAGGTGACAGCCAGTCCACCTGTACAAGCTTTCAGTATAATTTACTTTAGCTATGGTGTGCTGAAGTCTGTAATCTATCACATCAATTTTATTTGCTAAAGTCAGACATGTAATTGCATCATCATTCCTTCTGATACAGACTCAGGTGAAATAAATTTCAACAGCTTTCCAATAACCTGATTGGGTCTGATGCTCTATTTAAAGGGAAAATAATACTTTAGAAATGAGAACATCACCTGGTGTTTGTGAGACATTTCCAGAAATGGTTATCCTATATAAACAGAGTCTGAAGTGATTTGAGTAGGCTGAGATTTCAGCTGTTCCTACAAACCCAAATAACACTAACCCAAGATTCTTGGAAGTACTGAAAACAGACTTCTAAGCTGTTAGAATGATATAATTAATTATTAAAATGTCATTTACACCAGAAATTTGGAAGGTGGTAAATAAGTCCTTGCTCTTCCTGTGAGGTATTTATAATTGATATTAATAATCAGTTTTAGATTTGCAAGGGGCATACCTAAGTTAGGGCAAAACAGTTTGGGAAAAAATAAAAAAGGTTAGTGACTTTCGCACAGCATCCAAATGTCTGTAAGAATCCATGGTTCAATAAGTGAAGTTCTTCTGTTGTGCAGCTGGGAAGTGCTACATCTACCATGCTGTACCTGTGTTGCTGGCTAATGAACTTCACCAACACAGGGAACACACCTGGGCTTGGTGATTACAGACTTGCAGAGACTACTACAACCACCACAAAGCCAGAATCCTCGGTAGTTGTCCAGAAGTCCTCAAATTCTGTCTTATTAAAGTTTCTAGCTGGAAATGAACGTTGATGCCATTGATACAGAGATACAGTAGCCCTCTCTGAACACTGGTCAGTGAAGCGCTGTGATAGGATTCTACGGTGTGCATGTTCATGTTAACAGCAAGAAATTGTTAATAAATGTTAATAAGTCATGTTAATAGTAATTAAATATTCTGTATGAAAAACACTTGCAACTATAAAATAGTTCCAATTGTGACTTATTTTTAAATAAGTCACTACTTATTGTAGTATTGGGCAAAGTTGGATAGATGAATAAACTGCAAGAAGAAAACTTTTTGTTGTTATTGATGGCCGTATTTTTCTTCAACTTTATGGAACACTAATGAGCTATGACAGTTCTGTTGTTTCTCTCCCCTTTCCTAAATGCAATTTGAGTATTTTAATGTTCAGCCTCTTTTTGTAATTTAAACTGATACCATTACATTAAGTGCATGACAGGGTCAGTACAGCACATCAAGCTAATTTATAGCCTCTGGCAATTACCAACTCCCAAAGTTTCATAGCAATGCCAGATTTCAGTAACACTTTCTTTTTCAAGCAATCTTCAATAATAAGGCATTTATAATATATTGCAGAAGGCCATTAATTTTAAGTGTGGTGTCTATTCAGCCAGTGTACTTATTGGTTGCAGCAATTCTAAACTGATATTTTACCACGAGAAATAAATCCTGATCTCTCCACTCTTTTGGCATTATGACCCAAGTGCAGGGGCAGAACAGTAAATTCTCACATGACTGAAATGCTGCTCTCCTTGTAGAGGTGTCCTAGAACTCAGTGACAGAAAGAATCCAGTTTATGGGGTGACATCTCGGCCCCGCTAAAGTCAGTGACGGAATTCCCACTGACTTCAACAGGGATTTTACTGATGCATTTCCTTGTCAATGCAGTAGTTCTCATTACTCTGTATGCTGTAAGGCATCATCCTTCATGCAGTCCCAAACCACACACCATTTTTAGGATTAAAGACTGCCTTTGCTGGCTTTAAAAACCTTGCCCATTAGTTTCTTTTACTTTTCTTTTTTTTTTTTACTGGTAGCCCCCATATATCCATACTCAGAAGGTATAAATAAAAGGCAGGAAAAGACAGAGGCTGTCAGCAGGACAGTGGAGCACAGCTAATCCATGGCACACCTGGTTGATCTATGCATTCCTACCACCTATCATATCCTAATCAAATGCACATTGTGGTGACCTTGGCCAAAGGGCACTATCCTTCCCCCTTCAGCAAAACACAAGTCTAAATCCTTGTAGTGCTCTTTCAGCTCCTGTCTGTTGTTCATGGTTTGAGTTTTGTTTTTTCACATATTGTAAGTGCTTGAAGAATGCATTATCATGAGAATGATATAAACAGGTACCTATATCTGTGCACATTTATGAGGAATTATTTGGAGAGACAAAAAGAACATACTCAGATGCACCTATATACACAGATGGACATATTTAGCTACTCAGTGCCACATCGGGGTATTCTCTAGGTTTGCATTAATACCCGGTAGTAAGAGTGCAGCCTTTCATAGAATGTGCAAGTATGTAGTTCAAAATATTTACAGAATGTACATTTAAAACTGCCAGGAACAGGAAGGCTAGGTCTCAATATTTTGTTTGCAGGGGTTTTTTTGTAATTGTGCCCTTTTAAAGCAAAGTATAAATTCTAGATGAACTGATGTCATAAAGTTGGCCAAGTAAGGAACTAATTTATATAAACTCACGTACGAGATATCGAGCATCTGGCTCTTGCTGTAAAATGCATAAAAAGCACCTAAACCCAGTATTTATGTTGGACACTAGAGATGCAGTTATCAGGCTTTACAGTGATTGCTGTCACTTTACTTTTTAGCTGTTCTTTATTATATATCCTCTACTGAGTCCTGGTTTTCCCCAGGTAGCTGGAATTCCAAGATTTTTGATCATCAGTCAAGTCCTGTAGAATGATAGAAAATAAAACCCTTTTTGAGGCAGCTGATATATATCTGATTTCCTGCAGTTCCCACATAAACAAAATTTCTTTAAACAGCTAAACTGACTTAAGCAAGAGAAGTGGAAGTTAAGAGTTGCAGCTGTGGTCCTACAGAAGGATCCCTCTGCGTGAGACCATGGCAAGAGTGGAGCTCCGCTCATAAAATCCTCGGAGCGAAAGGATACAATAGAATTGTCAGTAAAGGTACAACACTGAGCTAATCTCTGTAATGGTGGAGCTGGGAATTCATTTAATAATGCTCACATTTTTAAGAGTGCACTCTGTGAATATTCTTTAGAGATTTAAATAATTGCCAAGATGTCCATCATGATAAAATATCTTTTTTTCCCCCTATGACTGTGAAATAGAGGAATTAGTTAATTTATATCAATTTATCTGATAATCATAAATGTGAGCAAAATATAATTAGCTACAAATCCTTCATATAAATCTTTTTGGTAAATATATGAAGTAGTCAAATTACTGTAACTTTATCTTTTTCTATTATTTTATATGTACTGCACCTGTAGGATCACCTTCAATGAGATGTGGCCCAGGATAATTTTGGTTCTTCATAGCTCTGTGTGGTTGAGTTGCCAGCTAGGGTTAAACCATGGCAGTGTTTAGAGAGAGAAGGAAGATTTGAGTTTCAATCCCTTCTCTAGTAGATAAATGATTGTGTATCTTAATTAAAATAGATACTACACAAAAGGAAAACATTATATACTTCAATTAGAACATGGACAATTGTCCTCACAACAAAGATAACTTGACCATTTTGCTGACTGCTGGAAAATCATTTCCAGGCCTGTTCTACTGTAAGCTAAGGAGACTTATTCTCCATTCCTACTTACTTGTAATCCAGAATCATGATTTAGTATTTGAGGATTGTCCAGTGACCCCAACTGAAACTTCTCATTTAGCCAAAAAATGACACATTGCAAATAGACACATTTTCCATCAAGCACTCTTTTGAATTGCACATGAAAACTAATTCCATTTAAAATATGGAAAGATTCGTGATCAGTTTTCCTCTACTGGTAGAACACCCAAGAGAGACAGACAAATCATATGGTGAAATTTATCCCTCCACAACACCATCATTTATCTGGGGCAAAACCATGCAGGAAGAAAGTAGGTACTACCTTAGTGCTGACTGACCATAGTTCTGACTGGCCATAATCTGTTGGGTTTTGCACAAAGGAGGCACAGTCTGATATGAAAGAGCACATTGCCTCAGGTGACCATTTGTCTCAGATACACGTCTCAGTCCATCTCATCTGCTTTAATCTACAACCATTGCAGCCATTTATAATGGGATTCTACAGGTAGTGAATGGATCACATGGGATCTTCAGAGGATCAGTAAGCCAAAGACAGGCCAGAAGTTTTTGAGGCCATGCATCTACATTTTCTCAGTCCACTTTATCTTGCCTAGATTTTTTCTTGATGCAGTTTTACTACTACTAATCACCACCATTTCCATTCATTAAAATGGGATCCCTAAGGTAGGAAGGAGAGCTGAGGACACCCTTGGATAATTGTTTGTCTGAAAGCAGCCAAAAGAAGTGTCAGAGGTTATGCACTGGAATTCTGTTCTTCATTACTGGCCAACACAAAGTATTTTAAATGACAGGCACATTATCTTGTGTCTAAGCAGGTTTGGTAGGGCCATGGCTGCATGGTGATCCAGTGGGCCACTGTCCTTGACAAAAGCATTTGTCAGCTTCTTACTGTAAGGTATTCTAATCTGCTCCATACAACTGCTGCCATGTATTTTCTTAAAGGATATCCTATTCTCACACATAAAAAAGCTAGATTTTTTCCTCAGAAATTCAGAAAATGCATGTTCCTCACAGATATGGGCTGGTTGTACATACATAGGTCCACAAGGATGGTTGCCATCCTCGCTGGCCGACCCATCTTAGCCTACCAGTACACGTTCTTGGATGAGCTCACCTCTATTTTTCAGTAATAGTGTGAAGAAAGGCTTGCAGAAGAGTTCTATCTCTACATGGACTTCCTACTAAGAAAGTGGTTTTCCTCCCTTTTCAGTATATATTTTTTGTCCTGTGCTCCATCAAGTATCACATATGGGCAACAATAATCATCTAAATATATATGGGGGAGAGGGAGGAAGCTGCCAAGACATTACTTAGGAAAGAATATGCAGATTTTAGTGGCTCACAAGCTGACATATGTTTGCAATGTTATGCCGCTGATGCTGCAAAAAAAGAAATTGAATCCAAAGATCACACTGGGATGTATAAAAAGGAGGGTAGCTTGCAAAATGCATTAGTAGTAAGGCTCATAAATACAGTGCACCTCAAAAAAACTTCGTTTATTGAGGAGCAACCTTAAAGAAAAGTGTTAGTCCATATGCCTGCTCTCAGAACAGAAGCTCCAATTGGTGCACTGCTGCTTTTCTGGGAACAGTCTTGGGAGACATCAAGCTGAAAGTGACTGTAATTTCAGCAGATCTTGTTTTATTCATATTATGAGTTTGCTTAATCCTTTATTCTTGAAATGCAGTTCTTACTTTTGCTGGATTCTGTCAATCACAAATTCTTACCATATTCATTGTCACTGCTGTCCAAAGTGCTCTTTCTTTTGGATTCTGAGGCACTTCTTTCCAACTCTGCTTTTCAACAGCTGTCAATATTGTGTACCTCAGATGAAGTGTTTGAACCCTTAATGTTTCCTTCTCTCTCCCCCATCATTCTGAACCAGTTATACTTTTTCTGTGGAAAAGTCTGTCAGTCACGAGTGTTACCCCACCACCTTTTGGTGATGCCACTTCAGTCATAGTTTTGATTATGCATGAAGCATTCCAGTGACTCTTGCTTATATGTCACACTTCTTGCCTTACTATTGAGCCATTTAAATTTGATGGATGAATTTAATAATGATAGAATGGTGGGAGAAATCAGAAAATATAGGACAATGGATCAATCTCCTCTCATTGTAGATGTTCAATCTGCTGCTTTCTTCTCCTAGTTTAAAGCATTAGTCACTAGATCAGTAGACAGGCACAAAGTTGCTTTTCCCCTTTCCTATGAGGCAGAATATATTCTAGGTCAACACAATATCACTACATGTACAGGAAACAAAAAATTTATTGGTGACATCATCTCACTCCATTCATTTTCTCACCTACAAGAACATCTCTATTCTCACCTCTGCTCCTAGAGTCAGGTAGAAAACTTCAGTGACTCCTGAAAATGTTATGACAGTACACATCTGAAAAAAATACAGCATGCATGTTTATAATGCATGTTTCATTAAATAAGTGCTCACAATGTATATTCAATAATTGGACTACTCATTACACATGCAGCATTCATCATGGTGTATATGCACAATCTGTTCTGGCACTTCCCACCTTTGAAAATGTGACTATGCAAAAATAATGTTGTTGTTTAATGTGGTACTGTGCAATAGCACACATCATTTTAAAGGAATATTTTCAAAGGCAGTTTCAGACTTGGTCATGAAAACAACCCTAAAATAAATGTGCAATATTAGTTGACTTAGTGAAACAATTTCTTGATATTGGAGTATTCTTATTCTGAACTGGAGCCATACTGGTGTGACCAGAAGGACGCCATAAAATTTGGCTATATATTTAAGCACAGATAATATCAGCAATAATTCACAAATTTTAGGGCTCTAAATTCTGGTTTAGTTGTGCATTTCTTTAAAACTCTCATCACAGGGATCAATAATGGAGGCAAAGGAAAAACTCGAGTATCGTTTTCATTCAATATTAACGAATCAATATTGGTCTATATTAATAGTGGTCCCTGTAGGCAAAGTTCACTGCAAAGGTACAGAGGATGAGAAACCAGTTGAATAAAGTCACCTGCTGGGCTAACAGAATTGCAAGAATTTATCCACTCTGTCATTTAACTGCAGTTTCCCAGCCTTCGCTCCTGATGACTCTTGCTCACTTTAGCAGTGCATGCCTCTAACCCATTAGATTTGACAGTCACAGATGGTTTCACAGAAGTTTTTCTGGTATATTGGCTACAAAAGCTGGTTTGGATTGGGATCAAGCTGTTTATTGCTGAGTATGATGTAACACATCGATGGTGGTGAATCAATTATGTGTTTCTGCAATAGCCTGCACGCAAAAATAGCATTTACTGCCAAGCAGTAAAATTATTAAGTAGAAAATCTGGAATCTATTTTTTTCAGGTGACTAGAGAGAACATTACCTTTTAAAATCATCTGGAGTTTCCCATAAGCTATCCAAATTTACAGCAAGGTAGGCGGCATGCTCATCAGCTGATGGGTATAATGATGAGTTATGGGCTAGTTGCAGTAAATCTGGGTGTACTGTCATACCCTGCACTCCAGTGACCAGATTGTCACAGACTGTTTGAATACCTTTCTTCTTCCTCAGGCCCAAACATACTTTATCTTGAGCACAAAGCTGATGGAACAACAGTATGTGCTTGTCCCTGAGCTAGGCAGCTACTCTCTTTTTCTGTGGAGGATAATTGAAAACCCAGTGAAGACAGAGAAATTTCCATATGCCTTAGAGCCCACTTTTGATATGGGATTTTTTTTTTCTTACCTTTAGCCCTCAGAAAGTTTGTCTGCACAATTTAATGCTTCTCCCACAGAAAAGCCTTCATTTGTTCTGTTCATTGCTTTTCATTACATCTGAACAGAATGAATTTAGTGCAGATTCTGTCAAGGCACTATTCCCCATTCTGGTAAAACCTAATATAGCAAACTGTTCATTTAGTCAGACATGACTACCAGAAAAGCAAGCTAACAATCAAACAAACAAATCAACATCTTAATTTGATAGGAAAAAAAGTAAGCATAAAAAAAAATATAAGAGCATCACAGCATCGTGGTTTGGGGGTTTTTTTTCAGAATTCTCTTTCTTATGCCATTGGAATATCTGGTGTACAGAGCCTTTTGGTTGGGTAGAAAATTCAAGCCTTAAAAAATGTTCATATATTGTCTTAGTCTTTTATAATAATTATATTTGATATGTGATATGTTCTAAGTCATTAAAAAATTGTCACCCTCTTACTTCTGGGGAAAAACAAAGATTTAATCATGTTAATTAGTAATTTTTGAAAAGGTTCAGTCAAAATTGATTTCTTAAACATAGTCACCATTAAAGTTTTTTAAGAACTGCATGGTTAGTAAAATGGGAGTGCATACAGAGAGTCCCTTAACACACATTCCCTCGTCCAAACAGCTCTGTTTCGCTTCTTTTAAAGGGCATAGAGCATTTTCTCAATGAAGATAAGATGTGGAGGTGGGATTTCTTTTTTTTTTTTAATTTGGTCAAAATTATGGAAGAGCTAAAAAGACATTCCATAACGTTTTCTGAATGTATATTCTCCCCAAACACACCTATTACATCTCTCTCTCTGTAAGCCACCAGGTACTGGTAGCTATATTCTTTGTACTCCATTCTTATAGTACACTGGCTGCTTGATAGAAAAAATTCCCCTGGCACACAGTCTTATTGCAGCAGCCAGACATATTAGTGAGCACTAATCTGCATCTACCATTACTTAGATTCAAATAAAATTTGACTAAACAAGCTCAAGTTCAAAATTCTCTTCCTCCTAGTCACTAGTGGCCCAGTTCCAAATATGTGGATGGAAAAACTCTCAAGAGCTTTAGTAGTCTTTGGACTGAGCTGTCAAATAACCACATTATAAATCCTATTCTTTTTTACAGTCTCTTTCCTTTTGACCCAAGAGTAGAAAATCAGGCTATTCAAAATGCTTACCACACACAGCACTTATTCTGCAGTGGGAATGAATCTCCATTTCAGATGCAAAACCCTTGGGTGAAAGGAAGGGATACAGTTCACTAGCTTTTATGTATTCATCAGAGAGATGAGGGAGGTTTTGATTATACCTTTCATTCATCAGAGGAGATGTAATCTAAGGTGGATTTCCTTAGACAAAGCATTTAGGAAAGTCAAAAATCTGTGAAATATGATCCAGGCCACTTAATGTAGGAATCCAGATACATTATTGGCAGTATATGAATTCTACAGGAAGGACTAAAGTAGCTGTAGTTGCATGAGACTCAGGCTATCTAGTGGTACAGATACATTCTAAATAGTATCTGTGGTTTAACTCATAACATGATTAATTCTTTTAGTAATAGAAGGTGGTGACGCACCTTATGACTTTCTCAACAGCTTTGCACTTAGAAGACTTACCTCAGAAATCAGACCTCAGTTGCAGGATCTCCACCTGTGCGTAATGAGGTAAAACCAATGTCCCCTAAATCCTGGTGTCTGTGGCATTCTGCTGGGAGCAACCAACCCCTGTGTTCTAGATGGTTCTGATTTTGATCCTTAACTGTTTTGGCCACCATCTCTTGAAGCTGATCGCTGCATTTGGTGTAAAAGGATTATAGAGCCTTATTTATTTGACATTTAGAACTTTTATTGGAAAGTCCATTCACCTAAATACTCATAAGATAAAATCTGAAAAATTCATTAGGACTAGGACTATGGCAAATTGTAGGTCTCTCCTACCTTGTCTAAGAACCCTGAAGAAAAGGTAGGGATTAGGTGGACCCTTTCCCACATTCCTGCACCATGATCCTTCTCTACATGGTGACAGTGACTGAACTTGAACAGCAACAGTAGGCATTCCTCATATCTGCACAATGATCACCTCCACAATTTCTGGTAGTGTGGGTACATACCTACTAAGCTTGAGATGTGCCCAGAACCCAGGGAAAATGGACAAATGGACAAATGTTTATTAATGCCATTATACAAAGGGTGAAACATCCCATTGCTGTGACCTGAGGTTCTTACATACTATAGCATCACAGGAAAATATATGAAAAGTATCCTGTCTGCATCCAGCCTGTTAAAGAGAGATTCAGCTCTGCACTGACTAGAGAGCCTGCCCACCTGTAAAGCAGTCTGCACAATCTCTTCCCCTAAACCTGTTCCCCTCCTTCTCCATTTTGCAGAAGACTAAACAAAAGGATCACATTGATCCTTTGCATCATCCACATGAGAAATGCTTATGTGAATATGTTTTACTTTTGTCATTTCTGTCAAAGACATCTGTTCTTAGATTCAAATATTTCTTGGACCATGTAAAGACACAAAACTTTAAGTTACACTACAAATCAAATTAATGTGGGGCAAAACATCACACTGTCACACATTTTCTGAATAAATAGTATCATACATGTGGTGTTGTTCAAAAATCAGGCCTTTGTATTTAGAAACTTTTTAAAGATTTTTTTCAAAATCAGAAATTATTTTTTCAATAATTATTTTATTATTCTGCATGTCTAGCTTTATTTGCTCTAAAATATTAAGTGCATCTTCAGAAGCATGTACAATGCCCTGGCTACAAGTAATTGATTGCAGTTTCTACTACCAGAATTATGCTAAGATTTGCAACAGAAATTGGAATATGTCAATTAAAATCTTCATCAAGCTGTAATTTTTCAGATGGTAGGTCTGTAATAGAATCTCCTTACTTATTTTTGTAGCTATGTTTGGTGGTTCCAAAGTCACTGGACTATTGCAACTCTTAATCATGAGAAGATCACAAGGTTCAGTTTAATTAGGTAGTGTCACTGGATATATTAATTTACTGCAGTAAATTACAGCCAGGCTGCATTACTCTCCATATAAACACATTTTAGAATTCACTAAGAAAACTTGGCTGGTCTGAGAAATGCTTTCTAAGGCTGGTGTCTGTTGTGTAACAATTCGTGTCATCATTTTTCTTTATCGATTTGGTCTTCCATGACAGAGAATATATTGCTTTATAAAAATCTTGACTATGAAACTTCATTCAAACAAAACACAGCAGTGGCCACTACATGCAGTTTGAACTAAAAAAGGTAGTAAAAGTTGGAGCTTTGATGATACAAAATTAAGGGACAAAAAAGGTGTGCTCCATTATCGCTAGATAATAAAAGACATCGGGTCATACTTCAGCTCATTCAATGACCACCTTGTTTATTCATAGCACTGAAGAAATGATTACATTTTTACAGAGGATAAGTACTACAGCTTTCAAAATATCATCACGTTCTGAGACATTGATGAAATTAGGACACTAGATTAAATTAGCTAATACTTAAACTGAAACATACATGTAAGGGTCATGTTCAATGAACAAAATTCAGAATACTACTAAAATGTAGACTACTGAAGATAAAACCAGTCTTGAAAACACTTCTTCATCAATGCTTTTGAAATTGGCCACTTGAACTTCGAAAACTCTTGCTTTGTGACTCTGAATATACTTAGGAACTACACAGTTTAGACATGTCAAAAAACTCATGGTTAAGCTCAACCATGGCTCAAGTTCCAAAACTATAGATAATCCTCTGACTAAGATTCTAGAGACATCTTATATTGAAATTATTTATTGAAGATGGATTTTTATTGCGCTGACAGACTCAAGATCCCCAGAAAATGTGTCAATAACATTTTTATTTTCTTCTAAATCAGAAGCAGAACTGAAACCACATACTTTGGAAATCACACAATGCAGAAGATATTTCTGCAGGGACTGGAGTTCATTGCTGCTGTGTGTGTGAGAGCATTCAAACCATTTTGCTACTGACTGCTTTGGCATAAGAGGGATAGGAGAGAGAGAAACAGAGGAGAGTTTCACCATTGGCTAAATTGTGGGATGAGAAGAAGAACTCCCCTGGACTTGAAGGAGAGCACAAGAGCAAAGTTCAATTCTGTAAATTGCCTATGTTTGAAGGGCTACTTATATTAGAGTTTGTACTTCCCAATAGAAAAAAAAAACAAAAAAATCTCTAGAACACATACTAGATTCTCCTGAGGGTAGGATGTCTTTGGGCTGATAGAGTAATTAGGTCAGTAGCTCTTTTTCCACTGGACAAAGCTAGACTAGTCATAGGACAATTCCTCCAATAGGAAGCAACCTTCACTGTAGTGTTGGGTCCTGTTCAGTGACACACCAGTTCCCAAAGGAACTTGTGTCTATCTCTAAAGGAAAATGAGCAGGGGTTGTTTGTAACCTAGAAGTCCTTAGTTTGTTATATTCATTCTTGACAATAAGAGGTCAGTCCATTATTAGACTTCATGCTTCACAATCAAAAAAGTACTTTAATTTGTCCTAATGAGAACAATTACAATAATAATTCACTTTGGAAATTAAAAAATGTCTTTGTGTTAAAGCAGAACAGTTACACCTCAGTTAATCGCCGTAAATTGAGTATTTAATTTTAGAATAAAGCCCTCTAGTTTAGTTCTAATTATTTTGCAAATAAAATGTGTATAATTGGTAGAATGATGGGTTGTTTTAGAGGAGAAATACAGTCTCCCTAAGCTTGTTGTAAATAGTGGATTTTGCACAGCAGGTTCTTTCTCCTAGTTCTCAGTGAGAACCAGGTGGTGGCCCTGCTGCACTCTGTGCCAGTAAGGGCACAGCACATATCGGGCAATTCACTGAATAGCAAGAGACAGAAGTTTGGCCAGCAAGGTTCAGTGAAAGAAGTCTGTTTGTTTGACCAGCAAAAGAGAGTGTTCTTGATACAGGTCTTCAGGCACGTGAAAGGTTTCTCAACAGATTTCGTTTCCCTGGGAGGCAGGTATTACTGTGTAAAGTAAAACACACAGCTGCAAAAGGTAGAGGTTACACAAACAATTTGTTTGCTTTTCAGTAAGTTTTCAAATCTATGTACAAATGTTCTATGTACCTTTAAGCTTTATCAGACTTATATCCTTCAGTATTTGCTGTACTTTTCTAAAGCAATTCCATGGTAGAATTACCTTATTTTACGTCCATATTTGCTCCTCCTATTTTATTCTATTCCAGTATAATGTAGAAATTACAAGAATATATTCAGGGTTTCTGAAGAACTAAAATTAATCATTAATAATACCCACATTTTACCTAAGTAGCCATTTAAATCTAAGCTACAAATATAATTGAAAAAAACCCTGAGTTACTGTAATTTTTACTTTATATTTTAACAATAGATAATTTTAAATGTTATACTTTATCTGAGGTGTTATAAAGAATCATGAATGCTAAAATTTCTTTAAACTTTCTAAAAAGAGTCTGAAAAGCTGTGAGAACTATTTATTCTGAATTTTTGAGTTAAAGTGCAATTTCCTCAAAATACTTCTGATTTCCAAAGATTTCTATTTTAAGTAGTCAAAAAAAAAAAATTGCTCCTGAACTGAAATAAATTGCTTTCTCCTAAAAGTGCTATGAATTATCATTACCAGATTTATATATAATCTGAATTTCTTATCAAGGAAGTTAATATCCATCAGCAAAGTTAAAGGGCTGCAGAGCTACCCAAGCATGTACTGCTTGTTAGAAATTGTTTTACTGTTCTTAAAATAATTTTTTACCCTGGGTTTGAAGAAATCCACTGTACTCAAAAGAAATGCCTTCTGGTTTGCTGCAGACAAAAATCTAAAAACTTATTAACTGCTAAGACTTACAAATCACACATTTAGATGAAGTTTAAAATGCAATTATGATTGTGATTGCATTTTATCTTTGATGGCAGTTCCCAGCAACTACAAATACTGAACTTTTCTAATAAAGAAGTACTTTTCTTGTTCTCATTATTCAGGAGATGCTTTCAATATTTTTCCTTAGGATTGAAGAGCCCATTGTTAAGTGCTTAATAATAACTGCTGGTGCCTAATGTTTTTGATTATTTTTTTCTAAATCTAACAAGTATGGTCATATGAGTGCTTTCATGCTACCATTCATTATAGACAAACACAATTCTCTTTTGTTAGAGACTGATTTTATGTAGGACTGTTAGCTTGGTGTTTCAAAGAAGAACAATGTTCTAGAAGTAAAAAAAACTTTGGAAGAAGCAATATCCCTACATTTTCAGTGCAGAAAAAATTATATCACAAAGTGCCTAGCTAGTTTAAACTCTATACATATCTGTGCATATATAATTTTATGTATACAACTTTTACTTTTGCAGCTGCAGTAGAAGGCAGTAAAGCACACTTTCTTGAGGACTCAAACCTTCTGAGTGACACATTATCACCTAATTTTGAGTTAGCCTTTTATCCTTTTTCTACTGGCATTCCTGGACAATTCCATTTCTATTCCTTTTCTCGAGCAGAGCTGCTTGTCACAAACCAAAGTTGGAGAGTGGTAATAGGTCTCAGACATGCAGGCACCTCTGCCAACAGAAGTAGAAATGTGTAGACCCCTCCTCAAGGTGGAAAATTTCACACACCTTACATCTTGCAGCATCAAAAAAATAATTAAGGCAGAAAAATATGAAGAAGAAAGAGATTTCTAAAACTAGAGTACAGGACAATTAGAAGGATACATTTGCACAATAGGAACTAAAGCTTAATAACATAGCTCTGATGATACCAAGTGAACACAGTAGGAGGACCTAGATGTAAACTGGAATTTATTGTTTCAGCCACACAAATGCAGCCAAAAAAGATTGAATTGGCATAGCTCTCTAGCGTCTCTACTGGTTCAAATCGAAAGCTTCCCTTTTTTTTTAATTTGTAGCCTGTTCCTAGTTCTGCTCTGTCAGTGTTTGTTGTATCAGTCACAGGAGAAAGAACTTACCTGCAGCATAGTCAGGACCTTGGTGTGACTGCAAAGAACAAAATATACTTCCATTATAATGTGGCCAAAGATTCAAACAACCTTTCCTTCCAACAACCTTTCCTTCAAACCAAGGGCTTTGAAGGAAAATACTTTTTTTGTTGTTTTATTTTAAAAGAACTGTCGCTATAAAACTCTGTGTTTTACTTTGCTCACAGGCACAGAACAGCTGTCAAATGGTTGCCACTGGCAAGTGTTGATTGAGCTGAGGGTCTGAAACCTGCTTCACAGGTATCCTGATGCTGCAAAATGTTAAAATTACAAGGACAGATTGTAAATTTAGTCATAAAGAATGTGCTCAGACACTGACAGTCTTCCTTGAACCTTCTCACCAGTAGGACAACACTGTCATGGCTGCAGAAGGGGTCTCATTAGGCTTGTGAGCCGGTAGAATATGCTTGTACAATATTATTTTGGGTGTGCTCACCTGAAGATGGTACCTTGCTGCCACAGCCTACAGCCAGCTGGCCAGACAGAGGTTGTGCCCTGAAGCCCAGACAGGGTGAACATGCAGACAGATGGTTAAATCAAGTGGGTTCTTACTCTAGGGCATTCTCTAAACCTCTATAGGCCTATTTTACACGAAACTTTTTTTATTTTCCACGTATGTTCTGATTTGCCTAACATGAAGCAGTAGCTTGCTGCAAATTTAAATAAAAATCAACATTAAAGTGGAAAAAAGTTATAAATAAATAAAGAACTTTTGAGAAGGAACTTTCATGAAGCTGCCAGACAGAGACATAATGAAAAAAACTTACAGCTCAAAAAAACTCTGAAAAGTGGCAAAGGAGAGATGTTTCTTGGGCAGAACCCTAGAGTGCTTGGCTCTGAAGTTAGATTATATATGACCACTGCTGTGCAGGAAAATATGCAAATAAATGCCGATGGTATTTCTTTGACTTCAAGTCAGCAAGGAAAATACCTCATCAAGTCTCAAATCATGACTTTCCATGCACATTCTTGCAAGTTTTTTAGCTATAATATCATAAATCGTATAAGAAAAGTCAATTTGAAGGGGAAAAACCAAACAAACCGGATAATGAATATCTGAATGACCTTTTATATTTCTCTCAAAATATTAAGCATGACATAAAAGCATTCCTCTTAATGGCTCCAAAGCCTTTTCTGTGAGAAAAGATCACTAGAAACAGGGATTTTTTACACAATGTGCCATTGCTCCTAGCCAATGGTAATATGGGAAATACATATTCAAGCAATAAAGAGTTGCCTTGGTGTGAAAACATTAGCTCAAGAAATGTACAAATGAGCCAATACATTTTAAAGTACCAATTAATTAATAATAACAAAAGATGACCCAAGTAAGGACACAGAGGCATTTATTAACTTTTGGTACTGTTTTCAGAAAATATTTCTCATTGCATGTGATTCTGGCACACACTTCAGAACAAATGATAGCTCCTTCCAATTAGATATTTGAAAGATACAAAGAGCTTGGGGAGGAAACCTGATAGCATCTTAGATTAGATATCTGGAAGATATAAAGAGCATGGAGAGTAAACCTGAGATTTATTATCTAACAGTGAGATTATATTGCTTTTTAACTCTCAGGCACATTGGAGCAGTAGAAGTAGCTAAAGGAATCACATAAGAATTCAGATTCAAAAAAGTGCAATGTGTCCTTTCTGTAGAGTTGGCAATTCATTTCTTTATTCCCTTTAAATCATATCTACCTGGAACACTGCTATCTGGGTAGGACAAACTACCAACAAGTGTTTTATTTTATGACCTTTTATCCCAAACTCAGGATTCAAACTCGTTGTTACCTCTTGCTCTCTGACCAAGAGCAGGTAATGCCTCCCCCCCAAAGAGAATGGCTTCTTTATAAAGCTGTGCAAGATTAGAACAGTGGTTGTGTAGATCTCCTTTAGACTACTTCACTCACACAGGGGTTAAAAGGACGTGGAAAATGGTGTTTAGTAGCACCATCTGGTGGTAATGACTTCTTGTAGTTATTTGTAGCCTTGCAGCTATTTTGGTGAGGCATCTTGCCTGCGGGGCAGAGGGAAGAAAATTGTGTCAGGACAGCAGATAGAAACAGTGTAGTGACGTATTACTTAGCAGTCCATTTTCCTGGGGAAATGGGAAAGTAGGCACTTAAATCGTTGTACTGAATGTCCCATGAAATAACAGAGCTTCCTTCTGCGTAGAAATGTGGCTGCAAGGGAACAGGGTGTCAAACACGTCGTTCCATAGGAAAAAGCAGATGTTTCAGCCCTCTTTTCCAACCTGGTAAAGAAATCCTGGTCAAGAAGGGGACATTATTTTCAGAGACGTAAAATTTGGTTCTTTCAGCACCTTAGGAGAAAAAAACCCAAGCTTATCAGCTTTGAGTTACACTTGATGTTTGCTATTGGTTTCTAAAATGCCAGTGAGTAAGAATTAGAGGCTAGGACAAAAACCCTAATTTATCCACTCTTCTTTAAAGAAATTTTGTTTTAAGAGAAACTACCATGAGGGAAAAAAATTATTATAACAAGAAGCACAAGTTACTCTGGGGATGTTAAATCACTATATTGGTAAATAACCTTAGAAAAAGAAGAAACATGAAGCTGAACTTCAGCCATTGGGAGAATTCTCACTGAAACTGGGGGGTTTTCTCTCTTTTTTTTTTTTTTTTTTTAATTGCATTTCTTCTTAGTCATTTCTCCGGTTAATATATTCAGAAAAATGAATTATTCACAAAAAGTCACAACCTCCCTCAAACCCTATTGTATAAGATTTACATGCAGCACATGAGGAAATCTCTGTGCCAAACTCCAGAAAATGCAAAAGCCAGAAATGCTAAAGAGAAGGGTTTATCATCTACTTCTCCAAGGGATCCCAGTACCCATGAGAGGGAGGCAACACTCTTCAACCAAGAAACACATCTCTAGTGCCACTTGTTCCTCTCCCTCCACCCCAGCTCTGCAATAATTTCTGTCTTAATTGCCTTTCTTAGAAGGCAAAGATGATGATCACAAAATTACTCCTGTGATCATAGAGATCCTGGATAACCCTTCTGGATTTAGTAAATTTGGAATAAATTAATTTGTGCTGCCCAAAGGTGTTTGTGATAAATGTGCTCTAACCATGTGGGCACTCTGAGGTAGGAACTCTACCATCTCCTCCTTGTGCTCTTCCATTTCTCATGAAATAATTAAAATTCACTGTGCCAAAAGGAGAGAAAAAGAAAGAATGAGTACACAGAGAGTCCAGAGCACCAGTCTCTGTTCCAATTAAATCTTAATTCACAACACTTGCACCTCCTGTTGCTGTGGTGCTCCAGGTAAGCATCCCTCAAGTCATCTGAAAGCCATTCTTTGTCTTTCACTGCCTGTCCCAAACCAACCATCAGATACAACATTTTGTGTGCAGCTCCGATCAGTGAAGGGTTTGGTAACTTACACAATGCCAACAACTATGAGTCAAAACTGTTACAGATCAAAAACATCTGGCAATTTTCTCTATTAAATATTAAAAAGAGAAAGAAATTAAGTAACGTACAAGCACATCGCGATTAAGAAAAGAAAATAAAACCTTTCACAGCCAAAAATAACTGCCAGATTTTGAGATTTATCATGGCAAATGATGAACAGTGTGATTACTACCTTTACAGAGTGGCAGATATTAATTTTACCTTGGAGCAATTTGGTAGAGATTTAAGTTTTTCCTTTCCAAAGAAAAAACTCGTTTAGAATTGCTCTACTTATACCATGCCAGGAGAAGAGTAAAGCAGTGACAGCTTTCACATAGAAATTTTCTGGTAGCCTGGCCTCAATTCACCTCTCAGTAGGTACTTTAATATTTTGCTGCCTCACTTGCTTTAAGGTACTTGGCATCACAAATTATCAAATAATGGAAAGGATTTCCATTCTGATACTATCAGCAAAGTCAAAACCTGTGAATCCATATCCAAAGCTTCATCCAAAGGGATGAGTACCACACTTCCTAACTACTGCATTAGCTTTCTCATGGATTAGAAATCTAGTGCAGAAACTGTGAGCAGTTGTCTGCCATCCTGAAAAATATTGCAAAATATGCAATTTGTAATTAATACCCATTTGAGCAAGAATATATATTACAGAAAAAATACCTGACCTGCTCTAAGAATCATTTCAGTGTTGCAGAACCTAAGTTCTGGTAAGTTGTTTCAGTGACTACTAACCACCATGCTCTTAGCTACAAATTGATGTGTTATTTCCACTGTGGTTTTTCTCAAATCCATTGTTCAGATTTTCACTTTAATTATATTGTCATGTCATCCTTTCCCACCCCACTCCACTGAAATGGGGAGGAGAATCAAAAAAAATTTTACAAATTCTAAAATTTGTAGATTGAGTTTAATAATTGGGGAGAAAAACTAAAATAATAATAATAATAATAAAATGGGAAAGAAAGATATCTCCACTCCCTAAATATGAACTAAAGTCCTTGACTTTGGCTGACTGATTGCATTTCCTCCGTTTATTTGGACCTCTCTTCACAGAGGACTTTAACTTTTTTCCATCCAGTGCCCATGGAGGAGAAAATACCCTGATCCTTTCCTCTGGAGCAGTTACCCTTCTGGCTGCCCATCACCTCCCTCCTACCAGAGGTTACTTTTCTGTCAGATCTGCAACTGTTATGTTTTTAATTACTTCTGTCAGCTTGTTCTGTTGGAGTGACAGGCATTCATTTAAATTCTTCTATTGCCAAATTTTTCTAACCCAGATCTTTTGCAAGAAACATGTAAGGGAGGAATGAAACCTGCAGTTATATGTTGGCCCATCTGAGGGGGCAGGAATCTCTAGCAGGAATATCAGGGACAGTAAAGGTAACAGGGCTGGTTCAACCACAGGCAAGGGAAGGCTGCTGGCAGCAGGCTGAGAAACATTCTATTCCAGAGCACATGGCTGGGAAGGGGTATATCACTGAGAAATATGCCACTGAGGCCTTCTCTTTCCTTTGGATGCAGAATGCCTTTCACAAATTGATTATGTTTTTCCTAGCAGCCTTTCTCATGTGTCCACTCTACTGAAACTGTTCAGGTTTCTCATATTCCTATGTGTGCTGCAATTCTGTGACAGGGTATAGGGGGAGTGTCTGGTTTTTAGAGATATTTCAGAATTTTGGGATAATATCTTTTTCCTACTGGAGCTGAAACGGTAATGTTGACTCCAAATTTATTCAACTACGCATCTTTGAAATGAGAGAAATCAAAAATGTTTCAAATCAAAAATAAATTTCTATTTAAAAAAATTCAGTGTGAAAGGTAGTTCTAACAATAATGCTCTGTTAGAGCTACAGTTCTGTTTTTTCTTGGCTTTAAAAGACTTCCATTCAGGTATTTATTTATGAACATTTGCAGCCAAAAAAGTGGACTAACCCTACAATTAAAACAAAGCATGCATTCCTGTAGTTACATGACAGGAGGAATTGAAAATACTGTTTAAGCAACAACCTTTGCATATCAGAACCAGAAACAGATGTCATAATTTGAGAAGCCTGAATTGGAGGTGTCCAGTCATGTCTGCTTCAATACAGTTCAGCAACTGCCAGGGTTCTTTGACAATTACTGTGATGTTATGCAGAGAATTGCCATTTCCCGCTGTTCTTTCCTATTTTGTAAGAAGGGTTCCCTGAAATGTCGGGGGGGGGACGGGAGGGGGGTGTCAAATGGTGAAGATGTAAATGTTGTGGAACTCGGAGTAGGCAGTAAAACAGGTATCACAATTTTCTGTGATTTTTAATCCTTTTACATGGAGTGGGATTTTGTTTGTTTGTCTGTTTGTTTTTCTCCAGCGTAAGTACGGTACTGGGGGCTTACACCGACATTCGTGTGTTTGGGGATGGGCACAGCAGCAGGTTGCGCGCTGGGTGTGCCCCGCTGGTGCCTCCTGTTCCGCCGGAGGTCGCCGGCCGAGGCGGCAGGACCGGGATGAAAAGAGGCTGGGAGCGGAGCACGGCTGCAGGTGAGCTCTCGGGGCTGCAGGTGAGCTCTCGGGGCTGCAGGTGAGCTCTCAGGGCGGGCCCCGGGGCAGCACCTCCCGTCAGCCGGGGCAGCTCTCGGGGGCGATGGCAGCCGGGAGCCCCGGGCGGGGCGGCGGGACGCAGGGAGCAGCCGGGGACAAGCGGAGAGCAGCATCGGCAGGTGGATCCCAAGGCAGAGCCCTGGCTGAGGATGCTGCGGTTTTCTGAATTTTTGCGCTCTGTGTGCCATCAGCCACGAGGGGTTTTTTTCCCTTTGGTTTTTGTTCGTTTGGTTTTGACTGTTGTTTTGTTTGGTTTGTTTTGCTTTAAAAGAAAACGGACTACCTTTGGATTGATGCTTGCCTTTAGTGAAAAGGTATGCCCGTGACTTCAGTGAATGCTGAAGAAGCTTAGTTGACTGGGGGAATGGTGAGAATCTCTCCCTCCAATCCTGTCTTGGAGAACAAGATGCTGTGGCACTATTTAAGGCAAAGTGCTTCGGATAGTGACTATAGAAAGAAGCAAATAAAAAGAGTAAGGAAATATTTGTGTGATAGGAAAGCTATGTTTAAACTCAGTAATTCAAATTTTTTTTTAAATTATAGTTTTCCTATGTTCTTTGCTCATTGGAAAGAGACAGGATACTTTTTTTGCTGGTAATTCATTGCCTCACATTTATTGAAGACAAAAATGTCTTTAATTTGTGTCAGAAACTGAGCAAAAAAATTAAAAGTAGAGTGATTTTTTTTAAGGCTGTTGTGCAGCATAACCATCAAGTATTAACATAAGGGGTAAAAATGAGGCAGGGCTATTGTATTTGAATGCTGTTTCTTCTGACACTTTACCTTATTTTTGTGCACTTTAATATTAGACTCATGTGAAGTCAAGTCATACCACATGAAGAAAAACATCTTCAATTAATAGTTTAACTCAGATTCAATAAATATCTGCTTTATAGTACCAGCTAGGGAGTAGCCAGAGTTTTTACAGAAAAAAAGTCTGTGAAAGTGTTTCTTTTATTGAATTTGCATTTGTCTTACATAGAAATTTCCAAGCAAATCTTCTGCTACAATATCATTAAAATTCAGTGACCTAATGAAAATGTCATATATTGAGCAAAATTTTCAGTGTTTTCTAGGTTTCTGTCATTATAGTCCATCCCTACCCCAGCCCCACCCCACCCCCCAGGCCACCTTCCCAAAGAAAGGTATCTATCAAAAGGATAGATGTTTGTCTATACCACCATAGTTTGTTAATTCAAGGTTATTATTTTGGATAGGAAGTCTTATTAAGAACAGAAAAATTTAAATAGTTTGGAAAGTTACAGTTGTTCTCTTGGATGAGTACTAGTGAAAAGTGTAAACCCAGATTACCTGCAGTTGTCTCTAATACAACCCAGTAGGCAGTAGACTATATGGGAAGTCAGGGAAAGAAAAAAGAATCTGTTTTGAGTAAAGCAGGAACAGCCAGAAGCTTTCATACCTCTCCTGGTGGCAGGCAGTGCATCACAGAAAGAGCAATAAAGATTATGCTTTACAAGGAAATGTGGTATCACTTGGCTATTGCCTGGTCTTGATGTTTTGTCCATGAGGTTGGTTGTGTGGGGGCACAGACACAGTGGTACAGCAACTGCAGTGAAAAAGGAAAATGTAGAAGTGTGGAGGGTTGATGGTGGCTGAACTCCAAATAGCCACCAAAGCCACTCTACCACTTCCCTCCACAGCTGGACAGAAGGGAGGGAATATAGCAAGAAAAGGCTTGTGGGTAGAGATAGGACAGAAGGGACACCCATCAATTACCATAATGGGCAAACCAGACTCAGCTTGGGGAACATTAATTGAATTCATTGCTAATCAAATCAGTGAGATAATGAGAAGTAAAACAAATCTTTAAAACACCTTCTCCCCACCCCTCCTCATTCCCGGACTTGATTTTATTCCGGAGCCTCAACACCCTCCCTGCAGCATCTCAGGGGGAGAGGGAGTAGGGGTTGCAGTCAGTTCATCACGTTGTCTTTGCTGCTCCTTCCTCCTCAAGTGAAGACTCCTCACACTCTTCTGTGGTGGAAATCTGCTCCTCCCACAGGCCAAATTGGGCTGCAGAGGGACCTGCGTCACCTTGGTCTGCACCATGTTCTGCAGGGGAATCTTTCCTCTGCACCTCCTCCTCTTTCTCCACTGAGCTTGGTGTCTGCAGAGCTGTTTCTCACACATATTCCCACTTCCTTCTGGCTGCAAACATGGTTCCACAGTAACTTTTCCGCCTCATCTTAAGACTGCTAGCCTAGAAGTGCTACCACTGTTGCTGACTGGCTTGGACTTGACCATCGGTGGTTCCATCTTGAAGCAAGCTGGTATTGGCTCTGTTGGAAATGGGGAAAGCTTCTGGCAGCTTCTCACCCCTGTAGTCACCCAGCTACCAAAGCCTTGCCCCAGTAAACTCATTACAAGAAGCATAAATAGCAATTCTCCAGGTTCTGTGATAAAATCCCAGTGGGTTCAAATACCAGGACAGACCCTAAGCAAGCCAAATATTAATGTTTCTGTGTTCTCATTTATCTTGGTGTCCAGTTCAATGGTCATTCCAAAATTTAGTTCTATGTCCAAGTAATGGGAAGTGTCCTGTATCCACCCTTATAAAATTCACGTCAGCTGTTTACATTTATGTGCCGCTTCAGGGTCTTCAGCCTCTGTGGGTGTAAGAGGATGACCTAAGCCATTACCTTACATTTCCAGCACTGATCTTTTCATCATAGTGTGGATGGCCTTGTTCCTTGATGGTGGAAGGGTTTGCATTAGTGATGATTTACAGAGCTGAGCCAGGTATTCTGCAGTCAAAACTTGTTCTTCAGTTCTTCAGCCAAGTAGGTAGACCTCTGCTTAATTACTTTCCTTCTCCTCTTGACACAGCTACCCTCACCCAACTGTTAATACACTCCAGCCCTGTTTATGAACAATCTTATACATTTTTTTATTTTGTTTTATTAATTTCATTTAATTTCTTCCTAGAAATAAGAAACAAAGCATTATCCCTTGCAAGAAGGGTACAGTTAATACACAGGTAAATTGCTATTTCTCTCACACTTGTGTCAGCAGATTAAATTGACCTGTTCCACAGCTGCTATTTTTTTGACTGCTTAAACAATAACCCAAGGGGTTATGCAGGGCAGGCTGCTCACAGCAAACAAACGTTGCAAATTCTCCAAGGGAAGCATAGAAACACAGTCAGGACTCTCTTGCTAGAAGCACCTCAGCATCCCCAGAGTCCTAGCATACCCATTCAAACCGATTTATGATACAGGAGAAGAGTTTTGTTTGTGTGGAGGATGACTAGGTTAGACAGTCTTCAGAGCACACTTATTTTAATAAATTTGTAGGCAGGTTTTTTAAAGAGCTTTAACAGTGAAATCTTTGCATTGTTTCAATAACCTTAGACAAATAGCCGGTTAATGTTTTTTCACCTTTATTGCCCACCAACCAAAAGGGAAATATAATTCTTAGCCTTTGTAAAGTTAGTTTAGTGATGAACCTCATGAAGTTCAACAAGGCCAAGTGCAAGGTCCTGCACCTGGGTCTAGGCAATCCCAAGCATGAATACAGGCTGGGCAGAGGTGATAGAGAGATGCCCTGGGAAGGACTTTGGGGTGTTTGTGGACAAAAAGCTCAACATGACCCAGAAATTTGTACACTTACAGCCCAGAAAGCCAACTGCACCTTGGGCTCCATCCAAAGGAGCATGGCCAGCAGGTTGAGTTAGGTAATTCTGCTGCTCTACTCTGCTCTTGTGAGACCCCACCTGAAGTATTGTGTCCAGCTCTGGGGCTTCAAACACACGAAAGACATTCACCTGTTGGAAACAGACCAGAGGAGAGCCACTAAGTTGAAAACAGCTGGAGCATCTCTCCTATGGAGACAGGCTGAGAGAGCTGGGGCTGTTCAATCTGGAGAAGAGAAGACTCTGGGGAGACCTTATAGCACCCTTCTACTACCTCAGAGGGACTTACAAGGAGGCTGGAAAGGGACTTTTCACAAGAACGTGTGGTGACAGGACAAGGAGGAGTGATCTTAAGCTGAAGGAGGGTTTGATTAGAGAGTTTGATTGGAGGATTGATTTGGATCACCCCAGCCAAGAGAAGAAGTCAACAGTGCACTTTATTAGAATAAACACTGTGTTACTGAAAGGTGTATCTTGTCTGATTACAAATTTATTTAAACTGTAATGGAGTTATTATGTCAGAGATTTAATTTTGAAAATAACATCATCCTGTTCTTTCAAGTACAATCCTGGATGTAAAAAGTCTTTAGGTGAAATTTTTTTTTACAAAGTTTAGATAATTATTAAACAATAGTATACACTTAGATATGAGATTTAGATATTGATATCCAAATTATTAGCCACAAATAATTAATTTCTCTTTCTACTACAGAACCAAGTCCTAAAATCACTGAAGAATGAGTGAATTTCATCCTTTCTGTCAGAATTGTACGCCAGGCTTGATTAACAGATCTTGAAGGGGATGGCACCATTACTAGGTCTGATTTGTTCTCTGGGATTATCTGTTCAACAGGCTTAGCTGGAAATATCCTCATTGTGTTCACAATAATAAGTTATGAAGTGAAATATATTTTTTTATAAGATTTATTGCTGAAAAACTAAAGGATGACTGCATTAAGGAAGTGAATTGCCTAGCAAAGACAAGGATAGAAAGTTTTTCATGTTCCCTTTAGTCACTGATGCTTAATTCTCATTTAAAAAAATAGCTAAATCATGACTATACATAGCAGTAATTTATGTCTGCTTACACTTTTCTGCTATAAGAAAGCATTGAAGTGCATGACTGACTTCAAACATATTCAAGGAAATCAAAATTCATGCCTTCTTCCTGTGTTTCCATTAGAATTGGGAGCAATATTCCCTCTAGCACACAGAAAAGCTAGACTAATCTTTAAACTTTAGTTGTGGTAATAGCAAGGGATTACAATGTTTTACAGAATTCTTTTAAGATTAGTTGAAACACAGTTTTTCCTGCTTTGAAAACTGCATTTCTGCCCCTGACCATTTTAATAACAGAATTTTATCTAACTTTTGCCAATTTACAGCAGCTTCCTAGAACTCATTGCTGTTTTCCAGCATCATCTTACTTTTGGAAACAGGGCCTTAGTGCCAGCTGAGGATTCTCACGTGGCAGGATTAATACCTCAAGATATTTTTGTTGTATGCTGAGAAAGTGAAATTGCTGAAGTTGCTAATTTCTGCGGGGGTCATAAAATCTGACTCAACCATCCTTTACGCAAGAAAATACCTTCTAATATCTTAATTTTAGCATATGGGTTTTTTCCTATGTTGGGAAAAACACCCAAGCTGCCGATGCCTAAGTCAAACAAACTCTAAATCCATAAGCATGTATCTTGAGAAGTGGCTTTTAACTGTGGTGCAAATTTTACATAAAAAATATGATGCATAAAGCGAATAATCATCACACTTTGCATGGACTAACAGAGAGACTCCACCCCTATGTGCTGTGCTTTCAGAGGAAAGATTTCCAAAGGCCAGCTGAGGACTAAGTGTCTGTCAGTCCCTGAGTTTTAGTAAACTTCCCTTGAAACTAACAGAAATTTGGTGCCAGCTACACTCAAGAACTCTGTAGCTCATAATTGGAATGTAGAAGGGGACAAATATGTAAACAGTACATCTAAAGTGAACATTACAGCAATATGACTTTTTTAATGTATGAATAGAGAGGGAGAAAAAATTGGTTATAGTGTCTCTAAAATAATAGAAGGAAACTAACAAGGAACAAAGAAACAAAGATTATTATTTTCCCCTGGTGAATAGTCTTTGTCTAACTTAAATAAAAGTATGAGAGGCAGAGGGAAAGGACACAGACAATGACTTGAAATAAAAAGAATATAATTTAAACCATATTTGCTTGAGAAAATTACAAGCATTCAAATTTATGGGCATGAACATTTATACTCAGGAAAAGAATTTGGAAAGAGTGTGTTAAAAAGTTAATATGGTATTTACCAACACTACAAAAGACAGACACAAACCTCAGATTTAAATTTTAGCAAAATCTTGAAAAACAATCATGTTAAATTCTCACCTTCTACTAACAGATCTGACTGTACTCAATGGCTCTGCTTCTGAGCAGAGCCTCTTCTCTCTTTATTGAACACATTTTCTCATGCTTTTTTTACTTATTTAACTTTACAGAGATAATTCATTTAAGGGAGAAAGAAGCTAGATTATCTCTCTAATAAAGTAGAAAGTTATTTGCAGTAGTAAATGCTTTACTGGTAGTAAAAAATTATAAAGAAAGTACCTTGGAATTTTAGCTCCCCAATTTCATTTGCATGTCTGCCAGCTAGGGACAGACATTTTTAAGTGTAAATTAAAATTATTATATTATCTGCAATTTATTGGGAGAAAATATGAGAAAGTTCTAGTGAACCTTGCATATAATATATGCCTGTGCAGTGAGATTTCATTTAAAAATTTCTAAATCGACGACTTTTCCTGGTCCTCCTTGTGCAAATGACTTTCATCCCTAGGGAATAATAGAGGGAATTCAGATATGTTACTATTGAATTGGAAAGAAAAATGGTGAAGAAAACCCTGCGAGGGTTCAGTGTCAACCTGAAGTACCAAATAATCTTTATCCCAACAACCTAGAAAACTGGTCCTTAGACCCACAGCTCTGGAGACAAGTATTTTATGCAAACCCACTGATTTGGGCGGAGTACCTGTTGGGATAATGCCTATGGCTTTGTATGAAGGAGGAAAATATGATCCAGGCAACCCCATTAGTCCGACTTCATAATTTTGAAAACAGGCAGGTGACTGAAAAATAAAGAGAATCACGTAAAATTTCAATTATATTTAGGTACTTCTTTTCAAATTAACTTGATTTTAGTAAGGTAACTTAGTACCTTAATATAGTAGCCAGTGGTAAAAAAACATTTCTTAGAGTAGATGGTAAGTGTCACAGCACTCTTCAGCTAGAGAAGGTATACTTGCAACTAAATGTAGAAACTGGAAGAAAATTTTTGAAACCTCTAA
This sequence comes from Corvus cornix cornix, assembly GCF_000738735.6. NCBI lineage: Eukaryota > Metazoa > Chordata > Aves > Passeriformes > Corvidae > Corvus > Corvus cornix. The sequence goes on from NC_047056.1 coordinate 73,688,496, forward strand.
AGAGGGCTAGATTTTATCTTAGAATATAAGTTATCATGATGGAAGTTATTAGATCTGCTAAAGAACAATTTAATGAGTAGAAGAATTACAACATGATGAAAAAATAGCTAGAGTGTGGAGGGTACTAGGAAATGGTGATAAAAAACAAGTTTCCTGAAAAGATTTTCAGGTGAAAATCAGTTAATGTGGAATTTTCAGGGACTGATTGTGGGGATAAGCAGATATCATATTTTCCCTCAGAGACCTGGGGCAAAGTGTAGGATTGTGTCAATAGTATTCCCAGTGACACCCACTGGGGAGATGTGGCTGATGTGAAGCAGCACAAGGCTGTCAAAGAGAAAGAACCAGATGAAGAATAGAGGGGGGACGAGAGCCATAGAAATGTGTTAACTCTGAATTGCACAAACCCATAGAATTTTTTTCTTACCAGTATTCTTTTATAAATAGGAAGCACTGCTCTGAGAAAACAGAGGAAAAGCTCCTGGGATTACTGCGGGCTGTTATTAGGCTAAAGCTGCGTGAGAAGCACACACAGCTGTAATACATGTAAGGCTTTGCCTTTCCAGGGGAAAGAGGGACATGCTAGTGTATTTCTCCAGGACCATAACAAGGCGTGCAATACAACTCTCACCAGCTGTTTCCAGGAAAGATAAGATACTCAGACTGAAATCAGAACAGGAAAAAAAAAAAAAAACGAACAGAAAATAAGTTTCTAGAATCAGAAGAAGGGAGAACTATTCAAATTCACCTAAATTTTTTTTTTTTTTCAAAAAAGGCTCAAAGGTGTATGCTTGCTTTCTATACTTCGGGATCAGAAACAGCAGACCAGCTAACGGATTTTTTGAACTAAAGGCCAAAACTGGTACAAGAGCAATTGGGTAGAACACAGGAGGTACTAAATGTTGATAACTGGAAGGCGACTTTTACCTTCCAGAACAGTGATGTTCAGTGATAGCCTTTGGTAAGAGTGATGGAAGTAAAAACATTATTTCTGAGATGAAATTACTTTGTTATGAGGATGTCTTTGCTGATCTTGTTGCCTGTGACAGCTGGTAAGTCGACACTGTGACAAGGGTTATCTCTTTCAATCTGAAGTTCCTGGCTTTCCTGTATTTAACAACCACATATATCTATGAAACCACAACACGTTAAACAATGCACCCAGTGCCCTACAACATATCTCAGCTATTCTGTTCTTCATTCCTTGCAGAGATGGAAAGCTAAGTGTCTTTACAGCGAGACAGCGTGCTGTCAATTTTCTCTGATTTCTAAGATTCTGTTTTAGATCTGTTTCAGAAATCCAAAATTTTGTGTTAGAAATGTGGGACTTCCCATGATGATACTTGGCACAGCAGCTGATACATGCCTCTAAGTGATGCTATCTGGCTTGACTCTGAGACTTAGGTAAAGAGTAATATATTTTTGGACCCAAATATCTTGGACAGATTTCTCTAGCTATTGCTAATCTAATGGTAAACATCAAATGATATTGTTATCTAATAACCAGCAAGATAATTGAGCTATTTGTAAGTATTTATTGCTAGATACTGTTAAATGAAGGAAAGCACAGAGGCAAAGATATAGCCATTTCTTTGTGCAGTTTCTCATAACACATACTAAGCAAAATTCAATCTCACAAGATTTTATAGGGCTTACTGTCTTGGGGTGACTTTTCGATGTGTATCCCCTGTCGCCGCTCTATGCCCAGACACAAATCCTGTGCCTTTCTGTGCCTTTAAAACTGGGTGCGAGAGAAAGAAAAAAAAGCCAGGCGAACTTTTCCCAGCAGTTTGTGCTCCAAGGTCACTCTACTCTGTCTGCTTCTGCGGCAGCAAGCATGGAGGAAACACCCTTTTTGCTGCTTTTCTGCCAGCTTTCAGCCCTGTTTCTCTGGAGAGAGATGGGGAGTTAAACTTTTTTTTTCCCTGGGACTTTGGCTTCCTCTTCTTCTCTTCTGGAACTGTTCAGAACACACCGGGAGACTGTATACCATTGATCCGGAGGGGCGCCCACACTGACCCAGCCCTGAAGAGGGGAAGGGAGAGACCACACCCACAGAAAGGACTGTGAAAATTTACCTGGTTCTCTCCACAGCAAGAGGTTTTATTATTTACCATTATTCTTTTCCCATTGTGCATTGTGTCTGTTAAATAAATAGGTTTTTTTCCTTTCACTTTCCTCCTTGGGAAATTCTTTCCGAACCTGGTGGGGGAGGGTGGCTGTAACCTGCCTTCTATCAGAGGACATTCATTTTGGAAGTTCCTCCAAATTTGTCTCAAACTGGGACAATTACCCAATTTGAAAAGAATTCAAGCAAATTTTTTCAGCCCAAGGCAAATCATCTTAGTCTCTCCTTGCAGAGACACTAGTGGAAGTAATATGATTCATCTTTGTCATATACCTATCTAAGAGAACATGAATTGCCCCTGGACTTCTGTTTCCCTGCAGTGCTTATAGGAGCCAAGATGATTCAAAGGAATTAGATGTCTAAATTTCCAACAGAGAAAATTAGCTTAGAAGAATTGCAGCCTCAACTGAAAGGAGAAAAGTCTTTCCTGATAAATATTGATATGTTTTTTCATCCACTAGCAGAAAGTAACATATACAGACATGATCCAAGAGGACACACAATGCATCTGGACCAACACTAAAGGGCTGAAAGATAATGTGAGTATAGGACTGCTGCTTTTGGAACTGCTCTTCTCAGGGACTGAGGATCTAGGTAGATTCCAAGTGAGTGCAGAAAGGAAAAGGACTGTGATTAATATCAGAGCTGGAAATTTAAAATTGTTTCCTCCAACTCAAGCTGGTTTGCTGACAACAGTAAGAGTTTGTAGGGGAGGATGGGCCTAGGTGGGAGGATGGCTTTAAGGCTGGTTTTCCTTGCTATTGCAGACATAGCCCATAAGAGATACCATTTTCACCTTTCTTATGTGAAGGAAGGGTATATGCCTGGGCTTTTATATGTGTGATACCTATAAATCATCTTGTCTTTGACCTGAAAAATCACTTCCAAATTAATACTTCAAGTTAATGAAGACTTTCTGTCCAGGAGGGCCTATATAAATTCTGATGGCAGCATGTAATGCAGTCAGGGAGGCTAAATAAAAACTGATGACAACACATTATCCACTTGTCATGTTCCTTGAAGTTGTCACTGGAGAGACAGTATATGGATTATTATATTATCATGTCTGCTAAACACTTATCTTTATAAAGGATTGGGAACATTCAGATCCATTCTTAATGAGTTTAATCCGTTGAAATAAGAGTTGAAGAGAAGGTAGGACAGATTTGACATATTCCCATATTTTACAGAACAGCAATTGTGTTTCTGTACATGTTTCATAGGGTGGTTCAGAGATGAAATTAACCTGGCATGGGTAGAAGGATGAGAAACTACTGAGAAGCTTTGAAATTTGCAGCGAGACGGTAGAAAGTACTGAAAGGACAAAAAGAAAAAATTTAAAATTAGGGCTATCACTATTCTTTTTAGGGGTTGGGGAGGAAAGGTGTGGAGGAGTGGGTGTCTGGGGGTTATTTTTGTTTAGTTTTTTGTTTTTCTAAAGTGTTAGTTTTAGCAGAAGACAAGCACCTCTGTCTTAAAAGATTAAAAAGTTATAAATTATAAAATGTGGCAAATCTTTTTTGAGATTATAAAATTTACTGCATAAGTTACCATTTAAATATTGTGGCTCTGACATCACAGGCAACAATACAAGAACCTGTGACAAAATAGATGCCCCAGCCTCTGGACATTGATCTAAAATGGCATTGCTTTCTGAACCTCAGCATAGAGCATGAGACAGAGGATATTACAACATTCCCCTTTACATCAGTTGTGGGAGCACAATTATTCAATGCGTAATTTTTGCTGATTGAATTTAACATTGTGCTGGTTTTGGCTGGGGTAGAGCTACTTTTCTTCACAGTAGCTAGTCTGAAGAAAAAAGAGTATGGGGAACCCAGGTGAGTTTGAAGACAGAGGCACAAACAAAAATGAGCTGTGAGGTTGGCCAGTCACTCACACTGCAGTTTCTTGAAATAAGGGTGAGCTGAACTTCTCCTCTCCATCTTCCTCAATGATTTAACTTGCAAGCCCCAGTGTTTGTCTCCGAGCTGCATTAATTCACCAACATGACAAAACAAAAACAAACAAACAAACAAAACCAACAAAAATAAAAAACACCAAAAAACCTGTAGTGGTTCATGCTAAACCATGACAAAAACAAAAACCAAAAAACTTTACAAATAACTGGGCCTTTTAATGCATTAAATAAACCATGGAAGAGTCTGATGAGGTTCAGAGCCAACAAGAGTGTTCTTCTAATGCTACATTTTGGGGCCGTTTTGGATTTGTGCTGTAAACACTGAGGATAACGGTTCTGATCCAGTTAATGAGAGATGCCTCTGCCAGAATTAAGATGTAAATAAGACCATATGCTGAAATCAATAATATAGATTTTTTTAACAGTAAGGTAGAGAGAGAGATCAAGTAGAAGATGGTCACCACCTGTGGATCTGGTGGTGTCCCATTGGTCCTTCTTCACCCTAGGCTTCTCAGTGGTGGGGGTCCCAAGGTAATTCAAAACTTTTCACTATTCATACATCTTAGAAAACAAAGGAATTAATGCTAATTGGCTACACAGTTCTCTAATGCTAATTAGTCTGCATGCTCAGTCTCCCTTTTCTTTTGGTTTTCTTGGGTCAGTGGGCAATGAGAGTTGTGATCTCCCCCTCCTGGAATTACCTTTTTCCTAGTTGGAGCTGATTTCAGCACAGTTGTTGAGTTGGCTTTCCTTATGGCCTGTAAATTCTGCATACTTTGTGTTGATTATTAGTAATATATTCTTCTCCCCCAGCTGTGTTAACCTCCCTCTAGGTCTGAGTTAATACCAGGACAAAAGTAACACCTTCATCTTATCTCAAGTTCCTGCTGCGGCAGCTTAACTTAGAGTCCAAGTTCCAGGTATCCATATCCATGGATGCATGTTTGGGGGGCTTTGGTGGTGGTCACAGATGCCATGTGCCCCATAACTTGGGGTGATCTTTGTTTGACTGGAGGTATGTGTACGAGAAGTTGCTTCTTTACACAGTTTTCCACATAGGGAATTTTTGTCTGGATGCATTACCCAGGATGTAGTGGTCAGATCTTGTCTCCACCAGGCCTAGAGTCAGCGCCATCCCATTGCTCCCTTCTGTGCTTATCTCATGGCAAAGTCCTTCTGTGGCCTTAATAGTGTTTGAGACAGGCAACTGTGCTCTTTAATTCCTTGCAATAACACAGGGATATTGTCATTACTGCTATGAAGCACTTGCACAGGTAAAGGCCTTTTCCGCCTCTCACCCCACCCCACCAGTGAGAAGGCTGAGGGTGCACATGCAGGTGAGAGGGGACACAGCCAGGACAGATGACCCCAGCTGACCAAATGGATAGTCCATACCTCATGGCTGAAGGAATGTTATCTGGGAAGCCACTGCTTGGGAATTGGCAGGACATTTGTTGGCTACATTTGTAGTCACCAAATATTTTCATATTCATCATTTGTCTTTCTTGGACTTATTTATCTGTTATTTTCATTAAAACATTATTATCTTATTTTATTTCAATGACTATTTGTGTTTATCTTGACCCGTGAGTTTTCTCACTTTTATCCTTCCAGTCCTCTTCCTCTCCTTACTGTGGTGAGGAGTGAGTGAGTGGCTGTGTGCTGCTTAGTTGCTGGCTGGGTTAAACCATGACAAGCATAAGGTGTTCAAGTTTTCAATTTGAGATTCTCATTCTGAGTCCAAAAGTAATTTCCAATTTAGCATGATTTATCCTGCCAGTATGAAAGAAATAAAGCAGAAAAAAGGTTCTAACTTTCTCCTAAAAAGACATGGACAAGCAGTCTTCAGATGCTTGAAACCTGTGTGTTTGAGCATAATGGTCATTTGACATCTTGCAGGAAGCACAGTTTGAGGCTTTTCTTTTCCTATAGATTTTGAATCCTTCAACATTCACAAAGCTAAAGGCACTGGAGGAAAAATATCACATATGCGTCATTCTCCCCATGAGCTCGAGTCATTAGTGCCAGCAGATACACTTTATAGCAGTCTGGCTTTGGTTTTAGTATCATAACCAGATGACAGTGAATCATACTTTGTAATTTGGTTAAAATGTTTGAAAAATAACCATTTTGTCTGGCTCATTCCCTCTAGCTTAATTTTTTCTGTGAAAACATAGCTATTTCATAACTTGTAGCATGCAGTGAAGGCAACATGAAAAGTGTAAAATTAGGAACTCTTCTCACACTGGTTCTTTTGGGAAATTATGGTCATAGAGTTGGAGTTCTGAATGTGCTTTGTGGGTGGCCAGGTGGAGTTCTCCTAGCTGCAGGTTCTTCTGCATCTTCCAATGAGATTGAAAAATAAACTGGTACTTTGCAGTAAACTGGGGGAAAATAAATTGATTAGAGATACTGAGAGGCAGTGGAGAAAAAAGCTTAGACCAGACACCTAATTTGTAAGTGAATTTAAGTATGGTGGTTTCTATATGGTGACTGTGGGTAAGGACCTTTTAAATAAAGTTCTGTAACTACAAGATATGTTATAAATATCGATGTGTTTTAAAAGATATTTCACATAAATAAGTACTGTCAGAAACCCTATTTTATAGTCAGGAAAGTTTGTCAGCCAAAAGATATTTCAAACTAAACCTTTTATTCTCAACAAAAATACGTTGTTCACAATTTTGCTTTCTAGTGAGGTTGCATGGGCTATTAATTTATTAACTTCAGCAAAATTATTCATATTCTTCTTGAAAACTATGTTGTTCAAAATGAACATAAGTCTGGTGGACATCTAGAAATATCAGCCTAGCATAAATAGAAGACATTGGAGCTTTCCTTCAATTCAGTAGACCCAGGGCTGAATTCTGCTTAAAAATGCAGACAGGACATTCTTGACTCTCAATGTGAAAATCGGAACTGCTAAAAGAAGAATGATCTTCTGGAGGAAAAAAAAAAATTACATAAAATCAAATATTTAAAGAGAATGCCATCAGTCATGGTTACTGATTTTTTTTGAAAAGTCTTCTTTGGACCAAAGTCATCTCCTATTATATGTCAGAGTGAGCATGAAGGAAAACAAAAATACAGACATTCCTGCATAGCACAAGGCACTGGTCAGTCTTTAAGAAGATGTGGAATTAAACAAAAAGACTCAGTGGGAAGCACAGATGATATTGAACTTGCAACAAAAAGGACAGCATGCTTCCATGGTAGTGGAACATGGTTGCTAAAGAGAGGAAGAGAAAAATAATCAGAAAACAGAAAGAAGAAAGTTATAAATAATTTAGTTAGAAAATTGAAAGTTATAAATAATTTTCAAATGGGTAAAGTATGGCTATTATAAAGAGGCTACACTAATGCATGATAAGAGAAATCTAATTTGATTGACATGCAGTTTAAAAAGAGTCAAGAAATGATCAGTTCCCTTGAAATTCAGTTTTGAAAGCTCGTTCTTATATTTGAGTAATGTGATGAATTACAGTCTTCTCCCATATGTCTAAAGAATTTACGAAGAGCAGTATCTTTATTCTCGTTCTTTAGAGAAAAAACATGCAAAAGACAGTAAGTGTTAAGGCAGGAATAAGACATGACATCCTAAATGAGGAAAGACAGAATATCAAAAACTTTATATGAGAAATAATTCATGTCCCAAGTAAAGCCATGTCTTAAAATAGATATTGTTTTTTTTCCAGAAAGAAAGCTTGTGCTTTCTTTTTTATTTTGAGGTAAGTTTTTCCACCTCAAGTACACTTGCCTAGGGAAAGCTGTTCAAGCTACTTCTCTCCCAGTTTTATCACTGCTGACAGCAATTATGACACTATAGCCAATAAATAAAGGTTTTTCTGATAACAATCTTCCAAACTGTTTTAATGCTTGATAGTTGCAGTAAAGCACCTCTGAATCCACCTAGGAGCTTTTATTAGCCAGCAGTTTTGCTAAAAAACCAACAGTTTGTCAGGCTGACTTTAAAATCACCCCACATTCACAATAAAAGTAAGAAACATAATTTACATGATTTATCTTAGTAAATTTTATGACTGATGCAGCATTGGACATCTCCATGTTCTCTTTCACATTTCTCAAAAATAAAAGCCCTTAGAATTGAAGACAGGAGTAGGTCAGACTCAAGAAGGCACTTCCAGAAGAAGCCTGAGCTGAATAAAATGAGCACTACAGGCAAATTAATGTCTGTCATATAGCTGGATAATGCTTTTATTCCCATAAATCCTCTGCTTCATAATAGGAGTGAACTATGTCAAGCAATGGTCCAACAGAAATGTTAGTATTTCAGCATTTCTTTTTGCAAAAAAAATGTCTTTATAAGGTCTTAAGAAGTGGCAAAAACAGTTGTTCTTGTATGGAGCCTTAGGGGTCATTTTATGAGGGGTACAATGTAAAAAATTTTGGTTTTCATGACTCACTTTAATATGAAATAAAAAGCATTAAGAAAATCTGTAAAACTATGCAAGTCAAGTATGCATGTTAAAATTTATGAGACAGTTTTCTAAATTGATATCAGACACATTTTTTTAATACAGATTTATATTTATGCCACAGGCAGATATAACATAAATTAAACCTGGATGCAACTTTGGTAGCACAACTTTTGCCTATGGGTTAAAAGAAAATTTTGTAAGAAGCAACTCACAACATCTGTTCTCTGGACAAGGATGAACCTAGTTACACATAGACAACAATCCTAATGTAAGTTAACTCCCATGTACATGAAGAGTAAATCTGACTGTCCAACAAAAGGATCACTATGCAAATCTGGCCTGAGTGAAATCAGAACTGTGTGCTGCAGACAGCATCTCCTTGAGCTCATATATTGACAGACTTTTATGCTTTTGTCTCTGGTGAAACAGGAGAAATGATGAGCTGAGTGAAAACGGGGTCCATTACGATGTCCTACTCCTCACTTGGAACATTCCAATGTGCCACTTGACTTTAATTGAAGATGAACATTGCAATTAGAATTGTTAGTAACTAAAATGGCAAAGGACTGATTTGGCCAATGACATTTTAAAAAAGAGCCAAGACTTACACATTCAAAGTAACTGATGCTTGTTCTTTCATGGCACAGAAGATGCAGCAGATAAAGCTTATACCAGACTTTCTGTGACAGAAGGCTATGAGGCACATCTCATTCCCTGTAGCATGAATCCACTGGAACGTGTTAAGGGAAAATACCACCATTTGGGTCCTTCTTGCAGAGTTCACCTGCTTCTGACTAATTTTTCTATGAACTTGGGTTATAAGAAAACGTGTTATCCCCTTGATAGGTGTTCATTTGCCTGTGATTTAAGGTGTACTTTTGGTATGGCACAGCTATATAACCTTGTCTCAGGATCCTGAGAAAGTTGCTAAGCTCTAAGCTGTGTGAAAGTACCTAGAGCAGAACCATGTGTGCCGAGAAAAGTATGATGGATTGAAACCCAAGACAAGATTGCTGAGGTGGAGACAGGCCTTCAGGGGTTCAAGAAGAGAAACATTGGCATGAGGAAATTTAAAATACTAATGAAAATCAAGGGATCTGAAGGTGCCCCTTCATTCCAATTGATACCTGTCCAGCAAAAACCCAGGGGTGTCGTACAAGGGTGGTAAGAGCACTAACACTTGGTCTAGGAGCTTTCTAGTCCTAGCTGTGTGTTGCCTCTATTAGAGATGCCTCTATCATTTATTAGATGATAAATAATTGGTTTTTTGTGAATATCCTGTTTGCAAAATGTCTCTGTGCAGTGGAAAAGTTTTCTGAGCAAGTTCTTGAAGTCTAGGAGTTATGTAGGTACCAGTCAATTTTGAGGGCTTCATAAACATTTATTTAGCCTATACCCTTACAGCTGCAAGCACATGAACAGAGAAGGTTGAGAAGATAAATCTGGAGAAAACAGTTCTGACAGCTGAGAAGAAATAGACAGGTGTTCCAAGCATTTGGAGCAGCCAAGACTGACAAGCATGAGAAATGTGTTCCTGGTTTGCCCATTGTTGTAATGTTGCTCTAAGAAATATTTACCAAGGCAGTATCACTGGTAGGGTGGAGCCAAAACTCTATAAAAATCATGGGCTTTTAGTCATTTAGAACCAGAACCTCTTGATTTGGCATGGACTAATCCATTTACTCATTCCTCACACTCCTTTTTCAATTGCTCCTTACTTCACTTCACAGGCAGCTACAAATTCCCCTGTCACAGGAAAAGGTAAAAGCCTTTTAAAAATTCAATCTCTCGAGCAGCCCATTTGCCTTTGGGTGTAATACACACAAATGCCTCTTGGGCAAGCCTAACAGCAGTATATTTTAAGCCAATCCAGAAAATATATTAATAATTAACATTAAAAAGAATATTTATAGCAATTTTTGATGATGATAATAATAGTGTCAGTATACTATATTGTGACAATATACAATACATAGGAATAATGTTAGGATAGGATAGACCATAGGATAGGTTAAGATATGTCCAGCAGCAGGAAGAAAAAATGAGGAACAATCAAGCTCTACGACACACTTCCCTCTCCTCTTCATATATTCATAACAGAAACACAGCCACATGTTTATGCCTTCAGTAGAAATAAGACAAGATGATTTCTAGTTAGCTACATTAACTAGGAGCACATGCTTTTCATGAAATATTTTCTCTATCCAAGTGTCACCTTGGCTTTCACGATCATATCATGTACTTTGGTGGTCTCAGAGGTGTTCCTCCAGGCAGCATCTTAACAGCGGGTTTGGCAGGAAGGCCAGAAGGAATGAAGCAATAGGCATGGCTAACAAGCACCACACACCTTGTGCCTTGTACTTTTTGAGAGCTCAGCAAGTTCCATCACTGCCTCCTTCTCCCATTCTCTGTGTCAGAGACCCATCTCAGAGACTCTCCTTGTTGTTTGTCTCAGGTAAGTATTATTCAGATTTTTCCCACCAAAAGACTTTTATTACTGATAATTACTTTCTGAGATAAGGACACAGGTCTGCCTTAAGTTCTACTCTCTGTTTGAAGAGGAAATTAGCCCTTACCTGCAAAACAGCATGTTTTCCCAAAAGCACCACTCATGCTTCATTTCACAGATTTATCATCAGAAAACAGACAAGATGGAAAATTACATCCAAACTGAAGGAACCAATAGAAACCCACTGCTACAAAGGAATGGAGACAAAAGCTGCTTGTTAAGCGTTTAGGGTGAGATTAATTTCTTATTGTCTAAAGAAGGCTAAATTGGAACAACAAGCTGGAATAAGTTTGAGTTCTATCAAGAAAAAGAATAATTTACTTTCACATTGAATTGAATTTGTAGTGGTGTTCTCATTCCACCCAGCCTAATGATTTCCTTTTCATCTCTAAATACATTAAATCACTTTTTTTCCTTTGGTTAGATGAATATTAAAAGTGAGAATTAGAGACCCAGATAAATTATCCTTTATAGACACATATGAACGTCCTGCAAACTAATTCATCCAGGAGGCATGAAAAGTCATCTTACAATACCTAGAGAAATACACGTATATGGAGACCAGATTTGCAGGTGTCATGGTGACCCACCCTTCACTTTTGTAGGAACCCTTTGAAAATTCAACTATGTATCCAAGAAAATAGTGTCCACACAGCAAAAGCTGGGATCACCCTACAGACAGGTAGAGATGGGCATCTCTGGAGCTGGAAGATATGGATTCAGTAGCATCCCAGGCTAGAGGGTTCCTATGCACATGCCATGCCTTCCCTTTATGATCTCCAGTGCCCATTTACACACTTCATTTCATTACAAATTGCATTATTCCGATAACCTCTGCAGCTGCTACTGAAATGAGTCACATTTGCTGATGTTAGGTTTCAAGCTGTGCTGGTCTCTGGTCCTTGGAGCAAAGGCAACACCATCCACTAAGCCACACGTCACATGGTGCCTTAAGAGCCTCAGCCTTTTGCACTGCTAACAGGCCTCTCTCTGAAGCTGCATAGCTGGCTTTTAGCTCTGTGCCCGGTCACCCAAGCCGTGGCAGCCTTTCCCAGAGCTTCTGGGGCAGCACTTTCTCAATATTCCCACGCTACAGACCTCGCACTGTTATCCTCCCTGTCCTGCACCTGCAGACACGACAGCACTGTTACAGGGGGTTCTCATGGGAAGTGACTGCCACCAGCGTGAGAATCACCCCTGCTTCCCCTCCCTCTTCCTACCCTGTGGTCAAAGCTTCTGGTCGACATTAGTTGACCCAAAAAACACGCATGACCCAAACTTAATAGCCAGTCAGTCTGCAGCCTCAGCAAAATATGCATTCAGCAACACCAACAGCCTCATAGGCAGGAGCAACTGGTAAGAAGAGAGTCCTGATGAAAACTGGGTTGATACTGTAGAAAAACCATTACAGGCAGAACCATGAACCAGGCACTTGAGCAGAGTCACAGAGAATGATGCTTGCCTGGAATACCAGGAACACCCTCATTGCTCTTCTTCCATCTCACACACTTTAATTCACAGTTTATTTGCTGGTTTGTTGGTTTTGGTTTTTTTGTAACCTCCATTGTTACTTTTTCCTGCATTCATTCTTTGGAAGCAGTTCTGTTAACAATTCTAAAAAGAGTTGTAGTATCATCCCCTTTCTTTGCAGAGAGATGTTGTTGCTTGCACCACTTAAACATATGAAAATTAGCTCAAAGCTTGCTTACACTGTGCTTACATGGAGACTAAGAGGTGAAGTTTTGTGTAAAGGAGGAACAATGACAATTTAAGAACCTGAGAAGCTTGTAAATTACTCTCAATTACACAGATCCTATAAGCAGTATCGGTGTCAGAAGCTATTTCCAAGAAGCAGCCAGTGAAACAAGAGAGCTCGCTGTACCAAGAGTGGTACAAAGTAGCTCTACCATGACAAATGTAGAGGATTTCTATTCCTTCTGTCACCATCATGAGGAGTGAGAATAACTGCGTGAAATCAGACAGCTTTTTAAGATATCATATGCCAGAGGAGCCTTTTGCTGATTCTAGAATTGATGGTCATTACTTTGACCTCATTTAGTGAAAGAACTTGATTGTTGCAAAGCTTGAATAATGAAAAAAATTCTGTTTCATACTCATATTCAGGCAAGACTGAAAATAATTTATTATCACATGAAATATCAATCTTTCTTCATCTTATGCAATGACTCCTGATCATCATTGGCCCAAGGGCAACGACAATAAGCAGCTGAGATTCTGCAGGCATCCTGTTCTGACAGGCTGCTGAGCCTGATCTGTGAAAAGCAAGGACAGGACATTGAGCAACATCCCAAGGTCTTGCAAGCAACACGTTGCTGGCACCTACAGACAAGGATCATCTCACTGGTATCAGATATTAACATTGTAGAAAATGTGCAAGTATGGTTATGTGTTTGTACAGATACAGCAACACAGGAAAGGAGTGACAGATTTTGAAAGTTCAGTGATAATTTCACCAGTATTTAATATTTCTTAGTTTTATCCTTTCAACTTTTTTGGGTCTTAAGTACTCTTAATATTTAAACACAATGAAGCCTACATAATAGAATTCGGTAGAGAAGTTGCTAATAGTCAATCATCAAGAACATTATTTCTAAATATTGTTTAAATTCCTAGTAATTTGTATTTCTCATAGCAGCTAGTAAGTCACTCATTTTCAGTTAATTTCAGAAAATTACAGTTTCAAAATATTTCTGTGCCTAAGACTCAATGTTTTCAGTCCTTTGAAAGGAACTGAGTCAATCTAACTCCCACAAGAGAGCTGTTTCACTGCGTAAACATCTTCCAGAATTTTGCACATAAAAAGACCTGTGTAATACAATTGAAGAGAACAGAATGAAATTTTTGATATGTTTTTTAGAAACCAGCCTTAGTTTTCTACCCTTAAAAATGCCCCAGATCCTCCTCCCTCCTTCTTTTGTGTGAAGTGTTGGCATTCAAAACCGAGTTATCTCCTTGAGTTTCATCTGCCCCATTTCTCTTCAGTGATACCATTCCTCACACACCTACCAGCTCCTACTGCCACAGGCTGGGCTCTTCCACCTCTCCTTTTCATAGGGAGCGAGTTGGTGGGAGTGGAGCCAAGGCAGAACCATAAGCTGGTGGCAATTGATACAGATGCCATTAGCAGGGCTAGAACTTTAGCAATAGACCTCACATCACATTTTGGGAGAGAAACAGTAACTGATCACATCCATAAGCTGGCAGCAGAGTGATGAGAATCACCCTTCTGCCAAGGGTTTTCTGCTGACAAGAGCAGTATCTGCAGCAGCTGCCTGTGCAGCACTAGCGTGAGGTCAGCTGCTGATGGTTTCTGTTTGCCTCATGTGGTTATATCACCTCAAAGCCATCACAGGGCAGTGCTGCAGCTCCTTTCAACCACATTACAGAGCTCAGTGAGTATGACAGCCACAGAGCAGTACCAAGGCCCAGGACAATAAACATTTTCAGCTTCTGTCACAGCCAGTACCTTTTGGCCAGGCGTCATGGGTTAGCAAGCACTACACCAGGGCCATGGCTGGTCCCAGCATGCCAGATTCTGTATGTGCAAAGGATGGACAGAAAAAGGAAGGAACTTATCTCTTTGTTTTGTTAATTTATTCTAAGATGATTCAACACTATTCTTCCCAAAAAATTAAAGTGTGAATTAGTGATCATGTTAATAGGTAGTCTGATCTCATCTGGAAATGAAGGTTCACCAAATGCAGGGGACTTTCTATGTACCCTATCACTCCTGAAAAAATAGAAAGAAAGAATATCCTCTTTTAACATCTCTTACTTGTGAATTGTTGCATTTAATATTCTGCTTTCAGCTCAAAGATCTGAGGGTGGTAAGAGAAACCCTGTGTCTATTTTTCAGGAACAAACTATAACAAATCAATTTAATTTCCTTCTTTGATGGAAGTCACTTGACAAAGAATAAATAGAAACAAAATAACTTGAATTATACAAAATGCCAGCAAACCAACTAGGAAAGATGGTGTCAATTAGACTACACTCACAATGAAATAATGGTTGAAAACCTGTTCTGAGAAGGTGATTATCACTGATCTACTATCAGACTAGAGAAATATCAGGGGACAAAGCAGACTATGTCCTGCATAAATGCTTGCAAGAATCTTCACTAATTGTACAAGTGCTGGAAAAAGCACATACATAGAGAATTTGGAGAACTGAGAGGTATAATTTGTAGCTATCTTGTACTCAACCGTATTCCTAGAAGTGCTGAATGTAGACTGCAATTCTTAGAAGTACTTGCAGTTCTAGGTACCTGCTATTACCACGTATCTCTAAACAAGGATCACCAATCAGAGACCACTTTAGGAAAAATGTCATTCATATATTTTTACCTTTATGAGATGGTCTTTGTATAATGAACTTGTTTGTTCTTTTGTTTTACAGGTATACACTTTATCTTATCATAACAACTTTCTTTTTTCCTTTACCACTGACACTTGTTTGCTATATTTTAATTTTATGTTCCATGTGGGAGATGTATCAGCAAAACAAGAAAGCAGGAAGGTAAAGTATTATTCGTGCTTCTCTCATACTCTGCACGGACTGTAAAGGTTTTATATGTAATAGGGCAAAAGTGACAGTCCTAAAACAATATTTAGGCACTGCATCATGTAGCTTTCAGTCCTCCAGACACTGCATTAGGCTCCAAGGAAACAGGCTACTGATAGGATTCAAGGGAGGGAGCCAAGAGAAACCATTCAGAAGGAAACACTCTGAAGACAGTTATGCCTGGAGTACACCATTCAGGACAACAAAAAGGTACAACTCAACCCTGCCCTTCTGGCTGCAGGAGGACAGCTGCTCATCTTATGACTCCAAGTTCTCAGTTCAGAATTTAGAAAGCCCTGGGAGAATGTGGCTGCCAAGACTAGTATCAGCTGTGGTGCTCCAGAGAGCTGCAGATCAGGTGCCTCCAGTTTGGATTTCCTCTCTTGTGAGAAGGAGACTCCAAGCCTCACATGAATCCCTAGCCACTGTTCACAGTCTCAGAAAGTCTAGGAAATAAAAGAAAATTGGCGCTTGAAACAGGCAAAACACAATTTCCCAGTTTCAGTGAGAACAGCTCCTGGCCAGTCCGTTTTATTTCCAGGACAACATGCTTTGGATTTTGTCTCATAGTAATTTTCTATGGAAAGGAAGTTGATTTCCACTTGAGTGTGGTTTTCAGTTCCTCAGGCAGAAGGATCATATACTTCTTTGCTCTAAGCCTCCTTTAAGCTCATAAGAATCATGTCTTAATTGGATATCTCTGTACCAGTTGATAGCAAAAAAAAAAGTCATAGGTGAAAAGGGATGCAAAGCAATATAGCTCTCATGTTGAAAAAGAGCAAGCATTTTTTACGAAAATAATTGTCAGTATTTCATCAAATACATGTAAACAATACCCAGCAGCTCCTTAGTGTGTGGCATAGGATCATAGCAGAAAAAACAATAATGTGCAAACAACAGAAAAGTGAAGCTCATGAGGGCTGTCCTTTGCTTGCACTGCTTGGTCTCAAATAACTGCTGTTCATGACTGTATTCAGTCCATGCCATCATCTTCTCACGTTGATTTTCCACACTAAGGATTCTTCCTTGTTTTGCAGTTACACCACCAGTATCCCCAGGCAAAGAGTTATGAGGCTTACTAGGATAGTGCTTGCTCTATCTGTGTGTTTGTGATAAGCACTGCCCCCTTCCATGTGATCCAGCTCATGAATCTTCTAGCTTCTCAGCCAGCCCTGACCTTCTACATGAGCTATTACATCTGCCTCAGCTACACCAGCAGCAGCGTTAATCCCTTTCTGTACATCCTGCTTCCAGAAGGATGTCTGGCAGAGCACAAATGTGGAAGACGAGATGGTAGGACAGAATTTCAACATCACTAAATACACCCTCAAGTCAAGTTTTTGAAAGGAGATTCTTCTTCCAACAAAAAAAATGCACTATCTATGTGTAGATTTTATTGGTTGCAATAATTGCAACCAATTATTACAATTGATTTCACTTCCTTCATGAAACTCAGAAGTTTATTGCTGGCTTTTTTGCTGGAATCACAGCAGTGTCAAGCTGATGAAAGAGAAGGATCTGCACCACTGTTTCCAAGGTTAGAGCTCCTAGAATAGGGAATCTGCAAAAGAATTCCTTTCTACTGTGGCATTGTCTTTTTTGTGATGATTTGTACATAGGTTGTCTCCAAAAGGATGGAGACAAAAGTCAGTTTTGAAAGACTGTAGTCCTCTGATAGTAAGAAGATAAAATGACTGTGGAGGGCATTTGGGATCTGACACTGTGTGTGAAGTCATGGAAACTGTACATTAATGACAGCAAAAGAGGCTTAGTTACTGATAACTCAGAAAAGGGTACTATTGATTTTCATCCTAACTACAGCTGTCTCATCTGGCACTCACTTCTGAGCAATTAAAGTCAAGGGAGAGACATGAAAAGCCCTTGTGGAAGAAAATTACTTTTGAATAAACATTTGAACATAATCTTGTAAACAAAGAAGAGAATTCACAGTGTGTGTCATTGGAAATTATTAAATCTAAGTTTTGAAAAGACCTGTATGTGTCAGGGATATGTCTTTGCTCCTCTTTTCTCAAAATCCCTGTTTCTGGGACAGCCCCAAGAAGGGTGCTCCATCCTGAAAGAGCTCAGCACTGGTCTCACTACAAACGCCGAGAGGAACTTGGTGCTTGCCCACGATGTACTCTCCCTCATTTCTAGAGGGGTAGAAGAATGTCTACTTGTCAACACGTAATCTGCAAGGTTTCTAATAGTAGGATGTAATCCAACAACACTATTAGGATCTTGTCAGCTAATACAGAAAATTGGTGAAAGAAAATTCTATTGAAAAAACTAATGTTCTTGAGAGTTGTTTGCATTTTTGGTCTTCATCACACTGTGCGTTTATCCACATCATGCTCTCAGACCACTTTCTCTTATCTCAGGACTTCATTTTTCATTTTTTTGGGGTGAAGATACTATTTCACTAGGACCAGAGATTTTATGACTACAGTTTTCTTGTTATTCAGAGACCTGATTAATCTGAAAAGTTTAGATTACACCTCCTCACACTTGCAGTGAGCTTCCCTCTTGTTCATCCACCCAAATGGGCCTTTTATTTACTTATTTGCAGCACTGTGGAGGTCACACTTAGTGATAACACTCCCTGATCTGCCAGCCTACTGCAGGATTCATGACACAGGGAAGAGGAAAATGTCTTTCAGTGGAAGAAGTCTGTGCCACACATTCCCAAACTGAGAATTGAGGCATTGCTGTCTTATCCTGCCATCACATGAAATGTGCTAGTCCTAGAGGGTCTGGCAAACACAGAAAAAGGCGATCAAGGAGTCTGAAATCACCATTCATAGTTCAAAGCCAAAGTTTTACACAGAAAATACATCACAAAGCATTTGTGTTGGTGTTATTGTAACCATAGGAGCCATGGGGAATACTCAAGATAAACTTTATGAGTGAAAGAAATATCTTAATTAAACTCTGTAGGATAGCTGCAAAATGGTAAGATTTCAATCTGTAAGGGTTTGTTCAGATCTGAAAAGTTTTTCTGCTTTTCCCAGCTGTACAAATTTGTCAATTAGAAGTCTGATCTTGACCTACAGGCCTTGTCATTTAAAATAAATTATTTAATTAACAGTTTGCACACAAGGTGGCTTATCAAGTATTACCAAGATATGGCTGTGCTAAGTATGTTTGTCAGCTCACTGTTCCAGTTTGTGGAATGTGTCACATTTGTTTCTGAATTAGAACTGTGACTTTACAGATTTCTCTTTCTTTTCTTTTTTTCCCTTGTTTAAAATGCGGTGTTTCTGATCAGGATTGTAACGTTGTGCTGTAACTACCACCCAGTTAAGCATTTCAAGCTTTTATTGTATTTGAACCTGCAACAATATGTTGAGGGTGCAAATATTCATCCATTAAATCAGAATATTCTAGCTGAAAGTTTCCAAACCATCAGAAAGCCAGCCCTGACTGTACTACAGGGCACTGTGGACCAGAAACATCTTCCAGAAAATTTAATGTCAAAACTTTGGGGTTTAATATTGTATCACCTGCTACATAAATTGTGATGACTATTTAATCCCACCATCCACTCTAAAACACTGCATGCATGAGCAAACTGGATGCCAGAGTGAAACTGGATAGCTTAAGAGTTGGTAATGGTATGATATATGCAGCATTCCCTATCCAGAAAAAGCATTTAACAGACTTCTTGAATTTTAAGCATGTAGATAGTCTCACAGAAATCAGTGTAGCATGCAACTATGTGACTTGCCATACTGGGGCCCAAACCTTCTGTCCAAATGCCAGTACCATCTGGAGGTGAATTCACAGGGTATAGTCAATTTAAATGTATGTACAAAGGTAGAAAAGAGAGAGGAGATATCTCTGCACAGTTTGTAGCAGGTAAGTGTTTGGAAATAGTTGCAGACATAATTAGCACTTCAGAGGTGATCTTGCAGAGAAATACAATAGGAGGGCTATTCTTGCCTTCAGAAATATTTCCTGGGGCTGGATTGCAAAGGGTTGAGTTTATACCCACATTTGTATTTGACCAGGATACCCTGTCATGGCCATGATTCTGTAGAGCTGTGGTGCCTCCTGTTCCTTGTGCTCTCTGTCAGCTTCCTCTTGCCTTGAAAGAAATTTGTCGCCCGAGTGGCTCTTTAAAGGAGAATAGCACCATCCAAATCAACTTGAATCTCACTAATGTGGTGGTTTCCTGTTTGTGCATACAACACATTTGCACGTGGATATTTGTGGGGGAACTTTCCACACAGCTAAGTGTATTATGTAGAGCGAGAAGTGTGTTTACTGTCCAGTAATTCAGCTAAACTATGTGCAATGTAGTGTTGATCCAATAGTAATGAGAAATCATTTCACCATTAAGTTATTGCAATTAATCACCAAGACCTGTAGGTATCACTAGAGAAGATCCCTGATACTGAAAGAACCTCCAGTTTTGTCCTTATGCAGAGTGACTTCTTACTGCTAAACCTCTACCATGCTGCTAACAATGACCTAGGCCTGTTCCTGGTGCTCAATAAAAAATAATAACTTTTTCTCTCTGACTGGTTCTATGTGAGATAATAAAACATATTTCTTAATTGGGCGTTTTACCATAAAAATTGAAAAGAAACACCTCTGAAGGTGACAAGAGAACCACACAAACTCTTAGGGCCAATAGGTTCTGTCCCAGCTTAGACTTCAAACTTCATCAATATGCCTTTTTTGTACAATTTTCTATATAACGGGAGGATATAAAAGCTAACATTCTTGTTTAGGTCATTTGGACTGAAAAGTAAAATATAGTAAAAGCCTTAGTAAAAGAATTTTTAATATGTTGTTTAAGACAAAAGTTAAAATTTCTTCTGTTTTATCTACTCTAAATACACTGTACTTGCAGCTCTTATTCTGTTACATACTTATGCACCTGCTTCTGCCTATCCAGTTGGTCTGGATTTAGGAATATGTTTGAATATTTTGGCAGGACTATCTTCTGGTCTCTTGTAGAGAAAAGAGAATACCAGAGTTCTCTCTCTCACTATTTGGGAAATCACTCCTTGAAGACAATGAAACTTTGTCTTGGTTTTGTGATATGATGCACTTCTTTGTCTCTTGCATGGTTTGAGATGTGGGCTTTGGCCAGCTTTGCAGCCTCGTGCTAAGAGAGAACAGCCAGGACACAAACCCGCACCCATCAGTTCAGCAAATGAGTTGGATACAGATGAAATTTGATCAAAGATGCATCCTCACAAGATTTTAAGTCATTTGTGTGACTTAAGATGTAGGCTCAAAATAGAAGCCATGCCTGTGAGCCTGGATTTCCCAATTCCTTCATGTACAAACACCTCAGAAAAAGATAATTTTGAAATAGAGCCCATTGGCAAGAAATTAAAAGCAATGCACATGTGGTGTAGAGAAAGGAGAACATGATCAGCAATATTAGATGTTCCAGGCAGGCAATCCTTCCCAGGGCTTCCTCCAGACACGGAGGGGTGGTGAAGTGGTTTTGGGCTGGGAATATGGCAGTGGGCAGCAGTGCCAGCTCTTGGCAAGGAAGGACCTGGGGACTGGCATCTTTCCCTGGGCTCTGGGAAGAGAGAAGCAAGAAATACCTTCCCATTCTGTTTATCCATCTCCTTTCTAGCTTCAGCTCCCAACATTTATTTTCCTCTCCATGTCCGTGATTCAGAAATCACAGCAAAGGACAGGAGGGAGCAGGTAAGACAAAGTGGGAAAATGCATTTCTTCAGTATTAGAAGAATCAGAGCATGGTGTTCTTGAAAGCATTTTCACTAAGGAAAAGAGAAAATACAGAAATAAAATAATTAATAACAAATGTGTTCATTTAAACTTGAGGATAGGTTTTTTTTCCATTTTTTTTTTCATTAGTGGTGTTTTTAACTGCTGACATCATTAAGCCAGAAGCAAAAGAGAACAAAAGTAGCTTGGATAGTCCCATAATCTGCTCTATTCAAATTAATTGGGGTAAAATCTCACCAAAAAAAAATTTAAAAAGAAAAAATAAATTAAATCTCATTAAATCCTTGCTTTTATCTGGAGAGAGAACTAACAGTTGCATTCTTGGGATATAAGCCATTTTCTCTAAAGCTTATATATAGAGTCGAAAAATTTAGTAAGTATTAGTGGCATAAAGAAAATTGAGAGGAGAGCAAGGTCTGGCTTTTGTCAGCACTGTGCTCTACTCCTAATTTGTGTGGATGTAAAATAGCAATTTAACTATAGAAAAAGAGATACAGTAGAGCTGTGCAAGCAGAAAGAGAAATTAATTTACTTTTTTCCAATAATATCTTGTACAAGAAACCTGAAAGGTTTTCGATTTCAAGGCCTAACATTAATAATTTGACAGCTACATCAGTGAAACATTTAATCTTGCAGTTTTTCCATTCATTTTTGGGCAGAAAAAAAATTACTGAGTTGTAATCAGATTTTTTTTACATACACACTGCTTGGCATTTGCTGCATTTCCTTGCAACCACCATATTCACCAGAGTTTGCCTTTACTTTGACTTTTACTACAAACAGAGACAACTGGACTAATGTGGGTGCCAAGCTGTAGCAGCACTGACTCTTCAGACATATTTACTATGCCTTTTGGCCCTCTGGATCACTTTAAAAAGGTCTCTGATGGAACATATTGGGGGAAATTCATATGACTTTTCTATTCTAGCAGGAGCTCCTCCTTTTCACTGTATTTTTACAGCACAGAATAGCTTTGTGTATTTGCCCAACGACCTTCAGCACAAAGCACAAACAAAAATGTCCTAGTAATCCTTTCTCTAAATTCCACTATTTCATTAGTGAATTCTGAAATACAAGTTTTTAAAATAAATTACTGTGGAAGCACATTTAATTCACCTTTAGTAAGACAACTAGCCACTTTTCAGAGCCTCATTTACATAAAGAGAAAAGCAGCAAAATATATTTTTGGAAATCCTTTACAGGTTCAGATGTCATGAGTTTAGCCCCCAGTTAGTGCATCATAAGGGAGATTGCTGTTACAAGTTTCTGAGCATTCACCTTTTCAGTGGAGGATCCTTCCTGTGGGCAAAATTCACAGTGCACATGCACATACCCCTTGTCCAAGTTATCACCCCTTTTCTCCCAAAAGATTAACATGAATGAAAACATTTCAAAAAGTTGAGCATTTTCAATGAGTCAGCTCAAAACTACAATAAAGGGAAAAGTTCCTGTAGCTCATAGAACTGCTCCATTTTACCAGAACAGGTTCCAAAATTTTAGTAATTATTTTGTGTTGAAAAATACCATCTGTTTCTTGGAAAAGAAACAAATTTTAATGAAATTCACTGTGAATGCAAGCTGCAAGCAACAATAATGAGCAGTCCGGTGATGAGCACCCAGTAAGTCACTGAAAAACCCCTGTACAATTACAGTCTTCAAGATCTCTTGGAATGGGCTCAAGTGATTGAGAAAGGGAGTCTGACTTTTCTATTTCATGTTTAAATACTATTTAAACACTTAATTTCCTCCAAGGGGACCTGAATTTGTGTTTCAATAGCTAAGATTTGCCTGGATTTATGGGAGAGCCATCCTTAGCTTGTGACCACTACACAGAAGACTTAAAACAGGATGCCATCCCCAATAAAAAGGGTGAGTAAACAAATGAATGCAATTATGTAGCTTATTCTCAACTGCAGCACAACAATATTTTGTGAGTAAGCTGATATACCTGGCCATAAGTCAATTCATGCTATATGGTGCAAATGATCCTATTTACATTAAAAGGCCTATTCAAACTACTACTCAAAGTCAGTAACCCTAGGAAATAATTGTTTGATCCTAGGGAAGCTGCACTGTATTTTGAATCATACCATCATTTGTTATTTCACACCTCACCAACATGTCATTTAACATCCTATATTAGATTTGTGGTGAAATGGACAAGAAGGTTTTGTCATCCTTCTGCTAACTTTTGAAGGCTAAGGAGGGGTAAATCAATGTCTGGCACAATTCGTGCCAAGACTTACTGTAGAAATCTGTATTAGAATGAGATGGATCCTACCCATTTACTGTTCTTTCATTGAGTTTAGTCTAAGGGGTCCATTCAGATTAGACACAGATTGTCCACCACAAATGCAGCATTTCATTAGCTGAATCACACCTAATAAGTCAATCTATGAGTAGAACATATATAGACTACCCATGTGTACTAAATACTATGCCATTTATTGCACTATTAGCATTCAGATGCTCTCTTGATGACATTAAAATCAAAACAGAATAGAATACAGTTGATGATTTATACCAGTTACACAGTTGTGATCACAGTCATTATGGTGATCCAACTGAAGCAAATTGTGGCTCCTGAAAAAATACAGTTAACGAAAAAAATTTGACTTCCTATCTTTTGAATTATTTGATCCTTGAAGGCTGGGGTTGGAATATAGCCTGAGAAAGCAGATCTCATAGCATCTCATGTCACTTAGTGAAATTTATTTTTCCATGCATATAAAAAAGACCAAAAAGTTTTGAAGAATTTACACGATACAAGGCTTCTGTACTGAATAGCATAAAATAATTCTTTTTAATATAATTTTAATGTAAATTAAGGAAGAACATTTAAAATCTTTTGTATGTTATTACAAGTTTGGATGAAGTTAGGTGCATGTAAGGGTGACAGAAGAGAGGGCATATGTCAGTCTTTTTCACCTGGACACCTAGAAATACACAGGTACATTTTAATTGGCTCTTTAATTTAGAAATAACTTGGTTTTAAGAGCTGATATTTTACACTAGTATGTATTGTTATTTATTATGATCTCTAAGACACTCTGCTGTGGTTCAGGACCTACCCCCAGAATAAGAGCTAGCTGTGCATAGACTAAGGATACATGATTAATGAGAAAATACTAAATCACATGCTAAGCAGTAGTTTCAATGCCACAGCTCACCTGAAAATCAGTCCACATTTTCTCGGGGTCTGATATTAAGCACACTGAGCCTGTGAAAGACACTTCTTGTTTTTGCCTCCTCCCCATTGCATGATCACAGCAATGCATATGCTTATTGCTACACCTATGGTTTCAGTGGCACTGCTCTACTTGCTTCAGGGCCCACAGGTACTGCAGGGTTCTCTCCTTCAGCAAGAGGTGCTGGTCAGGAACCACACCCAGACTTCTGCGAAGGGAGCTGAGCTGTTTGTACCACAGGGCAAATGAGGTGCAGCATTACAGATTTATGAGATAAGGAAGTTACCCAGAGAAAGACGCTCCAGAAATATAATTTGTGCTAATATATGCAACCAGTTGAAAAGTGTGAGATGGTGAAGTGAAAAGAAATCCTACTGCTAATTCAGACCTTATGAAAAGCAAACTGTGTTCAGTGACAGATGGAACAAATACGAGCTAATATGCCCTGTGGATGATCATAAGACTTACCTCAGTGTTCCAAAAAAAAATATGGGAAAATAAATATTGGAAAAGACTTGTAAAATTACTTCAATGACTGTTTGAAATGAACATTAAGATTTGAGCTGATTGTTGGGGCAAACCTGTAAGATATTTAAAAGTAAAAAAGTATTTTTTGACAGTGGGATATGCAGTATATACAATAATCTCAATCAGACTGCCCTGTGCATCTTAAGATACAAGGGACACCTGTCTTGCAGCTGAACCTGGATCTTACATTGCTACATTTCATCCCATTTAATGGCCAGTCCCTAAACAACTGGTCAGGTTTGGGGCTCCCTTCGGCTGTCTGCATGCCCTGGCAAAGGCCACCACCTGGAAGTGTAGGTTGTTAAGCACTTGTTCTTTTTAACTGTCCCATTCTGCCATGTCCATTTTCTGCCATATCCATTTTTTGTGTTGTCCATTTGCTGTCAAGCTTTGTGAGTTTCCTGAAATTTATAGCCAAACACAGGATTGTCATAAGTCAGTTAGACATGAGTATTTCAACTTGACATTTGATGATAAATGGCCAGGGCATCCTCTCCCTGTAAAACTGCAGATCTGAAACAAAGAAAATTTGTCCAATTTGAACCCAGGAAAATTGGTCCTGCATCCTGGCTATTCAACCCTGACAAATTTTTTGGTTTATTTCAGAAAAATTCCATGAGGGGCTATAAAGAATGAGGTAAAAACATTCAAAGCATGGCCAGGTTTGCAAGGGCAGATTAACCTCATCCTTTTAAGAGTAAAGAATTATGACACCCTCAACCAGGGATTACACGACTGCCCAGGACACCACTGCACAGCTTGACTAGCTGGCCTACTGATACCACTAAGAGGACAAAACCCCAACTGGACATGATTTGCAGCACTAACCCTAACCCTAACCTTCCTGGGTTATGCTGTTTGGAGTGACTTTTAGCTGTACTGGAAAATGAGTCAGTTTTTCTGTATAAGCCACAGGTCTATTAAGGAGCTTTGCTATCAAGACCACACTCTTGACAGACACACCAATGGTGTGCAGACTGACCCCAAAGCTCATGTAGGAAAGACGGGTCTTAATTTGTTCAAGCAATTCTACTGTAGTCCAAAACAGCCAAAAATGTCAGGATGTGACCGTTAAGGTGAGAAAGAGAGGGTGGGTTTATAAAAGAGTTTTCAAGATATCTGACAGTCTTCTTTTTGGAAGACTTGGGTTGTTCAAGCAAGCAAAATAGGCTCTGAGAGCAGGGGATGCAGAAGTGTGACCAGGGATGGAGGCTGGCCAAACATTGGCTCTCAGAGTTTAGAGCTGGACTTCCAACAGATGAGGAGAAGGGAAAGGAGGCACCTGCCATGTGTGGACTGCCAAGACCATAGAACATGTGGAGCAGTTTTCCAGAGGTTGTTTTCTTAGCCAATATCTTGGTAATCAACTGCTCTATTAATAGCCCACACCACCTTCATCAATGACCTGAGTAAGGGTTGCAGGATTTAGATATCCAAGACCAGACTGACTATTGAGAAAAGGTATCCTGCTTCCAAAGGTTTATTGTTACTGCCACTTCTTTAGCTAAGTTTGGTCTACTGAACTGGCTCAATTTAAATTTATCATTGTTCAGCACTCAAAACCTGAATTTGACATCTGCACTGCAGTGGCATCTTCACAAGTGTACAATCTGTATATATAAAGTGGTATACAAAATATTACTGTGAATCTGAGGAAAATGTTTTTATTTTCCCAGTGCTCTGAGCCATGTCAAGGGTAAATCTAAACTCCCAGTCTCTGGAGTCACGCTCAATGAGATGTCAGTGTTATACCGGGCACAGCATACCACATCACTAAATATTATGTTGTCAGAGAGGAGAGACTTGCTTCAGAACAATTTTATGAGTGTACAAAGCTACTATGTATGACTTTTGCAATGAGTTTATACTATTATTAATCATCTGTATTACATGAGTTTAGTGGTTTTTCAGTACAGAAACTGTACTGGAACTATATTCCTGTGAGGAGAACACAGAGAAGATGTTGGATTCCTAAACTTTAGAACAAGAATGGGCTGCTAGACTGGGGGAAGTGAGGTTAAATTACTTCTCTTTACACCTGTAGCTTCTGCTTTACAAAATGTAAGCTATACTCAGCTAAAGCATTTTTCCGAAAGGTAAAAGGCATTAATATGCAGATATCAAGAGACAGAAAATATACTGCCTCTCTAGACTATCCAATCAATAGTCACCTTCAGTACAAAAAATGTATACCAAGTCAATCATTTGGATGTATCCGATTCCAGATTTTGGCAATTGGTCTTTATCTTTAGATCCTAGCATCTGTTTCTGGGACTGTTGGTGTATTTTGTATTAAACGGATTCAGAAATACATCAGGCCTAAGCTGTTCTGAATCCATCAGATTTGGTGTTTGTGGTCCTTTTCTCTTTGCCTTTGACTTTACATATTTCTGAAGCTTCATTTTAGCTCCTCACGCCCAGTCGCACCCAAAGTCTGTAACTTGATGATAGGACATTCCCTTTGAGGGAGTTTTGATTAATCTCAAATAAATAAATTCCAATTCCTGTCTTCCCTGTTCAGTGTGAGTAGGGAGGCACACAAGTAAATATTTTTGGCAAAGAAATAGTTTCTCTAAGAATGTCTTCTAGAGTAGAAATGGCATTAGTTGGCACTTTCACTTTTTTTAAGAATGCTCATAATGAAATCTCACCTTGTCTGGTATTGCTGTGTGATGGGGAGTTTCCATGGTGATCAAATAAATTTTAATTAAGATGCAGAAATCTTGACACTGTGTTGCTTGGCTCAGTTTTATGACATTCATAATGCCCCTTAGCTTCAACGAAGTAGTGCTGCAAGTAATTAGTGACAAGTGGTAGATCTCAACACTACTTAATCATGATCAGTTCTCCTGGAATAACTAATTTTTTGAAAAATTATTCTGCAGAACACACCAGCATTTCTAAAGGAAAAATGAAAGAAAATAAAGTTTGAAGTATTGTAAATATATTAAAAGGAAGAGGTTTGATGTCAAGACCTCAACTAGTGTTGAGTTTTGCACTGAGGACCTGACTGAATAGCATCTGCCAATTTTTTTTCAAATCCTTGTAATTGTAACTTTAATAAAAAACAAAAAAAATTTTTAAAAAAGGAAGCAAATCTTTACTTATGATGTGGCATATGTTTAAATTGTTTTCTTCCAGCTTATATTTGCAAAGTTACAGAGGATTATTTTCAGAGCCTGAGTCCTGCCCCCAGGGCCAACAGAGTCAGTTCCTGACCCTGCAGAGAACCATCCCCAAGGGTCACAGCATGCGCCTGAGAGCATTGTCCAAATGCTTCTGGAACTCTGCCAGGCTTGGTGCTGTGACCACTGCCCTGGGGAGCCTGTTCCAGTGCCCAACCACCCTCTGGATGGAGAACCTTTTCCTAATGTCCAACCTAAACCTCCCCTGACACAGCTTCAGACCATTCCCACAGGTTCTATCACTGTCATCTGAGGAGAGATGAGAGCCTGCCCCTCCGC
The DNA here is from genome assembly GCF_000738735.6 of Corvus cornix cornix. NCBI lineage: Eukaryota > Metazoa > Chordata > Aves > Passeriformes > Corvidae > Corvus > Corvus cornix. The sequence continues at coordinate 73,716,975 of NC_047056.1, forward strand.
TTCCCCTCCTGAGCAAGCTGAGGCTGCTGTGATGTCTCCCATCAGTCTCTTCTTTCAGCTGAACAGACCAAGTGACCTCAGCTGCTCCTCATAACTGACAGTTTATTTATTGTGATTTTTAGATATTTTCTTTTGCAGCTAAAGTTGCTCAAACCTGTCAAGTGCCGCGTGATGAGACAGGGTAATTAAATAAGATACTCCAGGGTGGTATCTACTACTCCTCTGCCAGAGGCTTTTTTCACTCAGCCCCCTCAGAATCAGCAAAAACTGACCTGTGTTCACTTGTCTGTTGCCACACTTCCCAGTGTTCATTAACTTCACCTCATTGTCAGGCTGAGACCCATGGAGCATCAGACGTGCACATGCCTGCTTCTACTTGCCAGAGAAAAGGGAGGTAAACTGAGGATCATAATTCCTTGAAGTATCCTGCCACAAATTGTGACTTTTTTTCTGAATGGTTTCTTATTCACCCAGTTAAAAAAGTGCATCATACAGAGATACAGCAGCATTCTTTTATTATTCAAATGCATTTAAACTGTGGTCTAGATTAAATCAATGCCAAATCGAAGTTAGTGTTAAGGGAAAAAAGTTCCCTTGACGAAATTCCAGGATCTGCTAGACCTTCTCCTCCATTGTGCTTAAAAATTAGTGGCATACCTTTGGATAGATCTGTATTGCAATAAAGCATAAATCTAGTAACAGTGCATCCTGCCTTCTCTAAAACAGACATTTCTATATGAACAATTCTTTTGAACGCTTGCACTGAAGACAACTTCAGCTTCAAAGAGCAAACCACTGACCTGGGTCAGTGCAGAAAATTTGAAGGATTTATTATACAAGCCTGGATAGCAGCCTTAACTAAGTACATTTGAAAACTCTTTTTTTCTGGAAGACAAAACAATTAAATACTATATGAGTAAAATCACTATGACTGAAAATTACAGGTGTGGAACATCCCTTGTACTCTTTGTTATACAGCTGAGAAAAAGCTTGCCAATTTTATGGTAGTGGTTCCTTCCTACAGTTCTGCTGCTGACTAAAATCAAAGACGTAAGGAATTTCTCTTCCAGCAGGAAACAAGTATAAGATTTTAGAGCCATCTGTGTCCCCTACACACCTATGCTTTTAGGTTTTGCCTTGGTTTAGTCTTATACCTGAAAATTATTTCTATTTTTATTCTTATAACACAGAAGTGGTTGAAACATTTCTGTTATGGCAGCTTCCATTATAAAATTATTTTACTCTAAATGTCTGTGGGAGATCTTTGTAAATTTTTAGGCAAAGCAAACCTCTATTACTATCACTTTCGGACGAAGAATTTTCAAAAGAATAGGGGAAATATTCTGCTGATTTCATATACAGAAAAAGAAAAACACCAAAAAAAGGGCCAGGGGAAAAATGGAAAAGGTTGACTGAAAAGGTAGAAGTGTTTCACTTGAAACCAAAAAAAGTTTGGACCATCCATTTTCTTATCATCCCCAATGGTATTCAAAATGCAAACATCTGTTGCAAACATCCCTCTTTAATTATGTCTTTGGTTATTTTTAACTAGACAAACTTATCTCAGACATTCAGATCCATGCTAAAAACTTTTCATCTTAGATCTTTGCTCATATTCATACTTCAAGCACACTTCAATGTCTTCCCCACTTTTAATGTACCTACAGTTACAATGATGCTTTGGGGTAGGAAAATTTGCCCATGTCATTCAGCAACTGGTTTCTAGTCAAGATTTTGAAGAAAAAGGCAGATGTTAAGATAAATAAGGTAAAGGAGTATGGCATAAGTGAAAGGATGCAAAAATGAAAATACTCTCGTCTTACAATTCTCCAAAGTTAGTTATGAGGTAAGATAATCTCTCTGGTTTTTAAACTGTTACTGTTAGTAGCTGACATGCTCTTTATATACTCATAATTGCTTGGCTCCAAAAAAACATTGGAGGCCAATACATGCAGTTCCTTTCCTATTGTCTCTATAAAAATATCTGAAGATGAATAAAGTAAATTCAATGTAATTTGTGTCATCCCCTTAAAACAATGAGTTACCTATGAGTCTCTTTTACTATACTTGTCATTTTTATTACATTATGATGATTTTGATCCATCTATTATTGTGCCTGTAAATTCATGGAAGGCATAAAACTACACTTCCCAGGATAGTTTAAGCTTTTTGACATGAGATGTTTTCTTCATGTAGTATGCTCTCAAATATTATCTGTTCCCCTGGGAACATCTTTCAAGCCTGTATAAAACTTTTGGATCAATGCTGCCTTTCATACCTGCACATCTGAGTTGTGTCAGAGTCCCGTGACTCCCCTATGGAGCAATGGACAGAGGGCTAGATCAAATTAACGACTTATGCTTAAAATTTGTATCAAATATGAGAAACTGTATTGTAATGACAATGGTAAATCTAGACAGCCTTCTGTTTTCTAAAAAATTAAGGATGAATCTGCAGCAAGTGAAATCTCTGCTCTTAAGTGGTATCAGCAGCAGAGTGCTTTTTCTTCCTGTAGTCAATGTCCCTTATCTAATAAACTGCTTCACATTGTTCCAACTTTTATGAGCCTTTCAACTCTCATCCCCAGCCTCTCACTCCTGGAAATCCTGCCAACCTGAGCTCTATGGCTTCCCTTATCAATTTTCCATATTTCCTAACTTAAAGCTCTTGATTACTTCCACATTTCTTTTCTTCTTATTATCTGGGGGAGGTTTTAAAAATAAATAAATATATCTATATATATACATATGTATGTATGTATTTAAGGCTATAAATCACTGTGCAATGACTCAGAGCAAATGTGCTCTTAAAAGACTGGAAGTGCTTGTTATCCGGGAAGGGAGTACCTGATGATTCAAACACTGCAAGGATCTACTGTAACATGAATGGCTGAGAAATTTTTGTCCAATTCATTTAAGATTACCTCGTAATCTAGTATGGTTTACAAAAATTGTATGTATTAACATCGAATGCACATTGAGATGCATAAATGAGGCAAGCTAGTTGCTTTGTGTCACAGACAATCTGCATAGCTTTAAATACCTATGCAAAAATAAGAATGTTATATTAGAAGTTTTCTGTTGAAAATCAGAGAATGTTCCCTACTGTGTTCTGTAACTTGAGGATATGAAAAGTGTAAACTAATTTGTATGCCACAAGTATGTATCCAGACCAGTAGTTTTTGATCAGGAAACTCAAATAAATTAAATTCAATTCAAAAAGGCCATTTGATTTTCATCATATTCACAGAATCCAATGACTTGCAAAAGTTTTAAAGACTTGGAAAAATAGATAAGTTTAGTAAAAAAAACCCCTCTAGGCACAAAAATCCAAAGTCCACCTTCAATAATGATGCCAGTATGAATTTCAGAAGACACAGCTGGTAATTATTTCAGACTTTATGGAAGCAATTTTTCATGTACAGACAAGCTTTTGGCAAGGCTTGCTTCTCAATAAAGTGAGTTGGACTGCAGATGCAACATGAAAACCCGAAGTTAGCTGAACATTTTGCATAGCATGAACAAGATGCAGCAAAAATTGCTATGGAATGTCAATAATGCTCTCCCAATGTGTTATGAATGATGGAGCTTTATGAAAGATAAGAATTTAATAGTAGCAAGTAGTTATTCCTGAGTTGTGAACCAGGTTTAAGGTACTGAGTCCTCCTGTTTAGCAAAGCATTTACAGACTTACTCAAAGACAAATTAAATGCTTTCCCTGAATTTTAACAAGCTGTCTGTCAGACTCCTCACCAGTTCTTCACTTAAAAAACACAATTAATTCCACTAATTTCGGCTAGACCACTCTCACTATGCCCTTAACTCTATTGTTTAAGAAGAGTCTCAGTCTCATCATGTGCCTATTGATTGCTGAAACCTTATCAAATGTCTTACTCCGTGAAAGACAGGTTACTATGCTTCAACATAAATTTTTCATTTTAACTAAATTATCACCATTTAAAGCCTAATTGCACAAAGGAAGTATCTGAAACTTCTGTAAAATTCAGACACTGTGGAAGGGAACAAATTATTTTTGTCTTCCATGCAATTCTAAGTGAGGGGTGACTGGAAAGCTTAACCCGTTCTGTTGTGCATCTCTCTCCACTGCCTAAAATACTGATCCTCTTTTGAAGCAAATTCTGAACTTCTGGAGTTTACTGCCTGAAATGACAAACCAAATAAATCAGAGGCAGTTTTACTAGCAGATGTCCATGCAGAGGTGTTAAGAGTTCAGCTGAAGGTGGCAATTTTGCCCAGCAGCTCCATGGAATCATCTCGACCACAGCTTCATATAATCATTTTATCATTATGTGAACAGCAGTGAAGATATCTATTTTCTTCTGCAGGCAGCTACATGGGGAATCAAAACAATCGTAACTACCATTGGACTGGTAGTCATGCATATATGCTCTGCCATTACAAAGGACATTTATTTATTATTTTGTAAGAAAAAGATATTGTGTTGAATCTTTATGCAGTGGATTCTTCCAGGAATGGAGAAAAGATTGCACAGCATGTGAGACCAAAATATTGTAGTTCCTAGATAAAACTGAATCCAGGAGTCAAGTTAATCTCTGTGTTGCTGAGAACTTCAGGGGGTTTAAAATGTTTGTCATAGAAGAAAAAAAATTGTGTGGTTTTTCTGTGAAAGAAGAGACTAGACGACAACAGAGAAAAGCTAAATTGAAGTCTATTGAAAAGTTTAAAATATTCAACAATTTTTGTCCGACTTCTCTTATTGCTCAGGTGCTCACAGTAATTTTATCATTTGTCCCAGAGCAATTCCTTAGCTGATCCTACCAGCAATGAGGCCAATGGTCAACTAGAGAAAAAGTCCAAATACACAGCCACCAGAGAAATCCCTCAGGATTGTGCTTTATGTACATCAATTTACACAATCACAGAATATGCTGAGTTGGAAGGGACCCACAAGGATCATCCAGTCCAATTCCTGGCCCTGCACAGCACCATCCCCAAGAATCACACCATGTGCCCGAGAGCATTGTCCAGATGCTTCTTGGACTCTGCCAGGCTTGGTGCTGTGACCACTGCCCTGGGGAGCCTGTTCCAGTCCCCAAACCTCTGGGTGAAGAGCCTTCTTTTAATATTCAACCTAAACCTCCCCTGACACAGCTTCAGACCATTCCCACAGGTTATTGGCATACAGCTAAATTCAAGTCCAGAACTAGCAATTGGGTGCTCTAGTCTAAATTCTTTTATATCGCAAACTATAAAAATTTAGCCAGATGCCATGGAATAGAAACCCACATCTTGGATTGACTGATTCTCTCTGTCCACATGAGCTGTTCAAACTTTCAGACATGTAATTCACCAAGTAAACCAGCATCCTCTGTCAGTGCTAATTTGCCAAAATATGTCAAACACTGGCTTTGTTGGTATTGCTATGAGATGCAAAGATTTGTAGTGAACTGCTCAACCTTTCTAACCTATGCAGAGAATATATTGTCTGAATATCTTGCATCAGAGGACTTCTGCTGCAGTGTGCTATGTGGCAACTCATCCTAAATTAATATTCTATACTGCACACAGGTTTTCTTTCTCCCCTCTCCTTTTCTTGTCCCCTTATGCAAGTCAAACACATGCAGTGGCTTGGTCAGAAAGTGATCTAAATGTCTTACAAATGTTACTGAGAACACTCAACAGGGACACCAAGGACATGTGGCAGATATCAAATGCTTCCCTACTCTTGTGGGTACACAAGATTTTTGGAGGCTCTAGGAGGCCTTCTGCAGAATGATGTAACCATACCATCTTGAGGAGAAGGGATGGCTTCCAGTGATGTCAGAACTACCATATGAAGGACTGGAGATTTACAGAGCTATATAGAGTGTCTATCCTAAGTCCATGGTCCCACAACAGAACTAAGGTCCAAGACCAAAAATAGAGATGTTTGCTCTTGTTCTCTGGCAAGACCTACCTGGTGAACTGTTTCTGTCTCTAACAATTGCATAGAGTTGACCAGTCAGCTGGCAAGATGCAGGCTGTTGGTGCCATTATGAAAATTGTTTCCTTACAGGTTTTGAGAACAAAAAATATACCTCAAACAGTGACTGTCTTTCAGAAAGGAGATTGTTAGTGGTAGGGCCACATTTTCCTGGGGCTACCATATTTATTATGCATTCTGAGGAAAAAATGCATTATGACTGCTCAGTGGACCCAGTGGTTTCCAAAAACAATAGATCAGTGCAGAAGTATGACACAACAATTCTGTACATATACAGCACATGTTGCATTTCCCGCTCATAATGGATTAATTATACTCTCACAGAAAAGCAGTATTAATGCTTGTGCATCACAGGCAGTCTGTGTGCATATGGTCAATCTGGTGCTTGAAAATGTACTCTGCCTTTGTAAAATGTCTTCTACATATGTACATCAGTAATATGGTGGGAGAGGTATAACGGGTAGCAAGGAAGCTAAATATAATTGAGTAAGTGACACTACAGGAACAAACAACCTAACTTGTTACCAAGTCCCCAAAATTATATCCAAGAAGTGAATTTTTCTGGCTGAATAAAGTGTGCTTATAGTCTTCATGTGGTCTGTTTTTTGTAGGCAGCCTTTAGTTATTGCTTAAAGTGGCCAAGAACAAGCAGCTTGGTACAGTCAGTAAAGAGCAGGGCAGATTTATGACATTGTAATTTCTACTCTTAAACAAACCAAAACCCTCTTTCCTTAGAGTTACATTGGTAGGGATGGGAAGATGCGATCATCTTTATTTTGGGGAACTCCTCTTTTTTGCCATGGTTTCTGAAACCAAACATAAATAACATGGGACAGTCCACAAAATTCACATACGTGATGTGACAATAGAAAATCAGCCTGGAAAAGCTGAAGGCAAGAGAGACCTCTCTCCACATCACTATATTCAAACAAAAAACCATTGTCCTCCTCCTTCTAACACAATGTCTCCAAACCAAGGGACTTTCTCTCTATGCATTTCTGAGGCATTGTCATCTGAAATGAACCTGGACGTTCAGGTTTCTTTACCCAACATGCTCAACTAGAGACTACTTCCCTCTTCAGTACAGGGTCCCAGGGTCAAGAGGAAAAGGAATGGCATATGTGTTTACATTCACAGAGGCTCAAATATCTTACTGATTTGACATGCATATGGATTGCACATTACCTCAGATATACTTTTCTTTTACAGATATGAGTTTTTCAAACTCCTGTATTATTTGTAAGCTGATTTTTTTATAGGTTTTAGATACATGATATCAGCTAACTATAAGAGTATGACCCATTTTTTACTTATATGTCATTTAATAGATCGATGTGTCAGGTGAGTTCAGGGGAAAATATCCCTTGAAGTGTTACAAATATCTGATGGAATTTTGTTATGAGTTCACCGTGGCTGGAGGCACAGTCATTGCAGTCATATTTTGACACACAATACTCCCTGAAACCCTCTGTAAAAAGCTCCCATTAGAAAACCCTTTTTTTTTAATGCAATCTCAATGCTCAGTACCTTGCTGGTAACCAACTTAGAGACCTCTGGCTAGCAGGGCATGCTCATCACCAGCATCCTCTGTGTTACAGCCAGACTCTGTAAACTGTTTAGCACACCCCCAGAACTATCTGCCAGGAAAGTTGCCTATGGATGGCTTATCATGGCAGTAACTTATTTCTGCTACTATTGCCAACCTTTTGACTGGATCACCAAAAGCCTTTACATGCTTCCTGTTCCCCACTTCAACACAGTGGGAACATCTCAGCTTGGCAGAATGTACTAGTTTGAAAACTAGTAGGAGACACCAAGTCAGAATAAAAATTAAATAGGGAAATAAAAGGAGGGGGGAAAAAAAAAGTAAAGGCGGATAGCACTGGGTTAAACTGACAGAGTCAGGATACAACCTGGCACCCTGTTAGGCAGGGTGGTGGTAGCAGTCTGGTAGAATGGTAGCTGCAGTCCTCCTGAAGCGGTGATCCTGTAGAAAAAGGGTCTGCTCTTCCTCAGGTACAGTGGTCGCTGTGTAGCTCCTGTCCTCTGGAAATCCAGTGGAAAGGGTTGTCTCTGGTGTTCAGAGTCTCAGATTATATCCACGATGGGCTGCTTGGTTCCTCACTCTGGGTGGAGCATCTCACAATGGGGTAATGAGTCATGAGGCCAAGTGTTGATTAGGCTCATTAACAGAAGATAGTCCAGAGGGAGTTATCTCTGAGTCATGCGGCAGGACAATGATGGGCCATTAACAGAAAGATGGTCTGGGGGGAGGAGGCAAGGAAACATTGCCCCACCTGGTTTCAACAGCTCTTGAGGATGGTAATAGAATACACTGCAACCCAGGACACAGAAAGATAAGGATCTAAATACTGTGTGATAAAGTGCAATATCTACTTCCAGGAAGCAATGGCTTTGGGACAGAGCAGCTGGAAATGACAGTCATTATACCAGACTGTGCTTATTCTAATACCAGGGATATCAGACTGTGCTTATTCTAATAAATACTGGAAGGAAAACAACAGAGTGTTCTGCTCAAAAGTATGAGCCCAAAAATTACATGTACACAAAAAAAATTATTTGAACATTTAGAAATGGACACTTTTAGTGGTGGACTTGGCATTGCAAGGTAACATTGAACTTATGAACATTGATGATCTTAGATGTCTTTTCCAACCTAAGTAACCCTATAATTCTAAGGTCTCCACATTGCTTCTCTTGGTAGATTGTTCAGTCATCAACTTTGCTATGATGTTCTTGAGAGTTCTTAAGGAGGACAGTGCTAGAAAGATCTTTATCATCTTCTTTTTTATGAGTTTATTAAACTCTTCTCTCTAAAAAAGAATGACAATTGCCACTTCTGCCCTTTGAGTCTTACCATTCCCTATAATTCCCTTTATTATTTTAGGGGTTTTATTCATCCTTCAGATTCTTCTCTTCCTTCTTTTTGGTCCTATAAGCCATTGGTAGGTTTTTTGGTTTTGTTTTTTTTTTTTTCTGAAATCCTGATTCTTGTAGTCAAAGCCATAACTGTATGCTGTGAAAAAAATTTGTATAGTTGTTCTATTTTTACAATATGTCTTTAACCACCTCTGTTAATAAGTGGAAGAGCACTGGATTATGTGAGTCCTCATCTGAATCAAAATAACCATTTTTATTGCCTGTTGAATTCTTAACAATTTTGTGCATAACAAACCTACTAAATTACAATGTCTTCTTTTGATTTCCCCTACTTCTGGTTGTGGTATATGGATTTATACTCAAATTTCTGTCCAACTCATTTTATTAACAGTATTATTGTCATAGGTGTCCTCTTTCCTACAGGAGCTACAAGACAATGCAGTAAGTTTGTTGCTTTCTACAAATGTTTCCCATTTCACGTGGTTCAAAGTTTTCAGTGGTATCAATCTGCAAATTTTCCTATGCAAACATTAATCAGTTAAATGAACTGTGAATGGGAGGAACTATGTAAATCTGAATCTTCTCAGAGCTTTTTAGACATCCTACACTTCACTTAGGGGTGGGGAAGTTCATGCCTTCCTGGAGTGTTACATTTATACCAAACACATAATCCTTTCCTCATCTAAGATCCACCCTCTTGAAAGGGAATTGTTTTGTGTTCTAATTTCTCCTCAGCAAAACATTTTAAGAGCTCTCACAATGACTCTCAATAGACTTATTTACTTCTGACACAAGAGCTTGCAAACATACCATTTTCAACACACCTGCAGAACCTTTTTCTGCAAATTCCATTGTTAAAAGCAGACCTGACAGTGGTCAGCCTTGTGATGCTTTATGAAGGGCCTGAATTTGCAACTTAAACAAGACAAGTCTCAGTCAGAACGAGATAGGTATTTTGGATGTTCCCATTTCTATGTCTGTCCCATTTTATTTTGGGTTTCACGTGGGATATTTAAACACTATTAAGTAAAAACAGCAGGCTGGTTTGGATGCACATATAGGTTGGTTGGCTGATTGCTATTATTTCACCTCTTTTCCCTTCAGTTTCTGGGTGAACCAACATTTAGGGTCTAAGTATATCAGCTTTGCTAGAGATGCCTTTTACAGCCATCACGGGTATGAAAGGTAAAGGAAGGATCAGCAGTACTTCTCCATTCTAAAAGTTTTTCCACAATTGTTTCAGTTTCCCAGTCTGGAGCTCAAACACTTGTCAAGGAACCTAGACCTGAAATCAATTCTTCCTATAACCTGTGGAGACAGAAGACATCTGCTAAGACGGTGCCCTAACAGCCAGGCTGTGCTCTTTGCATTGAAGGTTCTCCATCCGTATTGAAGCAGTGTCACTACACAAAAAAAATCATGATTCATGGGTCCAGAGTGGTCTGGCTCCTGTATGAATATGAGGCACTATTTCTTTTTCCAAATGCCTTTTAGAAGAAATGGGCTGCAATCACACTGTGCAGGGGCATCTTGTCCTAGTGGCTGGCAAGTGTGCAGTTTGTTCTGCAAACAAGACCAACGGGGGATCAAAGTGAAGGGGAGTCTGGATTTAATTCATAACTTGATTAATAATTTCTGAATTATGATTAGCCATGGATTTGAACAAGTCACTGGGATATTTGGACTGGGGCAAACAGAGGTGCAACTGCAATTTCAGAAACAAAGTGAAGGATTTGTGTGTTTCAGTGCTCTAAGGATAATCAGCAGCTGAAAAGGCTATGTGCATTTTTTTTTTCATTTCCTCATTTTTGGATTCTGGTTGACCAAATTCTCACTTCAAGAAATAGGGCACAGGATTTGAACTGCTTTTTTGGGGGAATAGGTTGAATTTACGTGCCTAAATCCAGGAGAACAGCTCAGCAAGTTTCATGTCTCATATACCAGTGAATGTTAATAGGACAAGGCTCAAGATTAGAGAATACTTGACTGCATGCAGTAATCATAGCTGATAGCACTTCAGAGAATTGCAAGAAGGCAGCAAGTGTGACTCACAGCAGTGGGCCACAAGACAGGCTGAAAGATGTGAGAGGAAAGGCATTTTGGAATCACAGTCCTGTCACTTTGAATTTTGTTCTTTCCCTTCACTAAATTAGTATGAATGTTTCTCTTATGGTTTTTCTGACTCATTTTTTTCTTGTATGTTTTTATTTCAGATTTTATCAGTGTCATATTCAATCTTTCATGCTCCTTTTTTCTTTTTTCTAGTTTGCATTAATTTGTCTAGCAATATAATAACTAGTGGCATATGGGGTTTTTTCTTTCTTAGAAAGCTGTATAACAGGCCTCTAAATTTCCATTTTTAAAGCCTGCAATATTTCTAACAGCACTAACTATGACTCACCAGCAAAATGTCTTAGCAGCTCTGGAACACTGACAAGAGATCCACTTCCAAAGACTGGGTTATGGTTTAGGTCCACAAAATTTGCAGACTTTTAAAGCTCTGTGTTCAACATTTCATTCTTTTAGGAGGAAAATGAACAGATTTAGACTGTTCCTTGAACGAATTACAGTAATATATTGCTGTAAAGTGCAAAAGCACCACAAGCTTTTACAAGCACATTTGGTCTTGCCAACATTATTAAAATAGTATCATCCAATTAGACTGTGAGCATACAGCGTCTAGTAACAAAAATGAAAACAAAGCCCATCAGGAGTCTTACTGCACCAAAAGTCTAGCACTGAGTATAAATTACATCATCAATGTTAGCCTGTGACCCAGCATTCATACTGGCCCATTGGCATGTGTTATGTGAGTGAAGTGCTCCATCTGCTGTGTGCCCAGGTAGGCAAGGCAGGCACTTTGGGACATGTGTTCACATGCCACTCAGGGCTCCAGCACTCTTTATTAGCTGCATTTGCAAGCACAAAACCTGTGAGAGCTCAGAGTCACCTGGTGTTCAGCCAAAACAAAAACCAAAAACCAAAACAAAACAAAAACAACAACAAAAAAAGGAGGCACAGATGATAGGTTACTTGTCTTGTGTAGGCAGTTCCTACAATGCTTTGCAGTTAGCAAACAGGACACTTGAGAGCATCACCTACCTGTGTGACAGAGATATTTGAGCATTAACAATTGAAACATGATGTCAATGTGCTGTGATTTGAATGTGCTTAATTATTTTCCCACTAGATTCCATTGCATCATCCAGTACACTAGGTGTGCAACAACCCAAACTTCAATTAGTACTTGAGCTCCACAGAAAATCAGGAGGCTGTATCCCCAAAATTTCTTTATTTATTTACTTTTATAGTTATTTTCATTTAGATCTAACATATATTTCAAGGTAAATTACTTGTCTTGGTTTATCCTGAGAATCTTTTCTACATTAGCAATTTCTGAACTAAAACTTCCTTTGTCACAGCTGGTTCTGCTATATATTCCCCTTTGGGCTAGCCTTGGTAAACATGCAAACACACTAATTTGGTCTAGATAGAAAGAGATGCTTTCATCTTTGCAGTACAAACTGTTTTTCCCATTTGAAGAAACCCCAAACTACTATCCTTCCAAATAAATATATAACTGCAGTACCAAACACTTAAGCAAATTGTTGCTTCCATTGAAGTTAAAACTGTTAAAATGATAGTATTTCATACTGGAAATAAAAGATGCATTTTGTGTTTTGTGGTCATATTGAGGCTTGGGAAATATGACCTACTTAATAAGGCTAGAACAGGCAAACACCAGCTGGTTATTCCAGATTTCTAAGGGGGTTTTTTGTTAAATACTAGGTGGTTCCTAAAACGTGCTGAGCAAGTAGTTGACACTGCTGAAAGCTCACTTTTCTAGCTTATGAGAAAGAATTGTGTCTTTGAAAATAATTGTATTTTTTTCATGTGCCTAGATAAAATAGAGTTTATGTTTGGAAAGTCCTTGCTGTGGTTATGCCTACGTTTCTTGCCTAGTTTTAAACTAAAGAGGGAGAGACTTAGATTAGATGTTAGCAAGAAATTATTTACTCAGAGGGTGGTGAAGCTGGAACTGGAATAAGTTGCCCAAAGAGGCTGTGGATGCCCCATCCTTGGAAATATTCAAGGACAGGTTGGATGGAACTGTGCGTAACTCAGTCCAGTGGGGGTGGCATCCCTGTCCTCGATGGGTGCGGGGAAAGGGCAGGGGGTCGAAGTAGGGTGAGGGGCACGGGGCTGTAACAGGGAGGAATGGTTGGAATAGATGAACTTTAAGGTTCCTTCTAACTCAAGCCATTCCAGGATTCCACGGTTCTGGGATTTCCCTTTGGGTTTTTTGTTTTCCCTTTGATTTTCCTTTCCACACAAAAAAAATCTCTAATAAGTCATCTGTCTTTTGGGAACTTAGAGGGATCAGAAATGCACTGGATGTCAGATAATATCCAAGCAAGAAGGCCTGCTTACAAGTCAGAGTTTGGTACAGCTCTCCAGTGACTTGAAAAAAGTGGATTAAGTAGAACTGATCTAGTGCCCCAAGGGTTCTTGCTGGGCTGTCACAGTATTGACATGAGAGGTTCAAGGCTACCTGTGTAACATAAACAACGCAATCTGAGGGCTGAGGATAGAGGAGCTAGCCAAGTTTTGGACGTGTCTTTGACAAGGAACATGGTTGCAAAGAGCAGTGATGGGTACTCCCCTTAGAGACCCCTTAGGTGTCCGTGGTATCAAGTGTTCTACTCATGTTTGATACACAGTAAATCAGATATAGGGAGAAGGAAATACAGAATGGCCTGGCTGGAAATCTAGGACTCTCACTCTTCTCCCACACCACAGATTGCACTTCATCCCTTCTCCCCCTCATCCAGACGTTACCAGCTTCCAACAGGCTTGAACTCCTCTCTTGTACATCTGTACATCCCAAGAGCCTGCAAGCTGTCACTTCCAAATGGTTTAGCAGGATAACCAGCAGGCTTCTTCATCACCACCAGAGAGTTCGTGTGGGTAGCCAGCTGGTCTGTCTTCCTAGTTAGGCTTCAGAAAAGGGTGGGAATTTCAGAAATGCTTAGCAACACAGGAAATATTTGTACATTATTTGTCCATTCTAAAAGTGATACGTCCTTTTTGATTCGGTAGCAAGATCAAAATGGCTCTATTGATTCTTGATACTGGCAAATAAATTGTTCTGGGGCTAAATAAGACCCAGTAGATATCACAATATAGTGTGATGTCACAGTGAAACAACTTGTTGGAAATTACTCAGAGCTTTTCTTGGAAAGCAGTAGTTCAAACCTGAAGGAAACAAGGGCTACATCTTAGCCCAGAAACACAGATTTTAATAATTTGACTAAAAGACTCCTGGATCACTGTGATCTACTCAGTAAATCTGTAACAGCCCAGGACTACCAGACATGATGAGTTTGCTGTTTTTTGAACTCCTAAATTATTTAGAGAGCAAGAATTGAAGTCTAGATCTCAGACCACAGGTGTTATTAATCTCATATTTTTATAAACTACATGGTTTTCTTGAAGGTACTTCTCCTAAATTAGCATGACCCAGCAGGCATTCTTCTTGTCTCCCCATAAATTTTTGGCTTGAATCAAATTCCTACTTGGAGGAAAATATTTTTTAAAAAACAAACACTACAAATAAGATAGTGGTAATTAAGAGGAATTAAATAAATAAAATGCAAGCCATCAGGCACCAAAGTGTCTGTATACTGTATACTGTTATGCCTGTCTTGCAGGGAGAACAGTTGTGAGCTGATTGTTATGAAGACATAAATTTTTCATGAAACAAAGATTTGTAGGAAAAATAATTGTCCACTAATTCAGCTGGGGGGAAGGAGGGGCAGGGGTGTGGAACAAAATAAGGCAAAGAAGTGCTTGGATATGCAAGCTTTCTTTCAGATTCGAACATCTTTTCTCTGTTTCAGTAGAATTTTGTCATATCCAGTAAGCATCCCTAGGGAGAGCCTGGGGCAAAAATCTAGACCCACAATCCCCACACTGCATTGCCTGAAGTTAATTGGGTTTGATCATAGCACTATTAAAGTCAAACCACCACATAATGCATGAATGGAACTCATTCTCACCTTGTAAGATGGTGGTACAGCTGTATCCTTCACTTTACAGTAGAGATTTCAGTCCTTTCTGGATCTTTAAGCTTCAGATAAAATTTTCAGCTGGCTAAGGCTCACACAACGCCACATGCTTCAGAGAGAGGGAAGTCTGGACACTGAAAGCCATGGATCCACACTGGAGGGAAGGTGCTCCACCACACATCTGACAAACTGCATTTTTAATATTGATTCACTTTATGCTGAAGAAATTCAGAAGTCTTGCATAATCAGAGTGACTGGGAATGTGTATACTGTAACTGAGACAGCACACAACTCGATGGAAGTTTGTATTGTTGGTGCTATTTGTCTACTTTGGAAGGGGTGAAATGTAGAGAGAGTACAAGTATGATATGAAAAAACTGCTTAACTGTCAGAAGAAAGCTTCTGAAGAACAGTGACCCTAATTCAATTTAAGGTTAAAACACCTAAGGTTATGTTTCCACATTTAGAGATCCATGTGCTATTCAAGTGCCTAAATTCATATCATGATCTGCAGATAAAAAAGATCAACAGTATTTAACAGTTATTGGGGAGAAATTTAGTTGACCAGCTACTAAGAATCTTATCTTGAGATGAGATCCTACACAATGAGTTCAGGAAAATATGGGGTTTGCTGATAGTGATAAAAAGCTGCTCCCTGCTTACGTAATACCTCCAGGAACCAGGACCTCACAGCAGTACAAATCCAATAGCTATCAATACTCCCGAGAAAATACAAAGTGTGCTCTTTGTGTCTTCCTTCCTCACAAAAGTGCCGTGACAGGAACAGAAAAGATACACAATCTTTGCTACAGGCATCTGAAAAGTTGGCAATATTCCCAGAAAACAGGGGTACTCTGGGCAGAGACAGCATTGCATGACCATTTGTGCCACGGAGCAGAGGGTCCCAAGGGATGCTCTTGAGGCAAGAGGCTCTGCACAGCCTTGAAGGCCAGCCCCTATCTGAAGTAACATAAGGCATTGAGCCTGCTACACATCCCACAGAAATCAATGATAATCCTTTCAATTTCATGGGTTTGATATGCCATTGCTGTCACTGCCCTGTTCCTACACACTTCATCCTGCCTTCTCCCTGCCTCAGCTGCATCCACCCACTGATGCCTCCCAGGAAAAACAAGGTTGCATGAATTTGCAGGCTCAAGTTTTGTGCGAGGAACTTAGATATTTAATATGCAGCTTGCAGTCATTTCTCCCAGCTTCAATAGCCATCTGGAGAAAAGTTTTGAAGCTCACTGACATGCTGGAGAAGTGGACCTGATTGAGAAATGATGTTCAACAGCTGCCAGAGGGGAGGGGGATTGGAGCTGAAAGTTTTCACCAATGACTCTGGCATTGCCCCACAGTGCTACTAGCAAGTAAATATATGTTTGTAAATATCAGAACCTACTGATCGTGCCCAGTTTGCATTTCATAAATCAAAATGTATCAGCTGTTTCTTAAAATTTTATTTTCAGTCTTCTTTTGGTCACAATTTGGCCTAAGGACTACATCTGTTATGAATTCCTTGTAACAGGACCTTGCCATTTGGACTACAGTTGTCATCAAAATATTCTAGCGTGCTCACACAGGCTGAGAGAAATATATTTTTAAAAATATTCTATCACTCAAAAATTAGTTTAAAAAATCAGTATTGCTTACTGAGTTGAAAAATAGTCTGTATTGAAATTCAGTTTCTGCCTTGCTCTGATTGGAAATGTCTATGTGTCTGAGTATATATATATAAACATAAGCACAGCCACACAATAGCAGGGATATGTACAGATAGTAAATAAACCCGTGTAATGTAGTTTTCCAAAACGCAATTTCTCCTCAATTTTAATATTGCATAGCAGCTTGAAGACAACCCCAAGTGTTTGTTTTGACACATTATTTTCTCAAATCTGATTCTTATTTATATTTTGAAATCAAGGCTTGCTTTTATCAAGCTGTATGCTCAGTGCAACAAAAGGTGGCAATTCAGGTGCAAGGTTCTGGAGAAAGACTTGCATTTCAACACTGAAAGGTCCCACCTCCCCTCTGAACACCCCTGTGCCTTTCCCAGCCCTACACCAGGGCATGTTTATATCAATCTGCCCAGACTGTTGAGAATAGTGGCCCACCAAGGCCGGCACGTCAGGAAGAGCTCCACTTCCAGGAGCTGCAGCTGAGGTCTGCTTCAGATGAGGAGTTGCAGGAGGGACAGGGAAGCTGTATGAAATGGAGGTGGTTCATCACTACTGAGTATCTAATGGATTTCAGGAGGGCTGTCCTTGTGGAAAATTAATAACCAAGGTTGTCATTAGATCAAAGGAGAGAATTAAAGCCAAACAGGGATGGTTGTGACATTATTGTCTAACAGACCACAGGCCAAAGCCACCCATTGTGCTGTCCCCATTGGCTGTGATCATACTGAAACAAACTTGGGAGCTGTGGTCCATGTGGAATGTGGGAGTGAGGCCATTGTTTTGCCTCTGTATAGCTGGGCAAGTACACTGCTGTCCAGCTTTCTTATGATTCCTCTCACCTCAACGTGAGTTCTTCCTGAGTATTTGTGCTACAAGTGATCCAAAAAGCCCATGAGCTTTCTCAGTCTCCTTCTTCCTATCCCCTATGTCTGACCCCCCTGGGGAAAGGCAGGGTGTGAGATGCTGTGTGGGAGTTTGGCTGCCATGCAGGGCCAATCCACCACACACCAGAGTGGAGGGTCCAGAAGTTTGATTGACTGCTCCCTAGACAACAATAGGATTTCAGGTGTCACCACTCCTGCTCCAAGTATAAACAAGCAAGTCAGCCAGCAAATATTAGCTTTTGCTTTTCTAAGTGCCTCTTCAGCACAGTGTCACTTCTCTCCTATTCATCTGCGGAGACCCATAATGAAGTGTCAAGGCAAACACAGCATGATGTGGAGAAGGGCTGAGAACCAACATCTGCCCAAGCCCTGCTCTTCAGCTGCTTACCACAATACCTGTGCAGAATAAGGAGTATGAGCTCAGACTGGCAGCAAATGAAAAGGGGACAGGAATTTGCCTATTCATTTTTCTTCAGATAATAGATGCCCCTACCAGTGAGAGCAGTGGAATAGGACAGCATCCTCCCATTGCTCCAGGGGTATGTTTACACTGCCAGGTAGCTCTGTCATGTCTGTGCTATCTCTTCACAAACTAGTTCAGGTACTAGTTCAGAGTTCTTGAGCTGTGACTACAAGGCTAGCAGGATAGATTAGCCCCATGGAGCTCTTTGGTGTGCCTAGGCTTACTTGCAAATTACAACATCTTTGCCCCTGCCCTTATTGCGTAATTTTTTAAAGGCTTCATGCTATCAGTGCTTTTCACAGGAAAGTCAGGCCCCACAAAAGCACAAGTGAGAAGGAAAAGACAAGAAGATCTAGGCCCCAGGACACTTTCTAGTAAGTGATATCAGAAATACTTTTCTGAGGAAACATATTTGCATTTCAAAACTCCATGGCAGAAGAGACCTGTTTGTCTCTTCTAGTCCCCATTGACTCTACTAACCATTCCACAACATTTTTCATACTTTGACAGCTTTGACATCTTTGCTGCTGTCATATGCGGGTACGCACAGTAGTCCATAGATCATAATCTCCCTTTATCCGAGGAATCATGTCATTGCCAGGGACAGGGGCAGGGAGTTTTTCCAAAAAGGGGTTCCTTCCAGTCAGGGTAGCATGGCCCCAGTTCCAAGCCAGAGGGGTGGGTGTAGCATGGCAGAGGGAGAGGTGGGGTATTGCCTATTACCAGGGGTTTGCACAGTGAATAATAATGTTCCTTTCCTTGTGCACTCTATCATCAGTATTGTTGCTGTTACTATTCCTTTTCTTATCTCATTGCTGTTTCCAGTAAACTGTTCTTATCTCAACTCATGATCGGTGCCTTATTTGTCTCCAATTCTGCTTTCCATCCCGCTGCAGGGGAGGGGGAGAGGAAGGCAGGAGGAGCAAGAGAGCAGCGTGTGGTTTGGAGAGTTTCAGTGGGGGCAATGAATTGGGAAGCACCAT
This sequence comes from Corvus cornix cornix, assembly GCF_000738735.6. NCBI lineage: Eukaryota > Metazoa > Chordata > Aves > Passeriformes > Corvidae > Corvus > Corvus cornix. The sequence goes on from NC_047056.1 coordinate 73,735,920, forward strand.
TCTCAAGCCACAACACCTTTCTAAATGAGAAAGAAGTAGGCATAGAAAGAAATGACAGCCACCTCAGGAATACTCATCTGAGACATGGAAAGCCCAATTACACAGTTGTCCTCTGTTGCCATCTTCAGCTCCTCAGCTGTGTCAGCACTTTCCCTTGGTTTACACTGAGGTTCAAACATGTTCGGTCCTTTCCTGTCTTCACTGAAACATTTTACTGCCTGCAAGCAGTCCCTGCTCATGATATTCAAACAATTGATTTTTCTTGGTTTCTCACCTGCCCAGTGAAAAATTAACATTTTGGTACAAGCTATTTTTGTTACAACTCCCAGAGGAGGAATTAGGTAGGTACAACTTCAGGGCTTCCATTTAGGTGTACCAGGCTCAAGTCTGAGTCATGTGGGAGTCAGACAGCCCAGGCATCCTGGTGCTGTTCTATTAGATGTCTATCCTAGCACTTCACAGTGCATATCACCACAACTGCAGGATTCCTGTACAATTTGAGTTTTTAAAAGAATAAAATCCTGATCAAGTGTTTCTCCTGTGCACTTCCACCTTTCTGGCCTTTAATAACTCTTGGTAGCTGGAAATTGATTTGGAAAACCCAACAGCAGATAAAATTGCTTAGTTGGATGAATGGTCAATTTCGGCTTCCATTTTTTGATCAAGTTCTCATTTATCCTCATAGTCTCTGAAGTTACTGATTCTTTGAACCTGACTGCTATTCCACATAAGTAGTGTTTTATGTATAATCAACTTCTTTATTATATGACAACCAGTAACATCTGAAAGCTTTAAACATATTCTAACATTTTAATGATAGCAAGGAAAGATTTATGGGCAGAGTAAATATCTTTTATTGGCCCGATGATGTAGCTGGAAAAATGCAGACTTACTTTTGGGCACCCAAACCTTTTTCTGAATTTGAAACAGAAGCTACAAAATTGTGGCTTGATGGTTGCCATTTCTTTTTGTTCTGAAGCAGATCATGGGTGTCTGAAGTCTTGACTGGTTTCCCAGCAGTGCAAATAGACAAAGCATTAAGTCCCTGCAAACCTTAATTTGGTTATACCCTTAGATCATCATGGATACATTACACAACTATTTTAGAATATTATCAGATTCATTGTAGATGGAAAGAGTCATATACTTGATGATCTTGCCCTTGAATTGTCATATTATGTTGTGTTGTTTTTGAGTAGTACCTTACCTCAAAAGTCTTTCTAACCAGCCTTTGTAGATACATAATAATTGATGTTATTTTCTAAGTTGTATTTCTTTTTTTAAACCCATAAAAAATGTTTACTTGCTTTTAGGTCTCCTCCGTGAAATTTTCTCCTTAAAGGGAAGGAAAATGCACCATCTGTGGCATAATTTGTAGCTGCTTATTTGAGGCAGACTGTTCAGAAGGAAGTAAATCTTTCCACATTTTCGAAGGCTTGCGAGGGAAGGAATTTATCCACATTTAGCAGACACTGGGGTAAGTACATTCTTCTGGAAGCCGCAGGTTTGGGGGGCAATAAATCCTTCCATTGCTATTAGACAGGAGGCAATAAATCCTTTGATCTCTACCACACTCAATGATTTTACTCCACTCAGAATGTACATTTCATTGAGGTACTGTCTTCATTTTCCCATTTTCCTGGTATTAATTTATCCTCTTCTTCTAGGTTACTACCCCTATTTTTAATTAATTGGTTGTATTTCTCAACTGTTCACTCTAAGGGCATGGCATTCAGTTACATTATCTGTTAAGAGAGAAAATACTTTTTTTTTACTTTCCTTTCATCATCTGGGCAAGAGACTCTGAAGTTGTACCTGTGTATTCCCTCTCTTAAGAGTAACAAAGTATTTTCTCTTTTAGATAAGCAGGTGCCCTTAAGCTTTTTGAAAGAATTTTTCTCTTGAAGAGCTTTTTTACACTTTTGGCCAATTTCACATCGGACATTTTCTCTTACATCTAGCTACAAGCATCACTAGGCTTAGTGTTGGCCTGAGAAACACTAGAAATCTAATATTTTAGGTGGAAAATCTGGAGGAAAAGGTTTTCTATATTAATTCAGCACTATTTTTATCTGCAGCTTGGATTATGATGCCAGTAAATAAATGTAAATGAAGAATTTTAGCAGCACAGCATGCCTCAAATGCTGAGAAGTTACATTATTTTTCTCATTTTCCAACTGCCTTTGGTATTTATATTAAAAATGAAAGCATTTAAGTCCATTTAAAACAAAAGCATCCCACTCCAACATATCCTTTAAAACTCCATCTACTGAGAGGCCAGATGGAGAATTTTAAAATGAAACCTGCATCTTCCAGCATACGAGCCGAGAAGGCACCCGGAGGTTTTGAGCCTAAGTTTATTTCTGTCAAACAGTGACACCCGGTGGTCAGTCAGACCAAGGCATTGCGCCTTACAGCCCCAGCCCCAGCGCCTGCTTCTGCCCTTGAGAGACGGGGCAGAAAGCAGGAGGGTTTCCGGCAGCCAGACGCCTAATTAGCAATGACGGGGACTGAGTAGCAAATGAAACAAGCACATGGTCGGATATATAAAGCGTGAATACACTGAAAAATCTATCTTCCATCTTTTTTCTTCTGGTGTTTAATAGCATCATATTAGGCTAGAGAGGCTTATCTGTTCCCCTAAGGATAAGAAATATTTTAAATTTTGCTTATAAATATGTCAAGTATTCCCTTCTGTCACTGCATTCTTGTACAGCTGGTAAGCTGGGGACAGTTTCCAAAAACTGCACTACAGGGTGAAACTGTGTTGTCAGACTTTATAAACCATCTGGAACAGCAAGCTGCTTTTCATGCCCTGAAATTCCCAAGCCCTGCTTTTTCACACCACATGTAAAATTGATATCTTCCTATAAAAGTATAAGACTTAACCTATGAAATTATAATAAGAAGTTCCAGACTTTTAATTAAGTTTCTGATCTTATTACCGAGGTGGAAGGCGTGTTTCACACATGAATTATCGGACCAAATGTCTTGCAGCAGCCGTAGCAATACCTCAGCAGTGCCAGTCTCCAGCTCCCCAGGGCTCTTCTCTGCCCATCAGTGCCCTGACACATGGCACTAGCAAACATCAGTTCTACAAATTCAACTTAGGGTCCAGTTTACCATCTTGTCTAGGAAAAAAAACCTGAGAACGAGACAGAGACCTTCCATGACCTTTGCGAGGGAATTTTCTCTAAGCAGCTTGGAGTAGGTAAGATTCTTTCATCCAATACATCCATCACTCCTTTATGAAGGGTGCTCCAGATTAGGAGTTGGGTCGTTGATGACAAAAGTGCCTTTCAAGTACAGCCAAAGGGGACTAGTGAGAGGTGGGAGCAGGACTGGTGAGGTTTTGCATGAGGTCTGCTCACACAGCCAGTGGATTGTTCACTGAAAAATAGACTCTTCCCTGATTCATTCATTCTTCTACAAAGCCCTGTTTTTATTCCATGTGCAAAAAAATAACATTGGGAAGATCCTGTTTTCTGGTTTCATCAATGAGGAGAGCTAACATTCTGTTAACTCTGCTTTACACTATAAACTCTGCCCTTTCCTTCTTTTACATCCCTAAATGAATGGAAAGACCAAGTCTGGTTATAAAACTTCTTTGCTATTGTGAAAGATCTACCATTTTCTCTTATTGATTCTTTTCTGATTATCTCAATCAAAGCTGTGAAATCGAATTAAAGATGAGAGGCTAGCTGAAATATATGTGTGTGTGTGTGTGTGTGTGTGTGTGTATCTAACAGGAAATTTCTGATTTTCCTTGTAGTCAGGATTCTGAAACATACTGTTATATTCAAAAGAAACTCAAATATGCTATTATGATAAATGCATCGTAAGACACTCAGCTAGCCATAAATCGTTCATAATGATGCCAGGTATTTAAAAAAATGCACTAGGGTATATTACCGTGTCCCACAGCCGTAGGGAGGATGAGAGAAGATCCACCAGGCAGGAATTGCAGCAAGATTGATTTATTTAATTATTTTACAAACTCTTTTATAGACTTTTTTCTTCATAGTCTAATAGGACAAAGGATCAGTCACCCCTTGGGGTGATTGGCTAAAATCCTAAAACATCCATTGTCAAAATATTTTTCTACTGTACTATAAACAAGACTTTTCAAGGCTGCAGGTGTTTGGTTGTTTACATAGCTCTGCTACTTCTTCTGTGAGAGAGAAAAGTCTCTCACAGGCTTAGAAAATAGCAAGAAAATCCTTGCTAGCAGCATTTTTGTATCTACAGCCAGACAATGCCATGTTATTGTAACAAAGATATGCGTTCTTATAGTGTCTGAATGGATTTTACTGATTTAGACAACTTTCATGCAAGGCAAAATCAATATTAAGAGTGTTTTCTTTAAACTTTAGGAAAGGAGGAGAGCCATTTGACATTAGTACTGTTCGAAAATATTTTCTTTAAGTCTTTCTGACCTGCATACATTAAAATCATGTTAAAGCAATTACAAATCCAGATACTCAAAACTGTCAGTCCACACTTGAACTTAGTTCCTGAGGAAATAATTTGCTGCATGACATCACCAGGGCAAATGAGGTAGCTTCTAAAATGACTTTCAAATAAAATGCAGGAGCTGATTGAACTGGTGCTCTGAGGTCCAAATTTCCCTCCAAAGTAAAACACCAAGTCAATAAGAGGCTCGTTATATCTGCAACCAGAAGAAAAGGAATGCTGATGTATATTAGTTTGGCTGTGCAAAACCACTGTGGTCTTGATTTTATGATAGTAACACTTCTGCATGGAAATGCACTGCTTTCAGAGAAAACTAGAATAAATATGTCTTATTCATTCTTGGTTTACCCTTTTTTCTGTTCTTTGCTACTCTTCAGTATCCTTTCCTTCTTTTTTTCTCCCCTTTTTTTTTGCTACCAGATTCCAAATCTGTTTGTCCCTTTAGTCTCTATACTGTAAATCTGTCTTACCTCAGTTTCTGTCTCTCCTTCTTCTATCCTCTCTTCAGTCCTTCCCCCTTGTATATCTTGTTACACCTCTCTTCCCAGCACTAATTAATGCTTCATCCTTCTTTCATTTTTTTTTCTAAATCCTATCAGGCTACTAGCTATTCAGTTATTTTGAATGTCCATTATAGCCTGAGAGTTTCTAAACTTTAATTAGTAGTTTTTTAAATGCCCTTAGTATAACATTTTTGTCTTTACTTCTTTCCCAGCAGCTGAAGAAGGAAAGGTTCTTGCACACAGACTGAGTGCCTATTCAGTCAGGTCTGAAAGAAGAGCATAAAAAAGATGGAAACATCTACAGTTACCAGAAATTTTTTAAGTCCTCATATGTGAGTGTGCTTGAAAATATGGCTGTTCCAACCAGGTTCATTTTTATTTTTCTTCATTAATTTTCTGCCCTTTGTCTTCATTTCTATTGTCATTTGGCATTAATTAGTTAGCTGAAATGTTTTGTGTAATTGGACTAAGCAACCAGATTGATAATAAGACAGAGCCCTAAAGGTCCCAAATTCTGTAGCCTCAAAATACTTGCAAATTTTCCTTGTCAACAAATGCTGCCCCTGGCAGACAAAATTCATTTTGTGCTCCATTAGGCTTTGCTGTCCTCAGTTTTCTCTATCATGCCTGCCCCTATCTTTCCTTAGCTGCCTTCTACAGGAGCTTCTGTCGCACTTAGCATCAAAAATGCAGTTCTTCAGAAAAACCTGTCAACGCAAGAATTTAAATCTGAAAAATTTACACAGTAATACCAGCTTGGGGCAATGTACCCTGTACATAAAGAGACCTTTTTATCTTTGGATGTTGGTCCTTGTGACCAATTACCAAACCCATCTTTCCAACTTATTTTTATCATGACATGATAACATAGTGGCTGTCACAAAGACCTGTAACATTTCCAGCGTTAATTCTGCTGATGCACAATTGTGCTTTAACATGCAACTCGAAAATTCCTAAAATATGCCGAAAAAAACCCACATATTTTGCTGTAATTCCAATGGAACATGCCTCCCTTGGATCTTTTTTTTTTTTTAAACCAAAAAAAAAATTAAATAGAATGAAATATTTGTAAAGAGAGGCTAGGAATTTCATGTGCATGTTTCACTGTCTTAAAATGTCAAATAATTTAAATTGCATCATTGTGCAAACCAAGCATTCTACTGAGCTTACTGCATGTTTATTTTTTTTCATGATGGTGCAGCCATCTTACCTCCGTGATGATTTTAAACAAGGGGTTAGAAAAAGAACGGCTCTAGGGGTAATATGAGAATGCCAGCGTTCAATAACTTTGTCCCAATTCCAAGACAGGAGACAAGGGAAAGCCAGATAAACCTTTCGGACTGGACAAAGGGATAGATATAAATACAGATATAGATCTAGAAATAGATTATAGAGATATAAATATAGGTATAAAAGACACTATACAGTGTAGAAAGGTAGAAAGGCAGCAAAGAAAATGGCTAATGAATGTTTATTCACTGTTTATAATATCAAAAATTTGCTGAGTACTTATTCATTGATTCTTTTTGGAACTAGGAACTACGAAATTGAATTAGCAAGTAACACATTTTTTAAAATAAGCAATTTTAATCTGCAGTTTGGCAGATGCTCATTACCAAATAAATGTTATTTTTATGCTAAAAGTATAAATGGATGTTAAGAGCAAAGAGACTAAACCATGGAAGTAGAGCCTACCTGGGTTGCAGCATTTCATCCAAAAACCTGGCATCTTGGAGTGAGCATAAAGGGAAGCGTTTCCTTCTGTTTACAATGTTCTTGCAGGTTTTTCCCTAAGGTCCTGCTCTTGGCTAGAGACAGGATACTAGGCCTCAGTACTTGCTAGATGCAATGTGTCCTTCCCACTTCTGGCCATCACTCTGAGTTCAGTACAGCTGTTCTTGCATCAGTATTTTATCAGTACAGGTCTTGTTTTGTCACTAAGCATTTGAAATCTGTTGCTTTCTAAAAACACAGTATTTTAAACGCATTTCAAAAATATAGGAGAGAACACTATGCATGACTGTTGAACAAGGTCAGTGTCAAATCAGCAAAGAGTTTCCCAAATCCAGACAAGAAATGCCTGAGCAGGATACCTTTCTTATACTTTATACAACTTAAACCAGAGGGATGTTATACCAGCAGATTGAGACTGAGCAACCACGATGTCCCTAGGCCAGCCAGAACTGCAGACCTGCCCCATCAGTTGCCCAGTGAATTCAGATCAATGGTGTGAGTGAAATATTCAGCTTATTCCACACAAGTCAACTTCTCTGTCTCCAAAGGAATTCTATGGAAGTGCTGATGGACTCAGCAAAAGTGGCAGGTGGCTTGTATTCCTGGGTCATGTGAAAGACCCAGCTCATTCTGAGGAGGCACCTAGTCCTGCTAAACAACTGGAGAGGGCCCTCAGACTTTATAGTGGGTGGTACAGGATTTCCAAAAATTCAGCTCTTGAGAGCTGCACTTTAAGAGGAGTTTCCTTACTATGGCAGACATGACCTAGGATGCTACAGGGGCCAATGTTCCCTAAATGGAGTGAAGAGCTCTCTCACATCTGAGAAAGCTGTATCAGTTTTCACAGCCACAGCGCATTAAAATCCAAAAACACATAGTACACCAAAAAGCAAAGATTTCAGTGAATAGGCATAATGGCTCTGTTTGTTCCTGCTTTGCTGTTCTGCACACCCTGCAGGAGAAATATCTGCAGAAAAGAATGAAAAATACATACGCTGTAGCTTGTTTCTACATGGGGAATTATCTCCATTCTCTTAAACTGAAGACTGTGTGTAAGTAGCGTCTTGGACTAGCATATATCTTGATGAAAACACACTGATCCGCTCTGAGGAGGTACAGAGACAGTTTGGTGAAGATCTGTGAGTGTTTCTGGCGTCAGCTAACAAGGTCTCACTTTTTCTGTTTGAAGGCAGAGCTGAGAACAGCTAGGGATGGTCTATGATATTCTGGCATAGACTTGTTGCTGTGATAAAGACTGAAAATATCACAAAATATAGATCTCAGGTATCACAATATATGCATACAATGTGTCATTCAAAAAGAGAGAAATATAGGTAGAACCAATTTGATCAATTTTCTGCTCTTGTAGTTTGCTGCTACTTGATGATCACCTTTAAAGCAAAAATTCTTTAACAAAAACCCTTTCAAACTCAGGTGGGGTTTTCTATCATAGGCTAAGCCCACTACTTTGTCATATCAATTCCTACATTTGAAGAATCCTCTTGAATAAATTTCAAGAACATTTTCTCTATTCCATTCACTCTCGGTTTCTCAATTTAGGTGACTGTTCTCTCACAGAGGTTAAGGGAAATTGTTAGCAGGGAGAAAAATTGTGATGTGATTTCACTTCAACACATGGACTCAAAGCAGATTTCAATGGCTGCTGGTTCCAATTTAACTTCCAGCCATCCCATTCCCCGGAGGAAAACTTTAAGGCATATGTAACTCCTTTTATACGGCATCTCTTACAAATTTTCTTCCTTCCATAACCAAAATAACTACTTTAGCCTGATGTTCTCATTTTCTACCTTTATAAAGTACAATTCTTCTCAACTTTCATTACAAATGAGTAACAAAAAAAAAAAAAAAGAAAGAAATAATAAAGGATATGATCCAACGGAAAACTAAATCAAAGCATTCCATCTGAGGCAAAATTACTATATATAGAAACAATTACATTTCTGAAGAACAATACATAAGGCATCACTTCATAAAAACTAAAGTGATGGAAAATCCACTTCTTTCTTAGTAGTGTGTTTCAGTGTTATTCACTCTCACTGCTTGCATTCTGCTATGTTCCCCAATTACATTTGCCTGGTTTCAGCTTCCAGTCATTAATTCTTATGACCCTTTTTCTCTTCTGGATTGAAAAGATCTTTACTAAAATCTTCATTAGTCCTTCTTTCTGAGGAAAAACTTGGTCTTCTTATTGAGGAAGCAAATAGATTACCTTCTTGGCTGTAAGAAATAATCTTCAAGTCTTGAATGATTTTTTTCTCCTCTTTTCTGTGTTCTACATAATTTTTCTTTCTTGTGTGATGTCCAGTAGTGAGATAAACTGAACCCCCAATTCCTATTGCCATCACCTTACTTGTAGAGCTATAGATGTTTTTTCTCTGCTGAGTTGGGCCTCACTGAGACACAATGTAGACCTATACATTAAGATGCTCTGCAGTAAGAATGACAACAAGTAACATGGTTAGTAAATAAATCTGTACCTACCCACAAGGTCCACCTCAAGTGAGCTGTAAGAGCGAACACTTCATGAAAATATTCCACTTGTCCTTTCTGCTCCTTTTGACAAAATCAACACTTTCTGATTAATGCATATTTCTAAACTTCAGATTATCCCTCTCTGTTTACTCAGCTGGGGTTATAGTAGAGCATGAACTACAATTTATTTTGATGTGAATTTTATTAATTTCTAAGATGACTGTCAGAGCATGTCATCCTTCTGCTCACTTTTTAGAATGCAAGGAGCTTGTCACTGGTAGAGAGGATTCTCAGTTTTGCACTGAGCCTGGCAGACAGCAAAACATCATTGTCGTCAACATGTCCTTATTAAGCAAAGTACTGGGAAATCAAAAGGCAGAGGAGAGAGAAATGCTGGTGAACACAGAGCATGAGAATGGTAGGCTGAATATCTGTCTACTGCAGCTTTTACAAAAGACCTTCACTCATGAAAATGCAGAAATAAACTGAAGAGAGGGTGAAGCCCAAGAGAGGTTTGGGGTTATGTCACAGGATTATGTAGGAAATTTTTTCTCATACATTTCAAGATAGAAGAATATCATGCAAGTGCTGGTAGTGATCTCAAGGTGCAGGGCCAAAAACAAAACAAAAAAGTAAAAGAGTAAAATTAAAATAAATGGACTGGAAGGTGAGAAAATATTTATTCTATCTATAAGTATTCCTTAAAAGTATTCCATTTCCTAATTAACAACGACATTTGTACAATCCCAGCTCGTTATGGGTCTGCAGAGGCTGAGCCTCTGCCGCGCCGAAGCCCAGCAGCAGATGGAGCTCTCGGCTTGCGTTTGAGCTGCCTTTTCCAGGCTTGGTTTCATCTCTTTGTACTTTTTTTGGTACATTTCCGTTTGCCAATTAAATACATATATTGCAGTTGAAATTTAGAAACAAGATGAAACAGGAAAAATAAATTTGATATTTTTTTTAACACTAAAAAACTATATTTCTTTTTGCGCTTTCACACCATATATGTCTTTTACAAAGCCACTGCTGCTCTTGTCCAACAACTGTAAAAATCGTTTTTTCTGTAGCTGAATCAGGCCCCAAATGAGATCACACCTGTAAAAACTTTAGTAAATTCACTTCTAATAAAACTCACTTTTTTATTAGAAGTTAATTAGTCATTAATTAGTAAAAAGGAACTATATTATTGGTATGATACTATATCAACTATATTATGTAATTGGTTTCATAGCAGATTTCATCTAAGGTTTAGCCTGGGTTGATATGTATCTAAAAATACTGATTTAGATGCTTTTTTTAGTGCAGAGAATTTGAATTGCCATTCTTATTTGGACAAAATAGTTTCCATGTTACTTTAAAGTTGAAGAAATCAGACACGTGTCTTAGGGTGACCTTATGATGTGTATCCCATATCGCTGCCTATGCCCAGAAATTAATTTTTGTGCCTTTCTATGCCTCTAAACTGACTCTGACAGGGGGAAGGAAAAAAACTGAGTAAAACTTTTTCAAAGCAGTTTGCAGTTTGTTCAAGGTCACACAGAGATAGTGCTTTTTTTCCAGCCGCAGCAGGGGAGGGAGGAGGCACCCAGCTTGCTGGTTTTTCCAGTCAGCTTTTGGCCAGTGGTTCAGCTTCTTCTTCTCTGGAGAGAGACTGAGAGTTGAATTTTTTTTCCCTTGCCTGGAATTTTGGATTTTCTCCCTTTCCTACTGGACTGCTACAATATTAGAACACATCAGGAGGACTTTCCACTGGGCACAGAGGGCCTGGCCCTTGGCCAAGCCCCAGCTCCGAGGAGACCAAAGGGAGGACTCGAACACTTTCCCAGGTTTTTCTCCACAGTGAGAGATTTTATTTAGCATTATTTTCCTTTTCCTCTCTGTTTGTTAAATAAATAGTTTTATCTCCTTCACTTTCCTTTGAGGAATTTTTTTTTTTTCCTGAACCTGGTGGGGAGGCGTGGTTGTGCCTTCCCTCAGAGGATATATTTCTAAATTTGGCCAAACCGGAACAACATGTTTGGTTCAAGACAGCTGATAGGACAGGTGGCAGCATCCTTTTATATGCCGTCTTAGCAGGCAGGAATCCTGAACTTCAGGTCCACCAAAGTCTTATCACTTGATTGTTTGCATCAACTGATTTAATTCCTAGTAAAATGCCATGTTTCCCAGCTCCAGGGATATAGTCTGGCACAGGGCGTTTGGAATGAGGAAGGTGGTGTTTGCAGGTAGGAGGGGTGCAGAAAAGAAACCCAAGAGTTATGGGATAAGGTAAGGAGTAAGTACAAAGCAGCTTGACTGTGATGCCCTTACCAAGGGTGCTTTCCAGAAGTGACTGAGAGGAATGGCATCAGGTTTCTGCTTAAAATGGTATTTAGTTTCCCTGTTTAATTTTAATTGGAAATACATAACCCATAAGCATGACAAGGATTAGAGCCCAAGATTTCCATATTTATGAGAGGAAGTAAGGGGTTTGCTCCTTATGTGCAGGGAGCTTTTTGCAAGCTACAGTCTCATATCACCAGACTGGTTTTTGCAATAAAAAGAGTGTATTGATTCCTCTTTCTCTGAGAGTCATGTGGCTTTACCAAATTTTTGGAAGTATTTTAGCAGACCTCATGTTAAAACACCCTTGCAAAGCACACTAGCTCTATCATCTAAATATGTTCTATTGCCTAAAGACAGATTGTTATCTCTGAGGAAAACAAAAATGCTTCCTTTTCATTAAATTAATAATTCCAAAGCACAATAGTGAAAGTCATAGATATACCATGTAGCATTCTTGCAACATTTACATTTTTACATCTTGGATCTGGTAGCAGAATGTAAAATGTAGTCACTCCGTGCCAGGAAAGCAAAATTAGTGTTTCTGGAATCTTCTTTTTCCTTCAGCAGCAAACAAACTGGTCAATCTGTTTTAATCTCTCAGGAGCAAAACTGCTGGGAGCAGTATCCACTGCTTCTGGGATCAGCTAGCAGACAGAAGTCATATAACCAGCCTGGTCATATATATTTCACAAAATATACTAGAGAGGTTCCTTAGCTTAACCATTTTGATTTAAATTTGTAAAGAAACTCCAGACTCTGTCTTTTGACCTCTCGGGCAATTTTCTGGCTTAAAGAATTTCCAAAGAGTAGAACCTGGCAGAGAAGGAAAATCCAGCTGCCAGGAGCAGGCTGCCAAAGGTTGCCAAGCTCTGTAGTGGATAAAGGGTACAAAGAGAGCATGACTGGTAGAGAAATTGAGCTTTTCAGCCTAGAGAGACAGTTATATGAATGCTGAAGCCAAACATAAAATTGAAACAGATAATTCAGCTCAGAAAAGCCTACTTAAGTACTATTACGCTGGAACCCCTGAAAGGAGAGTCGATTTTGAAAGTACCTGCTGTGTGGGGTTTTGAGCCAGCACAGGGAAATTCAAGCAGCAAATGGGCATGAAACAGGATTCTGTGTTTTCTCTTCACCACCACCATGTTTGTACTCTCCAGCTCAGTCTGTTTGTAGAATATTTATTTCTGCACAACAGTTTGCCTGCATGAAAAGAAGCATACACAACAACCAATAGCTGAACATCACATTAAAATAATTCAACATAAAGTTTTACATTTTTTCCGGTTTCAGAAGCATTGAGAAGCTTTGAGTTATAGCTGTATTTGTGATTTAAGATTCACATCTGAAACCTTTGAGCAGAAACATACAATATTAAATCCTACAATCCTAAACTGTTCAGGATATATGAAATACATTCCAACAGTGAACAGGTATAACAACATTAGAACTGTTTTCAAAGGAAAAGTCGGTGTAGACAGGGATGACTCAATGTAAGAATAACTGAAAAATTATTTGAACTCACATATTCTGCAATTTTTTTTCCTATGGTTAAAAACTACCAGCAGTTTTCACACAATATTCCATAGACTTTCATGAACATGTCTCCATTTACACAGAAGATCCTTTAAAAGCAAACCTAAAACATTTCTGTAAATATATATAGATTATGCGTTACCAAGATTACATTTGTTACCTGGTGATCCAACCAATTTTTTTATGTACCTGCAGTAGGATGATGCATCTATTTTTAAAATCTCTGATATAGACACAGATTAGATATATCAAGGAAGAACTTGAGTCCTTAAGTAAGGGGCAGCAAAAGGATGCTGTTCAAAACAGAGCAGCAGCACGTCTAACCCCAGGAGTCTTGCTCCTATGCATCGCCACCTTAGGAGCATTTGGGCTGACTTGACTTATTCCAGGGGCCGAGCAGGTTCTCAGCTAATCCTAGGACATTCAGCAGTTTGTACAGCTGCCTCTGACTTCCCACAACCATAGCTGAAGTCTTTTGACATCATCAAAATCCTTATGTTAACATGAGGGTGAGTAATACAGTTAAACAGTATAATTGTTTTTGAGACAGCCTTCTCAATTAATTCTGTGCTGTCCTGAATTTGTGACTTTAAAGTGCAGCACATCTGCAGGTCTTCAGAAATATCAAAGCATCAGTAAAAACAAAAAAAAACATTTAAATTAACATCCATAAATAATACTACATCTCATGAGTATGAGTGTTTGAAAACTGAGAGAGACACTCACAGGGAAGTACAATTTTTAAAAAATATTTCCATGCTTCTTCACACTGGACCTTTTTATCTTCTTGTGGAAATGTATGCTGTAGTACACTTTAGTCCCCACTCATAGCTGGCATGGCTTTCATCTTCCTGCTTGATGCATGGTGGCTTTTTTCTCTGCCTTGCTTGTGGCAGAAAAATGTTGCCTGAATTTTTATTGCCTTACCTGCATGAGAGGGGTAGCTTCCATGTGCAAAATGATTTGCCAGCACTTTAGAAAACTGGCCAGTAAGCTTGTAGGTAGCTCTTCTTGTAAGAAGTAATAGGAACTCTATTACATAATCAGTCAGCCTCACTGTTCTTTTTGACAAAACAGAAGAGGGGGAAAGAGCAAACCCATGGAAGTACAAAGACACTGTCAACATTTACCTCTGCGTTCATTCAACTTGTTTCAATTACAGGAAAAGCTCTGGTGAGTCTGCCTGTACTAAGGGCTCACCCAAGCAGTGAGACAATGAGAAACTGATCCCTGTGCTTGGAAGGATGGTTTCTGAATACATCCCCAAGGTTTCCCCACGTTCCGCCATCGCCAAGGACAGTTTCCCCAGTGCTCAACCATGGAGCAGGGTTCTGTCATCCTATACCTATGTCCCCTCCTTACATCTCAAGGATAGTGGCTGTTATGAGCACTAGTCTTTAGGTCTAGAGCTAAAATGCTTTCATCCAAGAGATGACATTCACCTTTAAGCCATTTAACACATGCAGTCCATAATTATAAGAACCTTGGACTGGCCTAGAAAACACTCGTGAAGGGAGGAAGAATATGGCCTTTTTCAGAGTGAGAAGACACAGGCTTAGAAAGTGATTAACTAAAGTCACAAAAACATACATCACAAAGAAACCTCGTGTTCTAATGTATGGCCTCTTACAAGTCCTGGGGATTCCTGCAAGCTGTGAATATACCTGAAACGTCAAGTGTGATTCCTACCTGAGCACAAATGCCTTCTCCAAGCGACTAGTTGCCTTTACTGAAATAGTGCAAGTAGGGGAATGACTTGGACACGACTGTAACTTTTCCCCCTCTCTTTAAGAGACCAGTTGATACTATACAGACCAGATTCTAAGTCTATCCTTTTCTCCTTGGCCCTGAGGAATACTGCTCCTTTCAAACTCTGCTGTTCTGGCTTTTCTTCTGTTTTATGCCAAAGGAAATAAGCTTGCATGGAATCCCTGCCAGTAAAAAACAGTGCACCCTGAGAATCTTCCTCCTGCTCTTTGATGAGCTCTATTGATGTCAATGGCGTTTGTCTGTGAGATGAAGATCCCCGTTCAGAGCCCATCTCATTATCTTGTAACATAGTGGAGGAGAAGCTGTATCCCTCCACAGCTTCCTATCATCACTGCAGTTGTAAGAGCTTCTGCAGCCTGTTGGTGCCCACTAATAATTTTTGTGAATGACAACTGGATATGAAAACAGTGTAACATTCATCATCATTTTTTACATATATTGGTCACATCAACCCTAACAGCTTGCTGAAAACCACCTACAATTGTATTTCTAATCAAAATCAGCAATAAAAAGCTCACCATCAGAAATTATTTACAAGCTACTATGAGAAAATTTTTGTCCCCCACCTTCTATTCTTCATAAAAATCACTGCTTCTGAAAATTGAAGACCTTGAAATTCCTTAGGTCTGAAACTGGAGCCCAGCAAGATAGTAATTATCTCCTATCAATTTTCTACTTGCCCTTTATCCCTGCAAACGTCACATTTGTGTGGAAGGGCAGCAGAACATAATGCATCCAGGGAATGCTGTGACAAAAGCCTGCTTCAGCTCATTTCCCAAGGCTGAAAGTGAGCACCTTGACACAAGGCTCTAAAGGCACCTGAACAATGAAAAATATTCAGGGACTATCTCAGCATAGGAACGGCCTCACATTTTGGATTCTTGAATGAAAATACATGAAGCCATGTCTGTCAGTGTCTCACTAGTTTGATGATTATAGTTTTTAGTCTATTTAGGGGCTACCATGAGCATAAATCAGAAAATAAATACAGCCTTTAAGGAATAGGAGTTTTATCCTGTCTTCAATCTCCATCATATTCACATATCCATAAATTTTCAGGCATCTGCCCCTGCCTGGAGTCTGGACAAAGGCGTAGAGAGGCTGAATAGGGATGATCCACTGCAAGAGCAAACTCTCAGCATGGCAGTCCTATATCAGCTGGGCAGGGTAGATGGTAAATTGGGGTGGGCATCACCTCCCACCCCCTGGATTTCTTCACCTCTTTTACAGTGTGATGCTACTGGAGACATCAGACACAGGTACGGCAAGCAACAAAAAGACTCTTCTGCTGCCAGAAAGTTAGGGGAGGGTTCTCCTCCCAATGCTTTGAGTTAACATAAGCTGTCAAGTAGCCTAGACTGAAACATCAATAAGAGATGAGGCATTAAATGTGGTTAATCTCACAGGGCCTCAGAGAGAAGTGGGTTTGTTCTACCTCTGTTTAGTGTTAGATGGGCTAATGGCTGGCACCCATGTCCATACAGATTTTGAAGACTTTCCTCATGCAATATTAGTTATCCACATCACAGACAGCTTCTGGCTCCTGGCAGGGTGATCTAGTCCTCTGGCAAGCTCCATCACTGCAGCCACTCTGGCTGTGCAGAGAACTGTGCTGTACTGAACAACACGCACCTAGCCACTTCCCTCTTAATTTTTGCATTCCTTCTCAAAATGAACTTAAACTTTTGAAAAAAAATGCTTGAAAAATTTTTGTCAGCACAGAAGTCTAAGTTTTCTGCAGATGATGTAACAGTAATGCAACCCCCAAAGGGATGAATGAGGAGCAGCTCAGCTCCAAGCAACTTCTTCTTCTGCAGTTGGCTCTGAATGCCAAGAAGCTGGGGTGCAGGTGTGCATTTCTGCTTATGCCCAGTGTCATAGTTAGATACAAATTTATGTGGAACAGAATGGCAAAGACAACCATCTTTTGATTCAGGCTAAATCTGAGCATTTTCTAAGGTGCCTTGCCCCTACTTTCTCATACTTACTTGTCTCCCAATAATGCTCTGATTTCTAATTCCAAAAAAGCTACAGTTTTGCCTGTTTTCACTGTCCAATAAGTAATGCACTAGTAATGTGGAAAGGATGAAACTTCAGGGTCACAAGCCACACTAGATTTGTGAAGAGCTGACATCACTGAGAGCTCTGTGTGTGGAACAAGGACAGTACATAACGCTGCTCCCAATGATGACTTATAAATGTTTCTATTGGTTTTACATGGACAGGCTTAGTGGTATTATCTGTGTCCTTAACAGAATATTCATCAAATGAAAAATGTGTCTGATAACCCACTCTACTGGACAGCATGTCCTGACAGCTAGGGACTACCACTGCACTCCCTCAACTTGGAACAAACCAATTTTGCCAATGTCATTTTTCACTAACTGAAGCCTTTTCACCTCATTTTTATCTCACTGACAGCCCATCTCCAGTAACCACCATTTACACTGACAACAATCTCCTTCCACCACATGCTCCACTTGTCAACAACAGCCACTTTGTTAATATAAAAGCAGTTTCTTGGAATTTTGCTCAGAGTCTCACTCAAGTGTAACTGTATAAGATGTATCTTCCTTCAAAATCCTCATCATCTTATTTTGCCCTGCTTTACTCAGCCAGCTAAGGGTCTAGAAATTATAGCCACATTTCCTCTTCAAAATATATCTATTTGTTATCATAGAATCATAGAATGATTTGGACTGGAAGGAACCTTTAAGATCATGTAGTTCCAAGCTCCCTGCCACATGCAGGGACACATTTCACTGAACCAGGTTGCTCAGAGCTCCATCCAGCCTGGCCTTGAACACCTCCATATGTGGAGCATCCATAACTTCTCTGGAAAACCAGTTCCAGTGCCTCGCCACCCTCATAGCAAAGAACTTCCTCCTAATACCTAATCTAACCTACTGTCTTTCAGTGTGAAGCCATTCTCCCTTGTCCTGTCACTACACACTCTTGTGGAAAGTCCCTCTCTGCCTTTCTTGCAGGCCCCCTTCAGGTACTGGAAGGTCACAGTTAAATCACCCTGAAGCCTTTTCTAGGCTAAACAGATCCAATTCTCTCAGTCTTTCCTCATATTAGAGGTCCTCCATCTCTCTAATCACCTCGGTGGCCCTGCTCTGGACAAGTTCACGTCCTTCCTGTAGTGTGTTCCCCAGATCTGGATGGAGCACTCCAGCTGGGGTCTCACCAGCAAAGCACAGAGGTACAGAATGCCCTCCCCCACCCTGCTGGCCACACTGCTTTTGGTACAGCTCAGGACACAATTGGCTCTCTGGGCTGGAAGAGCACACTGCTGGCTCATGCCCAGCCTCTCATCCACCAGGATGGGTGTGTGCATTTGCAGTGGTTCTCATTTCTGTATTTCTTCTTACCTTATAATTTCCATTTAAATTCCCAAAAACCAGGGATGCAGTCTCATTTAACATCTTTCTGTCTCATTATCCAGTTCTAAACCAGGCAAACCAACTCTGGAGTGGAGCTTCAGTGTACATATTGTAAAAGGAGAAAGGGAAGGAGCATGGAAAGATGCATATCTTCCAGTGGAGAGTAGTGGATCAGTGGGTAGCCTCTGGACACTGGGGACATTTTCTGGGATGAAGGTTGTCCAACAGACCACTGTTACCACAGCCACCCATCAGGGATACCTGCTCCATATTCCACTGATTAATTTGGTCCTCCTGACCTTCACCTATCTTATCTGTTGCATGTCAAAGAGACATTTCTTTGCATTTCCGAGTCAAAGGCCAAGTACAGCAGTTAAAGGGAAGTCAAAGCAGGATATTTTGAAGACTTTGGAGAAAGATTAGATAGCTATACTGATACTGTATAAACATGGGAAGGGCAAAACATGGGATTCCTGTGTTGTCTGCTAAATCATGGAGCCTAAGAGAAGCAGAGACCCTCAAAGCAATGAATCATGAGGAAAAGAATACCAAAAAAAGTAAAAATGCTTGGTGCTCCTGCTTACAGTTGATATCAACTGCAGTGAGAGCCTATACACATAAATAAACACTCTGAACATTAAACAGAGAGTTTCTGTTTATCACACATTTTGGCTGGCAGTCTTTCTACTGAATGCACTAAAAAACTTGCCTATTGCCCAGAGACCTGGATCCCAGCAAAAGCACAAAAACCTGCTTGGAAGGTTTGGAAGGTTTTTGAACAAGGAAATTGAAACTGGGATCCATCGGTGGTCAGTTTTTTCCCTCCCAAAGTCTCAGGCTTCTGGTCTCTTCCAGGACTATTGCACATCAGGAGGTATCTTCCCTTGGTCCTGGTGGATGTAAAAAGGAAAGTAAGCATTAGATTGCTTTCAAGACAAACAGAGGACTAGAAGGGAAAGATATCACTGCCAGATCTACTAACATAACTGTTCCAGGCTTGGATTATTTTCCCACTTTTGTATGTTGATTCACTGTTGCAGATTTGTACCATTTTTTTTCTCACGGTCTCTGTTCTATATTCCCAGTTTTCTTTCTCCTGTTCCTTTTTTTCTCCATCTGCCATTTTTGTACACTGTACTGCTCCTCCCAACCCTTTCTTGTCCTCTTTTGAGGTCAGAAGTATGTGCAGTGCAACAGTTGCTTTCTCTAGCATTTTCAATCATACATGTATACACAGACAGACAAATTCATATACTCGAGAAGACAAATCCAAAGCCCTTTATTGCTTCTTCATCAGGAGCAGAAGATGGTGATGTTTGTGATGAATGTCATGACTCACTTAAATCTGGGCCCTGAGAGCCCTGTCCTCTGCGCAGACAGGTTTTGTCTCGGTGTAGATGATCCACTAAGAGAGCACTACAACTCTTCGGTTGGATCCTCATCCCAAACCTCTCTGTATTTCAGGCCACTGAAAGCCAGTTAGAATGTAAGACCAGCCTTGGAAGTAGGTTTGATACTCTACAAAGACGTAGTGCAACCTCACAGAGGTATGGTATCCTTGTAGTAGCCATCCAGAATGATGCTTCAGGGCTCTGTGCCAGCCAGAGCATCAGGCCTAGGAAAGAAGAATTGTATTGCACTGTTACTTTTCAAATGGCCCTCTCATTGCCCAACCAGAGAGATAGACTCTGGTAGATAATTTGAGTTAATACAAAGCTTTGTTGAGGCTACAAGAGTGCTTAGCATCAGCAAGGAAGTCTGTTGGAAACTGAAGAGTTAAGCTTCAGGTGAGAGGCAACTCAGTGCCTCACTTGATAGGAGGAATCCCATTGCTACCCATCAGACAGGTTAGTGGAAGGACTCACATCTCTGTTACTCCTCTCAGCCCTGTCACCTTTCAGATGATGAATTAAGGACATATTTGAATGAACACATGGATGTTGTATGAGGAGGAAGGAACTTCACTTATCCCAGACACCATGTAAATATGTCTTGCAACTTTTCTGGTCAGTGCTTGTTCCTTCTGGTACATAACACTGCTTAACTCATAAGAAGGGGTACTAGCAGATGAAATAAGAACAATTTGTCTTAGGTCATGACAAAATTGACAGTGTCGCTGGACATAACACTGAAGCCTATAAAAGGCCTAACAACAAGGCAGAGTAATGGAATAAATAAATCAGAGATGACTTATAAATCATACAAAATTAATAACAAATTTTTTCTATAATACTAAAGCCCCTGTTCTGAAAAAAATTTACATGACAGACCACAAAGGATTGTTAATATTGTATATATGGAAGTACACACACATAGAAGAGTACCTTGAAAAGGCTTGAAAAGCTCACAAAACCAGCACTTCCACAATTATGCAACCCAGAATTAAAGTTTTCCATATACCCTTAATTTTGTCTGTTTATGAATGACACAACAATCGTTAGGTAAATTTGTAAAGTTATCTTTTCCACACAACTTGGTTGGTGATTGAAAGAAAAGCAGTTTATTGGATTCTTTAGCTTGGTTCTTCAGGCAGAGGTCCCAGACACAGCTTGAATATGGTGTTCACAGCCTGTTCGGTTTGGCATTATTAGTTTCCAACTGGGATTTTCTCTAGCGCTTGCTCTTTACTATATGAGTGGTCAATTTCCACCAGAATTTAGCATTGCATGATCTCTTCTTGGTACCTAATCAGTAGGACTTACAACCTCTAGTTTGGATCCAAGTACTCTTCAAATTACTTTTTGTTAGAGCTAGGCATCAGCAAGTGGGAGCCACAAAATCAGCATAAGGGTATCCAGTAAAAAATGTCAAGAATGTGTATAAGGTCCTAAATGAACTTTAAGAGAGAGAGAGCTCTTAGAAGTTAGAAGATCCTCAAACTGTCTGCACTCAGTTTGGTAAGATGGAAAGATGGGTGGGACTTCCATTTGGAGTCCTTCAAAGGCGTCTCCCACACTCCAGTGCCTAAGCAGGGAACTATGCTGTTTATTATAGAAAAGCATTTGGATAAAGTGCCTGAAAGCCCTTCACCCCCAGGACCATGACTGAGGATTTGCTGGGGAAAGATGCAAAGTGGAGGAATTCAAAGCCATGAGAGCACTTTTTTCACATTTCATGCAACTTTGTGAGACATTAATTCAGGTCACTTTACAGAAGGATCTTCAACCCTAGTCTCTATAGATTTCTGCCTGAGTGTTTTTAACTGCTACTTACTTTAAAAAAATCCTTCTCTGAGAAGTCTATTGGATTGAGCCTCCAAAATGAGATCAGCATCACACAGTCATATTTTATGATTCTTCACAGGCCTGGAAGAAAAAGGGGACAGAAAATAGTCTTAGAAAGAGGACATCATTATATGACTGTATATGTCTAGTGACAAAATGAAGATACATAAGTCACAAAATGATGAAAAGAATTGTATATGCATTTAGGCATTTCCAGGACAAGGTATAAACTCAGTTGGTGGGATGGGGATATGAGCACTAAATTTAAGCACCTAAAATGGCAGTGGCCATTATGTCTTACCTGTACCTCTTCTTAAGTCCTTCTGTGCTACACAGGATTTCCAAAAGGACAGTTTCTCAGGCAAACAGAGACCTTGGTGACACACAGACCACGTGAAAACATTTGCATGTGTGCATGGTATTACTTACATTTTTAACTTTGTGTTTATGAAAGACTGCCTTTTAAGTAGTAAAATTAATGTCAGGAAGAGGACCCAGAAGGTATTAAACCATCTTTACATTATTTAGTTTATGTGGTCTAACTAAGGCAGCAGGGAATTCAGAAGTGCTAGAGGGGAAACCGCAGGCTGATAGTACCATATGCTTTGGGGTACTCTGAAGGGGAAAAAAAAGTGAGAATACTTTTTATAAGACCTTATAGTCTTTCTTTTCATGAAAAAGTGCATAGAACAAGGCATAGCGAAGCAGTTGAAGTTTTGTTTCCAATGCATGGCGCACAAAGCCCACTACTCTTTATATAAGCACCATTCTTTATAATGATTCATACAGTTGCTTTTGTATTATCTACTCTCTACCATGTCTACAGAACTTCCATAAATCTGCCATTTTCTGCTCAATGCATTGACATAACTGAGTTTTACCTTATTTTGGATGTCACATAAAGTATGTGTGATTCTACCAAACAACTTGTAGGTCAGAATTATATCGAACCATCCAGTGCTACACCTTTGATATTGTGTTTCTGGAACAAACTTACATAAAATCACTAAATACTGTTAGCTGTTGAAAGAAGTTATATATATATATATATATATAAAATGAGATTATATATACAATAAAAAATATGTTTCCATATGTGTTTTATTTTTGTTAAGTACATTTTTATTTTTGTTATAGTTGCAAAACCAATCTCTTTTTGCAAGTATGATGTTCCATTGTATTTTAAGGTATTCTTGCTTAGGACAAATTAGGATAATGATTATATTATTATATTAATATAATCAAAATATCTACTTGGCAAAAGAAAATCTGCAGCAAGTATCAGCAAAATTTTTACATAACTTTTAAAATACTTACTGCAGCTGGACATAGGAAGCTAACTAGATATCAGCGCTGCAGCAACCAGCATTTTGACAGTCCTGTGTCATTCTGGCTAACTATATAATACACTATATATACTAACAATATAAGCATCCCCTTAGTGATGCTCTTTCAGAAATGGATTAAATAGTCAATCAAGTTCAATGGTTTTCCATGGTATGGAATTGTATACGGCATATCTGCCAAAAGTCATTGCTACATATTCAAAAGCATGTTATTACTCCCCTGTTAGGTCTTGAGGACAGACTAGTGTTCAGCTGGTTTTATCTAGTCCATCTTTCTATCTATATTATATTAAGTTCTAGAATTCCTATCGCGGTTTGTTTTTATCATCTGAAATTGTGGAATGTAAGTAATCGGAATTCTTTTGAGTCTCATTATTTTTAAAGTTTTCATTTTGATTTTTGTTAGGCAAGAATGGTTTGAATAAATTCAGGACTACATCTTTGCCTGGTTGAAGCTAGTCTTCAATTGCCTAAAACTGCCTTGATCTCACAACACTGCAGCTTAGTCATAAATTCAAGGAGGCACAAGTCCTTAGTTTGCTTTACCACTGGTAGAGATATCATTTATTGAAAATGCAGTTCTATCTAAAAGTCTGTTGCACAAGCTTTGTGGAATTTTAGTCATCATTTTAGTAGGTGATACTTACAGTTTGACCATTCTCTATCTTGCCATTCAGGACAAGGATGTACAAAATGACAACTGGAAAAAAAAAAATCTGTGAACCTGTGCCTGCTTTCGAATTGTTTACTGTGTTTTTTGTTTGCTAAGAAATTAGAGACATTTCCAGGTCCAAACAGTCCAGGACACATAATGCAACAGCAACCAGATTACTGAGGAAGACATCTGCAAGAAAGTCTGATGTATATATCAGCACATGGGGGATGCTGGGATTTTTCTTCAGCAGGGCTGAGTAGGAAATTCTTTTCTCATTCTGGCAGGATTTTATGATACCAAAGAGAGTATTCTTTGAAAATCTCTCTCAATCTCTCTTTGAAAACTCCATTTTTTTTTCCACAGAGAGATTATCAGTGAAATATTGGCTAAGGTCAATTGAAGCAGATTTATTTCCACATTTCTTATCAACCATTTTATGGTTTAACTTTTTTTTAATATATTTTTCTTCTTAAAAGGAGAAATTATTACAGGAAAACATACTTTGGAAATGCCAAATATGAACATTTATAATTTCAGAAAAACTGTATAAATTGTCAAAACAGAACTTTTTTATGTTGATTTCAAAGGACTACGTTTCTAAGGAAAACTTCCCCCTGTTCTCCTGCTCCACAGCTTTGTGTCCCATGTTTCCCATGTAAAATCTACCAACACCTCTGTAATTAAGGTGCCTGTTAGCAGAATGGCTGATTCAATTTCTTACCCTTGTTTCATCAGTCCTGCTGGCTTTCCTCTGATGGTTTGATCCAACACCTCCAAGGCCTTTTCTAGGCTAGGAAACTGAACAGGACACGGTCCTGAGCACTGCCTTGCAGTCATGCATGCTGCTTAAATCATTAGCATCTTCCCCAGTATGGTTTTGGTCCATGCCAACCAGCACTCTCCCTGCTGGTGCTATAGCATGAACAGATACACAGCTTAAAAACACAGGTATCTAATGATCAAGTGCAGGTTTGGGAACAATTCTGATAGCAATTCTGAGTAGGGATGCCCTATTTTGCTTGGAAAAAATCTTATCTTTATGGATTAAAAACCTGCTATGTTCAGGTAAGTCTCACTCAAAGCAGTCAGAGAAACCTCTCAGTCAATGCTCTTTCCTAAAAGTGTTCCACTACTGAAATAGATCATTTGGGTATGTAGAGACACCTCATTCATAAATAGGTTTTTGTGTAGACACTTTGTCAGAAGTTGCTTTCAAAGTGTTAAACACAGTCTGGTCTGTTACTATCATGTATGTTTTTCTGTGAGAGTTGAAAGGCCAGGCTTCAGTAGGAGCACCTTAAATTAAAAAAAATAAATCAAAATGCGTCTTTTCTTTGCACATAGATGTGCTAGCACTTCCTTCCCTCTCACTTAGCCCCACTTGCCACTCATGAGGTGTAGCCACCCATCTGCCCTTATGCCATATTTGTAGCTGAGAAATGCTTCTGTGTACTGCAGAAGCTGAGCAAGATGTACGCAACTGTGCTGGAAATGCTGCTGAAAATGCCCTCTTTCTGGTGAAGGCTGGGAGCTAAGAGAGGGGTAGGGGTGCTTGGTGCAGCAGTTTGCAGGCTGTTTGGACCTGGATTTACTAAATGCATGCTCACAATTATATACTTGATCTTCAGGTCAAGGAGTCACAGTCATAAATCTGTTCAATCAAATATGTGCTGCTGCAGCACTGAGTTACTCAAGCACTGGAAACCCTGAAACCATCACCTCAGTGCTCCAGGAATATGCCATCCCATAAAACAGCTGTAAATCAATCGCCTTTGTGTCTTTTCTCAAATCAAATGTGGCTGTCCCCAAAATTTTAACAATTCCAGAGAAATAGTTTTGTCACTTTTTCTGAACAATGCCTGTTCCACAGAGGTACAGTAAATAATTCCTTGTCTCTGAATTGGTTTACATTTACACTTCAAAACTGAGGAATAAATATGACAGAGCTATTTGATCTTTGCATGAAAATGGACTTCAAAGCTGAATGTGTATTTCTGTTCATTTTACAGCTACAGATTTCTAGCAGAAAGTGATTATGCCTCTGATTACTGATGCCTATTGTAGTAGCAGTTTCATCTAGTGCTTTTTCAGAATTTAATCATTGTCTTTTGTTGACCAGTACAACAGTACAGAGAGCTTTGTACTACATGTGTAAGTGGCTAGTCTAATTGAAAAACGGGCTAAATCTACCAGATTTTTGTAATGCAGTAAATTGTGAATAAGAGAATGAAAATGTGCTCAATGTCTGCATGTGTATTGTTACTTTGAAGCTACTCCCAGCTACCACCACCACAGGATCAGAGGAGAAGCTAACACCCACTACTTTAAATAATTATTAGATTCATTTTTCTCATTATTTCTCATTCATTCTGTTTTGAGCACCACCCCACTTGATGTTATAATTAGTTCTCTGAAAAACCTTTTGCAGAATAAATGGTTCTGGCTTTGGAATATCAGAGATATGGCAACTATGTGTGTTAGGCAGAAGAAACGATTTAGTCATCAAAACTTGCAGTTAAAACCAAGTTTAATTTGAACACTAGTAAGAAAGCCATGCATATAAAGAGTGTATTTTATATTTTCCTCCTTATAAGCAGAGGCCTTAAGTGGATGCATAGAATTTCTAGTATGTTAGCGTGTGGCTCATTACACTGAATTTTTCAAAGACATGCAAATGGAAATTCTTACATTTTTTTTCCATCAAATGTGTGAAACCAGCATAAAACATATTGGGGCAAGTTCACCATCTGAAGTAGAAGGAAAACGGTGATGTTTGGTCTGAATATGTCTATTCAAAAGAAGTTTAAGGAATTTCCCTCTGTTCCTCTATAAGCATTTTTAAGAATTTTTGGCAGAAGGGCTTAAAAGTTCCACACAGTAAAGACCCTTCATGTCTTGTTTTATCTTCTCTGGCTTCTCCTCCAAGTCTTCTTCAGTCTTTTAACTTCTGCATTCCCTGTGCTCCTGACTTTGCATACTACTCATCCCAGAGGGTGCTTCCCCTTCCTGCAGCACAGAGTGAAATTGCAGTTTTAAGTCAGTCTGAAAGGTTTCTTACAAGCCTCCACACACCAAGGGCAGCACCTAGATAGCGTTCACCCAGTAGGAGACATTGCCTATGCAGCAATTATTACATTTACTGGAGTTCCACGAGTCCAACAAGAGATAAAAGCCTCCAAAAATTGTTGTCCCTCCTCTCTTTACAAATTCAGTTGCAGGGAGGATTATATGCATGTGCTGGTTTGGGCAAATTTAGAAATATATCCTCTGAGAGAAGGCAGGTTACAACCATGCCTCCCCACACCAGGTTCGGGAAAAAATAAATTTTCCTCTAAGGAAAGTGAAAGAGATAAAAACTATTTATTTAACAAACACACAGGAAAAGGATAATAATGCTAAATGATAAAACCTCTCGCTCTGCTGAGAGAAACCTGGGAAAATTCTGAGTCCTTCCGTAGTCTCTCTCTCCCCCTCCTTGGAGCTGGGACGGGGCAGTGGGCCCACCTCCAGGGCCAAGGCCTCAGTGGAAATTCCTCCTGATGTATTCTGATGTTGAAACAGTCCAGCAGAGAAAAAAAAGAAAAAAACCCAACGTCCCAGGAAAACAAAAGTTCAACTCTCTGTCTCTCTCCAGAGAAAAAAAGGAGCTGAAAAACTGGCCAAAAGCAAACAGGGTCCTTTCCCCACTCTCGCTCTGCTGCTGCAGCTGAACACAGAGTGCTGTCTCTATCTCTGTGTGCTTGAAAACATGAAAACAAACTGCAAACTGCTTAGAAAGTTCCCTCTGTTTTGTCTCTCTCCCCTCTCAGGCTCAGTTTAAAGGCATAGAAAGGCACAAAATTAATTTCTGGGCATGGGGCAGCAATATGGGATACACATCATAAAGTCACCCCAAGACAATGCATCAGACAGAAAGAGAGCTTGGAGTACTGGCTCTTAAACACTGATCCCAGACAGACCCAGTCTTGCATGCAGCTCACACAAAGAGAAGAAACAGAAGAGTGCCCAGTGAATTCAGTGGGTTCAGTGGCACTGATTTGGTACTTAATAAGGCTTAAAGAAATGTTGAGCTCTTACAGTTGTCTGTTGGTATAATAATTCACAGCATTAGTGGTAAGATTACATGGTGGCATGGCGTGACTTCTAGATTTCCTTCTCTCTTGATGCCCACTCACCTGTGCAAAATGAGTTTGCAACCAACTATTTCCTTTCCAGGAATAGCTTGTGTCTGGAAAATGCTGCAAAATAAGGAAGTAAGTCAGAATCCTAGAGAATATTGGCCAGTTTGCCCATTACTAAATAAAATTGGGGTACCACTTTTATTTCAGTTATTCCATTTGTCCTGCCAAATGTTTGTTCCAGTGGAAAGAATTCAGGTGTTCCTCATTATCTTTCTGTGCTGTTCTAGCAAATAAAAACATGAAATTAAATTGAGCACTATTCATTGGACAGTGTTTTAATGATTCAAATAGTATAAAGTCAGTATTAGTATTCACGTCACATTCAATTATCTCCTTACCATGTCCCCCCATTTGCTTTTCCATGTGTTGGTTCATCACACGATGCTAATTAGGTCACTTCAACTGGACCATAATTGACAATGACACTTTTGCAGGTTTATATTTTCACACAGAAAATCTGAGAATAAATTAATGACCAGCAATTTTGACAATTACGGTCAATTAAATTTGTCAACATCACAATTGACAAAATTAATCTATATTTAATATTGAAACCTTGACATTAAGAATGCAGTCTTGGCAAGTAATCAGATTTAGGTGACAAATGAGCAATACTGCATCAAAATTATTCATTCTCAAAAGATATGGGCTAAAATATTGACATCTTTTAGATCTAATGTCCTACCAATAAACAACTAAATAAAAAAAGACCCTGAAGCTCACATGCAGCAGTGGGAAAAAAAATGATCTTCTAATTAATGACCACACCATTTTCTAGGTTTTAACAAAAGTATAAAAAATTCCAGTATTGGGGATTCAGTGTTTAAATTGCATGCCTATTTCATCTAAAACTTTATCTAAAAAAAGAAAAAAAAATCTCAACGACATGTCTTTTCTCATTCCTAGACTGGCTATAAATTTTTATAGGCAAACTGCAGGACACCTTGGGAATTTACTGACAATAATCGACATTAATCTAATACCACTGGGTCCATGCACCAGAACTATAGATTTTGTTGATTCTTCTGGGCAAACAATTACTATTACTGATAGTAATCCTCCCCTCAGGCTGCATATACCTTATAGTCATAGTAAAAAAACATCAAAATTAAATGCAGAACAAATTCCCTGCAAAATTAATTAAATCATAATTAAAATATCAGAATAAATATGACCATAGAAAAATAAATTAAAACACAGAGTAGTCATTTCGGTTTGTGATATATGTATGAAAGAACTAAAAATATTATAAAGGATTCCTTCTCAAGAAGCCCTGGAGAGCAGGTTGTACCAAACCAAAGCTGGATGAGACTGGCAGCAGTTTTCCAATTTTGGACCTGGAAGAAAATGAAAAGTCCATTTACTGAACTTCACTTCTGAAAAACAATAAAAATTCAATTTTAAATCCTCTTTATTGTTACTACCTTTTGCTTGAATACATTTTGTCCTGAGGATACACACAGGTCAAATAGTTGCATTAATGCAATTCAGACAGGCTTTTTGAAATTAACCCCCCACACACTTTGTAACACCCAGGGAGACTTCAGTCTTCTGTGGTCATTTGGAAGTCATTAGTCAAGCTAAACAGCCATGAAAAACATTGATGGGACAGGATAGTAAATCAGACACAAAAATTCCTTATTATCCAGGATATATTAACTTTGTGCTTAACATGGTGCTAGTGCTATATCAACTGTAAAGCAAGATGGCTTGACAGACATTGATATAGTTGGAACTGTATTCCTGTAGCCAAATGCAAATTGAGGATAAAGCTGGCAAATCAGAGAATAGACTTCATTAGCTTTCCACGCATGTGCTTGCACGTGGACATCATATTGCCATATTCATTTCGACCTAAAGTAGTTAAATTCATTAAAAGAATTAGCAATTCGTTACAGCACTGTTTCCTGATTGAACTATGGGGCCTCAGTCACTATTTTCACAACTGCCAGGGAGGCCAAATCAAATTTAATTGGAAATTAGAGTAAAAAGAGCTGTGTGTCCTGTATAACTCCCCTTGCATTTTTCAGAGTGTAAGACAGAATGTGATAATGTGATGTCTAAGCAAAAGTTAACATTTTCAGTGCTCTGTGGGAATTATTTTCACCTTTCTTTATCTAAACCATCGGATTGGGTAGAGAATGCTGTTGTGCCTAAAAATTTAGGTCTTTAAGTTTTTATCAGTAATGTTTGCATTACTAGAGTGCTTAAGAAGTTCAAAAAGAAACAGTGTTCTAGCTGACGTAGTCTTACACCAGAGTGGAAGCATGATTATTTAAAAGCAAATTTAAAGTCACTTTGAAAATAAACAGGTGGAAAGAAAGATGGGAGAAAAAGCAAAAGAACACAGCTCAAATTCCATTGTAAGCAAGAGAAATATGCATGAAAATGCCCAATTTTCAGAAGAGGTCCACCTGCAGAATCCCACATTTAGTTTGCAACACAAAGCAATGAATAATCTTGGCTCTTGAACACTTCTGACAATCTGTTTCCTTCGGTCAGGTATTTCCTCTTGTCCATTCTGATTATGTCAGAGTAACCAGAGCAGGGAATCCTTCTGCCTGTGATCTGTGTCACCATTTCTGACAAAGCAATGGTGACAACAGTATGATATCCATTTATTCACTAAAGAAACTGCATGGTGAGCTCAATAATTATAAAGCAAGAATATAACTAATACAAAGGGTTATTTGACCACTGGCAATAAATGTGCCCTCCACAATGGACTACATGTCAAAAGTGAGACAAAAATTCTCATATCTATGTGGGGTGTAAATCTCACTTTTTAATTAAGCGAGGAACCCAAAAATGGACCAATGGAGTACAGACTCCCTCAGGAGGAAGGAGGCTTGTCTGAGTTGCCAAAAACACCTCACTGACTTATGTCCATACACAATCTTTCTGGCAGCTTCTCACAGAAGCCACCCCTGTAGCCCCCATACTATGAAAACCTGTCTACGCAAAACCATACAAAGTCTAATGACTCAAAACCTAGCTGCTAGTTTGCTGTTTGGAAAATAATAAAGAGAATGTGACTGCTTTAAAATACCCAAACTGTTCACAGCTTGTGAGCTGTCATTCGTTCAAATGTACTATGGAAGGTCAGCAAAATATTTTTTCTTTCTGTATCAAATTTTTGCCACAGAAACAATTGACAAATGTAATTTTTGAATATCCACCTTTGAACCATATATATAATGCCACCTTTAATAAGACTGGCTTATTAATAAAGATGAGAGGGTATCAGAATGGTTTAAGGGAAGAAGCATGGGATTCCTTTGGAGCACATTATTTATTAACTCCTAGATGATCACCTGGATACAGTAAAATGATGTAAGCATGACCAGATCTGTCTTCCGTGGCAACTTTAGTGAGTTTTCTGTGTGTTAAGATGGAAACTCTGAAACTGGATTTTAGAGAAGCAAAATTGCTCTTTCTGCCACTGCTGCTGCATTTGGGGATGGAATCAGAGAAGTTTGTTCTGTTCCAGATATGCTCAGCCTCTAACACTGACATGCATGAGTCATTTTTGCAACCAGTTTTGCAACCAATTTTAGAGATAGAGGTCTTTTGAGATTTTCAGGAGAGCATTCCAGCTCCTCCATCCAGGGAAAATCAACACTAGTAACACTTAAGTGAAAAAAATGTGCAATATATTTTACTAAAGTTTTTTAAGATTATTTAAAACCCTTAAATGGAAGCTGCAATCAAAGTTTAAAGATGTCTAAATTTGCAAGGAATCATTTGAATGCTATTTATTTATTTGTTTTTTTTAATCAGGAACTGCAGATGAAGAAACTCACTGATCTTAGCATTAAAAGTGCAATGTATCCCCTCAGGGATGAGAAGGAAGCTCTGAAGTTATCACAATACACAAAACACTCTTCAGTACCTCTGCAAAGTTGCACAAAGCATGAGGCTGAATAGGCTTCCATACAGATATTATTTCTTCTGATAGAAATAAGTACCTTTTAGATGGTGTCAATAAGATATAAATACAGCCTCTTGAATCACACAAACATACAGAAGAAGATTACAGATAAGTGAGACCTCCAGGGAAAGGTCTACATCCAATATTTTTACAGCATGGTTGATGCACAGCAACCATCTCTTCTCAGAAGAGTCATTTTCTTTTGCTGTTGAGAGCCATGGCGGGCAGGAGGCAATTCGTTACCATTCCCACTTGGTTGGGATGAACAGGAATTCCCACAGCAGACCCACACACTTTGAACTGCCCCCACCAGTTGGACTTTCCTTTTTATGGCTTTCTAATGCTCCTGACAGATTAGAATTAAGCAATGATAAACAGATTCATAGGGGTCCGTGAGAGAAGAACACACAGCCCCAACCACACAGCCCAAGGGTGATTCCAGCTGTCATCTTTGCAAGATGTATTTTCTACCCCAGGCATTTGCCCTGTATGAGCAGGAAGAAAAGTTTCCTCTGTGACAGCTAATGAGTCTCTTGCATGGTTATGTGTTTGGAAGAACAGTATCAATCAGACTTGCCTGCAAAGAGCTGCTTTCCCTGAGCATCCTTTGGCTCA
Source organism: Corvus cornix cornix (assembly GCF_000738735.6). Lineage (NCBI taxonomy): Eukaryota > Metazoa > Chordata > Aves > Passeriformes > Corvidae > Corvus > Corvus cornix. Next base: position 73,768,092 of record NC_047056.1, read on the forward strand.
GCACATTTAAGCACACCATTTCTGGCCCAGTTTGGGAAGGATATTTGCATATTTTTTGTTGTTTGCTTTGCCTGTCCTCCATTAGGTTTTTATGATGTATTAAAGAGGTATTGTGGTCTAATCCCACCTGGGAAATCTGCCTCAGACAGTTGCTTGCTCACTCCCTGCAGTGGGATGTGGGAGAGTATCAGAAGGCTAAAGGTGAGAAAACCCATGGTTAGAGATAAAGACAGTATAACAGGTAAAGCAAAAGCCACACATGCAAGCAAAGAAAAATGAGGAATTCATTCACCAGTTCCCAGGGGCAGGTAGGTGTTCAGCCATCCCTAGGAAGTCAGGGGTCCATCACATGTAATCATAGAATCATAGAATGGTTCGAGTTGGAAAGGATCTTCAAGATCACCTAGCTTCCTTCTAGACTTGGAAAGACAAACACCACCACTATGAAGGTCCCTCTCTTCCTCCCTCTTCCCCCAGCTCTATAGGCTGAGCATGACACCATACAGTATGGAATGTCCCTTTGGTCAGTTGGGGTCAGATGTCCTGATTATGTTCCCTCCCAACCTCTTCCCCAGCCCCAGCCTACTCATTTTCAGGACAGCCTGAGAAACAAAGACCTCAACTCTGTGCAAGCACAGCACTATAGGAAGCTCTATAAAGGAAATTAACTTTATCCCAGCCAAAACCAGTACAAGGGAAGATCAGGAATAACTCACTAAAGAGTTCTGGTGGCAGAGAACTAAATTTGTCTGAACTGAAGCTGCAAGAAGTGAAAACCAGCAGCTGGGAATGGCAGTGCACAACATGGAAAGACTCCTTTTCCAGACATGTCATCAACCCCAGTCCATTCCTTATCCTTTTAAAGGATTTAATTATTTAATCATTCAACCTAGGCTTTTGCTAATCCCAGCTGTCCCCACCATATACTACCAAAAAAACTGTGTAAATACTTGCAAAGACACAATCATAAAAGATAAAAGAAAAAAGCCTGTTTATGTTGACTAGAGAAATGTGAATTTTCATGACTGCTTTTAATTTTTCCCATGTTTTTTTCTCCTTATTTGTTAAAAAACCATGAAAAAAGTTGGGCTGTTTGTGTTTCAAGTGAACACTAGCCTCTGCCTCGAGCAGGATGCATGGACATGACCGTCTGGACTTTCAAAGGTAGGTGAGTGAAATGAGAAGCACAAATTACACCAACTTTTAATTTTACCTCTGTTTCCGATGCATTCAAACAATCCTGAAGTTCTCCCATGAATTTTATTTCCTATCTTCCCCCTCCAAAATATTGAATGGGATGGAGTCCTACCAAAGGTCTCAGCCTTACATGGATACGTGAATTGGAATTTGACCATTTTTCTAATCTAGGTATGACACAGAGATTTAACCATCTTTTTATGATCAACTGGCACTGCAGCTGGATCAATAGGAAAGTGGCTTATGGCAGCATTAGGAAACTCTCCCTGAGGTCAGCAGGTAGAGGCAGCATCCACATGGCAGTGTGCCCTGCTCTATTTCTTTCCTTTTCTAGTGGCAAGCAAAATGTCTAAAAGAGTGAAGGAGAGACTGGTGTAAATGAATCCATTTTGGATTTTGCTGGAAGCACAGTGGGTGCTGGGCTGGGACTGCAGGCCCAGTGAGAAAGGCAGGGCAGTGGGAAGGGGTGTAGTTCCTTTCCCTTGTGCTTTGATTCAATGTCAGTGACTTGTGGCTTCACTTCATCCAGAAATGTTCTTTAAAACAACACTAAAACAGGACCAAACAATCCGACATACCAAAGTCAGCTGAGCACTGCTCTAGCCAAGTATTTCCGTCACTTAGGATTTTGAATCTTTTCTTTATCGTGTGTTGCATTCCCTTTAACTTGCATCTAGAGTGTTACTGAAATAACAGAGGTTTGTTGAATAGCCCAAAGGCAGAAAAGCCCCTTTCTACGGCTGTGTTTTTGAAATCTAAATTTAGAAGGGGCTCCAGGACACAGTTTCCACTTGGGTCCTGAATATTCTTTAATTATGGCTGTGTGTTATGGCTGTTTGGTTTTCACAGTAGAAAAGAGGAAAGTCATAAACTAGTGGGAAGATAATTGCTCCCCTCTCCTCAGAAAACAAAAATATACACAGAGTAAATTACTTTTATTTTTAAATGGAGATGTCTTGCTCACTATATTAATAGATCTAAGAGTTATTTGCATTATGGGTACAGCAAATGTGTGATTTAACTGTAGCTCACATCCTCTAAAGACAAAAAATTGTAACTGATTGCTCTAAAGTGCAATGCATGGCAGTTCATTTAAGAAAAAAAATAGAATCAGTAAAAATATAAAGCATGGAGAACAAAAAAGGCAACGGAAATTGAATATGCATATAATTATTTTTCCAAACTCATTGCAAAACCATTCATATAATTTAAAAGCATTCAGAAATGAGGTCAGCTTCTGGCAGATCATGTGGTCCTGACTTTACTGAACCACTGTTCTGTGATCATCTCCGTATGTGTCATCCTTCTGCTGTGTAAATTTGTTTTCAAAGTCTACAGATATCATTAAAGTGACATGTCTGCAGCCTGGTATAAAAGACTGAGCACTTTGCAGTTAAAAAAAAGTCACGAATTTGTTAATCACTAAAGATACACAGAAGATAATTTCTCTGTAATTACTGTATAGTCATCAGAAACATCTTGTTTATTCCTCGAGAGATTAAATTTTCCAAGACAAGAAAAATATTGCTGTAGACATAGAAATTCAGTTTTTCCTAAAGCTTACCAACAGCCCTCAAATTTTGTACACTTTTCTCTTTTCTTAATATCCTCCTCATTCAAACACTGTGCTTCCTAATCTCTTAAGAGAAGGCAAGGTCTGGAACAATGTCTTTCACACTGTCGTCTTAAAGCAAGAGCAAGTACTTAAGATAAGGATTAAGGAAATAATATTGGTCTATAAGAGAAATCAATTAAATAGTTGATACAAAGTCAGTATTACCTGGATGTCTAAGAAGAGAAGAGGGAAGCATTGAAAATAACTTGGTTTTGTAGCCTGAATTTCCCTGAAATAAGTTTACTGGTCCAGAGAGGCTTTTTTTTCCTCTTTGGTCTTTTAGAGCTCAGATTACTCAAACAATAGTGTATTTTTATAAGTACTGAGTTCAGTTAAAGTACCCATCCTAGAAAATTACTTTTTCCATTGCTCTTATAAGAACTTTCTATGTTAAAAAAAAAACTTTTAAACTTTTGAAGAAACTGTCTTAATCTTCCAGTTTATGGTCAACTTCTCCAGGTGTATTAAGGGTTCTTAAACACAGTGACAAAGAGCTGCAAAACTTATTACCAAATCTGCACATCAGATTCTGCTGGCCTTGCCATGCATGAGTTGTTTCATCCTGTGAACTAGCATTCACAAGTGTTTTATCTTTACCAGTGTTTATCATTACCAGCTCATCAAGTCATAACTCACCACAGTGTAATTCTTACAAAGGAATTATCCCGTATTATTGTTTTAAACAATAATACAGTGAAATGTCCTGTGTGCTCTGCTTCCATAAACTTGAACAATTACATTAGGAAATGTTTTGTGCTTTTTCCAGCTTTGAGCTGGCTAGTACCTCATAAAAATTGATTATAACAAATAGTTCTGTCAAAAAAAGTGCTTAATTCTAAGTAGAAATACAAAAATTAATCTGAATATTTGGAATAATAAGAAAGGATTAGAAAATAGAGAGATTATTATACCACTCTATAAATTAATGTTTCACATCATTAATGGATTCTGTGCCGGTGTCCGAGGTAGAAAGAGAGTGTAGAAGGACTGCTGAAGGTACAGAGAATCAAAACAGATGGATCACAAAGGGCAAGCAAGCAAATATAACAGCTTCTCTATGAGGAACAACTGAACTAAGGCTCCCCAGATTCAAAAAGAGAAAATAGAAAGAGAAATGACTGAAGGATAAAAAATTATGAGCAATCTAAGTGAATTTGGAACAGTGAAGGTTTGCCTTTTCCAATAAAAAAAAATCACATGAAATCACAGCTAGCAAATTCAAAACAAAAAGGTCTTTACAAGATGAACTCTTAAGATATGGAAATCCCTGCTGCAAGATGCAATTTAGCAATTTAGAAAAATAAATCCATTGATCAAATCCATTTAGAGCTATTTATTGTTTATTCTTAAATGTTATTTCTGGGTTTCTGGCATTCTCTGAACTACAAACCACTGAAGAATGAAGAATTCCATGGAACAATAATGCTGTACCCTACTTCCTCACCCTCTTAACCAGACATATTACAACTGAAAAGAACAATGGTAAATGGATC